>NC_141155.1:1845750-2461000 GCF_053477565.2 Lygodium microphyllum
TGATGCTTTTAAGCTATCTAATTCTCACCATCTATATGCAATGCTCATGTTGAGCCTTAGCAAGACTCTTGGTGAGGAAGGTTGTCTTGTGTCTTGATCTTAGTCAAAGTGACTAGACCATCTTCCAACACCTAACGCATGAAGTGGTACCTCACATCAGTATGCTTGGTACGAGCATGAAACATGGCATTTTTGGCCAAATAGATAGTACTCTGGCTATCACATCCCAACACTGGAGTACTAGCAGGCATGCCAAGTTCTTTTGCAAGTCTACCCAACCAAATAGCTTCCTTGGAAGCTTCAGTATAGTTGAAATATATTCAACCTCAGTAGTACTCAGTGTGACAATCATCTACAACTTAGAACACCAAGAGAATACTCCACCAGCAACTATAAATACATATCCACTGGTAGATTTCCTTATGTCTAAGTCACTGCCATGTTTGCATCACAAAATCCCTGCAACTTTAGGTCACCTTTTCCATAATAGATACATTTGGATTTTGTACCTTTCAAATATCTTAAAATGCATTCGACAGTTTGCCAATGTGCTTTGCTAGAATTTGATTTGACATGTATCTACTAACAACTCACACTGCATAAGCAATATCGGGTTGTGTAGCAACCATGGCGTACATGAGAGAACCACAAGCTAAAGCATATGGGATAGCCCTCATAAAGTTGGTCGCTTCCTCATCTTTTGGGCAATCATCTTTACTAAATTTCACATTTGGTTGAAATGGCACTCCAAGTGCTTTCATATCAGCCATATTAAATCTTTCTAGCACTTTATTAATCTACTTTTCTTGAGACAGAAATAACAATTTATGCTCTCTATTCCTCTTAATTCTCATGCCCAAAATATGCTCACATTTGACCCCAAATCCTTCATAGCAAAAGCAGATTTCAGCTAGTCTTTAAGTACATTTAAAGTACTTTTATTCTTGCCAGCAATAAGCATGTCATCAACATAAAGAACCAAAATAATGGGACTGCCATTCGCATCATTCTTAATGTATAAACATTGATATGCATGGTTACATTTGAAACCTTGTCTAAGCATAAAGGAATCAAACTTGCTATACCATTGCCTAGAAGATTGCTTCAGCCCATAAAGACTTCTCAATAGCCTGCAAACCAGTTCTTCTTTACCTGGAATTACATAACCTTCTGGCTGCTTCATATATAGCTCTTCCTCAAAAACACCATGCAAGAATGTTGTTTTTACATCCATTTAGAAAAGCTCTAAATTCAAAACAACAATGAGAGCAAACAATGTGCGAAGAGTGGTCATTTTCACAACAAGGGAGAATACTTCCTGAAAGTCAATCCCTTCCTTCTGTGCATAATCTTTTGCAACTGGCCTTGCCTGTGTATCCAATGACCTATATCTTACGGCACAGGTTCTACATTGGGAGGAAAATAATTGTCAACATTTAATGGCTCCTGTAACTCATTTTCAGCTTACTTTCCATGCTGAATATCACCCTTATTTTGTGGACCAGCTCCTGGAATGGGTTGTCCAACACCCTCATGATCATCCAAATGTTGTCCAACATCTTCTAGCTAAAAAATAACCGGCTAATTTTGCAATTCAGCTCCCGATAGTTCATCACAAAGGTCATTTTTAGTCATATGGGGTGGCTCAAATTTGACTTTCTTGGAGTCGACATCCATTGGCAAGTTATGAGACAGTAATTTAGCCTCATTAAACACAACATCTCGGCTGTAAACAATCTTCTTGAATCGAGGAAGCCATACCCTGTAACCCATCTCACCTTGATCTCTATAACCCATGAAAATCCCTTTGATGGAATTGGCTTGAACTTGTTAGCCCCTTTTTGAAAGTTGCTTTTTGAAGCAACTATTGAGTGATAGATGACTGCCATAATAGATCTAGGCCTTTGTGAATTTATATATTCACTCATTAAAAGTGCCTTATCCTTTGCTTCATCTGAGAGAAACTGTTTCATGATGGTGACTCTTAGATGTCTCCATGTCTTTGGAGCCGTACCATTGGCTCGCATGCTAGCCCACCATTGTCTAGTGGACTTCTGAAAATACATCGCAACATTACGTAGCTTGGAGGATTCGGTAAAGCCTTCATCACCAAAAGCTGCATCAAATTGTTGTATGAAGGCTAACACCTTATCTGTTGCTCTAAAAGTGCCATCATAGCTAAGGAAAGTGATGTTCTTTCCTCCCTCTTTGAACTTCCTAAGCTTATGAGATCTTTTCCATGCAGCATGGGACCTTCGATGCCCTCTCTTCCTTGGCTCTTTGCCATAGCCATCTTCACTATCCTCATTGGAAGAAGGTGAAGAAGATGGGGAAGAGGGAGACTTCTTTCTCTCGCTTCTCTTTTTGATGGTTATCCTCTCACCTTTGGCTTCATGATGAGGGGAACTATGTGGTGACCTTCTCCTCTTGGGAGGAGAAATTGATCTTGGGTCCCGCCGCCTCCTTGGAGCCACATCATCACTCATGTCCTTGGGAGATTCACTCCCTTGTCGCTCTGAAGGCAGTAGCTCTTCATGTGGATAAGAGCTTCTCCTCTTAGGAGAAGATTCACCTTGACTTGAAGAGTGAGGCTCTCCATAGGTATTCTCCTTTTTACCAGTAGAGGTTCCCTTTTTGGAGGTCTCACCAAAAAGCCTCATTGGAACTCTCTCTTTTGGGGTATTAGGGAGAATACCATACTCTTGAAGTTGGCGAGTAGCCTCCTCATGCAAAGCACGGTTCTACATGATGGTTTGATGCTTCATGACTAAAGACTGTATAGAATCATCATTGCTAACGCCACTTGGGGTAAAAGTAAACGTGTCTACACTATCCCTACTCTCTTTATTGTTCTCTTTCATGTTAAGCAAAATGTTTGTATGGTTTTAATGCAGACTAGTTCCACCTCTTTTGTCCTCACACAACTCTAGAGAGACCCTTGGCTTTCACCGTTTGTATTCCTTAGCACTGAAGTACTCACTCTTTGTGGTGAAGGATTTGTATATTACAAAGTGTAGTGGAGTGGGTTTAACATTACAAGATTGACAAGAGGTGCCTGCCAAGTTTCCTACTAGCTCAATAATGGTAAAGCCAAAGGCAAGTCTTACAAAGACTCCATTATTAAGTCTAGAGCTCTCAACAGTGAACCGTACCCCACTTAGTGGGCTTGTCAATCCCATTAATAAATCCCAAGCCCACTTACCCTTCTAGTAATGCACAAATCTTACTAAATGAGCAACTTAAGGACCTCTCTTCTTGGAGAAGAAAAGAGTTAACCTAAGCTCTAATACCAGTGTTAGTTTTAATACCCATAATGCTAACTAAAGTGAGTAACTTGGTTGCAGAGTTTGAAGAGTAGATAGCATCAAAGACAAGGCCTAAGTGCATGGATGGAGTCTAGCATAAAACATCACACAAATTAGCTTAATCATGAAGAGTCTAGCTATCAAGAGAGAGAGAGAGAGAGAGAGAGAGAGAGAGAGAGAGAGAGAGCAAAGTAGACACTGTTGAGGACCAAACTTGTGTGGAGCCGGTCCCCCCTCCAAAAGGCGTTTGTATTATAGGTTCTCCTTGAAGGAGACTTGTTTACAATACAATTTGTTGCCTTCCCAAGCTTGATTACATGAAGATGGCAAGCCTCATGCAACATAACTGCAACAAAACATGAATTTAACATGAGTGGCCTCCATCCCAAGACCTCAAACACCTTCAAAGGTGAAGAGAGCTAGCAGGGAGGGAGTCAATTCGAGGTGAAGAAGAAGTAGTTTACAAGAAAGAAGTACTTGCCTCGCACATAATCACTCATCTTGCTTAGCATAGTTGAAAACATAGATTAAGAGTGATGTAGATAGAGAGAGCTTGCAAAGCTTGCATGATTAGCATGGCTCTTGAGTGGATGTTGCTCTCCATCACAAGAGTTGTTGAGGTAGGCTCTCCACTTCTCACCCTGGTTGCTAGAGAAGGAGACTTGCTTCATGAGAATGAACATGAATGAGGGCTCTCCTACACGCCTAAGCAAGGGAAGGACTCAAAAATGCCTTCCAAATTGGTCCTACAATGCTATTGGACTCTTATGAGGCCATTCAATGGCCTCATGACAAGTGTCCTTGCACCATGTTCCAAGAGGGTGATGTGAGAGGTATGAGGAGGCTCTTCTACAAGAGAGGAGGCGTGTGAGGCTATTCCACACTCAAATCCACATGCCTAATAGGTCCTAGCACCTCATTGGACCCCTATGAAGCCATGCAATAACCTTATGACAAGTGTCCTTATCCCATGTGCATAGAGGATGGTGTGAATGGGTCTTTCTACAAGAGGAGGCATGTGAGGCCCCTTCCTTACTCGAATCCACATGCTAATGTAGTCCTGGGCTCTCATTGGACCACCTAATGCAGTAAATGGCTTCCCTTCATTGGACCTCTTGTAGACTATCCAATAGCATTGGCATTCTTCACATGGGAGCACATGGGCAAGAGGAGGCTTTGCCTTGGATGAAAATAGGAAGTATATACGAGTTCCTCTTGTGGCTTTGAGGTGGCAACGCCCTACCTCACCTTGGACAAGCCTTTAGCCTTAGGTTTTTATGATTCTAGCCTATAACCTAGCCATAGGACCATTGACATAGACTATTTACTAGCTTGAGCAATCAAAGCTAATTCTCCTACTTTCTAGGACAATCATTTACTTGGATTTGGCTATGTTCCAAGTCAAATTCTTTATAGCACATGAAATATGCCCTTAGCTTAAGCTATTGGTCATGTTACGACCTTGGCCTATTTTCTAGGAAAATCGCCTATTTTTAAGGACAGGCAGTTCCGGTGCTCCAACTGCTTAGAAACTTGAACAACTAAGACTCTAAATTAAACTATTCATCTTTATAAATAAAATGCTCCCTTCTCTAGCTACTTTCTAGGAAAAATAGCTGTTATCTTGGATGAGCATGATTCTAGCTTAATCTACTTGGAAACCTAAATAACTAGGTTCCTAGTTGTAACCTTCTAGCTTGTCATTAACCAAGCTTCATGTGGGAATCATTTGCAACATCTTTTGGAGGATAATGAGACTTCCTTTATAATATTTTTAAGTCTTATAGACTTTTCTCTTGATGGATTATTCCCATGGATACATTGGTGGAAATAATCCCAAAGCTCATAAAAATAGCTTGATCGTTGTTCCTTTGTTATCTTCCACATTTTAAGTGGCCAGCTTAAAATGAAAAAGATCATTTTGAATTGTCAAGTATTAATTTTTATGACACCTTAGGTCATAGAGAAAGCACATAGTTCATAACTTGTAGTCCCAGAACCTTGTCCTAAAATAACCTGATAGTCAGTGATACATAAGAGCTTGTACCTTATCATACTACTCAACCATCATACATACATAACATCATATTCTAGCTATCCAAATCATATACTTGTAAGAAAAAAGTCCTAAAGATAAATGTTCAAGTGGTTGATATCAGTTGAATTCTCATGCTACCTACGACACCTCCTTATTGAACACTCAGGTCCCATTCCACCTAGTGTGCATGCCTCAGTAGTAAGAAGACATCCTAGCCTTGTAGAATTCCTAATATTAATCCAAATGCTCTAAAAGTGGACATCCTAATCTAGGATCAATATATGTAGCTATCATATATGAAAATAAGAAATAGATGATGTCCTTCAATAGATGTCCTACATGAGATTGCCATTTTGTTCCTCTTGTCTACTGAAAGGACTGATCCCCATAGGATACATCTATCTAGGCTTCCAAATATCAAAAAGTGAGAAAAGTAATCCATTTTTGGAAAGCAACAAGTAATCTTAAGGCATAGCGACATCATATGTCACCCCTTAGTAATCTCATTAGCATAGTGCAAGCTAGATAAGAAGCAAACTTGTATTGGTGTCTGGTGAGAATTGTCTCAAATAGCAACATACATGTAGATAGAAAAAATAATTCACTATGGCTAGCAACATACTACGTATTGTTCATTGCATTTTCCCTAAGTGAATATGAAGCTCTGAACTATTGAATGCATATGTGTAGCCATACAAAACACACCATGTGTCTCGATATCGTGACCATCTTGACTTCATAAAATTGATATATATACCATCATATGGCATTAAGAATAATAGAATATCAAGCGTACTAGAAGTTATAAGCATGGATAATCTCATTAATATAAGAAAAATTGAAATTGGTCAGCTCAAAACCATAAAGATAAACAAGTTTGAATGTAAAGAGTCTTGGTAAAATATTGCACTGCTCCTAGCTCATAGCCATAACAAGAAGCAGAGTTGATGATGTACAGTCATCAAAATAGGATAAGAATGTATGTGGGCTCATAGCCAATCATAAAATATGCGCTAATCCATAAGTGCGCAAAAGAGATGGACCAAAACCCATAGAGACCCAGCAATAATATATGGCTTGTTAGCCATGACCATAATCACTATTATCAGCTCATATCATAGCTACATATAAGAGGTTGACCATAGGTAATGTTCATAACCTATGACTCATAGTCATCATAAACCATAAGATCTGATTGATAGCCATAACAGAAGAAGAATTCCAATAAAAACTTGAATCTCAATGTATAAGCCATCAATCATAGCTTGGATGGGTCATACCCATGCATAACAAAACCATAAATACTCCATATAGACATCGTACGTTGAATATGACATCATAAGAAAAGACATGGCATAATAAATTGAGTCATAAAACTTTCGTGGAGATTTGCAAAAACCAAGAACCACATAGACCTTTAAACAAGAAGCATAAAGTAATATATCTGAGAAACCTGTTGCAAAAATTGGATGATGATAAGCCAATAGAGAGATCTAGCAAAACATGAGAGAACATCCCAAAATTAAATCCATAAAGGATTAGTAATTGATAGTCTTTGCAACCTGTGGTTGCTACACATGCCGTGCATGTTATTTGTATCCTCTTTGCATCCTTGCAAAGGGGCCATAATTGTCACTTGTATGCATGCCTGCATGCTTTCATACTTTCAAGCCATAAGTACCATACCTTTCATGCATGAAGTGCATGCATGGATTGTAGATTGTGTACATATATATTGCCATGAGATCATCTTATCAACATGAAAATCATTGCACCCTTGACATCTCCTAGATGCCATTTACATGATTATCTTGTGGGTGTCTTGATGATAGCACCCGTCTTAGCATGCCATGAGCATTACAATTACCCTTCTTGGCCTTAAGGAACACACATGAAGTTGCACACATAGTTGTGCATTGAACACCTCTTACATGGTTGTGATTCTCTATCATGAGCATAATTCCACCATGGAAGCCATTGGTCAAAGGACATGCATGACCAGCGCCATACTACTTCATGGAGGCATCGTATGTTAAGCTCCAAACATAGGCATGTTCAAAGGCCATGGGTCAATCAAGACATGAAGCACCACCATGGCCATCTTGTCGGGAAGCTCACACTGGCCACCATAAGCTCTTGCCATAATCCATACACATGCTACCTAGGGGAATGCCTTCTAAAGTGCAAGATTTGCCAGCCCTTAATGCCCATGCACACATCCAAGGTCATAGCCTACAGGGCACACCACCAAGGGGTTTCCTGGCTTGTATCGTTTGTGGATATGTACCCCTACCAAGCCTAAGGGCCCAAAGGCCTTTAGGCCTTAGAGGCCAAATGCCTTGTGGTATGAAATGTCTACGACACAACTATGGTGACTCATAAGCAGTAGTTGTGCAACGAAAAAAAGCATTCATTGAGAACAAACTAGCTTGAGGCACAAAATAAAAAAAGTAGAGAGCTTGCTAGAGCACTTTTGTTCGTACTAGGCATGGCCCGAGTTTAGCTCTTCATAGTTCCCTATGTAGTTCATGCCCAAAAATCACACCCAGAAAGGGAGGGCGAAAGGTGCAAAAATCTAGAACCAGAACCCATTCCCATGCCAATAATAGCCCAAAAAGTGCATGACCTTTCCCTCTTCACCTAGAGAGAGAAATATGGATGCCCCTAGGCTTTGATACTAGTGTAAGAGAGGGGGGAATGGGCATACTAGTCTCCACCTTACTATGCCCTCATATAGAGTCCTCTCTATCCACACAGGGGGGCCCTAGTCGTATGCTCGAACATCGAGTGCCCATAGGACCCTTGTCTTGATAGCCTCCAACTCCTCCCAAGGAAGAAAAGATCACAACAAATTTCTCCTTATTATGATGCTCAGAGAGAGGGAAGAAGTTCAACTAAAAGAAAGGAGAGAAAGAGGTCACCCTCTTCTCCATGTGCATGCTCACCCTCTTTCGATGAAAGTAGCAATTACTCTTCTTAGAAACCCAAAAGGAGAGGACACCAAAGGTCTTGCACTCCTTGGAAGAGGTATTGTAAGCTCAAAAAGTTTAAGGAAAGAGGAAATGATATCATTTTCCTCAATTATGATAGAGCCTTTGGAGTAAGGGAAAGGTATCAGCCTTCATACAACAATTTGATGCTACTTGTGGAGATGAAAGCTTTATGGAGTCCTCAAAGCTACCCAGTATTGCTATGTACCTCCAAAAGTATACCAGACAATGGTGGGCTAGCTTTTAGGCTAATAGAATGGCTCCAAAAACTTAGAAGATGCTAAAAATTGCTATCATGAAGCAATTCTTTTCAAGTGATGCTGAAGATAAAGTACTCATTGGATGGAGAAGCCTCTAAATGATGCCCTATGAGTCTATCAACTAGTATATTCTTTTGGGGACTACGTGCATAGAACTTGTCCCCAAAAGAATGTACGTAGTGCACCACCTAGTGCTTCAATGGTTGAAACTCCAAAAGAGGATGGCCATTACCAAGGGTCATATCTTTTCTATGATTGGCACAAGGTGTGGAAGCATAATGCACTCATAATCTTTGATCTGGGCTCCACACATAACTTCAACTCTAATGAGTTGGCCACCAAGCTAGGAGTACTCACCTATGAGATGGGGGAAGTTATCAAAGCAAATGGAGCCTTTAAAAGTCAAGATGTTCCAGTCACTCATAAGCTCCACATTCAAAGCCATGTAGATAAATAGAATTTCTTTATATCCCTTCTCAAACATGAGGATGATATCCTAGGTTGCCATGGTCTACTTGCATGGCCGATGTCAAGACGAGTGGTGGCACGGCTATTGATGGAACCATCACTCAAGCACATCATCATTATTATTTTTACTATTAAGAGATAGCCACCACTATATGAATTAAACATTAATTATTTTATGTCCATATGGGCTTATCCATTTATTAATTATTTTATGTCCATATGGGCTTATCCATTTATTATTATTTTACTACTGCTCATTAAACATCCATAATTACTATTATTATCATTATCATTATTATTATTATTATTATTATTATGCCAAATTATTATCAAATGGTTTATTTCACTATCTCAAACCTTCCTACTAATTTTCATTATCATCCATCACTATTATCCTATTCAATTATCCTAATTATCCTATTTTAGAATAATCTTTATCTTCATTATTATCACTCACATTATTAGTCAAAATCATTATCATCCTTATTCCCTCTTACTTCTCAATGTATCCCATCCTATTCCACTTGAAATATTCCTAACTTTCTTCAAACATCACCATTTTTCTTCATCTACTAGAGACTAGGCCTATTTTCTAACTATTCCATTATTTAACATCAACCTTGGCAACTCTAGCATGAATTTTGGCATGAATAAACATTTTCTCATCAAGTACGTGCCCCTCTGATCCAATTGCAACCCTTTCTCATGCATTGGACATATACGCACTTGACCTATGTCAAAATTGGCCAATATCTTGTGAAAATGAGGCTTTTTTTATGAATTCTTTTTTCAAACTTGGGTTGTGTCGGGCTAAGGAGAATATCGACCAATCACCATCTCTCTTCTTATGGACTGCTAGGGGGTGCAAGGATGAGATATAACAAAGGCAAGAAAGAGTAGATGAATGAAGACCAATTGAAGCACATGACGAAAATAAGCCTAGCCTTGGCACCATCAAATGATTACTAGTGTTTGGATTTTCCTCAAATAGAGCTACATCGTACTGTTTTTAGGGCTGTGTTTTGGATAGCCAGCTTTTGTTCTATCAAGCCCTCAAGGAAGTGATTGGTTACTTCATGCAAAGCTATCCACCAAAGTGCATGTGATTCCAACACAAGACTAGTGTTGCAGGAAACAGAAGGTAGTGAGAGGAGAAGGTAGAGGCCTGAAACTGCAAGGGGATTGTGAAGAGAATGGACTAAAGGAAAGGTGCTGCTACACCAACTCAAATGAGAGCAAAATGAGGCTAGTGTTGGAGACTAGCACATAGCATAGCTAAAGGTGGACAAGTGAAGAAAAAAATGGTGAAATTAAGAAGGTGGTGAAGGCATAGGAGAGAAGAAGAATTGAATGGAAGATTTGAAGTCTCATCCTATCAAGCAACTCAAGGGACTAAAGGAGGAGAAAGATCTTGCATTTCTAGCATTTTTTACAAGAGCATTATTATGGAGTAGCTATGCATCAAGTTCAAGCATTTCTCATTACGCCTTGAGTTGGGTCAAGCATTGAGGTGGACATTGGATTTTGAAGATTAATGAGACCATATTTGAAGTCAAATATTGAACTATTTGAAGATAGTATTTGGAGTTTAAGCCTTGCCATCTGAGAGGACAAGGGTAATGGGCAATACTACTCTCCACCCTGCTCTACCCTGCCATGCCCTTATATAGGACTCCTAGTCCACACTAGCCCCCGTAGCCATATGTCCCATGGCTCATAGCCGTCCATGTTTGCCTTGCCCTCGTCTCATAGACTAAGACTGACTTCTCAAGACCATTGTCTTGACATTACTCCCCCCTTGGAGAAGAGTTTTTGTCCTCAAGAACCATCATGAAAATTGCCTAGACATAGTTGTGATTGTCTAAACAACATATATAACTGTGCTAATCATAGTGAAAAATATAGTCTCTAATCTAGCTCATAGCTTAATTTCATAGTAGAGAGAGTACAAACATTCATAATTCGTAATTATGGGACCTTGCGTAAGAGTCAAACACTCTACATTAACTCTTAACTTTAAGCTTGTTAGCATAAGCTCGTAGCTCTGGATTGGAAATCTACGTATTGACATAATGTAATAGTTGAAGACACACATAGTGTAATAGTCGAAGACACACATAAGCTCATAGCTTATCTTACTAATTGACAATCATATGTATTGTGCATCTTATGCTCTAGTGGCTAGCCAAACATAAACAATGAGACTAAATCTTAATAATAGTCTCAATGGTCGACATCATTGTGAATTCTTATGCTGCCTTAGACACTTCCTTACTGAACACTAGGGTCCCATTCCACCTAGTGTGCATGCATCATCAAAGAAAGGTCCTAGCCCTGTAGAACTCCTTGATATTGATCTAGATCCTCTAAGAGTGGAAGTCCTAATCCATGATCAATATATTTAGTTAGCATATTTAATAATATAAATTGCTAAATTTTAGCAGTAGATGTCCTCCGTGAGGTAGGTCGTCTTACTTCCTCTAGTCTACTGAGTGAACATATCCTCATAGGATACCTCTGTGTAGGCTTTCAATATTGAAGAGTGAGACAACACTCTATTTGTGGGAAGCTATAATCCAAGATCTAGTGACATATGATGTCACTGGCATGAGGTTTGAGTGACATCATATGCCACCCTCTTACTATCTCATCAGTAGAGTGTAAGCTAAATGAGAAAAGAAAGTATCCTTATAGGACACTTCTTGTGTTCTATTATCTTAGAGTAGACCTATGTGTAATCCTCTTAGGATACACATACATGTAAGCCTGTTAGGATACACTTATCTTTGGTGAGACATAATTCACTATTGTTTTTTTTTAAAATTCTCTTAGAATACATCTGTAGCACATTCTCCTAGGATATATGCATGTTGTAACCTCATCGGAGACATTGGTGTACTAATCCATGTACCATCTATTCATCATGGCTAGTAAGGAAGTACCTCTATACTTTACTATACCCCATGTGAAAACTGATTGCACTAAGTGAAAGAGACTCTTAGAGAGAGTGCTAGCAATTAGATAGCACATAACTATTGATTACTTGACCATCTACTAACATGAATACCATCGTATGGCATTATGAGGTTGACTGACTTCTAGAAGCGCAAAGAGAAGAAAATTGGAGTGCAGCTTGTCTTGCAGAGAGATTGTAAGATGCTTGGCTCATGGCCATCTGCATAAGAAAGATGCTAATCCATAGCTTCATGTAAGCAATGGATCATAAAGCGTAAAAGAGAAAGAAAAATATCCATGCCTTGCATGTCGTGTGCAAATATGTGTGTCAAACATGCATTGCACTCTAGATCTCTATGAGATCATCCAGATATGGCCGTGCCACATATAGTCATGTCATGCATGTGACATGATCCACATATACATATTTTGAACTATATGTATGCCGTGCATGCTTGTTTTCCATGAGAGCATTGTAGAAATTATGCTCCCGACATGCCTTGCATGTTTCCAAAGCATAATCATACATAGTTTAGACATCTCATAGATGCCATGTGCACTAATGCATATTCTCATGCATGAAAGTCAAGGAGGAGAGCATATCAAAGCTATTTTATGCTAACCTAATCAATAAACTATAGGACTAGAACCATGTCATACATGTAGAATGTTTGTTACAGTGTTTGCCGCAACACCGCGGACCGCATGTGTGGTGAGGTTAGTGTGTCCTTGGAGATCCTGGCAGTTGTCTTGGGAATGTACCCGTTCGTATCCGATGTCTGTTGGAATCCCTTGTGAGGGAGATATATTTTGTGCGGTTGCACTCTTGTGGGAACGCACTGTGGTGCGGAGCTTTGTATCTATCTTCTGATATATACAATGATGATGATGCTGTTGCTGTGTTATTTTGTTTGACGGTCTTTCATCTTATGTGTGTGATGGTAGTCTATTGTGCGGTATCCATTCCCGTATCTACCGGTGTTTTGTGCGGATACACATGGCAACCATGATGTTTTGTGGAAATTTTCTGAATGAGTGCGCATGCGTTCACAAGGACCCCTTGTGGAGAAGGTTCCTCATACTAGAAGGTGCCGTCATCGTTCGTCAGTTACGGAGATGCGGACTACTTCTATTATTGATGCTGGTTCGGATGATGAGTAGCAGACAAGTACCCCCTGTGAATCTGCTCTTGTTCGGTGTTCTTCTTATTCCCCACCTCTGGTTGCTCATGGGTGTAGACAGTTGGTGATCCCAAATTCTGCTGCTACTCTTCTGACTTATTAGTTGTTTTCCGCCTCTCCATCTGGTCTTGCAGTGCCTGCTATTCCGCAGTTATCGCTACTTCCGGTTATAGTGCATCATCAACCGCATGTTAAATATCATAAATTTCGGGGCCATTCTTCAAAGGACCTGGATGCTCATGTTCGGCAGTTTGATAAAGTTTATGAGCTTAATCTTCCGGGTCCGATGATCCAATTGCAGAAAGAGGGTGTATTTGAATCTACCTTAGGGGGATGGGCTGCTAAATGGTTATCAGAATATGCGGTAAATCATTTTATGACTTATGATTATATTCATCGTGCGTTCTTGCGGTGATTTCAAGTGGAGAAAACAGTTGCCCAGAATCTGGAAAAATTGCGCCTGTTGGAGCAGAAAAAACGTCATCAAGTGGAGGATTGTGCGGTTGGTTTTCACTCACTATTTTATAAAGAGTGCCTCTGCACAACATCCTGTCCAAGAAGTGTTAAATGATTATTTTCTTAAAGGTTTGCGGAAAGATCTTCGTACGGATTTGGCTATGGTGGATAAGATTAATACTCCGTTGGAGAATGTTATTGCTCAGGCGGTGTTGGCTGGAGAGTCTCTTGAGGATGATGCTTCCCATCACAGTCGTAATCGGCCGCTTGGGCTTGTTAAAGGGGTGGTTATCGCAATTTCGGGGATTCTTTTTGTTATTCTTTTGTTGTTGTTAGTTTGGAGGATTATAATGTATTGTTCAGCCGTCCCTGGTTGCGGCAAGCTTGTGTTCATCACAGTTGGGAGCACAACTGCATTTCAATTTGTCATGGTCGGAAGAAGGTTCAAGTGGCTTTACAAGATATGCAGCCGCAAAAGGTCAGTGGCCAGTGGTGGCTGAGACGGTACTTATGTAAGAAAGTCAAAAGGTAGGCTGGTTTCACCTTGTGTATTATGCTAGTTGTCGCTTGTCTTTGACTGAGAATAATTATTCTGTTACTGAACGCGAATGTTTGGGCATGATTTATTCTGTCAAGAAATTTCGCCACTATTTACTGGGTCATATGTTTTATTTCCATGTGGATCATTCTGCGTTATTATATTTGGTGTGCAGGATGCTTGGCCCGATGGGTTATTCTTTTACAGGAATTTGAGTATGAAGTTATTCATAGACCGGGCAAGTATCATGCAATTGCGGATTACCTTTCTTGTCTTGAGTCTAGTGAAGAGGCTAGTGGAGTTAATGATTGTTTTGTGACGCCGATTTGTTTGCGGTTTTTGGTGTTTCTCTGGATGATGGAAAACATTTTGGTATGCCACTTGTGGATGTTCCTTGGACATGGTACGAGGAATTGTATTGTTTTCTGGATACGGGGATTATGTCGGATCATCTTACTCGTGATTAGTGCTGTCGCGTGGCCCTATGCAGTCGCTCTTTTGAGATTATTTTGGGGGAGCTTTATTACCACAATTCTTCGGATGCGTTGTTTCGGTGTGTTTTACACAAGATCAACATGCGGTTCTCCAAGAAGCTCATGAGGGTGCTGCAGGAGGACATTTTTTGGGAATGCCACGGCTCGCAAAGTTCTTCGACCTAGTCTTTGGTGGTCTTCTGTGTTTAAAGTTTCGCACGAGTTTGTACGAAGCTGTGATGTTTATCAACAATTGAGACAACCTTCGTCCAAAGACCACTTACCGATGCATCTAGCCCTCAAATTTGAAGGGCTACCTAGTACCCAACTTTTCATTTAGGTCTTAGAGGACCTCTCCTTTTCTTTTTAAAGAGTTTGGAAGGGCATATAACTATTTTTCTAAAATTCTTATCTTTCTTTTGAAGGGTAATATATGTATCACCCTTCTCTAGAAGCGCAAAACCCCCTTTGAAGGGTGTTGCAACCTTCAAATTTTAGGCCTCGATGCATCCCATTCTGCCCTTGGAGCCTTTCCAAAAATGGGGATTGGATTTTATTGGCCCTTTCAAACTTGTTGCAGCTCGGACATGCCAATAAATACATTTTGACGGTGACGAATTATTGCACGAAGTGGGTGGAAGCCTGGGCTTTGCGAGATAACACTGCGGTGTGCATTTTCTCAATAAGGTCATTCACCGCATGACACGGTTTTATTTGATTCAACATCGCAAGTCCTCTCCTTATTATCCGCAAGCAAATGGATTTGTGGAATCTTTGAATAAATAGATTGTGTGAATGCTGACCAAACTTGTTAATCTTCACCGTATGATTGGGACGAGAAACTTTTTTCGGCACTTTGGGCATACCACACAACTTTTAAAGTGGCTACGGGTTTGATACCTTTCAAGATGGCTTTTGGAATGGAAGTTGTTACTCCGGTGTATTGTCAAGTTATAGGATTGCGGTGGCGGAGAGGCTTCTATCGGAGGATTCTGTGGTATACCGATTGGATGTGCTGGATCAACTGGAGGAGTCATGTTGGCATTCTTTCTATTTAATGCAAGTACTACAAAGACATAGAAAGCATTGGGTTGATATTCATTCTCGACACCACAAATTTCAGCGTGGGGATCTAGTTTTGGTCTTTTATTTGAAGCATGGCAAGCTTAAAGGCAAATTGAAGCTGCGGTGGTTAGGTCTGTTTTGGGTTTTTGCAGAGGCTGGCCCAACATCTTTTACATTGATAGATTTGCAAGGTGCGGTGCTCTCTAGTCTGGTAAATGGGTACCGGTTGCGGCATTATAAGACCAATGATTTTTTGATGTGTCCTTTTTCGCTTCGTCTGCGGCGATACCCTTTTGAATGTGTTCTTTGTGGCAGCTGCCTTCCATAAGGGCTCTTGTACCTACACATTGCATACGATCCCGTGAATATCAGCATGATCCCCAGCTCGAGGTGTTTCTACCTTTGCTTATGTGGGAGCTATTTTGTTGGGTTTTATTCTCTCTCTCCTTACTACCTTGGCGATCTTACGCGTGCTTTTGTGCCTTCCTTGCTCTGTTGATTTGTGCTCTCGTCGCCATGACTGTTAGCCCACTGCAGTTCGTGTTTCTTACTCCCTTGGCCTTTCTTGAGCATCCTGAGGTGGTGACCTGGATCTCTATGATGCGGTTGCAAGGTTTTGCTGCCATCTCTTGGGGCGATGTTATCGTCTATCCATGCGCATAGTCTATTCTGGCGGATCTTACGTGGGGAGATAATGTCTTTGTGGGCAATCGGCAGATTTAGCTCACTGAATAGTTGATATTTGATCGTTTATTGTTGCCGATTGACGGGTTGCATATGTCAAATATCCAAGTACACCTGTGAAGATGGAGCAGGATTTTGGCCCTCGAGTTGGCAGTGAATATAAGTTGTTAAACTGCAGAAATGTTTCTCTTCAAGAATGCTATCGATGGTTTATTGATGCACTTTGGCTCCAAGCGAAGACCTATACTTTGTTAGTTTGGGTGCGTGCCATGTTGCGGTTGGCGCAGTCGGAGCCTGTAGCTTGGGCCTATGTATTTCACGATTGCCTTCGTGCTGAAGCTGAGAGGGTCTCGGCACAGTTGGCAAAAAATGTAGCGGTAACCACCAAAGCTAGCCAGATATACAAGTTTTGTTTTCAGATGGGTCGGCTGGGATGTCGTGCCCCTCATCTACAGTTTCTGAAGGTTTGTGCGCGAATGCAGTAGCTTCTTCTTCTCGGCCTATTCCTCGCACTCCTCGCAAATGCACATCCAGGGGGGAGTTGCGGTCAAGTGTTCCCTCTCTAAGTGCGGTTTCCTCCCCTGCTATTGCGGTTACCTCTGTTTTCTTGATGCCTTCGGGTCTGGAGACCCCGACGGTCTCTGCAACTGCTACTATGATTATTGCTGCTGCAGGTGGTTTATTGCCCTTGGAACAATGGCGCTTCAATATGCTACAAAGGCTACCTGATGTGGCAGTGCAACCTCATCAATCTGTTGCAGTTCTCGATGTTAGTGCAGTGTCTATCACAAGGAACTTTCAATCGATCCCCATATAGGAAAAAAAGAGAATTCCCCATGGAATTCCCTAGTTGAAAATACATATAAGTGGGGAAAGTAAAAACTAGGGAAAATGGGACATTTCCTAGTGAGAATAAGTAGGGAATCACATAAGACCTTTCGAAATATTTCCTACATAGGAAAATACAAAATTTTCTATGTAGGGAATAATTCCTATATAGGAAATATTTCATATATAGGAAAAATTTTCTAGAGGTGATTCCCTAGGTACTCTCACTAGGAAATCTCTCATTTTTCCTATTTTTTACATTCCCTACTTATATGTACTTTCAACTAGGGAATTTCGTGGAAATTCTCTTTTTTCCTTATCACTTTATCTACTTTGCCCTTCCTCTTAGACATGCTAATATCAAACAAGAAATTGCACAATAAATTTTTAACCTTGAAATATCAGCTTGATTCACTTGATTCATGATATGTCCAGGTTGATCAGATGGATCAGAATACTTTGTAGTCATGTTGGCCTTAATCTCGAGGAGGTTGCTGCTGTTCAGGATATCTTGACCAAATTCGCCATGATTATCGCATGAAGTGACCAAATTCTTCATGATCTCTCTATTCCTGCAGCCTACAAATCAAATGTCAAGATGGAATATAGTCAATCACAAGAAGTTTGTTTGACATAATTTTTCCATGTGGAAAAGGGAACTGTTTTCCCTTGGTTTCCCCTAATAGTGTTCAATAACATGAGCTTCTACTTGGGAGCCACCACATATCTAGCTAGTTGCCACTAGTTGCCATCCAGGGTAAGGGGCTCCTGGGCCCCACCCTGGGCTGGTAGCCAAAGATGCTCCTCTCTCAGCCAACCATCACAACCTGCTCCAGGGGCTGCTGCAGCCTATTCATTGCCCTCCACCTACTGATGACAGTCTACATGTGGTTCTATCTACTAGTTTTTCTCCTAATTCATCATCCTCACCTCAGCTATTACTGTTTGAGATCTTTCAAGTCAGCTACAACCAACATGACCTGTCGAGCTGCTGCATTTCCACTCCAGGCCTACTGACCACTTATTGTGGACTGCCATGTAGCATCTCAATTGCTACATTTCAGATCTGCCCTGCTTCATCTGCAAATTACATCACTTCATGATCCATGTTTTGCTGTTTCAGTACTTCATCATCAGTCTCCTTCAAGCTCCTTCAAGATTTTCATTATTTCTATATCTAACTCCATGAGTCATCTAAAATACAAAAAACAATATGTCTTTGCTGTGGTCTTGGCAGAGTTACACTTCCTCTCATGATTTAAAGAGCATATCATATTATTGAGATGCTATTTGTAAAGCCTTTAAGCAACAAGTGGAAATAAGCCTAATTTAAAGTCTTTAAAAGGGATCCATTTCTTGCTAATGTGCAACAAGTGCAGCATTGTACCTTGAACTACAATGGTAAAAAAAACTAGTCAACTCTTTCAAAGATGTCTTCTTTCTAGCTTGAGCAGAATCAAGTTTCATTTGCCAACTGTAGAATTCCTTACCTGAGGCGCTCCATCACACCATTCAATAATCCCACGAGCAATCGCATTTCCCTACATGCAGAAAATCAGCCTATTAGCAACATCCTAATAGTGATAAGACATGTACAATTTATTGATCTGACCTATGCTTAAAAGCCACAAACCCAGATGGAGATAACATGAAGTATAGCAAGGGCAGCATTGTATGATTCTGCTAACCTACATGGGAGAGGAAAACTATATTGTACCCATCCTGAAGCTCTGGCCCATTTGATTTAACACACCTAAAACAGCTCTATTGATAGGCAATAACCACTTGAGGATTCAAAAATGTTTGGGCTGATCCATTCAACATGAACGTCCCTAATCTCATCAGTTGGTTAGCTAATCTTGGTGATCTTCAAATCAGTTCAGTTGATTAACAAGAGTCATAAGTCACAGTCTTCATTAACACCTTAAATCTCTTTACATTCCCACAGGGCTAGGCTTTTTCTTGCCTTCCTCAAGCATCAGTACTACCAGGCTGCCACTGTCTCCCTGCATGTCAAATGCCTGCTGGTTCTCGCCCACAATCAGGAAATCAGTGAAAAAGCAATTGCCCTTCTCGTCATTGTACTCAAAGGCATATGCCATGATGCTTCCTTCTGTTAGCCCTGATCTTCTGCCAACTTTTATTACCCTCCTCCCCACGATGCTGTTGATGTTTGCTTGCAAGTCAATAGTTATAACATCTCCCATCTCACCTACCCCTTTGATAGTAGTTGTGACTTTGGAGACATCAAAACTGTCTCCGAATGGAACGAAAGCACCATTAGCTTGCACAAATGTCTCTGCCGCATGAGCAAACATCATCTAGCATTCTTGATCTTTTGAATAGAATCTTAAAAATCTCCACTATACTCATCAGCAATAAATATATTTCCATGAAATTTAAGTAGCAATGGACTTGTGTATCTCCCTTCAATTACCTCAAAGAGGTCCTTGCCTATAGAAGCATGTATAGCATTATTATACGCATACTCTACAAGGGGTGAATATTTCTCTCATTGAGATCATTGATCTAATTCCAAGACATAGGATTTTAGTAGATCAAGGATAGTGGAATTAGCTATTTCACTTTGGCCATTTGTTTGTGAGTGATAGGACGAATAAAAATCTAGCTTAGTCTCTAGATTTTAAAAGAGACCCCTCCCAAAAATACTAGTCATTCTAGGTTCTTTATTGGACACTATTGGAGTAGGCAAGCCATGGTATTAAAAGATTTGTGATATGAAGAGGATTGTCATTTGATGGGCCTTAATAGTTTTCTTAGTATGTATGAAATGAGCTTGTTTGGTTAACTTATCAACCATTGTCATGAAATTTAATATTTGGCATTCCAAAAATTATTATCCCATTTTAAACTAGCCACTTAAAATGAAACAATGATAAGGGAATAAAGGTCAAGATATTGATGAGCGATGGGCTACTTCCACAAGGGAACCAAGGGGAAATAGTCCACCAAGAGTAGAGTAAATAAGGCTTACAAGGGACTAATTATAAGTTTCATCAATCATCCAAGGGTTGGTGCAAATGGTCTCAAAAGAACCTTAAAGAATGGCAAGCTAGGGGGTGGTTTAAGCTAGGGGGTGCTAACAAGCTTAAACTAGGGGTGCTAGCTAGCTTCAGGTGGGGGGTGCCAGGTAGCTTATCCATATTTTATTATAAAAAATACAAAAATGAGTTTCAAAATTAAACCTGGAGCCTATTGTATTTATTGGTAAATCAATGCTAGTGTAATATAGCCTTAGGCTAGCATCGAAGACAAAAAAAGTCAATATATATCCCTAAAAGGGGGTGGACCTCCTCTTTTGGAGGGATGTGGGATGAGAGAGAGGAGAGTGAGATGATTCACCTAGGTTTCACTTCACCCTTCCATTCTAGGAGCCTTCCCTTCCACTCTAGTCACCCTACCTTGCATGTGAAGGCACAAAATGCTATGGGTAGCCTACAAGGAGAGCCAATGGAAATTAAGCAACACATAACCCCTACACTCATGATCATGTGAAGGCTCAAATGCTATTGGCCAGCCATTAAGAGAGCTAATGAGATCCTAGCCTCACACATGCCTCTCACACCTCTCACACAAGTTAAGAGGACACTTGTTACTATGTTCTCACTCCACCATACAAGGAAGCCATCAATGCTATTGGAGGATGAGAGAAGAGGTCCAATAGCCTTCAAGGATGATAATATAAAGAGGATTTTATTGCCCAAGGAGGGATATATGTTTTCTTTTGTGAGTATTTTCACTCATTATCAAGTCTCCTTCTCATGTGAAGAGAAGAAGAGACCTTGCACCAACAACTCTTGGCTATGGAGTGCAAATCTATGCAATATCCATGTTAAACAAGCAAGCCGTGCAAGTTATCTATATCTCTCTATCATATACTATGTATTATGCTATGATAAGCTCCATAAGAGGATCTATGTGAGGAAATACTTCTTTCTTGTTCTTCTTCCTCTCAATCTACCTCTCTTCCTACTAGCTATCTCCACCTTTGAAGGTTTTTGAGATCTTAGGATGGAGGCTCTACCAAGCTATGTGTGTGTTGTTGCATGAAGCTAACCATAGTCATGCTATTAAGCTTGAGAAGGAACCAAGTTGTATTCAAAGAGAATTTATAATACAGGTGCCTCTTTGAGGGGACACTAGTTCCACATAAATCTAGTCCTAAATTGTGTCATTGCCACTCTCTCTCTGTGGCCCCTCTCTCTTTGACTCTCCTTATAAGTTATTCTCATAATGGTAAAACTTTTTTATGTGTTTTTTTGTGACTAGACTCCATCCATGCACATAGTTCTCATCTTCTACTATCTCTCTTAGCATAGTTTTGCAACCTTGTCACTAAAATGTGTTATGTTAATAGAGGAGCGGACAATTTTGGTTTTCACCATATTCTTGTATTTATTTAGAGAGACTTAGGTAAGCCAAAGATAAAATCCATGGATATACTCTCCCATAGTGAATCGGAAGTTATCAATGGTTGAAGCAAGTCGGGTTGCTTCTCTCTATCATACTTTATCTTTTGGCATAATATGCATTGAGAGACATAAATTTTATGTCTACTTTCATGAATTTCTACCGCACATAGGTAGTTTAAATGCTTTGATGCCCCGCATATGGGGACACATGAGATTCATACATAACCTTCTCACAAAGTGAGTGAGTCACACATAGTCTATCATAAAATACTTTGAGCTTTGATGATCCCTTCATATGATTAAGGGAGTGCCTAGGAGATAGTGTTTTCATATCTCTAGAGCATGTAGGTTTGCTAATAGCTCCTTTTCATAAATTCCTAATGCTCTTTCATCAAAATTTGATCTCCTACTATTGTATGCTATGGCATGCCCTTTCTAAAGCAATATTTCTCCTAGGTAATCACCACATGCATCACATTGGACCTTAAAAGACTTGAAGAGATCCGATAGCTTGATCAAAATTTGAGAGATAAGCTTTTGCTTTAGTGTATCAAAAACTAATTACTCCTTTGTAGTCCTTACACATACTTGACCTTCTTTTTGGGTATGTCATGTAATGGACCTACTATGGAGGATAACTTTTCTATGAATCATCTGTAATATGCACACATACCAATAAGGCTTTATCGCTTGTGTAAATTCCTTAGTTCAAGCCATTCTTTTGTTACCTCTAACTTTATGGGACCCATAAAAATACCAAATTGAGAGATAATATGGCCTAAATACTTAATTTCTTGTAAGAGAAAATCTTTTTTCTTTTTATTAATATAAAGATTATTATCTTTCAAAGATTGAAGCATGACCTGAAAATGTTCTTTGTTTTCTTCAAGGGATTTGGATCAGATGATGATATCATCAAAGAATACTCCCATAAACTTGAAATGAGGTCAAAAGATGTTCTCCATCAAACAATTAAAAGTGGTTGGTTTTCAAGCCAAAAGGCATAACAAGATATGCATAAAGACCAAACATAGTTTGAAAAGCAATCTTGGGAATATCTTGTTTAGCTATTCTTATTTGACGATAGCCACTTTTAAGGTCTATTCTACTAAAGTAAATAGATCCTTGCAACTTATGGAATACATCTTCTATTTGTGGTATCCCAAAGTTTGCCTTAGGTACACATCAGGTAAGGACCCTATGGGCCATCAAAAGTATTATGCTAAACTAGCAAAAAGATACTATGGTCCCTTTTAAGCCAAAACCAATGATATGGCTTATAGACTTAAGCTACCCAATCACTATCTCATATGCTATGCCCTCCATGTAAGTCTACTCAAGCCATACAAATGAGAGCCACCCAAAGAAATGATTATTAAAGATGCACCAGAGTTTGAATGTCAAGAGGAGGTACTCCAACCAGTCCATCCTATGACACGAAGATAAAGTGTTACATAATGGTAAGACTCTCTATGGTTATCTTGTTAAGCTTAAAAATCATCCATTTGAGGATGTTAGATGGATGAGAGGCATCCAACTCAAAGATAGCCAACACCTTTTCAAAGCATATAGTGAGTCAATTGAGTAACTTCATGTATTCAATATACTGTGAAAATTTTTAATTTTAAATGACTCACTTCTCTTTAAATTATCAATGTTTAAAGTATGCATGCTTAAGATCATGCTTGCAACAGCCATGTCTGCCAACAAGCACCGAATAGAACTTGCCACTCCACTCTAGAATGATAGTGATATATAAGAAATACATGCTTGCCACTCCACTCTAGAATGATAGTCATAGGGACTATAAGAAAGACATGCTTGCGGCATCTAAGCCTCTCAAGCACCAAATGGACTAGCGATCCATTTTGGAATATGTCACTCGGTAAAAAGGGATCCTGTACCCACTTAAAAAACATTGAGTAATGGCAAAGACTTTATGTTCTCGACCTCATAGTCAAGGATGACTATGATTTTAAGGGAGAGGTAATATCATGAGATTTGATATCATAGTCAAGGATGACTATGATTTCAAGGGAGAGGTAATATCATGAGGTTTAATATTTGACTTTACCACATGATTTTCCTATTTTAAGTTGGACACTTAAAATGAGAAAATAAAAGGGAATGAGGGTCAAGATATCTAATGTGCCATAGACTAGTCCCAAAAAGGATATCAAGCCAAAATAGTCTACCAAGAGCAATGAGAATGAAGCTGAAAATGACCTAAATATAAGCTTCATTAAGCCCAAATGTTAGCACAAAAGTCTCAAAAGAAGCTAATATAAGTTGGCAAGCTAGGGGTAGAGACTTAGGTTAGAGAGGTAGCCTAAGCTAGGAGCTAGGGCTACAGACTTAGGTTAGAGAGGTAGCCCAAGCTAGGGGTAGAGACTTAGGTTAGAGAGGTAACCTAAGCTAGGGGTAGCTTAAGCTAGGGGCTAGCTTAATCTGGGGAGTAGCTTAAGGTAGGGGACTACTTAAGCTAGCTTGGGAAAGTTTGCTTACTCATATTTTATTATAAGCAACGACTAAATATTTTTGAAAATTCAATTTTAGTAAGTTAAATTGCTTAGCTTGAAAAGTATTTTGAGCTAAGTCATTATATTAAACTTTATTATAAGGCGTAGCAAATCCAAGGCAATGTAGGTTAGACTAAGGCTAGCAAAGGACTTATTAATGTAAGGACCTAAAGGCTAAAACCTTAGGTGACTCATGAGGTTCCAAACATTTTAGAAGGGTCCATGTCCCCATAATTGAATCATACAAAGATGGAGAGTAAGAGAGAGAAGGGACCATACCATGAACCTTACCTTTCCCTTGATGCAATGGAAACTTGTCTTAATGCTCCCACCCTAGTCCAACATGTAGAAAAGAATGTTGAGATATCGAGCTCCACTCGTGATATGCCAGGGTGACCGTTGTGTATTTATGTCACCGACTTGTCAGTTGCAGACGCGGTTGGTACACCGCCCATGAATAATAGCTACATGATAGCTATCCTTATCTACTCTAGTTCATGGCTCAGTTAGTATGCCACCTTAGTTAGTTGAGTCTGGTTTGAGACCCATATATAGGGTTCTTCTATTTCTTTGTACTTGAGTTCTTTTGGCTTACACAACTAAGAAGAGGAAAACTGTTTTTCAGCCTCCACCCTTGTGTGTCTTCTCCCATTGTGCAAGCAAGAAAGCTTCAAGCGAGACTCCTTCCTTCTCTCCCACAATCTTGACATGGTATCAGAGCCTTGTTCGTGGTAAGGAGCTCAAGAAAGAAATCCAAGCTCGCGGTGGTCTGGTAAGAGGAGCAGTGTTGCTTTCATTTTCTGTTTTGGGAGCAGATCTCTGCAGGTAGCACAGCCGGAAATTGCAGGAGTGCATTGTCTCAGGTTGAGACGCCCTTCGCGGTGAAGCAAGAGGGCAGTATATGCCATTTCGGGGCCTGTTTTGCAGATGGAAGTTTTCTGCACGCACTCAGGAAAATGCTCAGTTTTATGCTGTGCGGCCACTATTCTACAGGTCGGTGAAAAGTTGCTGTAGAAATTGCATCGTATGCTTGTGCGCAGAGACATTGGGAGTTTCAGAATCATCCTTGGTTCCTGTTTATGCAAAATCGTCACTAGGAAGTGACTGTGTGGTCAAATACCACTTTCGCCAGTTTTGCAGATTTGCCCTTGTGAGGGTGAAGCTGTGTTTTTTGCAGTGACAGAATTTCTTGCAGTATTCTGTAATGGCGTCTGATTCTCTTTCACAGATTGTCACTGAAAAGCTTGACAAGAACAACTTCCAGGCATGGAAGTTTAGAATGACAAATTTCCTTATGGGAAAAGGATATTGGGAATTTGTTGCAGGAAATGAAGAAGAACCAGTTCTTCCTGATGTTCCCAATCAACAGCAAATGCAGGCATTCAAAGCATGGCATGAGAGAGCCAGGAAAGTTATGTACTAGCTATCTATCAGCATTTCAGACTCTATGATTGTGCATATTCAGGATGCAAGTACGCCAAAGGAGGCATGGGATACTTTGTCAAAAATGTATAGCACAAATACGCAAGCCAGGAAAATGCAGCTCAAGCAAGAGTTGCATAATGTGCAAAGAGAAAATATGAGCATCAATGACTACCACATGAAGGTGAAGAAGATTGCAGAAACACTTGCTTCCATTGGGTCGCCAGTGGAAGATGATGATTTTGTTTCTGTGACCTTGAATGGTCTAGGAAAGGATTATGCACAGTTTCGGACATCCATTTCAATTCGTGAAAGATTTCCTGATTTTGAGGAGTTGATTGCTCGTCTAATTTGTGAGGAACAGAGAAATGGTGGTGCATCTTCTTCAGGAGGAACTTCAAAAGAAGCTGTCTTCTACTCAAATGCTGGAAGAGGTAGAGGCAGAGGTAGAGGAGGCCAATTTGGAGGCCGTGGTAGAAATCAGAATATGCAGCAAACTCAAGAAAACCAGTCCTATGGAGGAGGACGTGGTAACTCTAGAGGCAGGGGGAGCCAAAGAGGTCGTGGTGGATGGCAAAGAGGCCAAAATGCAAACAGTAATGTTGAATGCTACTATTGTGGTAAAATGGGTCATATGGCTAAAGACTGTTATAAAAAGCAGAATGACATCATGAATGGAAAACTGCAACAAGGAAATTATGCATCCTCTAGTAGACAGGGTGATGACAGAAATGAGCATCTGTTTATGGTGCAGCACATGAACAATTCTGTGACAAGTGTAGAAGAAAGCAACGATGTATGGTATGTTGACTCAGGTGCATCAAACCACATGACAGGTCATGCAGAATGGATGGAGGATGCAAGGAAAATGGAAAAACCAAGATTTGTGGAGACTGGTGATGATACTGCACATCCTATTGTGCAGATTGGAAAAATTCCCTTGTCTATGTAGGATGGGAAAAAGAAATACCTGTCCAATGTATTTCATGTCTCGAATATCACCAAGAATCTGGTTTCTGTCGGTCAAATGGTTGAGCAGGGCTTGCAGGTCAGATTTAATCCTCATGGATGCTTTGTTGAGGATATGA
Source organism: Lygodium microphyllum (assembly GCF_053477565.2). Classification (NCBI taxonomy): domain Eukaryota; kingdom Viridiplantae; phylum Streptophyta; class Polypodiopsida; order Schizaeales; family Lygodiaceae; genus Lygodium; species Lygodium microphyllum. The sequence goes on from NC_141155.1 coordinate 1,872,454, forward strand.
AAAATAAAGGTCGCTTGATAGCAAAAGGAAAGAAGAAGGGCAGAATGTTTACATTGGATGCAGACATGTCTGAATTGAGTGCAGCAATGTTTGCACATGGGACGCGTGTAGTTGCAGATATTGATATCTGGCATAAACGCATTGGTCATGTTAATGTACAACAACTTAAATCAATGCAGGCCCAAAATATTGTTGAAGGTTTGCCAAAATTCAAGGTTCCAGAAATGCATAAGGTATGTGAAGCCTGTCAGTTTGAAAAACAGGCAAGGAAACCATTTCCTAGACATGTTCAAGAGAGTGAAAAGCCATTGGAATTAATCCACTCTGATGTGTGGACTACTAAAGCTGCATCTCTTGGAGGCTGTCATTATTTTGTCACTCTTATTGATGACTATAGCAGAAAAGTTTGGGTGTATTTTATGAAAAAGAAAAGTGAAGTTTTTGGGCATTTCAAAACCCTTAAAGCTATGGCTGAAAAAGAAACAGGTCTGCAAATAAAATGCCTAAGGTCAGATGGAGGGGGAGAGTACCTCTCAAATGAGTTTGCAAAGTTCTTACAGGAGCATGGCATAAAGCAGCAATATTCATGCAGTTATACCCCACAACAAAATGGAATTGCAGAAAGGAAAAACAGGCATATTGGAGAGGTATCTCGTGCCATGCTCAATGAAAAAGACTTGCCAGATTTTTATTGGGCTAAAGCAGTTGCTACAGCAGTCTATATAATGAACAGGACTCCCACTGCAGCAATACATGGGATGACTCCAGAGGAGAGGTATACTGGTAGGAAACCAGATATTTCTCATTTGAAAATTTTTGGTTGCATTGCCTATGTACATGTGCCAGATGAGTTGAGATCCAAGTTGGATCCAAAAGCTGAGAAGTGCATCTTTATTGGTTACTCTCTGCAGCAAAAAGGGTATAGATGCTATAACCCTTCTACTCGTAAGTTTACAGTGAGCAGAGATGTTGTTTTTTATGAGATGAGTGGCTGGTATAAACCAATAAATGTGATTGATGATGTAGATGCACAAAATGGTAATGCTGCACAGAATTCACAGCAGCAGTCACAAAATATTAGTGGACCTGGAGCGTCCTCTAGCAGTGGTTCACATTCTTCGCCGTGGACAGGCAGATTGAGATCAGGAGAATCTTCTCAAAGCAATGCAGATAGTGGTATGCACGTATCACGAAAAGGAAAAGAGAAGGTTGATCAGCCCATGTTTGATGTGAATGCAGGTCACTCTTATGTGGATGGTGAATCCAGTGGCTCAGAACAGAGCATTGATGATGAGTTGGGTATTCCTTCTATTGTTACACCTGGAGTAAGGAAGACCAGGGATGTTTTGAGAGCACCTAGGAGTGAACCTACTTTGCGCAGGTCTACGAGAGCTAGGTATCCTGTGGATAGGCTGAAATATGATGGATTTACAGCCATTCACTATGCATATATGGTCAAAGTGATACAGGAACCAGAACCCACTTCTTTTGAGCAAGCCATGGGAAAAGAAAAATGGGAGAAAGCCATGGATGAAGAAATGGATGCCTTGGAAGCAAATGCTACATGGGAGTTAGTACCTTTGCCTAAAGGTAAGAATGCAATTGGCTGTAGGTGGGTTTATAAGGTGAAGCACAATGCAGATGGTTCTGTGAACAGATACAAGGCAAGATTAGTAGTCAAGGGGTATGCACAAACATATGGCATTGACTATGAAGAAACATTCAGTTCAGTTGGAAGGATGGCAACCGTAAGAGCAGTCATTGCTATGGCTGCATCAAAGGGATGGTCTTTACATCAGATGGATGTAAAGAATGCCTTCTTGCATGGTGATTTGCAAGAAGAGGTATATATGGAGCAGCCACCAGGTTATGTGCATGATGTTCATCCTGAGTTTGTTTGCAAGTTGAAGAAAGCCTTGTATGGCTTGAAGCAAGCACCTAGAGCATGGTCTGACAAGATAGGACAGTATCTTGTCACTATTGGCTTTCAGATTTCCAGGGCAGATTTCTCACTTTATGTGAGAAAAACAGAGAAAGGTATTATGCTACTTGTCATTTATGTTGATGATTTGATTATGACAGGTGACAGTGATGAATATATCCTTCATGTGAAAATGCTATTGAAGCAGAAGTTTGAGATGAAGGATTTGGGAGAGCTGCATTATTTCTTGGGCATTGAGGTGATTAGATCACCAAGTGGGATACAGCTCTTACAGAGGCAGTATGGATTGGACATGCTGTCCAAATATGGGATGACAGGCTGTAAGCCTATTTCAGTTCCTTTGGAGCAAAATGTGAAGCTGAGCACAGATGCAGGTGAGCTTCTAGAAGACCCTACTATGTACAGACGCATAGTAGGAAGTTTGATTTATATGACTATTACCAGGCCAGATTTGAGCTATGCTGTTGGATTGGTAAGTCAGTTTATGCAGGCTCCAAGGAAACCACATTTGGATGCGGCTAGACGCATACTCAAGTATGTGAAGTCCACATTGCAGTATGGACTATTTTATGAGACTGGGGTTCAGATACAGTTGCATGGATACACTGATGTTGATTGGGCTGGTAGTATTTCTGATAGACGATCTACCAGTGGATATGTGTTCTCTTTTGGGAGTGCTGCAGTCACTTGGAGCAGCAAGAAACAGCCTACAGTTGCCTTGTCGAGCACAGAGGCTGAGTACAGGGGTGCAGCAATGGCTGCATGTGAGGTAGCTTGGTTGCATAAGCTACTTTATGATATGCATCAGTCTACAGATGGACCAGTTGTCATTTATTGTGACAACATGAGTAGTATACACTTGGCAAATAACCCAGTCTATCATGCTAGAACAAAGCACATTGAGGTGCATTATCACTATGTGCGAGAGAGGGTTTTACTAGGTCTTATTGATCTAGTTTATGTCAGCACAGAGGATCAAGTAGCTGACATATTCACGAAGGCATTGGGTGCAGAGAAGCTGCGCAAGTTCAGAGACCTGCTTGGTGTGCAGGAATTGGGATTGAGCTCGAGGGGGAGTGTTGAGATATCGAGCTCCACTCGTGATACGCCAGGGTGACCGTTGTGTATTTATGTCACCGACTTGTCAGTTGCAGACGCGGTTGGTACACCGCTGTCGAAGGGTTTGTAAAAGCAAAGTCGCGTCTTCAGAAGACCTTGATATATGTCAAGATGGAAGATCAATCAAATGATTAATCCAATGTCATAATAACCATACAATAATTCCAGAACTTAATCAATAAATTCTGTTTAGGCTCCAGCTTGTCATACATGTAAATAAGTGATATTTATGTAAGGTACGGCTTTCCAAGGGAGTTTGCAACACTTGTAATTGTCTGAAGTAAATTCAACACCAGAGGAAAAGGCAAGTTAAAGTACCCTGATCTGCAAATTTCCCTTTCAGACAGATTTCAATTTATGTTCCAGGATAATAAGAAGGAAAAAGAGATTGGATACAAAGCATAGATGTTATTAAGAAACTTCCATGAAGTTATTATTTCACAAGTCTAGTTTGAGGAGGTTTGGGAGATTCTTCTCAAAAGATGAGGGAATGATTCCCTGCAAGTTATTGGCATGTATATCCCATGAACTGAAATTCACTTTGCAGACAACAAATACATGCTCCTCTACATTCCATTCCAGGATTTGGGCACACCACATCAATTTCCTTAATGACAAGAGAGAGCTTGTTCAAAACCAGGAACAGCAGTGGTGTGATGTTGCTTTCAATCTGTTCATTGGTTCCAAGATCCCTGTAGCAGAAATTGTTCGTAGACCTCACAAGGAATCGCAGTCCTCAGATGTCTTCTTCAATGTAACACTGTTTACAGGAATGCCGTAAATAGTCCTTTTATGGAGTCTCTACAACGATTGGAAAACTTTCCTTTAATGGTTCAGATTACAGCTATATGCTTACACTGTTCGTGCTATTTGCGCTTGCTGTCATGAAAGTTACCTCAGGAGATCCCATGTAGAGATAGCTGAAAGGACTAGTCCAGTGACAGTCTGTTTCAAGCCTCTCAGTCCTCAATGGCATCAACATCTTCATAGTCCACCTTCATCATCAGCTGAGATAGATGCAAACTTCTCCCTTCCTGACACAATTACCTCAGCAATGTCCTTTCCTTTTAATTGGTTCAACAAGAACTCTTCGCATCCATCGTTTTAGTAACTCTGCAGCATTATTTGTCATCTCCCTACAGAAGAAGGCTTGCATCCATGAAGGTAATAGGAACATATCTACTTGCACTACTCAATGGAAACGTCAGTTGTCTTCCTCATCATCCCTCTGAACGCTGCCAGTATGATATCGCCATCACTTTTTAGATTGCAAGCGACCTCCTATCTGCAGTTGACAGCTAAACGCTGCAGACACACGCATGGTGGCCTTAAGCTCCATCAAGCTACTCTCGGCAAATTGGCGATCTCGACATGGACACAAGTTGTGACATCTGTATCATCTTCCCTGGAATTACCATAGCCTGATTTACAGGCTACCCTTGCGTGCTTTTTCATCCCATCGATTCTGGCCTCATCTCTTCCCTTCATGAAGAGCAAGTTTCCTGCCCCTTAGCATTCCATCGACTGATCATAAGGATTCTTCTGACGATCTCGCCAAGCTTCCGCTTATCCAGAAATGCATCGAGTTTTCCCTTATACTGCCCGGATTACCATCGATCACTACTCCTCCTTCCAGTCCATCAATACTATTCATTTAAATCGCAGAGAAAAACGAGTCCTTTCCAGCCGCAGAGTACCGTTTCGACCTGTTCCGAATACTAGTTTCTCCCTCAAAATGCTTCCCCTCCAATCCTCTCTCTCACGCAAGGCTTCCGCACTCTGTCTGCCTTTGTAGGGGTAATCTTCCTCTAGCTGTAAGCCTCCAGCTTTCATAATGTAACTGTAAGCACTGGTCATCAGACCACCACGGCACCCTAAATCACAACCATCCTTCCCATAATCTGGATCACACTCATGGTCACAGTCCACGAGCTGTTGCTCACTCAGGCTCAAGAGCTTTCCTGTGGCTACCAAAACATCTTTTCCTCTTCACATTGCATGTCCCTTCAACTCTAGGTCTTTTGCTTTGCTTCAAGCTTGGTAAAAGTATGAACACAAAGCATCTCAGAAAGATCCCAAAGACTCACAAGAGCATCTTCACTCCCCATTGCAAAGTACCTCCTAGTCGGATCAATGGCAAACCAATAACAACCTGTTGTGTGAGCATCAAGTGTGTATAATGTAGAAAGAGATGGATAAACAAGATATCCACCGTTCCATTCTCAGTTGTGAGGAAAAACAGTTCACCTCTTAAGGAACTTACGCTTGTTTCTTCTGTAAAATTGAACATGAACCAATTGAAAGAAAAATGTTCAAGCAAAGCAAAGCACAACGTCTACGTCAAAATATGTACAAAGTAACAAATCTCATGCACAACTTTTGGGTGGTTTTCACACCTTGAATGCGCAGCAATACGACATCCACCCCCTCTAATCAGCAAAGTCGCGTCTTCAGAAGACCTTGATAAATTTCAGGATAAAAGATCAGCCAAATGAATAAGCAAGATGTAAGGATTTGTGTCCAGTAAGCTTTCAACGAGACCTCGTCTTTACAGCAATGATAAGACTAAAAGCAAGTTTTCAGCTGAGCATAGCGTTCATCCTTCAATATTGAAACATTTAATACAAATCTGGTTATCAGCTTCAGACAAAAGAATTAGCATTATCCTTTCAAAGGTGGCTCCTTTCCAAGGTTAAGAAGGTTGGACACGGAATGATCAAGAACCATATATTCTTTTACATTCTCCATAAGCTGACAAACTGATTTGTGGCAATGTAAAGCACATTTTTCTCTTTCATGATAATATTTTTAACATATGAACAATAACTGTAATCATGTGCAGTAAGTACTATTGCATCATCTTCATATTTCCAAAAGCAAACGCCTTACAAAATTTTTCATTTGCTGCAAGAACTCCAGATCTATTGTCCTCATGTAAAGCTCGTATCTCATCTCTCAATTTTTCTGCTTTGCTATATTTTTCAGAGCGATTAACAGCATCCCTTTAGTATCAACATCATATCTGGCTTCAAGGTCTTAATAGTGGGTTTATCACCTGACATGGCAGACTTGGATCAATGGGCTTTATAGTGCAAATGCTCCTTTCTTCTTCCACCTTTTAAACAAAAACAAGTCAAGAATTATCATCTTTGCAACCTGCAACTGCTGCAGCCTCCTCCCTCGTAATGCCTTCGTATAGTGTTTCAACGTAAGCAACAACCAAGTCAGGCTGTCAAATTGCCTATATATGTAATTTGGAGCTTAAAAAGCAAACTTCTGGCGCTGATTTGCAGGTTAAGAAGATATGAACTCATCGACACATTATATATGATGCATCTTGGCCTAATACAGGAATATCCTCATAAAATTTCCCACAGTTTGTGTTTCATAATTGGTTGGTGCCAGTCTGGTTCAAATCGTTAGCCGACAAGAACGCTGATGAAGATAAACGAGATGTAAATTGAGTTCCTTTTTCTTGTGATAAGCTTGAAAGCAGCGTCAAGAACACCCAGCTTCTGCCTGCGAGATGGATCAATCGTCAGAAACTCCTTCACGTCGAACGCTCTGTTCCTCCTTTTGTTTTGTCCAAGTGGAGCAGCAGAGTCCAGAAATTTCGACCTATTTTGCAGCCGGCGGCTCCGGTCTATCCTCGAGAACCTTCCTTTGGCTCTCCATTGAAAGGGGAATCAAATTCTTGCTAGGGAATTCGGCCCAACGGCATGTAACTTTGGCGAATGATAACAAATCTGGACAAAGTAGTGTCTGTTTCTGGAGTCCAAAAGTATGGCAAGGGCTTGTCCTTTTCATGTGATGGCAATCAGGTTTCAAATGAGAACACAGAAGGCCGGCTCTGCTTGATCGTGATTCCTCTCTTTCTGCGTCGTTCAGGCCACCATCTTTCTATCCTCCGAATTTGACGACCTCCAGTTCTCCTCATGAAACAAACGTCGTATGTTTTCTTCTCGTTAGAGCTTCAGCATCCCTTGTGAATCTCTAAGAATTGTCTTTTTCCCTCCATCTCCCATCGATCCTCAATGCTCTGTTCCTCCTTCATCTTCATTAATTCATATTCTCATAGTCTACGTCGACTTGCTGCATAGCTTCGGCTTCTCCTTCACCTCCTTTGTTCTCCGTCCCTGTCCTCCCAAAGCTCTGTTTCTCCCTATCTTTCCGATTCCACGTAATACTCCCCTTTTCTCCCTGTTCGTCCCGCACTCTCCTCCCCTGTTTCTACCGCAGTTGCCTACGCTTTCCCCCCAAAATGCCTCCTTTTAAAAATAGCTCAAAAGCTTCTCCTTTCGCAGTTAAAAAAAAACCTCCCAAGGGGTTTTCTATAGCATTCAAATTATCCAAATCCGCCCAAAATTGGTGGTTTCCCAAATAGCAAACACATCAGCTGAAGAAAGTTTCCATGTTGTGTAACCATCGCATGTACTCTCGTTGCTCCTTTGACCTTAGATAATCCAGCATATTTGCTGCAGGTTTTACAGTAAGCCCTTTGGCTTTTATGATATCCAGGAATGCCCGTTGAAGGTTCTCATCAAGCTCTTCAAAAGAAGGCCCTCATATTGTGCCAAGGGTTTTTCAGACTTCTCGGTCTCATCTTCATTAACATATACAACAGACTCGACCATAATCTCTGTGGCTCCACTGATGAAGCTACCATGTATTTCCACAGTAGGTTTTGTTTCACCTTTCTTAATGTTGCAATGCATATGTATGACATCAACATAACCATCGTCAGAACCAGATCCCTCTTCCTCCTCAATGAGGGCATCACATGCTTGAAATGTGATCTTAAATGTCTACTGATTTGAGAAAATATCCTCCTCTTGCATCTGTTTGTATAGTTGTAATGTCTTGTTCAACATAGACTGAAATCAACCCTTCATGCTTGCTACTATACTCATACGCAGTGAATAAATGTAATCACAACAACTAAATATGTACAAAGTACCAAATCCCATGCACAACTTTTGAGTGGTTTACACACCTCAAATGCGCAGCAATACGACATCCACCCCCTCTAATCCTGCGCATCCTCCGGATGGGCCAACTTCCCATGATCATTATCATCAAGATCCACAAACAAATCAATCTCTTCGTTATGCATTACCAGTAGATCAACAAGATTTTCAGCCATATCATCTGTCTCTTCCATTGGAGTTTCTCGTCGTTGCTCTTCTCTTGAAAATTCCTCCAATGCATAATCCTCATCATCTCTTTTCTTGAAAATCTTAATTTTTTTTCCAGCAATAGGCACTCTAAGCACTGTTCCATCCAATTCTATCAGCTCATATGTTGCATTATCAAAGACATGTCTAACTATGTATGGCCCAAACCATCTTTTCACCATCTTCCGAAGTGCAGTATGCTGATTTTCAAGACTGCTATCAAACACCAATACCCAATCTCCCTCTTCTATTGCTCTTGGCCATAAGCGATGCCTACTGTCAAACCTGTCCTTATTCCTTAGTCTAGCAACTTTCAACCTGTCAATAGCTAGCTGAATATCCTCAGGTCTCCTCTCCAACTGTCGAATCCGAAGAGCTAAGAGCTCCTCTCTCGTCAAATCCTCCTGCCAAGGTAAAACTGACCAAGTCAAAGCACAAGTCTCAATCGGCATAACAGGTTTCTGACCATACATCAACTCTGCAGGCATATATCCTGTAGTAACACTATGTGTCGTACGATCAGCCCATAAAGAAAATGGTAGAAGTCTTGGCCATTCTCCAATCCGTCCTCTGCATGCTTTGGCTAATGCTTTCACTATCGGTGGATGCCCTCTTTCACTCTTTCCATTTCCCTCTGGATTGTATGCTGTGGTTAGAGCCAATTTGATTCCTAGCTGAGAGAAAAACTCCCTAGCTTCATCTGCATCCAATTCACCACGATCCGCAGTGATCTTACCCACACAACCATACCTGCAGAAAATTTCCTCCAATAAGAACTTACACACTGCACTAGTGGTCTTCGTTCTCAAAGATCTTCCCTCAACATGATTGGTAAGATCCTCTCTAGCCAAAACAATGTACCTCATCTGCCATAGACCCATAGGCATGGTAACCAAATCAACTACCCACTTATAATGAATGCATAGCGGATAGGTCGGATGAAGCTCATCTCTATGACGCACTACTGAATACATCTGGCAGTCTCTGCAAGTCTCAACAAAGTGAGAAACATCTCTCTACATGCCTTTCCACCAATATTTCTCCCTGATTTTCTCATAAGTAGCCCATACTCCTCTATGTCCAGCCCAAGGACTCTCATGAAACTCCCTCATCACTTGTAACTGTGTCTCTCTATCGCAGACAACCCGCAAAGGTAATCTGCCTCTTTTCTTCGGATGCTTCCAAAGAAATCCGTCCTTGAGAAAATATCCATAGGCTTTCCTTCTAATCTTCTTGAACTCTTCATCTGTCCATTCATCTCTTTTGCTTAGTGTACTAAGGTACCTGCCAATCTGCAACCAATCTCCAACATAAAGTTCTTCTGTAAAAGCCATAATATCAAAGACATGACAAACATGATCAACCATAGTGGCTGAAATTTCTGCATCATCCTCTTCTGCAAGTAGAGTCTCCTCATCATCATATCTGGCTCTAGACAACATATCTGCCACTAGATTATCCTTCCCTGCTATGTGTTTAAATTCCGGATTTAATGACTTGATGTATGCAATCCATCTCAACATGGCTATATCCGGAGTAGAGCAACTCGTGATCATACCAATCAATGGCAAGCAATCTGTCTCTACCACAACTGAAGCTCCAATAAAGTACTCCTTGTCACATTTGAGAGCCGTGACAATCCCCAATAATTCCCTCTTGATTTGCGGATATCTCCTCTGTCTCTCGTTTAGGACTTTCGCCCCAAACCGAATAGCATACCTATTTCCATCTGCATCATCTTGACCCACAGCCCAACCTATGCCAATTGGACTAGTGTCAACTGTCAATACAATAGGCCTATCACAGTTATAATCCGCTTTTCTGAGAGTAGGAGCATTCTGCAATAACTTCTTCAATTTCGCATGGCTTTAGTGTGGCTCTCATCCCAATAGAATTTCTGCCCCTTTCGAAGCAGCTGATACAAACAATCTGCTATGTGTGCAAAATGAGGTATCCAAATCATATAAAACACACAAGCACCAATGAATCTCCGTACCTTTGAAGTGGTAGAACAATACTCTGCAATCTTGCCTATAGCATTCACCTTATCAGGTGAGGGTTTCCTGCCATAATATCCACACATATGCCCAACAATAACAACCTCATTCACTCCAAAAACAGATTTTTGCCGTGAAAGTGTCAAGTTCACTTCTTCTAACCTGGCCAAAATCTTCTCACATGCTGAAATATGATCAGCCACAAAGTATCTGCATCCCTGCTCATTTAGGCTCTCATTCTTCTCTTCTTCTGCACACCCCTTAATGGGCACATCATCCAAGAAAGGCATAGTAAGCTGAGGTATGTAATCACGAAGAACCTTATGCATGGCATTCATCATATGCGCAACAGAATTAGTGGCACCTTGAGGCAAGGTACACATCCTGACAAGCCCAATAGGAGTTCTCATGGTGGTTATGTCCTTGCTTTCCAAAGCCAGCGGAAACTGATCATAACCTGAATACAAATCACCCAAAGAATAGATGGCACGTCCAGCAAATGCCTCTGCAAACTCATCCACAACTGGACCTATACCAACATTCCTGATAGTAACTCTGTTCACTGGCTGCATGTCCTGAATAAATCGAAGAGTACCATTCTTCTTTGGAACTGTAAACCACCTGTTTAAGTATGGTGCAGATGAAGGCTCAAGGATTCCCATCCTGATTTTCTCATTCAATAAATCAATCAGCTTTGGCAAGTGTGCTTTAGGCACTGGAATAGGTCGGAGATTCCATGGAATATGAGGAATAGTAAAGATGACCATAGGAGCAACAATATCAGGATTCACACATCCAATCTCATGTGGGACAAAAGCAAATCCCCTTCCATGACGCTCAAGCATCTCCTGAAAGCATTGCTTCTCCATGGGTAACAAGAAATCACCATTTCCAATTTTCAATTCAGCAAGTGTATTCTGCTGAAAATTTATGACCAATATGCTCCGGATTCCTCAAAATTTGCTGTTTAGCAGCCCTTTCTATTTGCTGATCACTGTCAGGTGGAAGCGGTACAGCAACCGGCTTCACCTTCTTATCCACAGTTTTGTATTTCGTGTCAACCCTGGCTTCATTATGCTCTTCTGCATTACATAAACCTTGCTGTAAATCAGCAATTCTGCACTCCAATGGCTGAATATTCTCAGCCCTCTGCTCTATGGACTGCATAGAAACAGCCCCAAACTCTGAATGCTGAAATATTTCAGCAGTAAACTCTGTTGGCTGAAAATTTTCAGCCCTCTGTCTCTCTGAAAGCTGATCATAACCAGCTGGAAACTCTTTTTGCTTATTTTCTTCAGCACTCAACACTCTTTGCTGAGTTACCTCAGCCTCTGACTCAATTTGTGACATAAAATCTGCAATTTCATGAAACATGTCCAGGGACTGCACTAATACATTACCATGACAATTCAGCATATCAGTTTTCAGCATATCTCCCATCTCTGTCATCGTATCTGTACAAATCACACTGTCATACATACCATCTATGTGCTCATCATCCTCCAAAATTCCTGCATTTTTCAAATTTTTCTCCTTCCTGCATATATACTGCCTGGCAACTCTAGACAATCTAGAAGTCTTCTGATAGCTCATCGAACTGTTTGCTGAAATCCCAACATAACCGGAGGAGAAAACACTGCTGCTGCCAGGAGGCGAGAACTCCAATCTCCTCTCCTCTGTACCACCGTCGTCTCGCGAAACGGCGGTACCTAATGAAAACCCGAATCCCTCACAGTGGGTAAGGGTGCATCTCTGAGAGTATCCCTATTTCTAACATGGTTCACACATACAGTCATAAACTGAACTGCTCTCATACCATCTTTACTGCGAATCCGTGCATAAGCAGATCCATCATCCATGACCTTTGTCTCCATGCGCATCTCTGTAATGAATGGCTGTCCAAGAATTATAGGATAAGAGCATGAATCCTGCACAAAGAAATGAAAATCCTCCTCTACATCACCAATAGAAACCCTGACACTAGGGCAAGCAGCATATAAATCACCTGCAGTATTATTGGCGGCTCTCATACGCCACCCATGCTCTACATCCATAGGCCATCTGTTACTCTCATAAACTCCACGAACAATGAGATTAATCTCTGAACCATGATCAACCAATGCAATATAAGGCACCTGTTTCTCTCCAATCTTTACCATCGTCTCTGTAGTTGCCCTAGCCCAATGGCTCCGCGAAAAGTGACTACGCGGTATCAAAACAGGCTCATCAATTTCAGCATAATGCATAGGCTGAACCCTCTTCTCTACCTGCGGCAAAACAGAAGCATTATCAACCATAACCTCATCATCATCCTCATCCATCTCTCCAATCAAAACTCCTTGTGTATCAGTGGTAGCCAATGCATGTCTTTTCCTCTTCAAGACCTCCTGAAACTCTCTTTTTGAGATGCCCAAAATCTCAGAAATAGTGAAAGTCACCTCACTGCCAAGTATCTTATCATTAAAGATTTTCTTCATGTCTGTAGATGTCTCAATATCGGACATCAATCTGAATCCTGGCTGCTTTCTCTCTCTAGGCTCTTGCCTCTTTTCTCTCTTTTGAGCATCCTCCATTTGTCGATCTGGCCCTGGTCTTGAAGACGGTCCTGCAGTAGGTGGAGTAACAAACTCACCCCCTCTAGTCTTCTTAGCTGCACTTGGATTTTCTTCATCCCTCTTATGCTTCTCCTCAACAAATACATCTGCACCATGAGATTTAGCCAAATAAGCATAAATAGAATACCTATCAACATGCGAGTCCCAACCTGTCTCTGATCTGATGCTAGAGCCTGCGCTAGTCAAAACAGTTTGTTGAATTTTCCCCTTGTTTGCAATCTCCATAGCATAAGTCCATAGTGCGGACTGAGTCTCCGATCCCTTCTCAATCTGTACTCCATATGCAGAAGCATCACCTCTAGCTGTCACATAAGAAGTACGCGCAGTCATGTCCTCCACTAACTTCTTCATTCCACCTTTACCAAAGTTGGTAGCAAGTGGAGCTCCTGTCTCAGTCAACCAAATCTTACCATCTTGCCCCCAATATACCAAATTCTGCCTCCTTGCATCCTGGAAAGAGTCACAATCCCTGCAATGCTGATGCTCCGTACTATCACACCAAATACATCTCCGATCTCTCCTAGGAGCACTAGGAGCACTCCTAGGTGCAGTAGGAGCACTGGAAGAAGTAGTAGGCATAGTCGAAGCAAACTGCTCCTTCAACTTACCCACCAACTCCACTTTGACTGACTCAAGTGTCAAATCTGTGATACCTTTGATTATGTCATCAAGAGAAGTAGGCACCGATGGAGCGGATGGTTTTGGAGCAGAAGGTGTAGGCATCGATCGTGGAACAGGAGGAATAGGTGGAGTAGAAACTGTAGGCGCTAGCATAGGCCAAGAAACTGGCTGAGGAGGAGAAGAAATAACAGGGATAGAAGTAGGCATAGGAGCAGATGATGGTGTAGGTGTCATGGAACCATTCTGTAGGCGAGTCTTCCATATCCTCCTCTTGGTCAAAGTCGAGACTGCATCCTGAGCATCCTGCCAATCCGTTTTAAGACCCATAGGCTTCGTGCGATCCTCAAGAAGTTCTCCCAATTCTTCCTGAAGAGCAGGATCTGCAGCTTGCAAGAAAAGCTCAACTTTTTCAACATCCAAAGCTCTTTGTTCAATGGCATCAAGCTGACTATACCTCTCTTCAAATTCTCGAATCAACTCCGAAACAGCAAGACCTTTGTTTGGCATGTAGACCCACTCTCGGAATGACCGCCGAGTAGCCATACCAAAGTCCTCAAGGAAGTATTCTTCTTTCAAGGCCTTCTTAAAATCTTGCCAATGTGTATTTTGAATAAAAAGATCAGTCACTTTTGTCCTCAAAGCAGGTGTGACAAGACAAAGGAAGTACTTACTCATAAGTCCAGCAGGAACTCCAAAAAACCCCATCTTGATCTCATATGTCTTCAAATATGCTGAAACATTACGCCCGTCAAATAGCTTCTTCTCACTTTCAACTGCTTCAATAGCCTTAGTCACGCTGTTTGCATTCTCCTGCTCCGAATAGAGTTGCCTTTGTTGAGACAACTGTTGTTGATGCAATTGTTGTTGCTGCTGCATATACATTTGTGTTTGCTGATTTTGGAGCTGCATATACATGGACATATTTTGCAAAATTTGTTTTAGATCCTCCGTTCAAGTACTTGACGCAGCAGTCATAGATGGAGCTGAAGTAGAGGCAGCTAGAATTGTAGAAGAAGCTGAAATAGAGGCTGAAGTATCTCCCATCCTGAAATTTCTGCGACACTTTCACGTCGGGTTCACCAAAGATGTCGAAGGATTTATGAAAGCAAAGTCGCATCTTCAGAAGACCTTGATAAATTTCAGGATAAAAGATCAGCCAAATGAATAAGCAAGATGTAAGGATTTGTGTCCACTAAGCTTTCAACGAGACCTCGTCTTTACAGCAATGATAAGACTAAAAGCAAGTTTTCAGCTGAGCATAGCATTCATCCTTCAATATTGAAACATTTAATACAAATCTGGTTATCAGCTTCAAACAAAAGAATTAGCATTATCCTTTCAGAGGTGGCTCCTTTCCAAGGTTAAGAAGGTTGGACACGGAATGATCAAGAACCATATATTCTTTTACATTCTCCATAAGCCGACAAACTGATTTGTGGCAATGTAAAGCACATTTTTCTCTTTCATGATAGTATTTTTAACATATGAACAATAACTGTAATCATGTGCAGTAAGTACTATTGCATCATCTTCATATTTCCAAAAGCAAACGCCTTACAAAATTTTTCATTTGCTGCAAGAACTCCAGATCTATTGTCCTCATGTAAAGCTCGTATCTCATCTCTCAATTTTTCTGCTTTGCTATATTTTTCAGAGCGATTAACAGCATCCCTTTAGTATCAACATCATATCTAGCTTCAAGGTCTTAATAGTGGGTTTATCACCTGACATGGCAGACTTGGATCAATGGGCTTTATAGTGCAAATGCTCCTTTCTTCTTCCACCTTTTAAACAAAAACAAGTCAAGAATTATCATCTTTGCAACCTGCAACTGCTACAGCCTCCTCCCTCGTAATGCCTTCGTATAGTGTTTCAACGTAAGCAACAACCAAGTCAGGCTGTCAAATTGCCTATATATGTAATTTGGAGCTTAAAAAGCAAACTTCTGGCGCTGATTTGCAGGTTAAGAAGATATGAACTCATCGACACATTATATATGATGCATCTTGGCCTAATACAGGAATATCCTCATAAAATTTCCCACAGTTTGTGTTTCATAACTGGTTGGTGCCAGCCTGGTTCAAATCCTTAGCCGAAAAGAACGCTGATGAAGATAAACGAGATGTAAATTGAGTTCATTTTTCTTGTGATAAGCTTGAAAGCAGCGTCAAGCACACCCAGCTTCTGCCTGCGAGATGGATCAATCGTCAGAAACTCCTTCACGTCGAACGCTCTGTTCCTCCTTTTGTTTTGTCCAAGTGGAGCAGCAGAGTCCAGAAATTTCGACCTGTTTTGCAGCCAGCGGCTCCGGTCTATCCTCGAGAACCTTCCTTTGGCTCTCCATTGAAAGGGGAATCAAATTCTTGCTAGGGAATTCGGCCCAACGGCATGTAACTTTGGCGAATGATAACAAATCTGGACGAAGTAGTGTCTGTTTCTGGAGTCCAAAAGTATGGCAAGGGCTTGTCCTTTTCATGTGATGGCAATCAGGTTTCAAATGAGAACACAGAAGGCCGGCTCTGCTTGATCGTGATTCCTCTCTTTCTGTGTCGTTCAGGCCACCATCTTTCTATCCTCCGAATTTGACGACCTCCAGTTCTCCTCATGAAACAAATGTCGTATGTTTTCTTCTCGTTAGAGCTTCAGCATCCCTTGTGAATCTCTGAGAATTGTCTTTTTCCCTCCATCTCCCGTCGATCCTCAATGCTCTGTTCCTCCTTCATCTTCATTAATTCATATTCTCATAGTCTACGTCGACTTGCTGCATAGCTTCGGCTTCTCCTTCACCTCCTTTGTTCTCCGTCCCTGTCCTCCCAAAGCTCTGTTTCTCCCTATCTTTCTGATTCCACGTAATACTCCCCTTTTCTCCCTGTTCGTCCCGCACTCTCCTCCCCTGTTTCTGCCGCAGTTGCCTACGCTTTCCCCCCAAAATGCCTCCTTTTAAAAATAGCTCAAAAGCTTCTCCTTTCGCAGTTAAAAAAAACCTCCCAAGGGGTTTTCTATAGCATTCAAATTATCCAAATCCGCCCAAAATTGGTGGTTTCCCAAATAGCAAACACATCAGCTGAAGAAAGTTTCCATGTTGTGTAACCATCGCATGTCCTCTCGTTGCTCCTTTGACCTTAGATAATCCAGCATATTTGCTGCAAGTTTTACAGTAAGCCCTTTGGCTTTTATGATATCCAGGAATGCCCGTTGAAGGTTCTCATCAAGCTCCTCAAAAGAAGGCCCTCATATTGTGCCAAGGGTTTTTCAGACTTCTCGGTCTCATCTTCATTAACATATACAACAGACTCGACCATAATCTCTGTGGCTCCACTGATGAAGCTACCATGTATTTCCACAGCAGGTTTTGTTTCACCTTTCTTAATGTTGCAATGCATATGTATGACATCAACATAACCATCGTCAGAACCAGAGCCCTCTTCCTCCTCAATGAGGGCATCACATGCTTGAAATGTGATCTTAAATGTCTACTGATTTGAGAAAATATCCTCCTCTTGCATCTGTTTGTATAGTTGTAATGTCTTGTTCAACATAGACTGAAATCAACCCTTCATGCTCGCTACTATACTCATACGCAGTGAATAAATGTAATCACAACAACTAAATATGTACAAAGTACCAAATCCCATGCACAACTTTTGAGTGGTTTACACACCTCAAATGCGCAGCAATACGACACCGCCCATGAATAATAGCTACATGATAGCTATCCTTATCTACTCTAGTTCGTGGCTCAGTTAGTATGCCACCTTAGTTAGTTGAGTTTGGTTTGAGACCCATATATAGGGTTCTTCTATTTCTTTGTACTTGAGTTCTTTTGGCTTACACAACTAAGAAGAGGAAAACTGTTTTTCAGCCTCCACCCTTGTGTGTCTTCTCCCATTGTGCAAGCAAGAAAGCTTCAAGCGAGACTCCTTCCTTCTCTCCCACAATCTTGACAAAGAATGCTCTTGGCAAGAAATCAAGCAAGTCCAATAGCATCAAAGCATGCTAATATGAGGAGCAACTTGAGTGGGGAAGAGTCCTCGTATACTCATTTTCATGTTCATTTCGCTCATTCTCTCAAGTCTCTTTCTCAAGTGTGTGAGAAGTAGAGAGTCTACCTCAAAAACACTTGATCATGGATGCAAATCTGAGCAAGTGCCATGCCAAAATGCAAGCTTCTATTCTCCTCTACTATTCTATCATGCTATGCTGAGATGATTATGTTCTACTAATTAAGGAAACTACTTCTTTCTTGTATGTTGTTTCTCTTCCTCTCATATGCTCTCTCCACCTTTGAACGTGTTTGAGGTCTTGGGATGGAGGCCCCACAAAGTATGTGTGTTGATGCATCAAGCTTGCCATTTTTATGTCATCATATTGGCTTTAGAGAACACATACTACGTTGTAAACAAGTCTCCCTTATGGGAGAATTTTTAATACAAGAGCCTCTTGGAGGGGGGATTGGCTCCAAGTAAATCTAGTTCTCAACTATTGTTGCTACAAATCTCATCCTCTCAAAGTTTATTTTATAGATTTAAATCTAGATTAATTTGTTTTTCTTGTGTTAGACTCTATCCAAGCACTTAGTCTCATCTTGATGCAAATTCTCTTGATGAAGTCTCTCTCTATTTTGTCACAAAATTGTGCTATAAAAGTTAAGGAAATCCTATAGTTGTCGTTTCAATGACCTAAGTTGAAAGGACATGAAAATTTCATATCACCCTTGGATAACAATTAAGAATGCCAACCCATTGCATGCGTTCAAAAAAAGGTGCTTTCACTAGAGGTAATTATCTATCTAGCCACATGATTTCACAAAGTTTTGCCATTTATTTTCCCCTTTGTTATAGACATTTGCCTCATAGAGGAAATAAGAAGCATAATACACAAAATTAGCTATTATGGCAAAGTGATTTTTTCAAAAACAAATAGCACAAATAAACAACATTTCCATTGAAGATATTAGAATTAAAATATTTTTTATTTGAGTCCAATTACCTAGACTTGATAGTCACATCATATGTGCGCAGGCAAGAGCCAAACCGACCAAGGTTCACAATTCAAGGGTTAGCCGGGGGCCAATAGTTTTGGGATCAAGTAAGGGTTCTCTTGTGTAGTTTACCTTAGTGCGAACCTACTCTTGTTAAAAAGGCTCCTTAATTGGTAACCTATAGCTATATGGATTGGAAGAGAGTCACACACATGCATACTCTATTATTAAAAAGTCTCCTTAATTGGTAACCTAGGGCTATATGGATTGGAGGAGAGTCACACACTTGCATACTCTATTATTAAAAAGTCTCCTTAATTGGTAACCTAGGGCTATATGGATTGAAGGAGAGTCACACACATGCATACTCCATTATCTTGATATAGTGGTGGGGGTTGGAATTTGGGGAAAAAACTAGAGGTCTAAGCTCACATGGTGTTCTTGACCATCTATCAAAAGGTTTGGTGTTTGCAAGCGTCTCACACTTGGTATTCAAGCGAGTCAAATGCATGAATACCTCCCGTAATGGACCCACAGAGGCATGATAGTGCTTAGCCATCTCACCCAATAGTATAGCTGTATGACAATGCACCTTGAAAGTCACACACAATAGCCGTACAAAAATGGGTTGATGTGTGACACATGCAGTGCAAATGAAAACCCCCCACTAAGCAAGAGGCACATGCATCACACAACCTCTCTTGCCCTCATGCCTTTACTAATTGCCTACTCACCTTATGATATTTATACCTTATCATTTCTCCTCCCCACACTATATGGGATAAATCCCTCTCTCTAGAGCCACTACCCTCTCTCTCTTACACCCATACATCAACTTAAGTTTGGAGCATCAAATCTCCTCAAAATTAAGCCTATTTAAAGCTAGAGGATCGTGGAGTCAAACACAACAAGATCAAGCCTTCTTTTTGACCTAGCAAGACCATTTCTAGTGAGCAATTTGAGTGTGAAATTGATCATAGATAAGTGGTTTTAAGCTTTAGAAATGCTTGCAATGTATCTAGTGATTCTAGGAAATCAATTTCATTTGTAATTATTCTATTTACAATTGAAGTGCTTGTGTTTGGGACTTGAAAAGCGAAAGTTAGGCTATAGATATTATGTGTATAAATGAGTAGAATTGTGGATTTGAAAATAAAAACAAAAAAAAAGAGAGAGAAAAAAAACGCGGAGGAAGAAACTTCACCACACCATGATTTTGATGAGCCAATGCTTGAGCAAGATAAAACCATAAATGTGGCTAATAGGATCACTTGTATAGTATCTATGGAATCCACTGTGATTTACTTGTTTACTCAAATGAAAGAATTAACTAAAAAGTGGGGTCATACTCATGGTAAGACTGTGACAAGCTCACCAAAAGTAGAAATTAGTGAGGGTGTTGCTAAGGAGCTAAAAACCTTGACTAAAGTTCCTTTGTTTTTAGGGCTTACAAGATGGCAAATCAAAGACTAAAACCTTCAAAATATTATGGGAATGTAGTGGCCAACATAGCCAATGCAATAGAGTAGTGGCTCTCCAAGTGGGAGCAATACTTGCAGCTTTGATATGGTAAAATTAAACAAGCCACGTATAACTTCCTCAATGTCACTGGTGGAGGAAAATTGAGAAGGATAAAGCAAAATCTGCTACGTACTAGGAGCCTTTTAAAATAATTTTCTGCAATAATTTTGTTCCTATAGATGAGTGTAGTAGAGCTTTAGATTAGTGTAGTAGAGCTTTAGATGCATGGTTTTTCATGAATCAAAATAATTATTAATTGCAAGAGTATGTTGATAGATATCAAGAGATATTGCTTAAGGTTCTTGATCATATTCTTGATTTTTTACAAGTCCATAAGTTTATTTTGGGTCTAAAAGAAACTCTTAGATCTCTTGTTAGAAAGGAAAAATGTGCTACCTTAAATAAGGCTGTGGACTTAGCAATTGTGCTTGAGGATGGCAAGAAATTCCTTGTGGGTGGTAGCCAAAAATCCTATTGGACCTAGACACCTAGAACTTCAATGCGAAGCACCTCTACTCTACCCTCTACTAGAGAAGGTATGGAGGCTAAAGCAATTCATATGATTAATACTACAAAGGGAACCAAAACAAAGGTTTTTACCATGGCAAAAAGAGCCTTTAATTGATCTATTTCAACTTCATAGCAAAGAGATAAAGCTATGAAGGAAGGCTTGTGTTACATATATATGGGATGCAACATAAATAGAAAGAATGTCCCAAGAAATCCAATATCATGGCTAGGATGATGCTAAATCTAATGCAAGAGTTGGAGAAAATTTAAGATGACATGTTGGAGCAAGATTATCCTAATTGTATTCTAGCAATGTCAACTAGCAAGAATGTGCCTTTAGTTCTAGATGTTGTGTTATTACTTGGGACACAAAAGGGTTACCAAGTTTTAGACACAGATCTTATTGTATTGAGGACTAAGTAAGATATGTTGGTCAAGGTTCTCTTTGATACTAGATCAACACATAATGTATTTAGTTCAAGACTCATCACGAAGCTCAAATCCCAATGCAACCTTCTAACTATAGCTACACACAATGGAGCTAGCTAGAAAAAAATGTACAAAACTGTGGACTCGGTAAGTAGTTGGCCTCCCTTTTCAAATCCATTCATATGAGGATAGATTAGATTTCAAAATTACATGGCTTGCAAGATTTGATCTAGTTTTTGGAAAGCAATGGCATGCATAGACGGAGCCCACCATAGATTTTTCATTGCATGTCATATAATTCAAGCATGATGGTAGATGCCTTTTTATTCAGCATGAACTCGACTTCTCATAAGCAAAAGTGCTCAAGGCTCCTAATTGAAATAATGTAAGCATATTTAGTTTTGTTACATTGTTAATATAACTAAAGTAAATCCAAGGATGGATTTGATAGTTGGTGGTAATTCTACCATCCCAGCCTTAAATCTTTCTAATAAGATTAAAGTTGAGTTTGAAGATATAGTCAAATTCAAACTACCTATTGAATTGCCTTCATGTAGGAACATTGAGCATATGATTAAGCTCATCCCATCAGCTTATCCAATTGTTGCTAGACCCCTCTATTGCATGAGTCTTAAGGACTAGAATGAGGTTAGGATGTTGGTGTATGAATACCTCTACAATGGGTTGATTTGTCCTAGCTATTCACTTTTGCATTCCCAATTTTACTTGTAAAGAAAAAAGATGGATCCTTTGGAATGTGCATAGAATATCGATCTCTATAAAGCATCATTATCCTATGACTAGGATAGACAAATCTTTTAGATGCTCTTGGTGAGGCCAATATCTTTAGCAAAATAGATTTAAAAAGTGGCTACCATTAGATAAAAATAAGAGTACATGATGTACATAAAATAGATTTTTGTACCAGGCTTGGTCATTAATGAATACTTAGTTATGCCATTTGATCTAACTTATGCTCTAGCTACATTTATGTTGCTTATGAGTGACATGTCAAGACCATTCAAGGGTAAGTTTGTTGTTTATTTCATTGAAGATGTGCTCTTGTATAGCAAGAACATCATAACACATGAATCACATTTATTTTTAGTTTTTCAAGCGTTGCACAAAACAAGTTTGTTTGACAACAAGGATTTTTTTTTTGTGTATAGCCATTATTGAATATTTAAGTCATATAGTGTTGATGGGATTAGAATGGATCCCAAGAAAGTTTTTTCAATATTGGCATGGCTAGTGCCATAAAATCACTACACTAAGATCATTCTTAGGATTAAGTGGGTTTTATCAAAGATATATAGAGTGTTGGTCTCTATTAGCAGCTCCTATGAGATAAATTTATTGCAAGATCACGTGCCCTATGTGTGTAGACATCTGTGCAACAAGAAAGTTTTGAAACTTTAAAACAAGCGGTTTCAACAACTCCTATCTTAAACATAGTTGGCCCAAAAAGGCCTTTTTTGCTAGAAATTGATGTTAGTGGAGTGGCTATTGGCATAGTTCTAAGCCAAGGTGATCAACCAATAGCTTTTGAAAGTAAGAGACTTTCACTAGCTCAAAGAAATTGACCATTGCATGAGCAAGAATTGTATGCTATCATACATGCTCTGAAAATATGGCGACACTATCTTTATGGTGTTGAGTTTAAAGTGTATATGGATTATCATACATTTAAATATTTTAACAACCAACCTGATCTATGAGGAAGACAAGGTATATGGGTTGAGTTGAATTCACATGGAAATTCTTTATTGCAAGGATTGAGATAATGTTGTCATTGATGCATTATCTAGAATAATGTAAGACATGAGTTTTATAGTCCTAGAAAACTCATTTCTTCAAGAAATCAAGGAAGCATAGGTAGAAAAACCTTATGCATAAAAAGGAAAGTTGAGACTCATGTCAAGTATGGATACTAATTAAGACTTAGCTTTGTCTACTTGTTCACTAAAGATAACTTCAAGTTTGTTTGCAAATTTATCAGTGGAGAATGGATGGCTAAAGTGAAAAGGAAAGATTTATGTTGCTTGTGCATGGGAGCTAAGAGCAAAAGTTTTGCAAGTAAACCATAATACTCCATGTGTTGTGAACAACTTGGTCAAGATAAAATAGTACAACTTGTTAGACGGACATTTTGGTGGCCGCATCCACGTAGAGATGTCCACAAGTATGTCCAACAATGCTTCTAATGCAAAATTATAGTGGAAAAAAGAATAAACAGCCCTAGGCTACAACATCCCTTATAGATTCCAAAATCTAATTGGCAAAGTATATCCATGGACTTATGCATTGGATTGCCAACAACCCTAAGACAAAAAGATACTATTTTAGTGGTAGTTTCTCACTCGAGCAAGATGGCTCATTTTATTCCTACCAAAGAAACTGTGGAAGCTCCATAGATGGTAGAATTATTTATCCAAAATGTATTTAGATTACATGGATCGCTAGCTTCTTTTGTCTCAAATAGAGATGTGCACATTTGTGGCCATTTTTGGAGACATATTTATGAAAAATTACAAGTTACTCTCAATATGAGTAGTGGTGACCATCCCAAAGCACACAGTCATATAGAAAGGGTTAACCAAGTACCCAAAGATATGTTACATGCTTATATATTGGAGAGGCAGATATATTAGAATTCATACTTACTTTTCCTTGAATTTGCATATAATAATAGATCTCACAAGGTCACCTAGTATGCCTCCTTTGAAATGAATTATGGTATAATTCCTTTATCACTTGATACTATAGGCACACTGTAAAATTGCCCAAGTGTGACACACTTTTTGGCAACTATGCAAGATAATTATAGATCAAGGTACTACAGATAAAGCTAAGTTTTATGTTGATAAGAAAATATCTTCTAGAATATTTAAGGAAGGAGAAAAAGTTTTTGTCCGAGTTAATTTAAAGTCTACTTCCTTATCTACTAGAAATTATCCTAAGCTTTTGCCCAAGTTTTGTGGACCTTGGACAATAGTAAAGAGGCCTAAAGAAGTAGCTTACCCCTTGGAACTTCCACCAAGCTATTGTGTCCATTCGGTATTTCATGCAAGCAATTTGAAAATATATATTTCAAATGATAGAAATGTAATTGATGGTTTTATTTTCTTGCAAGAAAATGAGTCTAGTGACCATCAAGGTACTATATCATATAGAGAAATGACTATGTAATCGTATCCTTCGAGACTTTTTAGTTGCTTGGAAGGGTCTACCACTCTCCGATGCAACTTGGGAATTGGAAGCTATGATTTGTGAACACTTTCCACAATCAATGATCTAGGATGATGATCTTAGAAGAGGGAGATAATGTTAGAATCAAAATAATTTTTGTTCCAGGCCAATTGCCTAGACTAGATAGTCACATCATGTGTGTGCAGGCGAGAGCCAACCTGGCCAAGGTCCAAATCTTAGGGGTTAGCCAAGGTCCACAGCTTGAGGGTTAGCCAAGGGCCAATAGTTTTTAAGACCAAGCAAGGGTTCTCTTGTGTAGTTCATCTTACTAGGAACCTACCCTTACTAAAAAGACTCCATAATTGGTAACCTAGGGCTATATGGATGGGAAGAGACACACACACATGCATACTCTATTTTCTTGAATTGGTCAGTGGATTTTAGGACAAAAATTACAGTTTTGAGTTCACATGGTGTTCTTGACCTTTTATCAAAAGGTTTGGTGCTTGTAGGCATCTCACAAGAGACACTTGCCATCCAAGTTCTTGAACTTTGCTTTATGTTGTAGATGAGGTGAAGATTGCTAGTAGTGTACATGCTCAATGGATGATCTTGCTAGAAAGATATATAAATACCTTAAAGAGCTTCTTGCAAAAAATGGGCTAGACAGGAGGGAAGCATGGCAATGGGTTGCTTTGTACAAGAGTCTCTTGCCTAAAAAACATTGAATCTAGAGTTACAAAAATAATGGAAATAAAATGAAGGTAGCAAGAATGCAAATTATGAGCTACAAAAGAAATGGCCAAGGGTCATGATTCATGAAATGAGAGGAAAGGTCAATAATTATTATGCTTCAAATGCAAAGACTTTATAAAAGTGGCTTGATAGATAGGAAATTGCAAGGCACAAGCATGACCATGCTTTTTGAAATTTGATCCACACACGGATGAGGAAGAATACAACAACTTTATCCCCATCACACCTTCCATAGCTTCAAAATTTCTCTTCTTACCAATAGTTGGATGAAACTATTCACATTATGCAATGCTTTGCAAGAATCACATTAGAAAGAAGGAGGATTAGCTTACTATGAGATTTGTTTTCCATGTAAATATTATTGTACTCAAGTTGAAATGCTGGAGTTTAGCATATGGAACATTTGATATATTAATGTGTACTCTAAAATGTATTTTAGCTTTATACATTTCTTTTAACCTTTGTAAGTATAGGAAGTATGGTGCCTTTTGGTCACAAGGATAACATTTTTGCTTAGAAAATGTGGAGAAAAGAGAGCCATATGGATTGCAACATCACAACAAATTTCAAACAATGATAGATCCAACTGGTGACATTAAAATTATGACTGATCAAAGTGTACTTGGGATATTCAAAATATCATGCATTTTAGCTTTAAGATGTTTCTCTTTAATGTTAATTTCTTAAGGGTATTGAGCCAATATTTTGAAGCAACAATACAAAAGTTGTTACCAACATGAACAAGTATAGCTAGATTCCTCCAAAGTATGGACATACCAAATCAATGCCTTTGTTATTCTTGAGTGAAAAAGTTGTCTCAAAAGATAACCCAAGGAAGTCTAGATGGCTATATGTGGTTGAAGTAGCTCCTCACAAGAGATAGGTGTTTGAGCCTATGGAACTACCAAAAGAAGCTAGATACTCAACAAATGAAGAATTAATTCAACATGATGTCAGTGGAGGAAACTCACAAGAGGAAAAGCTCTTCTCCACATAGGCAAAATTTGACAATTGCAAGTGCCGTCTTTCGGTGAGAGTGATGAGGAAGAGAAAGATGATGGTAATAATGAATCAATTATTTTATTGATCAATCCCCATTATTAAGCTTCAATTTGGAACTAATGGATATAGACGTAGATCACAATGCCACTAGAAATAAGTTAAAATCATCTCATGATATAGATATTGACAATTTTGTTGTCAAAGACTTGATTTAATAGATTATGGGCATACCTATTGTATTGGCAATTTTGTGATCAAAGACTTGATTTAAGAGATTATGAGCATACCTATTGTATGCTATGCATTACTTAAAAGGATGATGGTAATAATGAATCAATTATTTTATTGACCGATCCCCATTATTAAGCTTCAATTTGGAACTAAAGGATATAGATGTAGATCACAATGACACTAGAACTAACAATGACACTAGAAATAAGATAAAATCATATCATGATCTAGATATTGATGATTTTGTGATCAAAGACTTGATTTAAGAGATTATGAACATACCTATTGTATGCTATGTATGCATCCCCATTACTTATAAATATCCATGTTTTACTAAGATTACTGACGTTGCCAATGTAAAGGGATACAAAGCCCTGTAAAAGCTAACAAAACAACCTCAATGGCCAAAATCCTAGAAAAGGGTTGTGCCATATTTCAGATGATGCTTTATGTTTTTATGGGCTATTTTTTGCATGTTCTTTTGACAAAGTTTTTTATGGTTTTCTTGGTCATTTTTAGTTTCTTCAACCCATGTTTAAGGGATTATTTAGGCGCCTTTTTAGAAAGATGCTTCAACGACAAACTGTAACGTGTCCACTAGAATCATCCAGGACACGTCTTAGCAGTCCATCGGAAAGGATGTCTAGAAAACTCCGCCCGGCACTCCCATGGAATGTTACGGGTTTTGCAATCTAGGTCTTCCCGTGTCTGCCACGTAGCAGAAGTATCCTGGCCGTTCCCACTTAGGATCGACCTGAATTTGGGTTTTCCTGTTTGGTCATTAGCTAGCACCAACTAGTGTCAGACCCGAGCGAACTACTTTACGCAGAAACGCCAGGTCCGAAGCGGATTCACGCTGCACTTGGTTCAAGGAGAATGGGAAACGAGAGGGATGCAAGGCTCAACCTCTCTGCCATAAGGCATAGTCCCATTCCGTTCCCCTAAAACAACGTAAATTGGGTAAGATGTAACTCTAGGTCATCGTTCTCGTTATTCGTTTTTGATAATGATGATCATTCCGCTGTTCTTCAAGGTTTTTGAGAAAAGTTCCCGGCTAACCGGGACCACCCATCCGTAGGACGGACCCATGGTCCATCCTCCGCACTTTCCTCAGTTTGTTTTAGTTATGTAATTATCTAACACATTAATTTGACAGATAACAATCAGCTTCTTTAATTAACCCTGTTAAGCACTGGTTCCTTCACGTAATCTTATCACGTGACATAAAAAAACAATATCAAACAACTTCTTTATTATCATTTCATCATTTTATCTTTGAAATACAAGGAGTTCCGCCCGTAGGCTTGTCCATAATCCGCCCGAAGGCTATCCAGTAATCCGCCAGGGATCACTATTCCAAGCTTCTGCCCGTAGACTAGTATGCGGGCCTCGAGATCCAATCCCGAGTCACGTTAGCCTCTTGTGCAGGACCCGGAAGGCGAGGGATTTACGGCCAAAGCCCCCCTTGGCACCCAAGCGTCCTCCTGCTCCAAGTAGAGCTCAACGGAAAGACCTCTCGCGGCGGGTTCGGTCCACGTTCCCGGCGCGGTCAACAACCCCCTTGGTTAGGGTCAGGCAGGCAGTCGGGGGTAACTGAAGCTGCCTCTCCCTTCAGGCCTTCAACCTGAAGCATTTAGATATCTTTTCATCCTTTAGTTCCTTGAGCAAACAATGCAAACAGTGATTTCTAAACTGTTACAAGCACAATCAATTCCAGTGGTAGTTTAATTTGGCCAACTGTTAAGGAGTGGATCCTTCTCTCCGAATGCACCCAGCATTCGATCTGGGATCAATTGCGACTTGGCAAGATCCCCAAGGGTTTGTTTGTTCACCCTTTTGTCCTTGGGTTAGGGTCATACCCTGCTAACCCAACTTAACCAATACCTTAGGTTTTATTAATAGTAAATCCTGGCGACCATGTCGCTCTAATTTATTGATTGATCATTTGCTTCCAAGCAAATACCTAACTTCCCTTTACTTGGCAATTTTTCCCCAAGAAAGGTGATGTGGCAGGATGATTACTCATCCTCTTGCAAGTTAAACTTGTGCAAGAACCTGCCAACCTCATTCCAAGGAATGGCAAAAATCTCTTCTGATCAAACCACAAGACCATGCGACGTTGCTGCTTGTTGCACAAGTGTCTCATCCATTCCATGGGATCATTTCACCCATTGAACGGCATTTTTTGGTCAAGAATTATGTTTAGACAAGAAGCAGGGTTTAGGGTGTCTTCTTACCCAACCCAATTCAATTTGCACTAGGCCGACACGATCGGTCCTAGGGATTCCTAACTCAAACCGAGTTTTAACATTTGAATGAATGATCCTCAAGGTAGAAACCCTAGATCGCTATTTGCATGAGCATCCAATTTGACCCAACATTTCGCGAATGTGGGTAGGACCTTCGGTTCAACAGTTTCAAATTGGCAACAAGTTGGAACTAGGCTCAGTCCTTAACGTGCTAAACCCTAGTTAGCACTTGGGTTATTTATCGTATCGGTTGAGCCATCCTATGCGAATCCCTTGCGGGTTAGGCATTTTAGATAATTAGATCCACTTGTCTTGCGACAAGGACGAACCATCCCTAGAGATGTTAACTTGATCTTAAAGGAGAAAGCTAGTTGTAATATCTCACAATTCACGTAAACACGCAATTCATTGTTTCTACATACTCCTAAATTTGCAATAACCCTAACTTTTCTTTTTAAGATCAAAACCCAAGTTAAATTGCGGCATAACTTCCATTGATCCTACCAGGACTTGCATTCAAGAATCATGCCCACAATTCTTTTTCTAAGCTTTTAAGATTTCATGCTTTAATAAACCATGTAGCCTTTCCCTAAATACCACTCTTGATGAATGAAATTTTCCTTCTTTTTTTTTTCATCATATTGAAAATACCGATGACCCAATTTCATGTCATGAATTAATTCTAGTAATTGTTCAAATAGTCAATTTATTTCCAATTGCATTTGACATGTCTAGGTGTCTCCTAGTCCATGAAGTTCTCATGCTTAATGCATTACTTTTTGCGTGAAATCAAAATACTAAAAACCTGGACTCGTGGGCTCGAGGAAATGTCCACGTGAATGTTAGGAGAAGATCCTCCTGGAGGTGCGCATTGCGACTTCTTAGGGGCCATCGTAGGCGTAATTACGGACTTCTGGTTTGGCTTTTGCCCTTACATGATCGATGAAACTCCTCAGCCTTCGTACACAGCCTCAAGATCTTGCCCTTCTCCCTCGTACGTGGGGGATCCCTTCCGAAGTGCGGATGGGATTTGGGCTTATGGGAGGCCTTGTGGGGTTAGAGCTTGGATTGTGGAGATGGGCCTTTTTGAGAGAGCTGTGAAAATGGAGGCTTTATGAGCTTCTTTTAAAAACCGCGGGTGGCTAGGAATGGACTTATGGATGGCTTGTGGGATTTGAAGCTTATTTGTGGAAAAGAGCTCTTACGAATGAAGCTGCGGGAAATAAGCTTATGGGAAATGGGCTTCAAGGGAAGGCTTTTAACCCCCGGAATAGACCCTATGTGGACAAGGTCTTAGGCCTTGTTTTTTTTTTAAAGAAGCTTCCAAAGCTTTAGGAATCTTTTGCTTCCCGGGAGTATGTGGATCAACGAGATGATTGAGGGGGAAGAATATGACGACTGGCGATGGCGGCTTCAGCCTGTGAGGTGGCGGCGGATTCAGTAGGCAGCAGTGGTGATCTTGGCACCCTCCATGACGGCGGCGACCCCAGAGCAGCACGACAGCTCTTCTTGCATGGCGACCTTCTTGCACGGCGGCCTCTTGCAACAACAGTCTTTTCCCTCCTTCTTTTGGGCAGAATGGCGTCCTCTCAGTCCCCTCTCCTTCGCAGCAGCCTCCTCACGGCCCTTCCGCGGCAGCCTCCTCACGGCCCCTCCGCGGCCTCTCAGCTTTTCCCACCACCCCCCTTCTCACCCCTTAGAGGGGGGTATTTATAGGAAGGGGGGTAAGGTCTCCCTCCCCCACGTGGTGCCTGCATGGCTCCTCTTCCTCCACCTCTCCTATTTCCCAACATAGCCCCCATCCTCTTCCCTCAGCCACGCTTCGGCTGGGGGAAAGAGGAAAATTTTTTTGAAATAAATCTAATATTATCCTCTTAACCTCCCCCCCAAGAGGAGGTTCATACGAGGATATGCAGGTTTCTTTAAACCATTAGTCGTCGTTTCTGCCACTATCGTATACAATCGCACTGTCCGTTAACATAATGCTAGCATTATCATTTGCCCGAGACTTCACACGGCCTCGTAACATTTTCAACGGGAATATTACATTCTCTCCCCCTTGGAGGAATCGAGATGTCCTCATCTTGAGATAAACTGGGTTATTGATGGTTGAGAGTGCTTTCATCGATCGAAGTGGCATCCTCCTCAGGATAGTCTTTCCACTGGACGAGGCATTCTCTCAAGGTTCTGGATCGCAGTTGTTTCTCTCTAACATCTAAGATCCTATCAGGCCGTAGCTCAAGGACTCCTTGACTAAGTATTACAACTTGTTGGTCATCAAGTAAATGGTTAGGATGGTATATACTTCTTCAGTAGGCTGATATGGAATGCATTATGAACCCTTAGGTTCTCAGGGAGTTGCAGTCTATACGCATTAGGTCTTAAGCACTTGAGGATCTTGTATGGTCCACAATACCTTGGACTTAGCTTCTTGCAAGCTTCTAAGCTAGGGAACTCTTCTTTGTGCGTATGCAAATGAAGACCATGTCTCCTTTTTCGAAGATTGAAGCTTGAAATCTACATATGCCTTTTGTCTATCCTTGGTGGCTTGGATGTCCTGTCTTATTAACTTTATTTGGTCATCCATCTCTTCCAACATCTACCTTGAAGGTTAAACCCTCAAGGTTGGATCTGAGAAGCTTAGGGAACTTCAACAGTCATGACCATACAATGCGTGGAAAGGGGTCATCTGAATACCTTGTTGGTAAGAAGTATTGTAGGCAAATTCAACTGAAGGCAAGTATTGAATCCACCTTTTTGGCTCACGACAGCAGTGTGCCCTAAGCATGTCCTTGATGACTTGATTTATTTGCTCCGTTTGGTCATCAGTT
The DNA here is from genome assembly GCF_053477565.2 of Lygodium microphyllum. Classification (NCBI taxonomy): domain Eukaryota; kingdom Viridiplantae; phylum Streptophyta; class Polypodiopsida; order Schizaeales; family Lygodiaceae; genus Lygodium; species Lygodium microphyllum. The sequence continues at coordinate 1,903,621 of NC_141155.1, forward strand.
TGGGGATGGTAAGCTGTATTAAAACAGAGTTGAGTCCCAATAGCTCCAAAGATAGCTCTCCAGAAGTGTGATGTGAAGAGAGAATCATGATCACTAATGATTCTTCTGGGGTAACCCATGTAGCTTGAATATCTCCTTGATAAACAACCTTGCAATGTCTGAGGCTTTATAGTTTGTCTTTACCATAATAAGGTATGCAACCTTAGTCAACATGTCAACCACAACCATGATGGAGTGGTATCCTCTCTGAACTTGGGGTAGGTCAATCAACAAAGTCCATACTGATGAATTCCCTTTTTATTTGGGGAATGTCCAGTGGTTGCGACTTCCCTGGCATTTTGACATGTTTGTCTTTGATACGTTGACAAGACAAACACTCAGCAAAATATTTGAGAATGTCACCATTAAGCCTCTCCCAATGGTAGCTTTTCCTAACTGCAATGAGAGTCTTGGCATAGCCAGGATGTCCTGAGAAAGGGGAATCATGAGCTTCCCACAATATCTTCTACTTAAGTGACTGGCTTGCTCGTATACATACTCTCGTCCTATAGTAGACAAGTCCACTACTGACAGAGAATTCATGATACTTAGCCTCTAGCTTTTGTTCCTGGTCCTTGATAGAGACTTCCCTTAGCATCCTTTGATAGGCTAGATCATGGCATCCTTCCTCTCTAGCTAGCTCAAGTATTAGGTCGTTTGGCATGGACACCTCTGTAGCTAGAGATCTAGCTATTGATGGATTTTGCAAGATTAGTGAATTAAGGAATGCCTTGCGATTGAGTGCATCAACAACTACATTCTCCTTTCCAGTTCGGTACTTGATCTCAAAATCATACTTCTCCAATACTTCAATCCACCGCCGTTGCCTCATGTTGAGCTTGTTCTGGGTAAAAATCCATTGGAGACTCTTATGATCGGTTACTAGAGTAAACTTGTTACCCAACAGGTAGTGTCTCCAAAGCTTTAGAGCATGGATGACAGCTAATAATTCCAGATCATGCGTGACATAATTCTTTTCATGACTCTTCAATTTCCTTGAAGAATATGCTACTGGATGACCTTCCTGCATAAGTACACACCCCAAGGCAAGAATGCTGGCATCAGTTACTACCTCGAACTCCTTATTAAGGTCAGGAAGTTTTAGAATAGGTGCTGATACCAAACATTGCTTCAATTGGTCGAAGCTATTTTGTTCGGGAGTTGACCATGTAATAGAAGTCTGCTTCTTTAGTAAGTCGGTAAGAGGTGCTACAATCAAAGCATAGTTTTTGATAAAGACCCTATACCATCCTGTCAAGCCAAGAAAGCTACGTATTTCTTTGATGGATACTGGTATTGGCCATTCAAGCACATCTCTGACTTTGGCTGGGTCTACTGATATTCCTTCTGATGATACTATGAATCCTAGATATTCAATCTGATGCTTGAAGAATGCACACTTCTTCATTTTTGCATACAGCTTATGAGACCTCATTGTCTCAAGGACAATCCGAAGTTGAGGTTCATGATCTTCTTCCTGTTTAGAATAAACTAAAGTGTCATCGAAGAAGACGAGTACGAAGTCATCAAGATATGGCCTAAAAGATATCCTGCATTAACCTGTTGAAGGTGGCAGGCACATTCGCGAACTCGAATGACATAACTAGGAACTCAAAGTATCCATATCTTGTGTTGAAGGTCGTCTTTGGGGTATCTTCTTCCTTGACTCTTATCTGATAGTAACCAGACCTAAGATAATCTTGGAGAAGTTCTTAGCACCTTGAAGGTGATCAAGAAGCTCATCTATTCTAGGAATAGGATACTTGTTCTTGACTGTTGATTGATTCAACCCACGGTAATCAATACATAGTCGAAGTGTCCCATCTTTCTTTTTCTGGAATAGTACTGGAGCTTCCCAAGGTGAACTGCTAGGCCGGATGTAACCCTGATCTAACAGTTGCTTGAGTTGTTCCTTCAACTCAATTGCTTCCGATATAGACATTCTATAGGGTCTATTCGCAATTGGCGCAGCTCCTATTACTGGCTTGATCTCATGATCTACTTCTCTTTGAAGTGGGAGTTTTGTTAACTCATCAGAAACTACGTCCCCGTATTCCTTTAGCCAAGTGACCAAATCACTTTACTTCTTTATCAATATTCACAGTGAAGACAATCGTTGATTTCAAAAAAAAGGTTTTATTCCATTCATATCAGCATAGCCCTTACAATTTCTTTCTTGGGGCGATGGAACAAGTTAATACTTAATTCGAGGAGAATAAGATGTTGTTGCATTCAGCTACAGGAACTGAGTAGTAGTACGGATTGGGGTCATCGATTTTCAGGAATCGATAGTTCATTGGAAGATTAGGGTATCTCTTCCTTCGATATCCATTCTTCTCATGACGCCCCAAAACCTTGATTCGGTCGGCAGGGATTCTTTGAATCACTTCCCCGTACACATACTTATTCTGGTTAACCCTTCGACCTCCAACCTGTAGGGTCGCATTTGTGTGAGCCTCAACAAAGACGAATAGCTTCATGATCTTTAAATCCTCCATCCACTTGATTCTCTTCAAGTTAATTTGAAGATACGCAGGTCGATGGGCAGCTATGTAATAGATCCCTGAAACACCCATCCATCTCTGTTCCATGTACACAGGTGATGGATTGTAAATGCGTTCTAGGATGTTCATCATCTCAACCCTTCGTCGATAATCCGTGGAATGCATAGCGGTCATGAACATAACTCGGAACACTAAGAACCTGTTCCATGCTTCATAATTCTGCAAGACAGCATTGGAGTAAAGAAATGTTTGGAATAGTAACTTTTGCTTTACTTCTTCTTATTAAAATTTCTTAAAAACAAGTCCTTTGTTGGTTTGCTTTGATACCAACTGTAACGTGTCCACTAGAATCATCCAGGACACGTCTTAGTAGTCCATCGGAAAAAATGTCTAAAAAACTCCGCCCGGCACTCCCATGGAATGTTACGGGTTTTGCAATCTAGGTCTTCCCGTGTCTGCCACGTAGCGGAAGTATCCTGGCCGTTCCCACTTAGGATCGACCTGAATTTGGGTTTTCCTGTTTGGTCATTAGCTAGCAGCAACTAGCGTCAGACCCGAGCGAACTACTTTACGCAGAAACGCCAGGTCCGAAGCGAATTCATGCTGCACTTGGTTCAAGGAGAATGGGAAACGAGAGGGATGCAAGGCTCAACCTCTCTGCCATAAGGCATAGTCCCATTCCGTTCCCCTAAAACAACGTAAATTGGGTAAGATGTAACTCTAGGTCATCGTTCTCGTTATTCGTTTTTTATAATGATGATCATTCCGCTGTTCTTCAAGGTTTTTGAGAAAAGTTCCCGGCTAACCGGGACCACCCATCCGTAGGACGGACCCATGGTCCATCCTCCGCACTTTCCTCAGTTTGTTTTAGTTATGTAATTATCTAACACATTAATTTGACAGATAACAATCAGCTTCTTTAATTAACCCTGTTAAGCACTGGTTCCTTCACGTAATCTTATCACGTGACATAAAAAAACAATATCAAACAACTTCTTTATTATCATTTCATCATTTTATCTTTGAAATACAAGGAGTTCCGCCCGTAGGCTTGTCCATAATCCGCCCGAAGGCTATCCAGTAATCCGCCAGGGATCACTATTCCAAGCTTCTGCCCGTAGACTAGTATGCGGGCCTCGAGATCCAATCCCGAGTCACGTTAGCCTCTTGTGCAGGACCCGGAAGGTGAGGGATTTACGGCCAGAGCCCCCCCTGGCACCCAAGCGTCCTCCTGCTCCAAGTAGAGCTCAACGGAAAGACCTCTCGCGGCGGGTTCGGTCCACGTTCCCGGCGCGGTCAACAACCCCCTTGGTTAGGGTCAGGCAGGCAGTCGGGGGTAACTGAAGCTGCCTCTCCCTTCAGGCCTTCAACCTGAAGCATTTAGATATCTTTTCATCCTTTAGTTCCTTGAGCAAACAATGCAAACAGTGATTTCTAAACTGTTACAAGCACAATCAATTCCAGTGGTAGTTTAATTTGGCCAACTGTTAAGGAGTGGATCCTTCTCTCCGAATGCACCCAGCATTCGATCTGGGATCAATTGCGACTTGGCAAGATCCCCAAGGGTTTGTTTGTTCACCCTTTTGTCCTTGGGTTAGGGTCATACCCTGCTAACCCAACTTAACCAATACCTTAGGTTTTATTAATAGTAATTCCTGGCGACCATGTCGCTCTAATTTATTGATTGATCATTTGCTTCCAAGCAAATACCTAACTTCCCTTTACTTGGCAATTTTTCCCCAAGAAAGGTGATGTGGCAGGATGATTACTCATCCTCTTGCAAGTTAAACTTGTGCAAGAACCTGCCAACCTCATTCCAAGGAATGGCAAAAATCTCTTCTGATCAAACCACAAGACCATGCGACGTTGCTGCTTGTTGCACAAGTGTCTCATCCATTCCATGGGATCATTTCACCCATTGAACGGCATTTTCTGGTCAAGAATTATGTTTAGACAAGAAGCAGGGTTTAGGGTGTCTTCTTACCCAACCCAATTCAATTTGCACTAGGCCGACACGATCGGTCCTAGGGATTCCTAACTCAAACCGAGTTTTAACATTTGAATGAATGATCCTTAAGGTAGAAACCCTAGATCGCTATTTGCATGAGCGTCCAATTTGACCCAACATTCCGCGAATGTGGGTAGGACCTTCGGTTCAACAGTTTCGAATTGGCAACAAGTTGGAACTAGGCTCAGTCCTTAACGTGCTAAACCCTAGTTAGCACTTGGGTTATTTATCGTATCGGTTGAGCCATCCTATGCGAATCCCTTGCGGGTTAGGCATTTTAGATAATTAGATCCACTTGTCTTGCGACAAGGACGAACCATCCCTAGAGATGTTAACTTGATCTTAAAGGAGAAAGCTAGTTGTAATATCTCACAATTCACGTAAACACGCAATTCATTGTTTCTACATACTCCTAAATTTGCAATAACCCTAACTTTTCTTTTTAAGATCAAAACGCAAGTTAAATTGCGGCATAACTTCCATTGATCCTACCAGGACTTGCATTCAAGAATCATGCCCACAATTCTTTTTCTAAGCTTTTAAGATTTCATGCTTTAATAAACCATGTAGCCTTTCCCTAAATACCACTCTTGATGAATGAAATTTTCCTCTTTTTTTTTTTTCATCATATTGAAAATACCGATGACCCAATTTCATGTCATGAATTAATTCTAGTAATTGTTCAAATAGTCAATTTATTTCCAATTGCATTTGACATGCCTAGGTGTCTCCTAGTCCATGAAGTTCTCATGCTTAATGCATTACTTTTTGCGTGAAATCAAAATACTAAAAACCTGGACTCGTGGGCTCGAGGAAATGTCCACGTGAATGTTAAGAGAAGATCCTCCTGGAGGTGCGCATTGCGACTTCTTAGGGGCCATCGTAGGCATAATTACGGACTTCTGGTTTGGCTTTTGCCCTTACATGATCGGTGAAACTCCTCAGCCTTCGTACATAGCCTCAAGATCTTGCTCTTCTCCCTCGTACGCGGGGGATCCCTTCCGAAGTGCGGACGGGATTTGGGCTTATGGGAGGCCTTGTGAGGTTAGAGCTTGGATTGTGTAGATGGGCCTTTTTTGAGAGAGCTGTGAAAATGGAGGCTTTATGAGCTTCTTTTAAAAACCGCGGGTGGCTAGGAATGGACTTATGGATGGCTTGTGGGATTTGAAGCTTATTTGCGGAAAAGAGCTCTTACGAATGAAGCTGCGGGAAATAAGCTTATGGGAAATGGGCTTCAAGGGAAGGCTTTTAACCCCCGGAGTAGACCCTATGTGCACAAGGTCTTAGGCCTTGTTTTTTTTTAAAAGAAGCTTCCAAAGCTTTAGGAATCTTTTGCTTCCCAGGAGTATGTGGATCAACGAGATGATTGAGGGGGAAGAATATGACGACTGGCGATGGCGGCTTCAGCCTGTGAGGTGGCGTCGGATTCAGTAGGCAGCAGTGGTGATCTTGGCACCCTCCATGACGGCGGCGACCCCAGAGCAGCACGACAACTCTTCTTGCACGGCGACCTTCTTGCACGGCGGCCTCTTGCAACAACAGTCTTTTCCCTCCTTCTTTTGGGCAGAATGGCGTCCTCTCAGTCCCCTCTCCTTCGCAGCAGCCTCCTCACGGCCCTTCCACGGCAGCCTCCTCACGGCCCCTCCGCGGCCTCTTAGCTTTTCCCACCACCCCATTTCTCACCCCTTAGAGGGGGGTATTTATAGGAAGGGGGGTAAGGTCTCCCTCCCCCACGTGGTGCCTGCATGGCTCCTCTTCCTCCACCTCTCCTATTTCCCAACATAGCCCCCATCCTCTTCCCTCAGCCACGCTTCAGCTGGGGGAAAGAGGAAAAAAAAATTGAAATAAATCTAATATTATCCTCTTAACCTCCCCCCCAAGAGGAGGTTCATACGAGGATATGCAGGTTTCTTTAAACCATTAGTCGTCGTTTCTGCCACTATCGTATACAATCGCACTGTCCGTTAACATAATGCTAGCATTATCATTTGCCCAAGACTTCACACGGCCTCGTAACATTTTCAACGGGAATATTACACAAACAAACATGATTAACAATCATCAAAGTAGGAGGTGTTGTATTATAGTATAGTTTCTCTACCATCCAAACTCCATATTTGTCAAGGTGCGTTTACATGCGGACAAGTTTTTTGTTAAGGATGTCTAGAGGTATCTATACATACATGTTGGCTACTTGAAAATGAATTTTGGTCCTACTTATTTGGGACATGTGGTTCTCATGTTTCTCAAGTTTCCTTTGTCATAATGGCAATTCCAACCCTAGTGTCCAAAATACTCACGTGCTTGTGCTCTTCCAACTCTATGGGTAGCAAAGGTTTTACTCGTTTCCTTGAAATATTCATTCATCTTTTTCAATGGTTTTGCCTTTGTTAGTTCAAGACCTCCTACACAAAATTTAATACTTGTTTTATTTGAAGTGATAAGATATATTTCATCTTTAGCATGACTATTGATGGTTGGAGTGGAGTGCACTTGATATGTATGATGGGATCTATTGCAGGTTGCTTATACCAAAAATTGGAGGTTAATTCTTTCTTTGTCTAGTTATTCTTTTGATCCTTAACCATCTTCTGTCATCCTTTAGGTAGGAAAGAAAGGTTCTAAACTTATTGGCTTTACTTTCATCTTTGACCCAAGGCCTCTAAAATGTGTCTTAGTGTACATCTTTGAATGGTGGCTTTTATAGTTTTTTGAAACAAATTTCTCCTTTTGGATTTAATTCCATAAGGCCTAAGTCCATGATTTCTATCATTTCTCTAGATCTTGGTGTATTGGCACTAATTTTTTGATAAGTATCTAGCTTTTTCAAGGATAAAGTAGGAGGCCCTAGAGTTCTAACTAGATTTATAGTCTTTGCTATAGGTTCTCATGATATTAATAGCCCCTTACAATAGACTATGAATGTTTGTCTACATTTCTACATAGGGCTTCCATTCCTTCTATGATGGATTGCTCACCCATGACTTATCTTGGATGACATGTCTTGTCTTTGTATGTCCTCAGTGGGGTTTAAATATATTTTGAGATTTTCCTCAAGTCTTTGAGTCTAGTGTCTAATTGATTTAAAACATCCTTGGTATCTAAACTATTTTATTTCCCCTTATTCTCTGAGAGAAACAAACATTGTGTCAATAAAATAGTCTAAATAAATTTGCACATTGATACAAGCAATACTGAGAGGGACTCAAGCTTAAGTAGTTGGAGGCCATTGTAGATTGTAAACATAAATGTATCTACCCTTGAAAACATAGGATAAGGCACTACTAACACACTCACACATTGTAGTTAGAGACGATCCTAGGTTGTCAACCTGAGTGCATCTACCCTCGACAACATAGGACAAAGTTCTACTATAACACTCACATGACTAGGGACTACTAAGGACAAGAACAAGTGAAAATGACACAACCAATTGAACTTTGATTTCTATATTATCAAGACTTGCAATACATGCATCTCACCACCAAATGCAAAGATCTTATCAATAGAGCTAGCTATCCAACTAGAGAGCAAGAGCTCACATCTATGAGAATTGGAAGCTCTAAACAATGAATCCCATGCACTACAAGTTGACTAGAGGCACAAGGAAGCTATCCCTTGAATATCAAAACAAATCTAGTGGGATTTATGTACAAAAACTCCACAAGTGAGACAACAGTGTATCACATGCTCAAGTCTCACACATTTCACAAAAATCAATATTCCTCATTCTCCATGCTTGAGGACTTCATTCATGGTCTTGTATTGGAAAATGGAGGTTTCTACATATGGATTTGATTGTTCATGTCTCATGCACTCATGCAACATAAACAACATGAATAAGAACTCAAATCAAGAATGCAACACATTTGTTTAGGGAAAAATTGAAACCCTAAATGAAAATATAATAGAGCATAATATGACACTTAATATCCATAGAATACTAAAAATAAACATCATACAATAGCAATATGATGGATAAGAAACACAATGTGATGTTAGATTCCATTGAAAAACTTCATAAATTTGTCATAGATACAGACATGTAGTTAGATCCACTAGGCACAAATAGTCAGGAATGAATAGACAACAATCACATCTGCCTTTTCCATTAAAAAACTACATAGGATCATGTCCCAAAAAGATACCTTTTCATATGAGCCAAAACTCCTTAGGCTTTCTAAGGTTAAAAGAGAAATAAAAGTTAAGACGTCCAAGTGTCTTTAAAAGAGAAAAACATGGGACCTAAACCTAAAATCCCTGCAAAAAGTACTAATGAACTATTATTTTTTGGTATCTAAAGATACCTTTTTTGCAACATTCTCAATCATCTCCTCTATTAACTCAAAAACAAGAGCTTTAACATATTTGACATCAACTATATCCTCTCGATCTTCCTCTTGCAATGACCAACACTGTAGCTATATTTGAATTTAGAATACTTTCAGATTCAGTAGATGTTGGATGGATCCTCGTCAATATCAACATCCACCTACATCTCATTCAAAGGTGTACTAAATATTTTTGAGAGAGTAAATATTCAATAGATGTTGGATCCTTGTCAATATCAACATCCACTTGCATCCACTTGCTAAGGTGTGACACAGCCATCATAATTAAGGCTGAAAAAATCATCACATACCTCCTTTTATTTTTTGTTTGAACAGCTTTTTCCACTTTGAGACTCATTGGAGCTTCATTAACATTCTTCTTTAGTTAAAAACATTTCCATCCAAAGTCATAACTTTAGATCTGAATGCTTTAAGTTCAATGTCCTTCATTTCCAACAATTGCTTGTTGCTGGTCTGCAACTGTAATTCTAAATCTCTGCACCTATTTGACAAATGCATATCACCTTGCAAAACACCATATTGATTAAACATTTCATATGGTTTCCTAGCCACAATTTCTAATCGCTCCTTGTTTGTTTCCATATCTGTTTTTTGCAATCCTTGAGTTCATTGAATAAATTCAAAATAGTAGGATCTGGTATGAATATGCCACCAACACTAGCTTCATCAACATTTGCCTTCAATTCAACTTCAAAGCTCTCCAAAAGGTGAAGTCTGCCCTTGAGAATTTGTTTTGATGCCATATATGTAGCATTTGCAACCACAATAATATCAAATTCACTGGTTTAACTGACATTTATTCTCTATTTTTGCCTTAAGGTCTCTGAGCTTGTCAAATAAATCATCCAAATCTGGTTTAAAACTCTTCACCTATTTTAACTCTTCCTCTAACTCTTTCAAATCATACATAAGTTGTAATTCACTGTATGAAAACTGCTGGATTCTTTTATCTTGACTTTTCACAAAATGAATTACTATTAATAAATCATCTACCACCTTGCTAGCTTTGGGTGGTATAGCTGCAGGTTCATAAGGGTCTTCATATACATCTCCCAAATTTCTCTTCCCTTTTTTTTGAAAACAATTTTTTCTTTTAACGACCCCTACAAATTGAACTGCAGTTTTCATTGTTATTTTTGGAAGCTTCACAAAACAAGATTTATATTTTGACATAGAGCCTTCATACAAAGTATCCTCTAGAACATTGATAGACTTAGGAAAATTATCATCTAAAGGCACATTAGCTTTAGATGTCATTGCGGTAATAATTTTTTATTCACTGTATCCTGCAATTTTGAGATCATTCCCAAAGCATTGGCCATGGCATGGCGTATATCAAGAGTCCCTATTAGATTTTAAGGCGGGACGCTGGAGCAGCCAACAACTAAGAGGCATTACAATCTTTAACAACTACTGGCTCACTGGGTGGCTCACTGGGTACCACTACAGGGTATAGATGGCTTTTGGTGGAAGTGCTGAGAATTTTTGCTAGCTGTGCTAGATATTGGTGTACGCTCTCTAAAACTACAGTTAGCTATGAGACAGAGTCATCAGGTAGAGAAATTGTAATTTAGGGAGACAAAATTGATGTGGGTTTGCACCAGATTTCATTGGTGCATTGTGGTGTAAAGGCAGATCTCTGGATTGAAAGTTGACAACCTCTATTAACAAATCTCTATCCTACAACTTAGTAGCACATAATACATAAGATCTACCAATTGTCACAAAATCGAAAGCGTTCACACAATTAACTGACCAATTAATCACTTGATCACCAATTAGAGTAGGGAAGAGAGAGGTGATCACACTGACAGCACTAGGGACTATAAGATGGGCCAATCCCCCCCCTCCCCTTAAAGAGATCAATTAAGGGGAATTTGTGCAACAAGCACACAATGCCAAGTGGGGCACTATTCCCACATCAACTCTAATCGGTTCTGCAAGTGTTAGAGCACACTGCAAAGCTGTTCCACACGTGCGCAGCGCACATGGCAAATCCACTATAGTTGTAGACGTTGTAGTCAAAAAGCTGAGCACTGACAAGAAGACCTAGCGCTAGCTCTCTCTCTGCTTCTGTTGTTCTGCCACTTCAGAAGATGATATTGTATCTGCTACAAGTCAACGTCGTCGTCATAAGAAAACACTTGGCACTCAAAGAGGACCAGTGCTATCTCTTTTTCTCCGTGCTTCTGTGGTTCTGTGTCTAAGAGACCATTTGAGAACATGATCTACAACCATCGCTTGCATCTGCTTATAAAGATTCTGAAACCTGCTTTTGATAGGCATACTATCATAATACGATAATATCATATTATCGCGTTATCAGAAAACTATTGCTTGAAAAGACATTATCATATTATGGTAAAATTGAGTCATTTGCTACTTTTCTAGAGAGAGAGTCATGCGCTTCATCTCCCAGCTCTCCTTTAGCCCTTCCACCTTGAGATTAGGATTCTTGCACAAGATTAGGGTCATAGAAACCCTAATTTGTAACATCCCTTTGACTTATAAACGGTTGACCTCAACTATTAGTTCCTGCAAAAAGACAAAAAGAGATTACATGCTTCATGCAGGCACTTTCCAGGAATCCCCGGAATGCAAAACATAGACAATCATAATGATTCATGCACTGAGGGAACAAAATCCCTAATTCTAGGGAACAAAGTCCCATATTTGGAGTCTATCTTCAATTATGTGCTTGGATCATATCTGAGACAAGTGCACTCAAACACCTTTATTTCTAAAGGTGAAGGAGGTAAATCCATCACTGTCTGATTCTGTCTGAGACAAGTGTACTCAAACACCTTTATTTCTAAAGGTGAAGGAGGTAAATCTATCACTGTCTTTTCCTTTCTGAGACAAGTGCACTCAAGGACCCTTATTTCTAAAGGTGAATGAGGTAAATCTGTCACTGTCTTGGGTCAAGTAATTCCTTTAACTGTACGATTCACCCCATCCATAGTGAGGTAGCAGGAATATTTGTTATGATGGTATATTGGCCAATAAAAGTTCCACACTATCAAATATGAAAATGAATCCATTCTATTCCAAAGCATGCTCATCACAAAAGTCTATCATATTGCACTACCAAAAATGGTAGGTCATCATAAAATTGCTGCAATATGAAAAATATATACATCATTGTCAGAGGAAAGACCCTCTGACTTTTATACCAAAATAAGATCTGGATATTCCTGTAAATCTGTTCTGACCATCCATTGAGTATTCAATGGAGAGTAATTCTTGAACTTATCCTCGACATACTTAAGCAAAACATAATGACTTTTCTGAAAAAGTCAACCTCTGTCTATGCTTGTCTGCATATTGTTTCTTGTGTATCCTGAGATCGTTATATAGCGATCTTAATCTAAACACTGAAGTCCTTAATTATTCTTGTACAAACAAAAATCAAATACAAGAAAGCTTCTTTCTTAATCTGTTCAAAATGGACCCATGGCTGACCAGAATAAATGGCCAATAATCAGCATCAATTGATAGTACTACATACTATCCTTGGAAAACTAGAGTCTAGCACAGACCAAAGCCTGGCAAATCTTCCACTAGAACACACTCAGGATATTCATACGGTAAGTAGTTATTCACAACCTGATCATAACTATTCATACTGCACAAAATTGTTCACAACCTGTTCATAAGCCCTTGTTTCCTGAGATTCATTCAAAAACATGAAGAATCAAAAATCATCAAATCAGCCTAAGCGTACGTCATGAATTCTCATTCGTTATTTTTGCAAAATACACGTGAAAAATCCAAGATCTATAGCATTATGTGTATTACGTGTTAGTGCTGCTAAGAATCCATAAACCGGCGTTGACTTAGTCATGAGTGGTATTAACTTAGTAAAATTAATACTACTCGTACGATGTGAGACTCGGCTCTTAGCTTTCAAACAAAAATTTCTACTCTAGCCGGCTCTACAGGCCCAAGTGAGAACACTTGTTTTGGACAGTGGACCCCAGGGCCACTTTCGACTTCGCCAAGGAGTTGGTAGGTGCCTTTGCATGTGGTTACACTTCACATGATAGAATTGAAAGCTTTTCTTTTCCCCCTAGCAATTGCAAGGGAAGGAAGCACATTATTACATGCTTACCCAAATGGAAACCAAACTGCACTCCCAATACTAGACTAGAATACATTCGCCAAGCACATAGGACACTCCCCTTGATGGATGTTATATTGGAGGAACAAGCTCACGAAAGATACAATAGATGTGCAACAAAGGAGAACATGGATAACAAAATAACAGAGGCAATTGCTTTTGTTGATAGGATCAAATTTCTATTGAAAGAAGTGATGCATCATCCTTAGAAGATGTATAGATATGTGGGTGCCTTATATCATTTTCTGCCAATAATTTGTAGTCCTCTTCTCTTGTAATTATCTTGTTGTCTCAAGTAGAAACTAGACTACTAGATACTCCCAATACCAAGCTAGAGTACATTCACCAAGCAGATAAAACCCCCTCCCTCCCTTGATGATGTTGAATTGGAGAAGCAAGTTCAAGAAAACTAAAGTGGACTTACAATATTGGAGCATATGGATAACAAAGAGATTGAGAGGACAGCTTCCCTTGATAGGATCAATTCTCTACTAAGAGTAATTGTTGCATGATCCTTAGTGATTTATAGACATGGGGCTCTCTTGTATTGTTTTCTCTCACTAGATGGTGGTCCCCTACTTGTAATTACCTTGTTACAGCATATCTTTGTCTTCTTCTTAATATAATCTCTCACCTCTTTGGGAAAAAAAACTTTATTACAAAAAGTGATGCTAATTTCAAAGTGAAAATGTGAGGGGGTTATGGCATGAGCACAACAGGGTCGCTTCATCTTTGCTTCACATGCACCATTTGAAGATCATGACTAACATCATCTTCTTCCTCTAGAGTGGTTTTTCTTCTCTCTAGTCCTCTCTCCCTAAAGGGGAGGGAGGCTATGAATATTCAATAGGCGTTACTAAATGGCGTGATTCTTGCTATATCATCTTCTACTTGTGTCGCTCAACATCCATTTTTCAATGCTTTGTCCTTCACTAACTTAACATGTGAACGCATGCATAATTGTTTTGATATATTGGGGATGCAAGATCTAAAGGTAGAACCCATCTCTAGTTCCCACTTATATTGCAATGGCTGCAAGAAATCAGGTGATGGCTCCCCCTCTACTGCATGGCCAAATGTCTCATTTCCTTCTGTGTCATGAAAATGGAATATCTGACATTCCACCATGATTTTCTCTTGGTTGAGCTAGTCCCTCAACATGAGAAATACCAAGGGAACCAAGGTCAATATATTCAAGGAGCTAAGGGTTATCTCCAAAAAGAATACATGGGAGATAGTCCAACAAGAGCTAAGATAATGAAGTGTAAATGATCTTTAAGTAAAGCTTCATAATGATGCTAAAGGCTAGCTACAACAGAAGTTGTAAAAGAGCTAGTCTGCAAGAGCAAAGGAAGCTAGGAAGACCTAAGGATAAACTTTATTAAGCCTCCAAGAATTGTGCACAAGTCTTTTTCAAAAATGAGCTTATGTATGGCAAGCTAGAGGTTACTAACTAGAGGGGCTAAGGAGCATAGCTTAGGAGTCTAAACGCTTGAGTCTCTTGGTGACTTAAGCTAGGAGTCTACTCACCCTTAAAAGTAGCTGTTTCCCTAGAAAATAGCTAAAGTAAGGAGCATACCATATGAGAAGATAAGCAGTATAGGCTAGAGTCCTATTGGCCCAAGTCTCTAGATAGTTTGAGCTATGAAAATGCTTCTCCTAAAAATTAGCTATTTTCCCTAGAAAATAGCCCAAGACTCGAGTAATTTAGTTGGGAAAGTATTCAATATAGGATGGAACCCTGATAGCTTGATTTTCAAAGTAATTCAAGCTCAGAAAAACTCCCTCCTTAAAAGTAGGAGGTTTCCCTAATAAATAGGCCTTGCTCGAAACGTGCTCAATAGCTAGTCATAGTGGTAAAGTTTATCTTGTAAAAAGGATTTGACCTAGATTTAAGCCAATCTCAAGATAAATCTTGTCCTAGAAAGCAGGATGACTAAGGGCTATGATTGGTTGAGCCAGCAAGTATCTTAGAATATTGGTCTCTCAATTAGACTCAAGGCTTGATTTACAAAGGCTAAGGCTAAAGGCTTATTGGAGCCTTAGGTGAGGTGGAGCCTTGCCACCACAAGGGACACATCAACACACTAGTAGGATTTTTCCTAGTTCCATCAATGGACAAGTGTTCACTTGCCGCATGTGCCCTCCATGTGAAGCCTACAATGCTATTGGCTAGCCACCATAGGGGTCCAATGAGAATGAAGCCTCACAAAAGCTTGCCTTCCCTCTCACAACTAGGCAAGCTAGAGGGGGTCCAATGAGAGAAAGCCATGCATATTGGGGGTCCAATGAGGAGCAAGACCTAAGATCGAAGGTGGATTCGAGTGGTAGAGAGAGAAAGAAAAGAGAGAAGGAGTTTCACACTACTGGTTTCCCTTTAAAAGGAGGAGGAAGAGACTCATTGGGGGTTGCTCAACAAAGGAAGCTCACAAGAGAGACTCTCTAGTCTACATTGGAGCAAGAGGAGCAAGCCTACACCAACAACTCTTTGCGATGGAGTAGTGCAAATCCATGCAAGAGCCATGCTCATTGAAGCTAGCCATCTCTCTCTCTCTCTCTCTCTCTCATTATTGTATTATGCTATGCTAAGCTATGGGAGAGGATATAAGTGAGGTGATATACTTTCTCATATAGGTATTCTCTTCTTCCTCTCCATCTACCTTTCTCCCCGTAGCTCTCTCCACCTTTGAAGGTGCTTGAGGCCTTGGGAGGGAGGCCCCACCAGTGATTGTTGTGCATACGGGTGTGTGGAGTTTCCATCTCCACAACACCAAGCTTGGAAAGAAGCACAATTGTATTGTACAAAAGTCTCCCT
Organism: Lygodium microphyllum; assembly: GCF_053477565.2. Lineage (NCBI taxonomy): Eukaryota > Viridiplantae > Streptophyta > Polypodiopsida > Schizaeales > Lygodiaceae > Lygodium > Lygodium microphyllum. The sequence goes on from NC_141155.1 coordinate 1,919,459, forward strand.
TTACAAAGGAAGATATAATGCAAACACCTCTTGGAGGGGGGACTGGCTCCATGTAAATCTGGTCCTCAACTGTTGTCACACACACACATTCTCTCTCTCTTTGTTGATTTGTTTTTGCAACTGTTAAGCTAGGAATGTGTGTAGTTCTTGAATATGCTCCACCATGCAATACTCCCCTTCTTCTCTAAATGAATATGCTTAAAGCATAATCTCTCAAGGGCACCATTAATAATAAGTGGTTGCATTTTAGTTACATTGGTATCATAGCATAGGTTTCTCTTTTCTTTCTTAAGAAGAGAGGTCCTTAAGTAGCCTACAAGATTAGGGCTTGATAATTACTCTAGGGTAAGTGGGACTAGGATCTATTATCCGATTTGTCATGCCCATTATGTGGGGTATGGTTGCACACCATCAGGAGCTGAAGTGTTAATAATAGAGTCAATTTGGACTTGCCTTTGGCTTAACCATTATCGAGCTAGCAAGTAAGCCTAGCAGGTGCTATACCTTGGTAGGTTGGCAATGTTAGACCTACCCCATTAGTCATTGTAATTCCAAGGCACTTAATCAAGAGTGTGGGTGCTTGAGAGCTTACTCTTTGGAGTAAGAAGGGTAGTAACTAACGTGCTACTAGAACCAATAGAGATAAGGGAGTTAAAAAAGGGATTGGAAAATTTTTCAAGAGCTTTCACAACGTTTGCTTAACAATGGCTGAAAAAAATCAAGAGAGTAGAGGTAGTGATGAACCACATGTTTGTGCACGAGGCTACTAATGATGGCCAAGAGCTTGTAATATCTTTGGTTATGAAGCTCCAAGAAGCCATGGAGAATCCCAATTTGCAAAGGAAACTTATGCAGCAAATCAATGCTTGTGGTATCTTCTCTGTTTCCCAAGAAGAGAGAGTTTCTTTGAGGCCTCAAAAAGAGGAACCTCTATGGGAGAGAGAGAGAATAAACATGAGAAGCTTCCACCTGCGGATACACTTCCCAACAAGAAGGGGAAGCTCCATCACAATGAGGAGACTCCACTTAAGGGGCATGACAAGAGTGAATCACCTTGTGATTCTAGCAAAGATGTGGCTCCAAGGAGACGGCGGCAACAATGGTCTACAAGTCCTCCCAAGAGGAAAAGATCTCTACCAAGATCTCCTAACCATGAAGCCAAGGGTCAAAGCCAAGAAGGGAGAGAAAAATATCACCTTCTTCCTCTCCACCCTATTCCTCATCATCCCCTTCTAATGATGAAAGTGATTCTCATCATGAGAAGCCAAAGAGGAGAGGGCATAGATGAACCCATGGTGCTTGGAAGAGGTCCCACAAGCTCAAGAAGTTCAAGGAAGGAACTAAAAGTATCACCTTCCTTACATATGATGGTACTTTTGGTGCAACAGAGAAGGTGCTTGCCTTCATACAACAATTTGATGCCGCTTTTGGAGATGAAGGCTTCACTAAGTCATCAAAGCTTTGCAATGTTGACATGCACTTCCAAAAATCAGCTAGACAATGGTGGGCAAGTATGCAAGCAAATGGGACGGCTCCAAAAACTTGGAAGGCACTACGGAGTGCTACACTCAAGCAATTCCTTTTAAGAAGCTTAAGACAAAGTGCTGATGGAGTTGAGAGGCCTCAAGAAGATGCCCTATGAGTCTATCAACAAGTATATAGAGAAGTTTTGGGATTTACATCTCAAAGCTATCGTCTATAAAAAGATAGACTTTGCGGAGCAAAGGCAACAATATTGTGTAGGTTTACCTGACAAGATGAGCGAGTACATCAACTCACAACGGCCTCGCTCAATCTTAGCAATGATACATCATTCCATTGTTGCCTCTAAGATTAACTTCCAAAACCAAGGGACTAAAAAGTCTTATAAGTTCTTGGAAGTTCAAGAGGTTAACAACAAAGGGAAGAATAGCTCCAAGGAAACTCCAACAAGAAATCCAAAGAGAAGGGGTTTTTCAAAGGAAGGAATCACATGTCTACTCGAGAGCTTGAACACTACAAGAAGGACACCAAATGCTTCAAGTTTGGGGAACAAGGTCATGTCTATAAGGCATGTCCCCAAAAGCATGCACACAATGTACCACCTAGGGCTTTCTTAGTGGAGCTTCCAAAAGAGGATGGTCATTGTGAAGGGTCTCCATTCTCCTAAGCTTGGGGCAAGGTGAGAGAGCATGACACACTCATACTCTTTGATCCACGCTCTACTCACAATTTGATCTCTCATGAGATGGTTGCTAAGCTAGGAGTTCAATCTTTTGAAATGGGAGACATCCTAAAAGTCGATGGAGCCTTCAAAGGGCAAGATGTTCCAGTCACTCCATTGATTGGAAAGCTAAGGCTCTACATCCAAAGCTATGTGGACAAATATGATTTCTTCATCTCACCTTTGAAGCATGAGGAAGTGATCTTAGGGACTCCATGGTTCTCATACATGGCAGCCATCATGAAGTTTCCTCAGAAGGGAGATCACTTTAATGCATAGAGGAAAGCAAATGATGATTGATGCTAGTGCTATGGGATACTTTATTCCACTTGTATATACTTTGGTGTTCGACAAATCAATCAAAAGTTCTGTTTCTGCTTACATGATTTTTGTTAAGGATGTTAAGCATATTCTAAGGATTTGTTTAACATGAGTAAGCCTAGGGAGGAAAGAGAGCTACCTGAATATAAAAATGTATTCATAGATAGCATCCCTATGGAGATACCTCCCAAAAGAGGTGATGATGATCATCTAATTGAACTTGTACCAAGAAGTTCACCGCCTAAACAAGCCAATTTATAGAGTTTCTCAAACTCAACAAAAGGAAATCATGAGGTAAGTGAATGAATTGGTAGAGAAAGGCATGGTGAGGCCTAGCTCATCTCCATTTTGTTCTCCATTCCTATTAGTGCAAAAGAAGGACGACACATATTGTATGTGTGTCGACTACATGGCACTTAATAGACTAATGATCAAGAATAGATTTCTTGTAACCATGATAGAAGATCTATTCGACAAGCTACAAGGATCTATCTACTTTAGTAGAATAGATCTCAAGAGTGGGTATCATCAAATAAGGATAGTGGAGCAAGATATTCACAAGACTGCTTTCTAGACCACCTTTGGTCTCTATGAATATCTTGTTATGCCTTTTGGACTTACCAATGCTCTAGCCACTTTCAATCGCATGATGGAGAAAATATTCGAGCCTCATCGTCACTTTATGGGAGTCTTCTTTGATGATATCATCATCTACCCCAAGTCTCTACCAGAACACAAGGAGCACTTAAAGGTAATATTTCAAGCATTGAGAGATAATAAGCTTTATATTAATCAAAATAAGAGTGAATTTTTCTTACAAGAAATTCAATATCTAGGCCATAGTATCTCTAAATATGGTATCCGTATGGATCCAACCAAGTTAGAGGTCATAAAAAGGGTGGTTTGAGCCAAAGAACTTATATGAATCATGAAGCTTTATTGGTATGTGTGCATACTATAGACGCTTCATTGAAAAGTTCTATTGCGGGACCACTTCATGATCTGACTAAAAAGCAAGTCAAATATGTGTGGAATCCCAAAGAGCAACAAGATTTTGATACTTTAAAGCTCAAGCTTATCTCTCAACCAGTGCTCATATTGTTGGATCTCTCCAAGCCATTTGAGGTCCAATGTGATGCTTGTGGCAGTTTTATTCCAAGAAGGGCATGCCATAGCATATAAAAGCAGGAGGATGAGTACCGATGAGAGGACATTAGGCACCTGTCAGACAAAGCTTCTAGTTGTTCTACATGCTCTAGTAGTATGGAAGCATTATCTCCTTGGGACTCCTTTCATCCTACGAACGGATCATCAGAGTCTCAAATACTTCATGATCCAGACCAACAAGCTCTTCGAAAAGCAAATGAGGTGGCCAAAATTTCTTTCACAATTTAATTTTTGTGTTGCTCACATTTCTGGCAAGCACAATCAAGTGGCTGATGCACTTTCACGAAGGCCTAAAGTAAATGCAATCTCAATAGCTACTCACAATGATCTATCTCTTATGATAGACGCTACTGACCCTGATTTCAAGGGTACTATGTCTGCCATTGCACTAGGGAAGAAACAAAAGCCATTCTCTTTACAAGATGGCTATCTTCTAAATGGCAATCGGCTATGTGTAACCAACTCACTACGTGAGAAGGCTATGTATGAATCTCATGCTCCACCTTATGCGGGGCATAGGAGTATCCAAATGACTCTACATGTAGTAGAGATGTATTTCTATTGGCCATCTATGAAGAGAGACATACAAGCTTATGTCTCACAATGCATAGTATGCCAAAAGATGAAATATGATCGAGGGAAGCAACCTAGATTACTCCAGCCATTACCTATTCCTGATGCACCATGGGAGAGTATATCCATGGATTTTATCTTTGGATTACCCAAGTTTCTCCAAGGCAATATAGGACTATAGTTGACAAGTTTAGTAAACAAGCTCACTTTATACTTGTAAAAAAGACTATAAAGGCTCATCATATGGCTATCCTCTTCATATCCCAAGTCTTTAAGTATCATGGCTTGCCAACATCAATTGTGTCAGATAGAGATCCTAGAATGACCAATAATTTCTAGAAGGGTGTCTTTGAGAATTTGGGAACCAAGCTAAATTTCTCCTTGGCCTATCACCCTCAAATGGATGGCCAAAGTGAAATAGCAAACTCCACAATCCTTGATCTACTAAAAGCCTATGTAACGGAAGTAGATCAACAATGATCACAATGGGAGAAGTATTTACCACTCGTAGAGTATGCTTACAATAATATTGTACATACCTCTGTAGGCAAAGCTCCCTTTGAGATAATAGAGGGTAGATGCAAATCTCGTTTACTTCTCAAAATGCATGGGAAGATCTTTGCGGGGGCATATTAGTATACCATGGACCTCAAAGAATATTTTCAAAAGATTAAGGAGGCCATACTCATCTCACATCAAAAGCAAAAGGCTGCTGCTAATAAGCACATAAGAGCCTTGACCTTCAAGAAAAATGATTGGGTATTGCTTAAATTTCCCAAAACACATCTTAGGCATACTACGGGCAAGAACCCTACGGGTCACCAGAAGTATTATGGTAAGCTAGCTAAAAGATACTATGGCCTGTTCCAAGTACTCAAACCCATCAATGAAATAGCCTATAGACTCAAGTTACCCACTCACTAGCTCATCCACAATGCCTTTCATGTGAACTTGCGTAAGCCATATAAAGGGGAACAGCCAAAGGAACCAGTGATAAAAGAACCACCTGAATTCGAAGGTCTAGAGGAGCTATTCCAACCAGAGTCCATCCTATGCCATGAGGATAAGGTATTAAGAAATGGTAAGACTATATGTCGTTACCTAATTAAATTTAAAAATTATCATTTTGAGGATGCTAGGTGGATGCACGGCATCCAATTAAAAGACTCTCAATACCTTGTCAAAGCTTATAACGACTCAATTGAGTAAGCGTATCCTTTTGCACAAGTGCTATGTTCTTTTAAACAGTCTTTGTCTATTTTAGTATGCATACTCATGATCATGCTTGTAGGCACCAAGTAGACTTAGTCACTCTACTTTGGAATGATGTTATGGACTAAGTTTAAGACATGCTTACGACAGCTCAGTCTCCTAAGCACCAAATGGTCTAGTCAACCATTTTGGAATGATGTCTTACTTATATGCTCAAGGACTATAAACTAGTGACATGCTTGCGACAGGTTAGTCTCCCAAGCGCCAGAATGGACTTGTCACCCATTTGGAATTATGTTTAGGAGTTAAATGAAAATGGACTATAGCAATGACATGCTTGCAGCAGCTTAGTCTCCGAAGCCTCATATGGACTAGTCATCCATTTTGGAATGATGTCGTGATGGGTAACAAGGGATCCTCTATCCACTATGTACCATGGACTAGTGAGAACACTTTTATCTCTCTACCTCATAGTCGAGGACGACTACGAACTTAAGAGAGAGGTAATTTCATGAAAATGGAATATTTGACATTCCAAAATGATTTCCTCTTGGTTGAGCTAGCCCTTCAACATAAGAAAATACCAAGGGAACCAATGTCAGTATACTCAAGGAGCTAAGGGTTATCTCCAAAAAGAATACATGGGAGATAGTCCAACAAGAGCTAAGATAATGAAGTGTAAATGATATTTAGGTAAAGCTTCATAATGATGCTAAAGGCTAGCAATAACAGAAGTTGTAAAAAAGCTAGTCTATAAGAGCAAAGGAAGCTAGGAAGACCTAAGGATAAACTTCATTAAGCCTCCAAGAATTGTGCACAAGTTTTTTCCAAAAATGAGCTTATGTATGGCAAGCTAGCGGTTACTAGCTAGAGGGGCTAAGGAGCATAGCTTAGGAGTCTAAATGCTTGAGTCTCTAGGTGACTTAAGCTAGGAGTTTGCTCGCCCTTAAAAGTAGCTATTTTTCCTAGAAAATAGCTAAAGTAAGGAGCATACCATATGAGAAGATAAGTAGTATAAGCTAGAGTCCTATTTGCCCAAGTCTCTAGGTAGTTTGAGCTATGAAAATGCTTCTCCTTAAAAATAGCTATTTTCCCTAGAAAATAGCCCAAGACTGGAGTAAGCTAGTTGAGGAAGTATTCAATATAGGATGGAACCCTAATAGCTTGATTTTCAAAGTAATCCAAGCTCAAAACAACTCCCTCCTTAAAGGTAGGAGGTTTCCCTATTAAATAGGCCTCGCCCAAAAGGTGCTCAATAGCTAGTCATAGTGGTAAAGTTTATATTGTAAAAAGGATTTGACCTAGATTTAAGCCAATCTCAAGATAAATATTGTCCTAGAAAGTAGGAGGACCAAGGGCTATGATTGGTTGAGCCAACAGGTATCTTAGAATATTGGTGTTTCAATTAGACTCAAGGCTTGAGTTACAAAGGCTAAGGCTAAAGGCTAAAGGCTTACTGGAGCCTTAGGTGAGGTGGAGCCTTGCCACCTCAAGGGACACATCAACACACTCGTAGGATTTTTCCTAGTTCCATCAATGGACAAGTGTTCACTTTCCCCATGTGCCCTCCATGTGAAGCCTACAATGCTATTGGCTAGCCACCATAGGGGTCCAATGAGAATGAAGCCTCACACAAGCTTGTCTTCCCTCTCATAACTAGGCAATCTAGAGGGGGTCCAATGAGAGGAAGCCATGCATATTGGGGGTACAATGAGGAGCAAGACCCAAGATGGAAGGTGGATTCGATTCATAGAGAGAGAAAGAAGAGAGAGAAGGAGGATCACACGCATGGTTTCCCTTTAAAAGGAGGAGGAAGAGACTCATTGAGGGTTGCTCAACAAAGGAAGATCACAAGGGAGACTCTCTAGTCTACATTGGAGCAAGAGGAACAAGCCTACACCAACAACTCTTTGCTACGGAGTGCAAATCCATGCAAGAGCCATGCTCATTGAAGCTAGCCATCTCTCTCTCTCTCTCTCTCTCTCTCTCTCTCTCTCTCTCTCTCTCTCTCTCTTATTATTGTATTATGCTATGCTAAGCTATTGGAGAGGATATAAGTGAGATGATATACTTTCTTGTATAGGTATTCTCTTCTTCCTCTCCATCTACCTTGATCCCCGTAGCTCTCTCCACCTTTGAAGGTGTTTGAGGCCTTGGGAGGGAGGCATCACTAGTGATTGTTGTGCATACGGGTGTGTGGAGTTTCCATCTCCACAACACCAAGCTTGGGAAGAAGCACAATTTCATTGTACAAAAGTCTCTCTTTACGAGAGAAGATATAATGCAAACGCCTCTTGGAGGGGGGACCGGCTCCATGTAAATCTGGTCTTCAACTGTTGTCACACACACACACACACACACTCTCTCTCTCTCTCTCTCTCTCTCTCTCTCTCTCTCTCTCTATCTCTCTCTCTCTCTCTCTCTCTCTCTCTCTCTCTCTCTCTCTCTCTCTCTCTCTCTCTCTCTCTCTCTCTCTCTCTCTGTGTTGATTTGTTTTTGCAAATGTTAAGCTAGGAATGTGTGTAGTTCTTGAATATGCTCCAACCATGCAATAATCCTCTTCTTCTCTAAATGAATATGCTTAAAGGATAATCTCTCAAAAGGGCACCATTAATAATAAGTTTAAAGACACATGTATGGATTTCTTTCCTCAAGTTTAAATGTCTAATTTTCATAATGGTGTTCCTAAGAGATCTTCTAGTCTTGAGAGAAACCCTAATTCAGTGGGTCATTGGGATCAACAAAGGGCTAAGGAGAATAATCCCTATCCTAGATCAAAATCCTCTAGAGAAGTAGGTATCACTGATGTTAAATTTTACTTTTACCCCAATCTTAAGGATGGAAACCCTCAGGAAGGAGTCACTATACCTACTTAGGGGTTGAAAATCTGGTATAAGCAAGCTTTACGATAGACTTGTAATAGGTCTTTGGTATAAACAAGCTTCAAGATACAATTGTTATAGGACTCTGCTGTGAAATCAGACCTTCTCTTGAAAACTTGAAGTTCTAGATGGCATAAATTTGGGAGAGAAGAAGCTCGAAGATTTTGTATATACGGTTCCTTCCCAATAATTAGTACATTTTTCCTTTGAGGAGGCAAGAGATGCTCTGCAGATCACTGGGTGTGGGCAATTGGGTTAATTATTAGAAATACACCCATCTCAGTCTTCAAATGACTTTTAGGTTTAAACCCTAGAGGGCCTTACCCACAATGGTCCCTATATGGGTTGACTTCCTTGAGATGCCCATTGAGGTATACCCTTAGTTAAAAACTATAGAGTCTTATGTTGGTAAAATTTCAAGGCAAAAACTATAGAGTCTTATGTTGATAAAACTATAGAGTCTTATGTTGGTAAAACTATAGAGTCTTATGCTGGTAAAATTTCAAGGCAAAAATCAAAAGGGAGAATAAATACTTAATGGGACCCTTCACTTCTTATTGAAGTTGATATAGCATAGAAATCAAACACATCAAACTTGCTAGAGATGCTAAGGGTAAGATTCTCCACATCCAAAAAATATTATTCAAGAAACTTCCTAATGCTTGCCTTCATTGTTTGAAACGAGGGCATGCTTTTAAGGACTACATACAACAAGTCTTGAGGAAAAACTTTGTTAGACGGGGCAAGGGCAACAAAAATGTTATTTCCATGAACAAAAATATATATAATTCTCTTCAAGAGGAAGTCTTTGATCCTTTAAGCTATGAGGGGAATACGAGTCTAAAGGATGATCTCTTCCCCTCTGACCTTGGCCATTCTTAGCTAGTTGTGATCAAATGCATGTCAATACTTCCAAATCTTCTTCTACTCAAGAGGCTCTCCAAATAGAGTGCAGAACTCAAATTGGTAAAGCTTCTCTAGAACCTCAAAAGGCTTAAGAATTGGTTTCAACCAGTCCAAATGATAAGGCAAGAGGATACTCTTCTCTCTCTTCTTTAGACACTAAAGATGACACTATACCCAACTCTTAGTCTCAAAAAGTATATTTGAATGAAAATGACTTGTTTGAAATGTAGCTAAAATGCTTAGGAACAAATTCTTAGATAGCAACTGAAGGACTCCCCTGATATCTCTCTGGATATCCTCATGTCTCAGGCAGAAGAGGAGAGATTACCATTGCCTACCCCTACTTGCTCCAAAAGGAAAAAGGATGCTAGTAAGGACTCTAATAGCGCTTTGGTGACCTTTGCTAAACCCTCAAACAACAATAAGAAATGAAGTGCCATAATTTGCATGGATTTACTCTTAATTGCAACTCTTAGTTGCAAGCGGCTTATAGATCTTGTTAGACCTATGATCCTAAGGAAATGAATGTATGATATGTCTTAACATTGTGGCTTTATTTTCTTACAAGAACTTAAAGTTTTAGGACTTGAACTTGTGAATAATTTGAGAAGACTTGGTGCTAGTTATCAGCAGTATACAACTAACCACAGTTTTGGAAGACGAGGGGTTGCAATCAACATTGATCATAAATCGAGTAATCTAATTACTCGGGTTCATAAATATGACAAAAGAATGTGGGTTGTTGTATCTTCTTCTGACCCTATTGACTATACTATGTTAGTGTTTATGCTTCTTACTCTGGCATGAATTGGCTCAACTGCCTAACAGACTCACTATGGCAGTGACTTTAAGATGGTAGAACACATTACTATCATTTCTAAAAACTTGGGACTATTAAATATTGGCTAGAAAAAACTCTCTTGATGGAAATGATCAGGAAACTAAATTTGATTGATGTTTTTGAAGTTATTGGCTTCTCATGGAGTAACAGATACCTGAGTGACTTTTATGGATTTGCTAGATTGGAAAGGATGTTTCATAAAAATTAATTTCTACAATTCTAAAGGTATTTTTCATATTAAGTCTTCCACTTAAGTGTAGAGAAGAAAAAGACAAAACCAACTTAGAACTCATAGGCTATCTTGGTCAAATGTATGCAATGAAAAGAGAGGGTGTATCAAAGAGCTAGGATGAAGTATGGAAATCCCAATGGCAAATTAAATTATCTTAAAAGGTTTAAAGATAATAGGCATTGATGTAATTTTGGGACAAGCTTCATAAGAACCTCCAAAGGGGTTGCAAAGGTTCACACAAGAGAAGAAGCTCCAAAGCCTAAAGGGGAATTTTGTATTTGCCAAAAGTCATCCTAATTTAGCAAGATCTAAATTAAAAAATATATGGATGAGATACTAGCATCTTAAGTGGATTGTGGAAAGGTCTTGTGTTGAGTATGACACCTCAATGGTAAGTTCTAAAATTATTAATCAATGAAATTAAGCTCTAACATTAGCTTATATCAATTCAGAGTATGACAACTCAATGGTAAGTTCTAAAATTATTAATCAATGAAATTAAGCTCTAACATTAGCTTATATCAATTCAATATAGTGCATGCTACTATTTGCTTATTTGTTAATCATGCATGTTAGTGAGTGGGAAGGTAGATGTTAGATAACCAAGGGTACCTTAAGTACTTTGCATGACCATATGAGTGGAAGAGAGGAGGGAAGCACGTGGAGTAGAAGAAGAAGTGAAAAGTTAAATTTTGACACTTGGGAAAACTTGCCAAGGCTTCTCATGCATGCCTCATGGAAGATCTTAATCAAATCAAAGAGGAGAGAGTGAGTTGAGGGAGGAGAGGCTGTTAGGAGTGAAACTTGAGACATCATTGCCCCAAAGCTACGATGTATAGGATGGGAGGGAAGGAGTTGTGGGAGGTATGAGGGAGGGAGCGAGTGGGGAAGAAGGGAAAACTATGCATGCATGAAGGGAAAAGTGGAGGAATTATTTTCTCTCCCTCTTGCTTGGCCCATCTCCTGCTTAGATTGCACTTGCAAGAGTAGCATGGAGGACAAAAGCTTCCATTTCCTCGCTCTCAACCTCCCTCACCCTTGCATGGAAGCAAGGAGGTCATAACTTCTTTCTCTCTCACCTTCACTCACCAATACTCTCTCTTGTTTGGGAATGGAGTAGCTTTAGGCTTCTTTCCTCTTGCCTACTCTCACCATGGGAGAGTAGAAGCCTATGCCATCCCCTCGCACCATCACTCCTTTGCATCAGAGCTAGGGATGAGCGTCCTCATCACCATCTTGCTTACCTTGCTCTCCTCCTTTTGTCCACGGAGCTTGTATATGGTATCATGCAAACATAAGGACCTCTCTTGTCCTCTAAAGGCTTTAATCACGTGCATGCATGATCAAGAAGTGTGATTAAGAGATATACATGCTTAGAACTGCAAGTTCTCTCAATATTTCTTGAAATTTGCTATTATTATTGGTGGATTTCGTTCATGACTTGTATGTGCAAGGATCAAGAGGACATATCATCAAGGTGCCGCTATAGGATATTGAATTTGCCATCTGCATTGATCCAAGGAATTTCTATAAGATCACAATTGCATTGTAGCAAGGAGTCTATAGGACATGGGTCCTAAGGACTAGGAGTCAACGTGCAAGGGCTCAGATGGCTATGAGTCATGGGGATGAGGCTTATGTTAGGGGGATTTTAAACATAGACATCTAGAGGAGTCTATATAAGAGGATGGGTGGGTGGAGACTCTAAGCTTCATTTCTTCTTAGTGCTATGAGAGCCTGAGGAGGTGTGCAACCCTAGGAGTACTCTAAAAATAGCCCAAATTTGAGCTATTTTTGGAAAGAGGGCACAATTTCCTCTTTTAGGCGGGTAGATTTATTAAAATGAGAAAGCTTTTTACCTTGATTACTTTATGCCCAAAAAAGCAATTCTAGGTGGAGAGCCCTACCATGTATTTGGTTTAATTAAGGGAAAAAAAAAGCACGGGAGCACAAGGGTAGAGAAACAAGATATAAAAAGTGGGGCAGTGCTGGAGAGTTATTGTTGCTTGCATTGTACACATAGCCTCATACACACCCAGATCTATGACTCTTTGCCTTGATTTCACTTTGGAATTTTTGCTTTTCTTTCTTGACATGGTAGTAGGGTGTTCGATCCCGTAGTAGAGCTTGCAGAGCTTGTCTTTGCAACAGGACAGGATGGTTTACATGGTGGTGACAATGGTGATGTTGAAAATTTTTTGTTTTCATGTCTCTTGCATTCATTTTGACATTGAGGGCTCTGCAAACAAGTGTTTTTTAGATGAGCTCAACGTTAAGGGTTTGGTTCTTACACAATACCATGTCGTCTTCGCAAATTCTCCCATGATTTTGCAAAGGTTGGTTTCTGCTCACCTTGGAAGTTGCATTGCCTACTAGACATGTAAAGAGATGCACTCAAAGCTATTTTTAAAAAAATAAAAAAGTAAAATATATGTGGCAAATGTGGAGTCCTTGTTTGGGATATGACTACAAGATTGGCATCAAAGAGTGTTGACATGGAGAGACACATAGTCTTTTATTGAGCTCAGCAATTGTGGTTGGATCCACATTTGACATAATCATGTGACTTGTAGGAGATGCACTAGGGGTTTGATTAGAAAGCATGATTTGGAGCTTGATCTGTGAGGCTTTTGAAAGTAAATTATTCATAGTAGACACACGAGGCTATTTTTGCCTCAATTGAAGGAAGATGGGATGCTTGCATACACAAAGCGTTGTGTTGTTTTTTGATTTGTTTGTTGATACATAGGCATCAAGATATGTGTTAGCCAAAAGTTCTAAAACAATTGGTTTTTTGAGCTATTGCAACAAGATGTTGCTAGGTTCAATCAACATTGTGTTGTCTATGGACTCATGTAGTTGTGAAACTATATGCAAGCCTAAAGTTTGTATTACAGACTTGAGTTGCTTTGATGGAAAAAGTTTTGTATTACAAAACATAGCCTTTGGTTGCCTTTAATGCTGGGCACAGAGCCCTACCATGTGGTAAAAAGTGGGACAATGCTGGAGAGACAGGATTCTTGGTGTGAAGAGATGATTGGGGGAAGAAGAATGATGTATTGTATGCCGATTGTGACCTATTAGGTGGCAAAATGTTAGCTCACCAATTACCAAGAAACAAGGTGGTCTAGTGGTCTTCCATTGAATTCATGAGAGAGTGTGGCGCACTTGGAAGAAGGAGAAAGGTAGCATTCAATGTGTCTTAACAAACAAGCAACTCCTTAGCAAACATCATGTAATGTAGAAGGGAAGCGCAAAAAAGCTTGAACATGATCATGTTCACATCCAAATCTTTGAAGTGCGGATGGGCACTGTAGGATTTGAACAAAGTGTATTACTTGGTATGCTCCTACTATGCATGCCTATCAAAGGAAGTTTGCAACTCAAAAATGTGGTGCATCTCTGTCCATCTTTGCTCATTTGTGTCCACATCTGATTGCCACTATCAACTGCTCTTATAACACTGCATATCTAGGTAGTCTCTCTCTCTCTTACCCCTTATCAATCATGAAAATTAAAATATGACACTCCTAAATGATTTTCCCATTTTAAGTTGGCCACTTTAAATGAGAAAATAAGAAGGGAATCAAGGTCATATTATTAAATGTTCTAAGGGTTATCTCCAACAAGGATTACATGGGAGATAGTCCACCAAGATCAAAGTAAATGAAGTTTAAAAGATCTTCATGTAAGCTTAAGAATAGATGCTAGAGAGTAGCTCCAGCATAGGAAGCTAAAAAGACCTAAGGGTAAACTTCATTAAGCCTCCAAGAAATTGTGCAAAAGTCTTATCAAAAGAGCTTAAGAATTTCAATCTAGGTGGCTACGAGCTTGAGGAGGTAAGTAGCTTAGGCTAGGGGCCTAGTTACTTGAGTTTCTAAGTGGCTCAAGCTAGAGGTATGCTTATCCTAGAAAATAGAGAAAGCTAGGGTCTTGATTGAATGAGACAGTAAGTAGCTCAAGCTAAGGGGTAGCTTCAGCAAGGAGGCTAGTTTGTGTAAACGTGATTTTGTATGTAGCATGATGTTATAACCGCCTCCTCCCAAAAGGACGGGGGTAATCCAGCAACTTTAAGCATGCTACGTGCGGAATCCATTAGTGTTTGATTTTTACGTTCCGCAATACCATTTTGTTGGGGATTTTCAGGACAGTAATACGTTGTTGTATTCCTTCTTCTTTACAATAATTTTTGAAGAGATTTGAAACATACTCACCTCCATTGTCTGATTGGAGGGCTTCAATTTTCCACCCATTTTGTTTCTCAACATATGCTCTATAATATTTAAATTGTTGTAGAATGGTGCTGCTACTTTTATTGTTAATAAAAGTAACAATGGTAAATCTTGTGAAATCATCTATGAAGGTGAGAAAGTACCTATTACGAGTGAGTGAACGGACAGGCATGGGACCACATAAATCGGAATGAACTATTTGTAAAGGGTAAGTGGTACGTTCACGTGAAAGTGGAAATTTTTTATTAGCCATTTTTCCAAAAAGACAACCTTCACACAATGTGATATTGCAACTATGAGGTAAAGTATAGTTGCGAGCTAACCTATGATTAGATATTTATTTCATGGTGGCAAGATTAAGATGGCCTAAACAATAGTGCCACAAAAGAGTGGAGTAATTGGTGTGATTTAAATCAGTGGCACTATAGGATTCACTAGAGGGTTGACTTCTACCTTAGAGATAGAGGCGTCCAAATTTAGGACAAGGAACCGAATACAAGGTGCCATTTGGAAGTTTGTGATTAATCACACAATGAGTGTGATGAAATTCCAAATAAGTATCTTCACTAGTAAGTTTATTAACAGAGAGAAGGTTCTTAGCGAGGTTAGGAACATAGTAAACTTCCCTAATGAGAACTACTTTGCCATCGGTTAATTCAATGTTGGCATCACCCATGCCAACAGCGGTAAGGGAATTATTGTTTCCAAATCTTACATCTCGTGGTTTATTGAGTTCTTTATAGTCTCTTAAATATTCTTTATTTGTAGTGAGATGGCAGGTAGCCCCCGTATCGAGAATCCATGTATGTGGTGAGATGGTGGGAACATCCCTTAAGGCCATAAAAGAAAGTAAAGCATCATTACCATCGGAGCAATCTGATGGACATTCGCTTGGAGAATATTGTTCATCCGATTCATGACTAGATGAATCAGATGCAGATGCACAATGTGCTTGTGCCTTATGCCCATTGGGGCGACGTTTAGAACGACACCAACAGTCTTTGGAGGAATGACCTGTCCTATTGCAAATTCGGCAATAGGGTGTAGTTATACTAAAATTGGGTTTGGACCCTCGTGGTCTAAAATTTTTGGGTGAAGGGTAGTACTGACGTGAGAAATTATTGCGGGGATTTTTTTGAAATTTCCCTTTAGTTTGTACGTACATTGCTAATGTAGATGAAGAGGGTTGTGCGTGTTGATTTGCTTCGCGCATTGAATTTTCTTGTAAAATCAATGGAATTAGGGTGGGTATAGTTAAAGTGGTTTGGGCAGATTGAGTAGATGTAAAAGATTGCCAGGAAGGTGGGAGAGCAGCAAGAAGAAGGATGGCCTGAACACAGGGTGGAAGATCCAACCCCGAAAGTAGGACATCGTCAATTTTTAAACGCCAAGATTGTAAAAATTTTCTACTTGTTGATCTTCTTGCATAGTTAGATTAATGAGTGTTTTAAGATTGTGTACCTGACTACCAACGGATTTTGGTTCATATGTATCACGAAGTTGGGTCCAAATGGAATTTGCAGTGGTTTGCATGCGAACACTCTGTTTTTGGGCATCATCCATATGAAGTAGAAGTTCAAGATGAGTGGTCAAGTCGCACTCCTCCCACAATTTAACATCATTAGTCAATTGGGGATCTGTCTGATCAGGACAAGGTGTATTTCCATCGACAATATCGAGGAGCTCCTGTTTTTGTAGGATGATCTCCATCGTCATGTGCCATGGGTGATAATTCATGTCACTGAGTTTGTCGATTTTATAGGTTCGCGTTGATGTCGACGCTTGTGCCATGGTGATCAAGCATGGGCGCAGTTCGACCACACGATGCTTGTATGGATTTCACAACTTGGTTATTGATACCATGTAGTAAATCATATGCAAGCTCTCTCTGATGAGAATACACACAGAGGCACAAACTAACTTTTTTATTATCATACTGTATATTTGTACATAATGATACGGCGCTTGTTTGGCTGCCGCTTGACGTTTCACATAAATAATTAATACGCGATTAATTGAATCACGTCAATTGCTTGTGTTAGTCTTGATTTCATCAGTTGATGAGATTGTAGGCGACGACAATGCCTTTAGACATGACCATATATGTTACAATAAAAACATTTAGGACAGCCTTGTGCGTCTCTATCTGGGAGAGACCTGTGATTAGGAAATTGGACATTTTGCACATCTATGTCCATGGGTGTGGATAAAGCAGGTCTCTTTAAGTATCATGGCTTCAATAGCATAAAAGATCATTACATGGCCATCCTCTTCATATCACAAGTCTTTAAGTATCATGGCTTGCCAACATCAATAGTGTTGGATAGAGATCCTAGAATGACCAGCAATTTTTGGAAGGGTCTCTTTGAGAACTTCATTACAAAACTCAATTTCTCCTAGGCCTATCACCCACAAACCAATAGCCAGAGTGAGATAGCAAACTCCAAAATCCTTGATCTACTAAAAGCCTATGTAACAAAGGTAGATTAATGATCCCAATGGGAGAAGCCAAAAAGGAGGGGGCATAGACAGACTCATCTTGCTTGGAAAAGGTCCCATAAGCTCAGGAAGTTCAAGGAGGGTACCAAGAACATTACCTTCATCACGTATGATGGGACTTTTGGTGCAACAAGGTGTTAGCCTTCATACAACAATTTGATGTCTCTTTTAGAGATGAAGGTTGCACTGAATCCTCTAAACTTTGCAATGTTGCCATGAATTTTCAAAAGTTGGCTAGGCAATGGTGGGCAAGTATGTGAGCAAATGTAATGGCTCCAAAGTCTTGGAGGGCGCTAAGGACCGCTATTCTCAAGCAATTCCTTTCAAGTGAAGCTAATATAAGGTTCTCACAGAATGGAGAGGCCTTAAAATGATGCCCTATGAGTCTATCAATAAGTATATAGAGAAGCTTTGGGACTTACATCTCAAAACTATTGTCTATAAAAGAATAGACTTTGTGGAGCAAAGGCAACAATATTGTGTGGGGCTACCGGATGAAATGAGCGAGTACATCAAATCACAATGGCCTCGCCCTATCTCAGAAGTCATACACCATTCCATTGTTGCCTCTAAGATTAACTTCCAAAATCATGGGACTAAAAAGAACAATAAGTCCCTGGAAGTTAAGGAGGACAACAGCAAAGGCAAGAGTAACCCCGAGGGAAACTCCAATAAAAAGTCTAAGGAGAAGGAGTTTTCAAAGGAAGGAATCAATTGTCCAACAAAGAGCTTGAATGCTATAGAAATGACAACAAATGCTTTAAGTGTGGGGAACAAGGTCATGTATATAGGGCATACCCCCAAAGGAATGCACACAATGCACCACCTAGGGCTTCCTTAATGGAGCTTCCACAAGAGGATAGTCATTGCAAAGGATCACCACTCTCCTATGTCTGGGGTAAGGTGAGGGATCATGATGCATTTATACTTTTTGATCTTGTCTCCACTCACAACTTCATCTCTTATGAGATGGCTGCCAAGCTAGGAGTGCAGTCTTTTGAAATGGGTGAAGTCATCAAAGCAGATGGAGCCTTAAAAGGGCAAGATGTTCCAATCACTCCACTGATTGGAAAGCTAAGGCTCTATATCTAAATCTATGTGAACAAAGAAGACTTCTTCATATCACCTCTCAAGCATAAGGAAGTGATCTTGGGAGCCCCATGGTTTACATGTAGGGCAGCTGTTATGAAATTTCTCAAAAGGGAGGTCACTATCATGCATAGAGGAAAGAAAATGGTGATAGGCACTAGTGCTATGGGATACTCTATCCCTCTTGTAGATACTTTGGATTTTGATAGATCAATCAAGAGTTCCATTTCCACTTACATGATTTTTTTCAAGGATGATAAATGTGACTCTAAGGATTTGTCTAAAATGAATAAGGAACTAGAGCTATCTCTATTCCTAAATGAATATCAAGATATATTCATAGATGACATCCCGAGGGAGATACCTCCCAAAAGAGGTGATGATGATCATCTAATTGAACTTACCCCAGGAAGTTCACCTCTTATTAACAAGCCTCCCTATAGAGTTTCTCAAACTCAACAAGAGGAGATCATGAGGCAAGTAAACTAGTTGGTAAAGAAGGGCATGGTGAGGCTTAGTTCATCTCCATTTTGCTCTCCATTTCTATTAGTGAAAAAGAAGGATGGCACATATCGCATGTGTGTTGAGTATAGAGCACTTAATAGACTAACGGTCAAGAATAGATTTCCTATGCCCAGGATAGAAGATCTATTGAATAAGTTACAAGGATCTATCTACTTTAGTAGAATAGATCTTAAGAGTGGCTATCATCAAATAAGGATAGTCAAAAAAGATATTCGCAAGACTACTTTTAGGACCACCTTTGATCTATATAAATATCTTGTTATGCCTTTTGCACTAACCAATGCACCAGCCACTTTCAATTACATAATGCAGAAAATATTTTGGCCTCATCACCATTTCATGGGAGTGTTCTTGATGATATCATTATCTAATACAAATCTCTACTAGAGCATAAGGAGAACTTAAAGGTAATGTTTCAAGCCTTGAGAGATAATATGTTTTATATTAATCAAAATAAAAGTAAATTTTTCTTCCAAGAAATTCAATATCCAGGCCATATTATCTCTAAGGGTGGAATCTGTATGGATCCAACCAAGTTAGAGGTAATAAAAGGATGGCATGAGCCAAAGAACTTACATGAATAAAGAAGCCTTATTGGTATGTGTGCATACTATAGATGCTTCATTGAGAAGTTCTCAGTTATTGTGGGGCCACTTCATGACCTAACTAAGAAGAATGTCAAATATGTGTGGACTCCCAACAAAGAGCAACAAGCTTTTGCTACCTTATAGCAAAAGCTAATCTTTCAACTAGTGCTCATATTGTTGAACCTCTCAAAGCCATTTGAGGTCCAATGTGATGCTTGTGGTGATTACCTTGGAGCAATTTTACTCCAAGAAGGGCATGCCATAGCAGATGAAAGTAGGAGGTTGAATACCATTGAGAGAGAATTATGAATATATGAAAAAGAGCTCTTAGTTGTCCTACGTGCTCTAGCCGTATGGAAGCATTGCCTCTTGGGGACTACTTTCATCTTGTAAATGGATCACCAAAGGCTCAAGTATTTCATGACCCAAACCAAGCTCTCCAACAAGCAAATGAGGTGGGCAAATTTTCTTTCACAGTTTAGTTTTCATATTGCTCACATTCCTGACAAACACAATCAAGTGGCCGATGCACTCTCACATAGGCCAAAAGTAAATGCAGTGTCTATAGCTACTCACAATGGTCTATCTCTTACGATAGATGAGTATGCTAGTGACCTTGATTTTAAGGATACAAGTGCACTAGGGAAGAAACAAGAGCCATTTACTCTTCAAGATGGCTATCTTCTAAATGGCAATAGGCTATGTGTGACCAAATCACTTTGTGAGAAGTGTATGAATCACATGCTCCCCCTTATGTGGGGCATAGGAGTATCCAAACGACTCTACGTGCACTAGATATGTATTTTTTTTGGCCTTCTATGAAAAGAGACATACAAAGCTATGTCTCCCAATGCATAGTATTCCAAGAAGACAAAGTATGGCAAAGGGAAGTGACCTAGTTTTATTCAATCATTGCCCATTCTTGATGCACCATGGGAGAGTATATCCGTGGATTTTATCTTTGGATCTCTCCAAGGAAATATGGGCATATGGACTATAGTTGATGGGTTTAGAAAGCAAGCATATTTTATACCTGTCAAAAAGACTATAAAATATCATTACATGGCCATCCTCTTCATATCACAAGTCTTTAAGTATCATGGCTTGCCAACATCAATAGTGTTGGATAGAGATCCTAGAATGACCAGCAATTTTTGGAAGGGTCTCTTTGAGAACTTCATTACAAAACTCAATTTCTCCTAGGCCTATCACCCACAAACCGATGGCCAGAGTGAGATAGCAAACTCCAAAATCCTTGATCTACTAAAAGCCTATGTAACAAAGGTAGATTAATGATCCCAATGGGAGAAGTATTTACCTCTAGTAGAGTATGCATACAATAACATTGTACATACTTCTATTGGGAATGCTCCCTTTGAGATAATAGAGGGTAGATCTAAATCTACCATACTTCTTAAAACACATGGGAAGATTTTTGCTACGGATGAGTATATCATAAACCTCAAAGAATCTTTTGAAAATATTAAGGAGGCAATACTCATCTCCTAGCAAAATCAGAAGGCTGCTCCTAATAAGCACAGAAGAGCCTTGATCTTCAAAGAAAATGATTGTGTATTGTTAAAGTTTCCTAAAACTTGCCTTAGAGGCATACTTCAAGCAAGAATCCTACCGGCATCAAAAGTATTATGCTAAGGTAGCAAAAAGATACTATGGCCCATTCCAAATATATAAGCCCATAAATGAAATGGCATATAGGCTTAAGTTACCCAATCATTGGCTCATTCACAATGCCTTTCGTGTGAGCCTCATTAAGCCATATAAAAGAGAGCCACTAAAGGAATTAGTCATAGAAGAACCACAAGAGTTCGAAGGTCTAGAGGAGGTATTCTAACCCAAGTCCATCCTGCATCACACAAGAACAAGGTATTGAGAAATGGTAAGACTATATGTTATTAGCTAATGAAGTTTAAGAATTATCCCTTTCAGGATGCTAGGTGGATGCAAGGAATCCAAGCAAAGGATTCTCAACACCTTGACAAAGCTTACAACGACTCAATTGAGTAAACGCATTCTTTTGCACAGTGCTATGATATTTTAAGATGTTTTTTTTCATGAAAATGTTTAAGTATGCATACTTAGGAATCATGCTTGCAGGAACCAAGTAGACTTAGTCACTCTACTTTAGACTAAAGTGAAGACACGCTTATAGCAAATTGGCTTTCCTAAGTACCAAATAGATTAGTCATCCATTTTGGAATGATGTCTTACTTAAAGAACAAAGGACTAAAACTGGTGGCATGCTTGCGGTAGGTAAGTCTCCCAAGCACCAAATGGACTCGTCATCCATTTTGTAATGATGCTTACAAGTTAAATGAAAAAGGACTATATTAAAGACATGCTTGTGGTAGCTCATTCTCCCAAGCACCAAATGGACTAGTCATCCATTTTAGAATGATGTCAAGATGGGTAAAAAGGGATCGTCTACCCACTATGAAAAATGGACTAATGAGAAAGATTTTACCTCTCTACCTCATAGTCGAGGAAGTCAAGGATGACTATGATTTCGAGGGAGAGGGAATGTCATGAAAATTAATATTTGACACTCCTAAATGATTTTTCCATTTTAAGTTGGCCACTTAATATGAGAAAATATGAAGGGAACTAAGGTCAAATTATTAAATGTGGTAAGGGTTATCTCCAACAAGGATTACATGGGAGATAGTCCACCAAGAAAAAAGTAAATTAAGTTTGAAAAACCTTTAGGTAAGCTTTGAAATATATTCTAGAGAGTAGCTCTAACAAGGAAATTCTTATCAAAAGAGCTTAAGAATGGCAAGCTAGGGGGCTGCTAGCTTGAGGAGGTAAGTAGTTCAAGATAGAGGCCTAGTTACTTGATTTTCTAAGTAGCTCAAGCTAGGGGGTAGCTTAAGCAAGGAGGCTGCTTAGTCATAATTTATTTTTTTAAAAAGGAAAATATTTATTTAATTAAGCACCTTCTTTTTTAAGCCTGATAATGAGGTGGTGTGCTACCTCATGCACACCTCAAGCCTAATAATGAGGATTCAAGTGCCTCTTTCTAAATTCATGTATGGCAAGAGATTGACTCACCTAAACTAGTAATGATCCTAAAGTTCTCAAAATTAAGATTGTATTGTGGAATACACTTGTTCTCTGTTCCACCTGCCCTACGACTGTGATTGTGTTTCTCTTATATAACCTGTGTACAACTTTCCTTTCCAAGACCATGTGTTCAACATGCCGAGACTCAATCTGTTACAATTGCCAGTCTTGATGGGCATAGTTGGTGGACACGTCAGGGCTTGACTTAGTAGGATCTGTTAGTAGGAGTACTACACCTCCCCCCTAAGGTCTAAAAGGGATCTGTTCTGAATGGAAAGGCTTCACGCGGATTACGTGGGCAGTGGTGATGGACTTGTTAGAGATTCGTTGTAGGTGATAAGTGTTGGAGCGGAGCTTTTGGAGGACTTTGTACGGTCCCAGCCAATGATGTATTAGGGATTCGCTCTGCCCTTTGCGACGGAGTGGGTAGTATAGAAGGACATGTTCTCCCTCTTTGTATGTGACTACCATGCGGCCATCATCGTAAGCCTTTTTCTGTCGTTGTTGTGCCCGCTGAAGGTTCTGAAGCAATGCACTGCGGAGTAAGGGTTGCACTCTCTATAGGTGATGTAACCAGTCCACTGCATCTACTTTCACCGGCTGGATTTTGACATACTGCAGATCAGGTGGTAGTAGGCGAGGATCGCGCCCATACAATCCTCTGAAAGGGCTGACTCATGTTGATGATTGGACGGATGTGTTGTATGCATGAACGGCATATGGAAGAACCTGGTCCCAATCCTAATGTAGGGGTTCTACAAAAGTTGCAATCATTTGTTTAAGAGTGCGGTTCATCCTCTCAATGAGTCCATTGGTTTGTAGATGATATGGTGACGTGAAAAGCTGCTGAATGCCCAGTGCTTGTGTGAGGACTTGTAAAACTTCGGCTCTAAATTGTGGACCTTGATCTGATAAAAGTTGGAGAGGACACCGATGGCTGAAAATGAGCTTGTGTAGGAGAGCAGACGCAACTGTTTGAGCACAGACATCGGGAAGAGCTATAGCTTCACGCCATGTGTCAAGTTTCGGTGATCACCAATATATAGTGATTACCTTGTGAAGAAATGGGGAAAGGTCCCATGAAATCCCAGCCAACTAATTCAAAGGGTTCCTGTGCCAGGATAGGGGATAAGTGACCTGGTTTGTCAGAAGGTGTTTTGATGGCTTGACAAATTGGACAGTGTTGTATGAAATGTGAGATGGGTTGACGCATTTTGGGCCAATAATAGTGTTGCCGAAGCTGGAAGCTTGGCTAGAACCTTATGGAACCCCAAATGTCCCGACATTGGATGACTGTGATAATAGGCCAAATACTGAGGGCGTAAGGCAGCAGGTACATAGACACGAGGCTCTTGCCCAGGGCAAGAATAGTACAAGACATGATCTATAACTATAAATTGTTTGTGAGATGGTGTAAAATTCCTGGACTGAACACAATGAGTGATGTTTTTGATATCTGGGTCTTGTTGTTGAAGAAGAGCTGCCATCTAAGGTAGGCTAACTGGTAGTTCGACAGGGTTGGGTGAAAAGTGAGTGGCTTGTAGCTCAGCACGAGACAACCCATCTGCGGCATAGTTTGAAGATCCTTTGCGGTACTCTAGTCGAAAGGTATATTCTTGAAGAGCCAAAACCCACCTTAAAAGACGACCAGCTAGGTGGTTTTTGTGTAGAAGTGGTACCAGAGGTTGGTGATCAGTTTCGACCACAACGTTAGAGCCATGAGGATATGGATGATATTTAGCAAAAGCCCATATAATCGCTAGCAGCTCTTTCTCTGTCGTGGAGTAGTTGGTTTCGGCTGGAGTTAGTGAACAACTTATGAAGGAGATTGGGCGCCACTGCGTATGCTCATCCTGCTGCAATAGCACAGCCCCTAAACCATAGTTTGAAGCATCCGTCTCTGTAGGAGGAAGGGTTTCTGGAAATTAGGATGTGCAAGGACGGCGGCTTGTAAAATAATATGCTTCAGCTGATCAAAACTATGTTGGCAAGCCATCATCCAGCTATACTTGCTTCCTTTCTTGAGGAGGGAGCGGAGAGGGTATGTGATTGATGCCAGATTTGGCACAAACCGAAGGGAGAATTTAGCCATCCCAAGGAAACTTTGAAGATTCTTGACATTGGAAGGGGGTGGGTAATTTTGTATAGCTAATACCTTGGCTGGATCCATTTGGATACCATCTGCAGAGATAATGAAACCAAGAAACTTCAACTTAGTGGCACCCCACTTGCATTTCTTCAGCTGTAGCTGTAGGTTATAATGTGTGATCCGCTTGAGGACTTCATGAAGAATGTGTAGATGTTGTTCCCAAGTAGGTGTGTGGATGAGAATATCATCCAGGTAAACTACAACGACTCCTTGTAAGATAAGATCATGAAAAACATAGTTAGCAGTGCGCTGGAACGTACTACTAACATCTGAAAGGCCGAATGGCATGTGTGTAAATTCATACAAGCCTAATGGTATTCGAAAAGTTGTTTTGTGAGCGTCAGCTGGGTTAAGTGGGATTTTCCGGTATCGAGAGGCAAGATCAAGGGAAGTAAAATACCAAGAACGGCCTAATTGATCTAGGCATTTTGCAACTGCTGTGGAGCTCGAGGAGCAGTAATGTTGTCAGCTTGTGCATTTT
The DNA here is from genome assembly GCF_053477565.2 of Lygodium microphyllum. Lineage (NCBI taxonomy): Eukaryota > Viridiplantae > Streptophyta > Polypodiopsida > Schizaeales > Lygodiaceae > Lygodium > Lygodium microphyllum. The sequence continues at coordinate 1,944,439 of NC_141155.1, forward strand.
GAAGTTGTTGATGTAGTAAATCATAGGCAGACTCTCTCTGACGAGAATACACACAGAGGCACAAACTAACTTTTTTATTATCATACTGTATATTTGTACATAATGATACGGCGCCTGTTTGGCTGCCGCTTGACGTTTCACATAAATAATTAATTTAATCATGATACACACGATTAATTGAATCGCGTCAATTGCTTGTGTTAGTCTTGATTTCATCAGTTGATGAGATTGTAGGCGACGACAATGCCTTTAGACATGACCATATATGTTACAATAAAAACATTTAGGACGGCCCTATGCGTCTCTATCTAGGAGAGACTTGCGATTAGGAAATTGGACATTTTGCACATCTATGTCCATGGGTGTGGATAAAGTGGGTGTAATTGGGATATTGTTGGAGGACAAAGTTGGCAGAGGCTATACCTGGTCATTCATCGTTGCACCTTCAATAGTACGCTGAGCAATTTGAATCGCCGCATGAAAGTTGGTAGGGCCTTGGTCCCGTACACGACGGGAGATGTCATGGCGTAGACGTGGCCAGAGGTAAAACAACTTCATTTCTTCTTACATGGTAGGGTCTACCCTCAAAAGAAGCTGCTTAATCTTGACACCAAATTGGGCGATTGGTTCATGCTGTTGTTGACACAAAGCGTTCAGTTGTTGAAGAGCAGTTTGAGTGACATCTTTATGAGCGAAGTTTTGGATTAATAGCGACTTCACCAATCTGCCTTGACGCTCTCTGATTGCTATATAAACCAGGTGGCAACAACACCTTCGAACAGTGTGCGGGACTCTAGGGCACAACAATGATCATGCCATTGATGATAACTGGCTATGCTGTCAAAATGGTCTAGCCAGGTGAGCACATCTTCAGTGGGCAACCCTAAGAATGGTTTTGGGCGTATCTTGGGGTCCGGTTGATGAGTCTTGGCCACTTGTGTGGAGAGATAACTGATGAGCGACTGATTTGTGTGATTGACATGTGCTAAGAGTGTGGAAAGTGCATGGAACATCTGTTCTGTAGCGAAGGGTTGTGAAGAAAATTCGGGATGCATGGCAGCATCCTCGTATTGAGGAGAACTTGGTTGATGTCTAGGGGACATGGGGTGACTCATTGTGAAGGCTACGCTAAGCTCAAAGATGGCTGAAAAATCAGACCTGTGTCTGCTAAGAAGTGGTATTGCTGTGTGCCCATCAACTCCACCAATGTGGAATACACTTGTTCTCTATTCCACCTGCCCTACGACAGTGGCTGTGTTTCTCTTATATAACCTGCGTACAACTTTCCAAGACCATGCGTACAGCATGCCAAGACTCAATTTGTTACAACTGCCAGTCTTGCTAGGCTTAGTTGGACACATCAGGGCTCGACTTAGTAGGATCTTTTAGTAGGAGTACTAAAGTATAACAATTTCTTTTTAAAAATTTGTCAAATATTTCTGGATTGTCGGCTCGACTAGGAGGATTGTCAAGTCGCATGTGAATGGGGCTCAATGTAGGCCAAGGTTAAATTAAATAAAATTAGAACAAGCCAATCTCCAAAAGTTAAGGCATAGTCACGTAGCCGTAAATTGCATGACGATTGGTGGTTCGATGGTCACTAAAGCTGAGGTTGAGAGAAGGTGGCGAGCTCCCATGGAGAGGATAACCACTTGCCTACCCAAATCCAAATTGAGATGCCGCCATGCTCGAACGCGTAGCCAGCTCTGGAGGCACCGCCATGCATGGCGATACTCAAGTTGGCATTCAATTGCCTCAGCCATGCACACGCACCCACCTAGAGTCCTTAGCCTATATAAGGATTCATCTAGGTGTGTGTGAGGAGGAAGGAGAGACCTGGCAAACTGCTGGTTGGTAACGATCCCAAAGTTCTCAAAATTAAGACTTTATAATAATTTATTTTTAAAATTTTGTCGAAAATTTCTGAATCATTGGCTCAACTAAGAGGATTGTCAAATCGCGTGTGAATGGGGTTCAATGTGGGCTAAGGCTAAATTAAATAAAATTAGAATAAGAAATCTCCGGCAAGTTAAGGAGGCGTAGTCACGTAGCCATAAATTGCATGACGATTGGTGGTTTGATGGCCACTAAACCTAATGTCGGGAGAAGGTGGCGAGCTCCCGTGGTTATCGAGGTGGCGAGCTCCCGTGGAGAGGATAACCACCTGCCTACCCAAACCCAAACTGAGACACCGCCATGCTCGAATGCGCAGCCAGCTCTAGAGGCGCCGCCATGCAGGGCAACACTCATGTTGGCACTCGACTGCCCCAGCCATGCACACGCACCCACCTTGAGTCCTCAACCTATATTAGGCTTCATCTAGGTGTGTGTGAGGAGGAAGGAGAGGCCTGGCGAACTGCTGGGACCAGCAGCTCAGTCCACTTGGGTCTGTCGAGAGCAAGCTGACCAAAGGAGGAGGCCTGGACACGAGTTGGGAGGGCAGACGAGGGTGGCAAAGAGAAAGAGAAGCGAAGGAGGGGACGTGCTCTCATGGGATGCTAGGAGGCGCAGGTTGCAGCCTCTTCGGTTATTTGCCAGAGGGTGGAACTGAAGAGAGGACGATGTAAGGTGGAGCTGAGGTTGATTGGGCTGATTGGGAGGAGGCTCGCGTGAGCAGAAGGGTGGCGCCAAGAGGAGAGTCGGTTGGTTGCTGGTTGAAGTCAATGGCAAGAAGCGGAGACAACGAGCTGAGTGCCTAAAGGAGCTTTGGTTTGAGCCGAACCTTGTCCGAGCTGCTCAGCTGAGAGGAGTCGAGAGATAAAGAGCGCCATTGAAATCGAGCAAAGAAAGGAGTCCAATTAAGCTTTCAATTCCACAGGTTAGCGCTACCTTTCAGTCCAGCAAGGCGAGCCTCAATTTCGGGAGGCACTCTCGCTCTCTCCACTAGAGAGAGGAGAGAGAAAGACTCTCCGATGGTGGCTGGACCCTCCTGTGAATTCCGAGAGCAAGAGGTTGGTCTCTCCAATTGCAATCTGAGTAGGAGCTTGCTAGGCAGCATACTCCAAGCCCCATTTGAGAGCAGTGCAAGGGTCTACAGTCCCAAGCCCGACAACTCCTCCCCTGATCTCCACTAGAGAGAGGAGGGAGAAAGCGATTGAGCCGTTCAGATGCGAGCCCATCTCCTCTAAAAGGCTCTATTGGCATATCGGAGAGGGCTGTTGAATTCCGAATTGAGGCCTTTCGAGTCGGTGTGCGATCAGTGAAACCTTGGTTCACTCGCAAGTACTTTGCTCCTTCCTCAACCCTCCCCTCTCCACCAGAGACAGGAGAGAGAAAGCAATTCGAAGTGTTTACAGGGAGATGCCCTCTTCCGACCAAAAATCCGAGCAGGCATCAATTTTCTTCTCTTGATGTGCAACTGACTTCGACGGAGATAGATTTGCATCTATCTCTACTTCTCCGACCACAGGCTACAGGTGCAAGGATAGGAAAAGAGGGTGTAAATATAGGTCTTTTGGTGTGCATAAGACACATTTTCACACTCCTTTTGTCGAAAACCGCACTCACGTACCGACAAAAAAAATGTCTTGCACATTGGCAGTTGAGAGCAGTTTGTAGAAAATTGTTTTATGCTATGGTATGCTCTCCATGAGCATTGGTCACTGAGCATTGGTCACTGATGCACACGCCGTGTGGATACTGCCGTGGTATGGATTTTTGTGGAGCCATTTTATGGTTGTTGGTAGTGCCTGGCCATGTCTGAGATTCGGTCTGAAGGCTCTTTCTGAGATTGGGCTAGCGGTGATCGTTTTGCTTTTCCTGAGCCACTGTTTGAGGGTTGTGAGTGAGGTTTCCCTTTGTAGCAGGGGTACTCTTGGATGTATGAGGTACCGCCGGTGAATACAGGTATGAGGGGGGATAAGCACATAAACATTGTAACCAATATTTTCATCTCGCATTGCTTGGGTGTTCACCCTCTTGCGCCAACATAACACGAGTGTTATTTCTTACAATCGCAAAGCCTTCTTGCAATCTACTTTCTTTCTAAGAAAAGTGCCTTCTTGTAAGCTAAAGGTGGGGAAAGACCACGGGGGATCATGGTGAGAACCGTGGGTGACGAACGCAAAGTGGGAAGTTGCACGCTACGCACGCCTTGTGCGTTACACTTGGTATCAGAGCTCAAATCACGCGAGGGCTAGTCCTTCAACAGACGTGGGCTGATTTTGGAAAGGGAAGCAAAGTTGTGTTTCATCAACATGGGTGGACGCAACAAGAACAAGAGTGGGATTCGAGATGACCGAGATGAAATCTCAGTGGCCCTCGGAATCGGGGCAAGTAGACCTCAATTGGTGATTGGGGAAGGATATGCAACAGAGCATGAGAATGAGATAGATGCTGCTATGCACGAAGAAGAGGAGCCATGGCACGAGCTCGACCCAATGGATGCCAAGTGAGAAATGATGAAAGACTTGCTGGCTACCATGCTACCCAAAGCACTGGGGAAGGCTCAAGCCGAGACAAACAATGATGGGGAGATTCATCGAAGGTGCCGAAGGAAAGAAAAGAAAGAACGGGATGGCTCCTCATCCGATGAAATGGGAAAATACAAGCCTCAAGCACCAGAAAAATACAAGGGTGAGAGGGACTCGGTGAGCCTAAACTGATGGATATGAGAGGTGGATGGCTACATGAAGTTACTCAAAGTGTCAAGCAAAAGAAGAGCATTGGTGGCTGCACAGCTACTAGAGGGTGATGCCTCAAAGTGGCTGATGTATGAGGAAGAGCAGTTTGGTAGAAAACTTACATGGGAGGAGTTGTAGAGGAGCATGAAGGAATATTTTGTGCCAAAGAATGAACCATTTAAGTTCAGAGATGAATGGAGAAATCTAAGGTAGAATGCGGGCCGAATGAGAGACTATGTACAAAAGTATAGGTCTCTAATGCTGCAGCTACCCGACATGGATGTAACCACCAAACTGCATGGTTTTTTATATGGAAATGCAGCCATGGGCTCAAAGAGAAATAGAAAAGAAGGAGCCAGGAAGTGTGTTGGAGGCCATGACAATGGTTGAAAGGCTCACAGATTATGATGGGAGACAAGGAGGGGTGGGTCGTGGGTCTTCGCAAGGAGGCAACACCGCTCAGTCCAACTCAACATGGGGAAACCGACAAAATCAAGGATCGTACCAAAAAAACACGCAGGGAAATAGTGGATGGAGTGGCAAGCAACCCCTCAGATTGGAGTATACTGAGACTCGGTCGAAGATAATCCCAGCAAACAGTTCTGCTAGTTCCAAGACAATCACGTCAGGGGTCGAGGGAATAACTCAAACAGAGGAGGATACGGAGGAGGGGGTAGAATTGGGCAAGGAAGAGGAGGCCCTTTGTCTTGTCACTCATGCAGAGGACCGCACTTCGCAAGGGATTGCCCGAGAGGGGCAGCTTCATCAAGTGGCTCAAGGTTTGCCTATTCTCAAGTGTCAAGAATCGCGTGGTGGAGGGGGTTGCTCAAGATGCTGCGCCGAACACACACAGAATGCACAAGGAGAAGCTCACTCAAGAGACAAGAAGAGAGATGGAGGCCAAAACGTTTTCTTGCTGATTCCTTCTTCTTCTTTCACTCTCTTTACAATGTACACAAAGTATAGATAAGATACAACATAAAAGGAAAGTGGCCTACAAAGTCAAACAATGCATAACCGACTACACTAGTCGACTGGCGCTATAACTATGCCAGCTGTAAATAGGTGTAACAACCTGAATATAATAAGTAATGAGTCAGTGGCCATGTGAGAGTCATAATGACCACCGACGTGCTAAGTGTAGACGTGTGGACCCATCTAACCAGGCGGTCCATCATCCATGTCCACATGTGTTGAGCTTGCCATCTCAACACTCCCCCTCAAGCTCAACTGTATCTCTGCAACTCCAAGTAAGCTTCGAAACTTTTGAAGCTTCTCTGTACCCAATGCCTTCGTGAAGATATCAGCTATCTGATCCTGTGTGCTGACATACACCAAGTCAATCTCACCTGCTAGTACCTTCTCTCTCACAAAGTGGTAGTGTACCTCAATATGTTTTGTCCTGGCATGGAACACAGGGTTCCTAGCCAACTGTATACTGCTCATGTTGTCACAATAAATGACAACTGGACCTTCCACCTGCACATCCAAATCAGCCAATAACTTTTGCAGCCATACTACCTCACATGCTGCAACAGCAGCACCTCTATACTCAGCCTCTGTACTCGACAAAGCAACTGTAGATTGCTTTTTGCTGCTCCATGCAACTGCTGCACTACCAAGAGAGAACATGTATCCGCTGGTAGATCTTCTATCAGACATACTACCAGCCCAATCTGCATCTGTGTATCCAAACACCTGTACATCTGTACCTGCCTCATAGAAAAGTCCATAATGTAATGTGGACTTCACATATCTCAATATGCGTCTGACTGCATCCAAATGTGGCTTTCTAGGTACTTGCATAAACTGACTCACAAGACCAACAGCATAGCTCAAGTCTGGCCTTGTAATGGTCATGTAGATCAAACTCCCCACTATCCTCCTGAACATAGTAGGGTCTTCTATCTCATCCCCAACATCAGCACTCAGCTTTACATTCTGCTCCAACGGGACTGAAAGTGGTTTGCATGCAGTCATACCATACTTGGACAACATATCCAAGCCATACTGTCTTTGGAACAGCCATATACCATCATCACATCTGATCACCTCAATGCCAAGGAAGTACCTTAGCTCACCTAAATCCTTCATCTCAAACTTCATCTTCAAATAGCCCTTGACTTCAGCAATCCCACTATCACTATCACCTGTAATAATCAAGTCATCCACATAGATGACTATGATGACCAAACCTGCATCTCCCTTTCTCACATAAAGTGAGTGATCAGCATCAGAAACATAAAAGCCAATATTGACAAGATACTCTCTGATCTTGTCAGACCATGCTCTTGGTGCTTGCTTGAGCCCATAGAGTGCCTTCTTCAACCTGCACACATACGTGGGATGCTCTAAATCTTCATAACCTGCTGGCTGATCCATATACACTTCTTCCTGCAAATCACCATGCAAGAAGGCATTCTTTACATCCATTTGCTGCAACCTCCAACCTTTGGCTGCTGCCAAAGCAATCACACATCTGACAGTTGCCATCCTAGCAACTGGACTGAAGGTTTCATCATAATCTATGCCATATGTTTGGGCATAGCCTTTTGCAACCAGCCTAGCTTTGTACCTGCTAATAGAACCATCTGCATTGTGCTTAATCTTATAAACCCACTTACATCCAATAGCTTTCTTTCCCTTTGGCAATGATACTAGATCCCAAGTCTTATTGGCCTCTAATGCAGCCATCTCCTCATCCATTGCTGCATCCCAATGAGCATGACCAACAGCCTCCTCAAAACATGTGGGCTCAACATCCTCAACTAGTTTCACCATATAAGCATAATGGTGAGCTGCATAACCCTCAAAACCAAATCTTTTAACAGGGTATCTCACCCTGCTAGACCTGCGTACCACTGGATCACTCAATGGAGTCTTTGCATTAACACGTGCTCTCTGCACACCTGGAGTTCTCACTGAAGGAATGCCAAGCTCATCATCCAAGCTCTCTGAGCCACTGGAGTCTCCATCAAGAACTGCATCAATGCCTTCTGACACTTTATTCTTTCCTTTGTCTTTACCTGTAGTGCTACTAGATGCACTCGAAGATGTAGAGGTACTCCTTAGTCTCCCAGACCAAGGACTACCAGATGATGTCTCTGGTCCACTAAGAGTCCGTGATTCTTGCCTTTCAGCCTGCACATGAGTGTCATGATCATCATCAACATCCAATGCATCACCACTAGATGCATACCAACTGCTCATTTCATCAAAGATGACATCCCTGCTCACTCTGAACTTACATGTGACAGGGTTGTAACAGCGATACCCTTTTTGCTCTAAAGAGTATCCAATAAAGATACACTTTTCAGCCTTTGGATCCAGTTTCTTCCGCAACTCATCTGGCACATGAACATACGCAATGCAGCCAAATACTTTCAAGTGTGAAACATCAGGCTTCTTACCTGCAAAACATTCTTCGGGGGTCATACCATGAACTGCAGCTGTGGGAGTTCTGTTCATAATATAAACAGCAGTATGAACAGCCTCAGACCAAAAATGCTTAGGCATATTCTTTTCAGCCATCAAGGCGCGTGCAACTTCTGCAATATGCCTGTTTTTCCTTTCTGCAACCCCATTTTGCTGTGGGGTATACCTGCATGTGAACTGTCTCTTTATCCCATGAGACCTCAGAAAATCACTGAACTCATTTGAGAGGTACTCTCCCCCTCCATCTGACCTCAGGCACTTTACTTTCAAGCATGTTTCTCTTTCAACTGCAGCCTTGAAAGTTCTAAAGTGCTCAAAAGCTTCACTCTTTTCCTTCATAAAATATACCCACAGCTTTCTAGAGCAATCATCAATGAATGTGACAAAGTATGAACTGCCTCCAAGAGATACATTTTGTGTAGGCCCCCAAATGTCTGTATGAACAACATCAAGGATATTTCTGCTTACATCTCTGTCATGTGAAAAGGGTTGTCTTGCCTGCTTACCAAACTGACATGCTTCACATACCTTCTGAAATTCTGCAACTTTAAAAGTAGGCAAACCTGTAACCAACCCTTTGGACTGCATTAATTTCAGCCTTTGTACATTTGCATGTCCAATGCGTTTGTGCCAAATTTCAATGTCTGCAACAACACCTTTTCCTTTGGCATACATAGCAGCATTCATAGTAGGAATTCCAGCATCTAGAGTGAACATACGTCCAACTCTACTTCCCTTTGCTACCAACCTGCACTTGTCATTGAAGTCTTCTACAAAGCAGCCCTTTGCATTAAATCTGACTTGCAGCCCTTGCTCTACCATTTGACCGACTGACACCAAGTTCTTTGTAATAGATGGTACATGTAATACATCTGAAAGACTCTTTGTCTTACCATCATGCAAGGACAAGGGAACTTTTCCAATGTGTGAAATTGGGTGGCATGAGTCATCACCCGTCTGCACATAGCCTGCATTCTGCAAATCCTGCATCTCCCCAAACCATTCTGCATGGCTGGTCATATGATTGGATGCACCTGAATCAACATACCAAACATCTTCATGTGTTCCCTTTCCTGTAACAGCATTCAGCATATGCTGCATAACGAACAACCGTTCATTTTTATCTTCATTCTGTCGTGAAGACGATGCATAGTTTCCTTGCTGCAACTTACCACTGCGGATATCATCTCTCTTAGCATAACATTGGGCTGCAATATGACCTGTTTTGCCACAGTAGTGGCACACAATACCAGAGTTGTTAGAACCTCTGTTCTGCCATCCACCTCTTCCTCTAAAGCTCCCCCTGCCTCTAAAGTTACCACGACCTCCTGAAACCTGCATATCGCCAAATTGCTGATTCAATCTGTTTTGCTGGTTGTCACTACCACGTCCTGTACCACGGCCTCTTGAAGAGAACCTGCCACGTCCCCTTCCTGAACTGGAGTAGAAAGCTTGGACCTGTTCACCACTTCTTTCAGGTGTCTCACTCTGCATGTTGATCTCTTCAGTGATCATAAGGGAGACCAACTCATCGAAATCTGGAAATGGCTTTCTGACATATACAGAAGTTACAAAAGACTTCCAAGCCTTTTCATTGTTAAGTCCACCCAAGGTAGACGACACCAAATCATCATCATCGGGCATTGCATCAATCGCTGCCAATGCATCTGCAATGCTTCTTACCTTCAGTGCATACTCATTGATAGACATCTTCCCTTTCTTCAATGTATTCAACTCTTGCTTGAGTTGAATCTTTCGTGCCTTTGTATTTACAGAAAACATACTTTCAAGTATGGTCCAAGCTGCATATGAATTCTCTGCATTTCTAATGTGTCCCAGCATATTATTGTCAATTACTGCAGACAACCAATACATGACCTTCTTGTCTTTTGCATTCCATTCCTTTCGTGCCTTTGTCTCTTCTGCAGTTGGAGGATCACTCACCTCCGGCTCCTTTTCTTCACCTGAAACGAACTCGTAGAGGCCTTTTCCAATAAGGAAGTTCGTGACACGAAACTTCCATGATGGGTAGTTGTTCTTGTCGAGCTTCTCAATGATGGGGCTTCCACTGTTCTCTGCCATTATCACAAAACTAATACCAAACAGCAAGCAAATCTTCTGCAACCCTTGACCTGTAGTGCACAGCAATACACCAGACAGCCTTTTTTACTGTCTGCTCAACAATACATGCAATCTGCAACCAGTTTGCAGATAAACCTCGTGTTTACTCACTGGTAAACACCTTTAATCTTACAGATCTGAAATCTGTAACCTGCGCACTCACTGTTGGTCGATACAGCTGAAGTCACAGTGTACCCCGAAATTGCTGTCCGCAACCTTGCGGCTCTAAAACGGGCCCTGAAACGGCCTCAAATGGCCAAAATCACTGCGGGCAAGCCCTAAAGGGCTTATCTGCAAAATATACAGCGCTCTTCGCGCACACCAAATCTCACTGCAATCTGAGATTTTTGCTCTGCCCTGCTTCCGGTGCCTCCACAGGCACTATCCAAGAGAAGGAGTGGAAGAATGGGAGAGATTCTTACCCGTAGCTTGCTTGCTCGAACCTTGCTTCTTCTCCTTTGCTTCAACCTTCGAAATCAGCCTCTCTCAATGGCGCGGCTCTGATACCATGTCAAGAATCGCGTGGTGGAGGGGGTTGCTCAAGATGCTGCGCCGAACACACACAGAATGCACAAGGAGAAGCTCACTCAAGAGACAAGAAGAGAGATGGAGGCCAAAACGTTTTCTTGCTGATTCCTTCTTCTTCTTTCACTCTCTTTACAATGTACACAAAGTATAGATAAGATACAACATAAAAGGAAAGTGGCCTACAAAGTCAAACAATGCATAACCGACTACACTAGTCGACTGGCGCTATAACTATGCCAGCTGTAAATAGGTGTAACAACCTGAATATAATAAGTAATGAGTCAGTGGCCATGTGAGAGTCATAATGACCACCGACGTGCTAAGTGTAGACGTGTGGACCCATCTAACCAGGCGGTCCATCATCCATGTCCACATGTGTTGAGCTTGCCATCTCAACATCAAGCAGACGCAGAGGGGTTGAGGTCAACAATTCAAATAACGGAGATAGAAGATGAAGAGAAGGAGTGGGAACCTAAGGCAAAGGCAGGGGCAGTGGGGGACCAGCCTCCAGCCACTATACCAACCGTCATTCCCAGCATATGCAATATGTTTGTTCAAGCCAAGTTGGGGAACCACCCCCAGGCGATGATGGTGGACACAGGGACCACACATAATTTCATAGCACCTCAAGTAGCAACCCAGCTAGGAGTGAAGCCAGTGAGGGCAGAAGGGATGCAGGTATCGTTTGTACAAGGGAAGTACAGGTACTGTGAGTTAGCAAAAGGGGCCCCAATTCAAATTGGACAATGGCAGGCAAGCCTGGATTTTATAGTGGTCCCTATGGATGATTTTGAAGGCATCCTAGGCATGGATTGGATAGATAACCATGTCATGCAGATATTGGGCGTGAGGAAGAATAAAATATACTTGCAAGCCCCTCAGTCAGTGGTATGGATGCCATATTTTTGCACAAAATGCAAAGGCCACAACAAGTCACTAGCCAGAAATGCAGTGGATGCTAGATTGGTGGTGACCAAAGTGCAGAATGTAAGTAGCCAGGAGAAAGATAGCCCCACAAAGGTATGGATGCAGAAAGCACCAACAAAAGAGCAACCAAAAGAAGAACAATCGGAAAGAGCAAAGGAGATGGAAGCAGTGGCAGATCAGGCCACGGAAACTACCCAAGAAGCACAAGTGGAAGCCCAAGGTCCCATGGAGATTACTGCCAAACAATTGGAGAAAGAACTGAAGCACGGGGGGCAGTTGAGGCTATGCATGATGAGGCCCATTGAAGGGGAACCAATGATTCAACAGATCATTTGGACAATAAGAGATGAAAGGGTCCAAGAAGTCCTAGACAAGTTCCAAGATGTCATGCCCGACAAGCTGCCTTCATGGTTACCACCTCGCAGGAGTGTTGACCACCGAATCGATCTCTTGCCAAGAGTAGAGCCCGCTAGAGCTAGGCAAGTTTATAGGATGACAGGAATGGAGCTAGCAGAACTAAAGAAACAACTGGGAGAGATGGAGGCCTCGGGTCACATCTAGCCTAGTAGATCACCTTATGGTGCTCCAGTCCTATTTGTCAAAAAAAAGGATGGGTCTCTTCGCCTATGTACAGATTACAGGGCCCTCAACAAATCTACAATGAGAAATAGGTATCCAATTCCGGTGGTAGATGAGTTGCTGGATCGGCTGCAAGGAGCACGCTACTTCAGTAGAATCGACTTAAGGTTAGGGTACCACCAAATCAAAATAGCGGAAGGAGATGAAGTAAAGACGGCTTTCAGAAGCCGATATGGAAGCTATGAGTGGTTGGTCATGCCAGAAGGGCTCACAAATGCACTAGCAACTTTTTGTGAGCTCATGGATAAGATATTCATTGATTATTTGGATGACTTTGTGATCATTTACATTAATGATGTGCTTATCTATAGTAGAACATTGGAAGAGCATGTACAACACCTAGAGAAGGTCTTTACCCGACTCCGGGACAATCAGTTTTTTGTCAAGCCAGAAAAATGCGAGTTTGTTGTATAAGAGATTGAATTTTTGGGCTATCTGGTCAAAGAAAATGGCATTGCCATAGATCCTAAGAAAGTACAAGCAGTGAAGAACTAGGAGGATCCCTACAAAGTGAGTCAAGTGTGGGAGTTTTTGGGATTTACAGTCTTCTGCCGAAGGTTCATTCAGGGATACAGCAAGTTTACTGCCCCACTGATAGATCTGACCTCCAACTCAACCACGTTCCAGTGGACGGAGCGAGAAAAACAGACCTTTGAGGAGCTAAAGAGCATGATGATTCAAGCCCCATTATTGAAGATGGTGGATTTCTCACGCCCTTTTGAGATCCACATGGATGTGTCAAGTTATGCCATAGGTGTGTTGAGATATCGAGCTCCACTCGTGATATTCCAGGGTGACCGTTGTGCATTTATGTCACCGACTTGTCAGTTGCAGATGCGGTTGGTACACCGCCCATGAATAATAGCTAGATGACAGCTATTCTTATCTACTCTAGTTCGTGGCTCAGTTAGTATGCCACCTTAGTTAGTTGAGTTTGGTTTGAGACCCATATATAGGGTTCTTCTATTTCTTTGTATGAGAGTTCTTTTTGGCTTACACAACTAAGAAGAGGAAAACTGTTTTCAGCCTCCACCTGTGTGTGTATTCCCCCATTGTGCAAGCAAGAAAGCTACAAGTAAGACTCCTTCCTTCTCTCCCACAATCTTAACATGGTATCAGAGCCTTGTTCTGGTAAGGAGCTCAAGAAAGCAAGCCAAGTTCGCGGTGTTGTGGTAAGGGGACTAGTGTTGCTTTCATTTTTCTGTCTTGGGATTAAGTCTCTTTAGGTAGCACAGTCAGAAAGTGCAAGAGTGCATTGCCTCAGCTTGAGACGCCCTTCGCGGTGTAGTAAGAGGGCAGTATATGCTACAGGAGACAGCTTTAGCCCTTAGTTGCTCTGTTTTTTTGATTTGAGGCCATTTCTGAGCCTGTTTTGGAGGCGGAAGTTTTCTGCACGCACTCAGGAAAAGGCCATGTTTTATGCTATGCGACCACTGTTCTACAGGTCGGTGAAAAGTTACTGTAGAAATTGCATCATATGCTTGTGCGCAGAGACATTGGGAGTTACAGAATCATCCTTGTTGCCTGTTGATGCAAAATCATCACTAGGAAGTGACCTGTGGTCAAATACCACTTTCGTCAGTTTTGCAGATTTGCCCTTGTAAGGCTGAAGCTATGTTCTTTGCAGTGATAGAATTTTTTGCAGTGTTCTGTAATGGCGTCTGATTCTCTTTCACAGATTGTCACTGAAAATCTTGACAAGAACAACTTCCAAGCATGGAAGTTTAGAATGACGAATTTGCTTATGGGAAAAGGATATTGGGAATTCGTTGTAGGAAATGAAGAAGAACCAGTTCTTCCTGATGTTCCCAATCAACAGGAAATGCAGGCATTGAAAGCATGGCATGAGAGAGCTAGGAAAGTTATGTACTGGCTGTCTATCAGCATTTCAGACTCTATGACTATGCATATTCAAGATACAAGTACGCCAAAGGAGGCATGGGATACTTTGTCAAAAATGTATAGCACAAATACGCAAGCCAAGAAAATGCAGCTCAAGCAAGAGTTGCACAATGTGCAAAGAGAAAGTATGAGCATCAATGACTACCACATGAAGGTGAAGAAGATTGCAGATGCACTTGCTTCCATTGGGTCACTAGTGGAAGATGATGATTTAGTTTCTGTGACCTTGAATGGTCTTGGAAAGGATTATGCACAGTTCTGAACATCCATTTCCATCCGTGAAAGATTTCCTGATTTTGAGGAGTTGATTGCTCTTCTAATTTCTGAGGAGCAGAGAAATGGTGGTGCATCTTCTTCAGGAGGAACTTCAAAAGAAGTTGTCTTCTACTCAAATGCTGGAAGAGGTAGAGGCAGAGGTAGAGGAGGCCGATCTGGAGGCCGTGGTAGGAATTAGAATATGCAGCAAACTCAAGAAAACCAGTCCTATGGAGGAGGATGTGGTAGCTCTAGAGGCAGGGGGAGCCAAAGAGGTCGTGGTGGATGGCAAAGAGGCCAAAATGCAAACAGCAATGTTGAATGCTACTACTGTGGTAAAATGGGTCATATAGCTAAAGACTGCTATAAAAAGCAGAATGACATCATGAATGGAAAATTGCAACAAGGAAATTATGCATCTTCTAGTAGACAGTGCGATGATAGAAATGAGCATTTGTTTATGGTGTAGCACATGACCAATTCTGTAACAAGTGCAGAAGAAAGCAATGAAGTGTGGTATATTAACTCAGGTGCGTCAAACCACATGACAGGTCATGCAGAATGGATGCAGGATGCAAGGAAAATGGAAAAACCAGGATTTGTGGAGACTGGTGATGATACTGCACATCCTATTGTGCAGATTGGAAATATTTCTTTGTCTATGCAGGATGGGAAAAAGAAATACATGTCGGATGTATTTCATGTCCCGAATATCACCAATAACCTGGTTTCTTTTGGTCAAATGGTTGAGCAGGGCTTGCAAGTCAGATTTAATTCCCATGGATGCTTTGTTGAGGATATGAAAAATAAAGGTCGCTTGATAGCAAAAGGAAAGAAGAAGGGCAGAATGTTTACATTGGATGCAGACATGCCTAAATTGAGTGCAACAATGTTTGCACATGGGATCGGTGTAGTTGCAGATATTGATATCTGGCATAAACGCATTTGTCATGTTAATGTACAACAACTTAAATCAATGCAGACCCAAAATATTGTTGTAGGATTGCCAAAATTCAAGGTTGCAGAAATGCATAAGGTATGTGAAGCCTGTCAATTTGAAAAACAGGCAAGGAAACCATTTCCTAGACGTGTTTAGGAGAGTAAGAAGCCATTGGAATTAATCCACTCTTATGTGTGGACTACTAAAGCTACATCTCTTGGAGGCTATCATTATTTTATCACTTTTATTGATGACTATAGCAGAAAAGTTTGGGTGTATTTTATGAAAAAGAAAAGTGAAGTTTTTGGGCATTTCAAAACTCTTAAAGCTATGGTTGAAAAAGAAATATGTATGCAAATAAAATGCCTAAGGTCAGATGGAGGGGGAGAGTACCTCTCAAATGAGTTTGCAAGGTTCCTGCAGGAGCATGGCATAAAGCAACAATATTCATGCAGTCATACCCCACAACAAAATGGAATTGCAGAAAGAAAAAACAGGCATATTGGAGAGGTATCTCGTGCCATGCTCAACGAAAAAGACTTGCCAGATTTTTACTAGGCTGAAGCAGTTGCTACAGTAGTCTACTTAATGAACAGTACTCCCACTGTAGCAATACATGGGATGACTCCAGAGGAGAGGTATACTGGTAGGAAACCAGATATTTCTCATTTGAAAATTTTTGGTTGAATTGCCTATGTTCATGTGCCAGATGAGTTGAGATCCAAGTTGGATCCAAAAGCTGAGAAGTGCATCTTTATTGGTTATTCTCTGCAGCAAAAAGGGTATAGATGCTATAACCCTTCTACTCGTAAGTTTATAGTGAGCAGAGATGTTGTTTTTGATGAGATGAGTAGCTGATATAAACCAGTAAATGTGATTGATAATGTAGATGCACAAAATGGTAATGCTGCACAGAATTCACAACAATAGTCACAAGATATTAGTGGACCTAGAGCATCCTCTAGCAATGGTTCACATTCTTCGCCATGGATAGGCAGATTGAGATCAAGAGAATCTTCTCAAAGCAATGCAGATAGTGGAATGCAGGTATCACGAAAAGGAAAAGAGAAGGTTGATCAGCCCATGTTTGATGTGAATGCAGGTCACTCTTATGTGGATGGTGAATCCAGTGGCTCAGAACAGAGCATTGATGATGAGTTGGGTATTCCTTCTATTGTTACACCTGGAGTAAGGAAGACCAGGGATGTTTTGAGAGCACCTAGGAGTGAACCTACTTTGCGCAGGTCTACCAGAGCTAGGTATTCTGTGGATAGGCTGAAATATGATGGATTTACAGCCATTCACTATGCATATATGGTCAAAGTGATACATGAACCATAACCCACTTCTTTTGAACAAGCCATGGGAAAAGAAAAATGGGAGAAAGCCATGGATGAAGAAATGGATGCCTTGGAAGCAAATGCTACATGGGAATTGGTACCTTTTCTTAAAGGTAAGAATGCAATTGGTTGTAAGTGGGTTTATAAGGTGAAGCACAATGCAGATGGTTCTGTGAACAGATACAAGGCAAGATTAGTAGTCAAGGGGTATGCACAAACATATGGCATTGATTATGAAGAAACATTCAGTCCGGTTGCAAGGATGGCAACCGTAAGAGCAGTCATTGCTATGGCTGCATCAAAGAAATGGTCTTTACATCAGATGGATGTAAAGAATGACTTCTTGCATGGTGATTTGCAAGAAGAGGTCTATATGGAGCAGCCACCAAGTTATGTGCATGCTGTTCATCCTGAGTTTGTTTGCAGGTTGAAGAAAGCCTTGTATGGCTTGAAGCAAGCACCTAGAGCATGGTCTGACAAGATAGGACAATATCTTGTCACTATTGGCTTTCAGATTTCCAAGGCAGATTTCTCACTTTATGTGAGAAAAACAGAGAAATGTATTATGCTACTTGTCATTTATGTTGATGATTTGATTATGACAGGTGACAGTGATGAAGATATCCTTCATGTGAAAATGCTACTAAAGCAGAAGTTTGAGATGAAGGATTTGGGAGAGCTGCGTTATTTCTTGGGCATTGAGGTGATTAGATCACCAAGTGGGATACAGCTCTTGCAGAGACAGTATGGATTGGACATGCTGTCCAAATATGGGATGACAGGCTGTAAGCCTATTTCAGTTCCTTTGGAGCAGAATGTGAAGCTGAGCGCAGATGCAGGTGAGCTTCTGGAAGACCCTACTATGTACAGACGCATAGTAGGAAGTTTGATTTATATGACTATTACCAGGCCAGATTTGAGCTATGATGTTGGATTAGTAAGTTAGTTTATGCAAGCTCCAAGGAAACCGCATTTGGATGCGGCTAGACGCATACTTAGGTATGTGAAGTCCACATTGCAGTATGGACTGTTTTATGAGACTGGGATTCAGATACAGTTCCATGGATACACTGATGTTGATTAGGCTGATAGTATTTCTGATAGACGATCTACCAGTGGGTGGATATGTGTTCTCTTTTGGGAGTGCTGCAGTCACTTGGAGTAGCAAGAAACAGCCTACAGTTGCCTTGTCGAGCACAGAGACTGAGTACAGGGGTGCAGCAATGGTTGCATGTGAGATAGCTTGGTTGCATAAGCTACTTTATGATATGCATCAGCCTACAGATGGGCCAGTTGTCATTCATTGTGACAACATGAGTAGTATACACTTGATAAATAACCCAGTCTATCATGCTAGAACAAAGCACATTGAGGTGCATTATCACTATGTGTAGGAGAGGGTTTTACTAGGTCTTATTGATCTAGTTTATGTCAGCACAGAGGATTAGGTAGCTGACATATTCACGAAGGCATTGGGCGCAGAGAAGTTGGCAAGTTCAGAGACCTGCTTGGTGTGCAGGAATTGGGATTGAGCTCGAGGGGGAGTGTTGAGAAATCGAGCTCCACTCGTGATATGCCAGGGTGACCGTTGTGCATTTATGTCACCGACTTGTCAGTTGCAGATGCGGTTGGTACAGCGCCCATGAATAATAGCTAGATGACAGCTATCCTTATCTACTCTAGTTCGTGGCTCAATTAGTATGCCACCTTAGTTAGTTGAGTTTGGTTTGAGACCCATATATAGGGTTCTTCTATTTCTTTGTATGAGAGTTCTTTTTGGCTTACACAACTAAGAAGAGGAAAATTGTTTTCAGCCTCCACCTGTGTGTGTATTTCCCCATTGTGCAAGCAAGAAAGCTACAAGTGAGACTCCTTCCTTCTCTCTCACAATCTTGACAAGGTGGTGTGCTCATGCAAGATGGCATCCTGTATGTTATGAATCAAAGAAGCTGGACCCAACTGAGAGAAGGTGGGCGACTCACAAGAAGGAGATGTATGCAATAGTATATTGCTTGAGGAAATGGAGGCATTATGTTCAAGATAAGCCAACCAAATTCTATACAGACAACATTTCTCTCAAGTACTTTCAAACTCAGTCAAAGTTATCACCGAAGCAGGCCCGATGGCAAGACTATTTAGCAGAATTTGACATAGAAATCATTCACAAACCCGGCTCCTCCAACAAAATGCCGGATGCTTTAAGTCGACAAGCAGAACTTCAAGTGATCACAGTCACAAAAGGTAGATTTGGGACCCAAGTGCGGGAGAAAATGGATGGAAATGAAGAAGCTCAGCAACTCCTAAAGGATATTGAAGCAGGAACTACCCCATGGGAAATGTATGAAGTAAGGAATGGGCTCATCTACTACCAAGGAGCCATGTATGTACCAAAGAATGATGAACTCAGGAATTAGATATTATGGGAATGCCATGATAGTCCTGTTGGGGGACATTCTGGTCAGATAAGGACCTTTGATTGCCTAAAGAGATTTTTCTACTGGCCCAAGATGCGAGAGGATGTCACCGAACATGTCCGCACTTGCCCGACTTGTCAAATGGTGAAGGCGCAAAGGATGAAGCCAGTAGCAGAACTTCAACATATGCCGATTCCATCCCGACCCTGGGATGTGGTAAGTATGGATTTCATCACAGATTTGCCTAAGTTGCATGGATGCACGACGATCTTCGTGGTGGTGGACTACCTCTCCAAACAGGCTCACTTCATTGCTACCGAGTCGCCGGTTACTGCACCAAAGGTGGCCAAGTTATTCTTTTCCAGGGTCTTCAAGTATCATGGGCTGCCTCTAGCTATTGTATCCGATCGTAATCCTCACTTCCTCAGCAACATGTGGTAGGAGCTCTTCAAGTTGATGGATACTCAGTTCCGTTTCTCTTCGACATTTCATCCTTAAATAGATGGCCAAATAGAGAGACTCAACCAAGGCATTGAAGACTACATCCGTAGTTATGTCAAAGATGATCAAAAGGATTGGGCGCAGTATCTCGACATCCTGGAGTTTCACTATAATGCTACCTTGCACAGTTCCACTGGTTTCACCCCCTTTGAGGTAGCAACAGGTAAAGAAGTAATCACCCCTCTAGCCTTAGCAGCAGGTAAACAATATGTAGAAGACCCAGATGCCAAAGAATTCCTACTCAAATGGAAACAACGAATGTTGGCGGCCCAAGAAAGTCTCCGCGACAACAAGCTCCTCATAGCAAAGAGATACAATGCCAAGAGGAAAAAGCATGTGGAGTTCTTTCCCGATGATTTGGTGCTGGTCAGCTCCAAGAACATTGACTTACCTAAAAACCTCACCCCAAAATTCAACAACATGTACTATGGGCCATACAAAGTCATCACCCGGCTCAAGGACGTCACTTACAAGATCCAACTGCCACTGAATGTATTAATCCATGATGCATTCCATGTTCAACTCCTTCGGCGATTCCATGCAGATACCCGGTTCGGGCGACAACGACCACTTTCAACACAACTTGTTCAGCTTCCCTTTGAGCCGGAGATTATTCTGGAGATGTGCTTCATCGGCAAACACCCGGGGCAAACACCCAGAGTTTCACATCAAATGGAAGAATGGACCTATGAAAGAAGCTTCATGGGTGGCAGAACCACTAGTCATCGAGCATGCTCGCGAGCTTCTACTCCAATTCTACGAGCGGGAAAACCTTTATCTGTATCATCCGTCTTTACCCTAGGAGTGATCATCTGCCTCACAAATTGTAAGTGAGAAGTGGGTAGATAAAAGTGTTGAATCTTCATCAAAAGTACTTCTCTCCACAGCTGTAATTGAGTCAGTGGGCAAGGCAAATTTAGGTCTAGGAATTGTCTATTTTTTGTTCAAATAAACAAAGACCTTATCTCACACTTGTATCGAGTCCGTGGATAAGGCACTTAGCGGGTTTAGATACTGATCTACTCACTAGGAGTGGATTAAGACCCTCGAATTTTGAGTCAACAAGTCCCACTCCCACTCAATGAGGACATTGAGCTTCCTTGTGGGGGGGGTGTGTATGAGGGGGGATAAGCGCACAAACATTGTAACCAACATTTTTATCTCGCATTGCCTGGGTGTTCCCCCTCCACGTGGGCCTTGCACCAACATAACACGAGTGTTATTTCTTGCAATCGCAAAGCCCTCTTGCAATCTACTTTCTTTCTAAGCAAAGGGCCTTCTTGTAAGCTAAAGGTGGGGAAAGACCGGGGGGGATCATGGTGAGAACCGTGGGTGACGAACGCAAATTGAGAAGTTGCACGCTACGCACGCCTTGTGCGTTACAACAGGTGGCTGGAGTATCCTTGAAGCCTCGCCATAGGCTATGTATCTCATGGTTTTGGTGCTTTTATGCCAAGTTGGCATCAGTTTTGATGCATAGATACTTGTTGACACTTGTATGCTTATATTTTGGACAATGTTGATGTTATTTTGAAGCGTTTTGGGTTAAGATTTTGCTCAGTGTACAAAGGAGACTCTGTTGAATTTTTTCTAGGTCTTATGTGCATTTTTTGGTAGTTAGAACACTATTAATGCGTGTTTAACAGAGATTTTGGTTGTTATATAGCCAACTTTCAGGGGAAATTCTGCTAAATTTTAGCCAAATTTTTTATGTGTAGTCACCATAACTTTATGTGAGCTCTTAGAGGCATCTACTGTCACTAGAGAGTAGTTTAGCCTTGTATCTTATTGTGCACACATTCTACAAGCAGTATGGCATCTACCAGTAGCATAGAAAACACTCTCTTTAACATTGAAAAACTTGATGGTTCCAATTATATGTATTGGAAAGAGCAGTGTTATAATGTCCTAGTCCAAAGGAAGTAGGTCAAACCAATTCAGCTAAAAGGTGTGAAGCCAGAAGATTTTGACGATGAGGAGTGGTTAGAGCTAGATGAGCTAGCCAGGTCTACCATCTTATTGACTCTCCATAAATCCGTTTACTTCAATGTAAAGGATGCCATAGGTGCTTATGGGTTATGGCAAGCGTTAGAGCATCTCCATGGCAGAAAGAGTGTTGCTAGTCAGGTGTATTGGCTAAAATGGCTGATCGACTTATGTAAGAAGGAGTCCACACCCATGACAAACCACTTAAATGAGTTTAATACCATTTTGAGTCAGCTATAGTCACAGGAAATTGAGTTCAGTGACTCCTTGAAGGCGATGTTTCTGTTAGTTACGTTGCCACAGCAGACTCATGGGATACTTACAGGACGTCCATTAGCAACTCACCTCCAGTTATAGGGTTGAAATACACTGTCGTAGAGAGTAGCTTGCTTATGGAAGAGATCAATAGAAAGACTGTTGATGAAGCTAAGCCTGCTAGTGCCATGAATGTACGAAGCAGAGGCAGGTCAAGGTCAAAATCTCACAGTGCATCTAAAGAGCCTAGAGAAGGAAGATAGAGAAGAAAATCAAGAGGTCGTAGCAATATAGAATGCTATCATTGCCACAAGAAGAGTCACATGAAGAAAGACTACAGTATTTGGAAGAGAAGTCAACGATCTCATGAACAGAATAGTAAAGGCAAAGGCAAAGATGCTAGTCACAGTGTTGTTATTAAAGACGAGGAGTTGAATGCTACTTCCCATCATGACAGTGACAGTGGGGGAGACATCCTCCTTGACAGTACCATAAATGTGTCATTTTTGGTTGCCACCGGAAGCTTGTATGAGCAGGACTGGATCATAGATTTAGGGGCATCATTTCATGTTACTCCACACAGGTAGTGGTTTACTTCTTATGGGGTGGTGCGTTTAGGCAACAATTATGCATGTGATGTAGTGGGTGTTGGAGACATAAAGCTTGCTTTGCCAAATGGATCGCATTTTACACTTACCAATGTGTGACATGTGCCAAAGCTTACAAAGAGCTTAATTTCCACAAGTCCGCTCGATGACACTGGTTACCATGTAGTGTTTGGTGATCAGTCATGGAAATTGCGTAGGGGTAATTTGCTGATCATGAGAGGGATGAAAAGTGGAATCCACTACATGTATCTGGTGTACATAACCATGTTGTCACCATAACCGAGGAGCCGCTTGTTTCTTTGTGGCATCGCTGGTTGGGACACATGAGTAAAAAAGGAATGGAAAATCTCTCTCGTTAGCACTATATTACTGTGTTTGACTACTCTACTTTTGAGCAATGTGATCACTGTATGTTTGGCAAACAGACCTAAAAGTCACACTCACGACGTGGTTTATACAAAGCAAATCGTTTAGATCTTGTTCACAGTGATGTGTGCGGACCCATGCCTATTATGTCGTTAGGTGGAGTGGCATATTTTGTCACATTTATTGACGATGCTACACAAAAGGTGTGGGTATATCCTATCAAGAAAAAGGATGATGTGCTTAAAACATTCCAAAAATTCTTGGCCATGGTTGAGAATCAGACGGGCAATAAGCTTAAGTGCTTGAGGTCTGATAATGGCGGTGAGTATATCTCCCGTGAATTCCAAGAATTTTGTGATGCTTGAGGCATCGGAGGCTTTGATGATCTGTCTTAATAACAAAATTAGCCCCTAACAAGTAATGTTTCCAAATAGAGAGAGCATGGATAACTGCCGTAAGCTCCTTCTCATAAATGGAAACATGTAGCTCTGCTTCTTTGAGGCACTGGCTTTCATAAGCAATGACATGGCCCTCTTGGTTCAAGACTGCTCCTACACAGTCACCGGATGCATCGCAATGAACCTCAAAAGGCTTGGGAAGATCGGGGACTATGAGGATAGGTCCATGACTAAGAAGATACTTAAGCTTTTCAAAAGCTTCTTTCTGACTAGGGCCCCAATGAAATGGTACCCTCTTCTTAGTCAAATCATGAAGTGGCCGAGCTATGGTGTTGAAGCCTCAGACAAAGCGCCTATAATAGGAGCATAGTCCAAGAAAACTTCGGACGTCATGGACTGTACCTAGCATAGGCCATTCTACTATTGCTTGAATCTTCTCGGGATCCATTCTCACTTCGTTGTGAGACACTATATGGCCCAAGTAGTGAATTTCTTTTAAAAAGAATTCACTTTTCTTAGCATTCACAAATAGCTTGTGTTTACATAATTCTGCAAACACTGTTGCTAAATGTTCATAATGCTGCTCTTCTGTTTCTGAGAAGACTAGGATGTCATCAAAGAAGACACTCGTAAATCTTCTATATGGATGAAAATTTTGATCCTTCATTCTATTGAATGTCGTTGGTGCATTGGTGAGACCAAAAGGAATCACTAAGGACTCATACAACCCGAAGGTTGTTCTAAATGAGGTCTAATGCACATCCTGAGGAGCAATGCGTATTTGATGATAGCCGCTCTTCAAGTCGGTGAGACTGAAGATGCATGCTCCTTATAACTTGTCAAGAATATCATCAATTCGGGGAATTGGGAATCGATTCTTGACTGTGATCTTGTTTAGAGATCTATAGTCTATGCACATACAAAATGTGCCATCCTTTTTCTACACTAATAAGATAGGTGAACAATATGGAAAAGTACTAGGTCTTATGAGACCCTTCTCCAAAAGTTCATTGACTTGTTTCATTATCTCCTCTTGCTACATCAAGCTTACCCTGTAAGGGGGCTGAAGGAGAACTTCCTGGGATCAGATCAATTCTGTGATCCTCAGGTCTGGAGGGTGGAAGCTCATCTGGGAGTAAGTTTGTGAAGCAATCTTCAAATCTATTCAACAACTTAATTATGTTTTGCTCTAAAAAGGGAGAAGATGAAGTACAGACATCTCTCTCTCTTGCAAAAATTAAGTATGCTATAACACACTTCTTCATTTCTTTCTTAATTGCAATGTGATTGGCGATAGGAATGCTCCAATCACCTGCATCTGCATTTACAACATGGTGTTTCCCTTTATGAGAAAAAGAGAGGGTCTTATGAGCATAATTTGGGATGGGATGCGTGTAGATGATTTTGTCGTGGCAGGTGTGGATCCATCAATTGTGAGCGTGATGACTATGAGGCAACAAGCTCAGTTTCAGGTAGATTATGTTAGAGCTTTGCCTGAGGGTGTGCACCAACATTTGAATGGTGCCATTCTTGGTCCCGATGGTTTGGCTGGAACTGTGCAAACTCAATCCCACATCAGAATAGCATCAGAAGTTACTTCTGAGCCCTCTCAAGCAAGCGTAGATGTGAAGGATGTGCATAATGAACATTCTACGCCAATCTTGCGCGGTGTCGCCTCAGAGAAAGCAAACATGCATAGAGAAGAAGCTAAGAAGACCTCTAGGGAGGAATCTACAAATGCTAGTGTACTTACCATGCTAGACAATGTTTATGATACTGGAAAATGTCCAAAACAGGAGAGCTTAATCCCTTTAGAGGAGTTTAGGCACGTGGAGGATAACCAATTAAGGGATACTTCTTCAGTAGAGGGTGATGATGACGATCTTGGGAATGTCGTTAATTTGAGGTATCCTTATGACTAGGAGCAGGTTTTCGAGGTCCTCTTTGGAGGAACACCTGACTTTTTCCAACTTTCAGGTTATTGAGCTAGGGGCCTATTTGCCTTGGTATGAATATTGGCATTTCCCAGATTATAGGTAATGCCTTTGTACGCCTGCAGTGCCATACATTCCAGAATGACTAGTGAACCTTGTGAGGTTATATGGTAACATGAAGGCCATTTTTCGTCAGGTAGAGAGAGTTTCATAAGTGGATGTTCCATTGATAAGAGCAAATCTATGCTGTATTCATGTAGCTCCTGTTTAAGAGGGCCTCATTATTTGTTTCTCGTATATGGATTTCTTTTCGCCTTCTGCATTTGGGACCTGGTTGGTTTGTATTTTGTGTTGGATGGAACCTGTGAGGAGGTTTACCATGTTTCCTCTCTATTTGGATGAATGCATGGTCTAAAAACTATGTAGAATGCAACTACTAGGTGGAAGCTGGTTTCACTGAATGGCGACAAAAGGAGACTAGTTTAAGTGGATGATGATGGAATTTGAATGACTACTAAAGCTGGGATTGATCTTTTTTGGATAAGGCTGTCATTGGTACTTCTTGTGACTTGCGGAGTATGGATTATTGTATCGGCCAAAATGGCTTGTTCAGTCTTCATGTCATGTGAGCCAGGTTATAATTTTGGTGACTGTTGTCTCACAACCAACATTTTAGCTGAGCGACTCTTTTGACCCTTGTGTGAGGCTTATTACTTTTATCTGTGCAAAAGTTGTGTTCAATTTTTAATGTTTGGTTCAATTTGTAGGTTTTGCTGACCAAAGTTATTATAAAAATGATAGTCCGAACATGTGTTTCTGTGTGTTTGTGTGAATCCATGAGCTTTTTGTGGAGATAAGCTTGGAGCACAAGGAGGCATGCAAAACTATTATTCATCAGAAACGGTGCTTTTATAGTACCTTTCACCTCTATGCCATTATGCATGGGAGTTGAGCAGTAAATCTGCCAAATTAACGAAGTTGTGGTTGCACTTTGTGAAGTTAAGCATTTAAGATCTTTCTAGATTGATTTAGATTAATAGCTTTTTATTTCTCACCTTGCTTTGGTCTCAAGGCAAATCATTTTGTAGGCCTTGGAATGAGTTAATGATTTTTTTTTAAAATTTTCTGTTGTGCATTTTGGTTTGAGAGTTTGAATCTGCATCACAAGTTAAAGTCAAGGTTTTTTTTTTGCCAAAGATCATTGCCATCTTACAGATTGATGGTCTTTTCTTTTCTCTTTCTAGTTCAAGTTTGCTGTGAGAAGTGTTTCACTTTGGGTTAAATGTGAAATGCTTGAATCAAGTTGAAGGGCTCACTTGCAATATCGAAGCATATTACTCAAGTTGAAATAGACCGTTTCTCTTGGAAGGGTATGCTGAGAAAGCCAACAAAAAATCAACAATTTTCGAGCCTTGTACTGCTACCATGTTGGAGTTAATGATTCTAATCTCATAAGGATTTGTGGATCCTTGATGTGATGAGGCCAAGCATGCAAGAATAACATCAGAGTAATTTTTGTGTTATGCTTCAACATTTGCATCCATACCGTGTCATACAATTTTTTTTGTCAATACATGGATTTTGACTCTAAAGAATTGACATCATGCCTTGATAGCTAAAGTTAGAATATATTTTTTTGCCTCACGAATGTTGAGCCATGCTTTTTTTAAGTTGTCACATATACATCATGGTAAGTAAATTAGTAATAAAGGTATGAAGCGTTCGCAATTTGTGGATATCTCAAACCTGGCTACTGAGAGCTAAGCTAGCATTTAGTGATTTATGTTTGTTTTTCACTTACAAAACAATATATATTTAAGAGGAACACATGTATTTTTTCAAATATGGCATGCGTGGTTATGGCACACATGATTTAGTGATGTGCCTATGTTGACCATATGTTTTTGCAAGTTATTTTGAAGTTGAATGTGAGGAAACCTTGGTTTAGTTTCATTGATTAGGTTTTTACTCTAAAGTTTAATATTTTTCTCTCCTTATTTTACTAGGCCTTTTGCATTTTATGTGTGTTTGTGAAATAATTATGGACATTTTACTTATTGGGAGTGTCTTTGTATTGTCTCACTGATAATAAGAGCAGGTTAATTGGCGTTCTCTTACTGCTAGCAGTAGTTTTTCTACTCATTCCTCTGTTTATAGTTTGGACTCTAGTTGGTATTTGCCTGTGGAAGCAATGTCTTTGACAAAAGTTTTGCAAATCGATGAAACTGAATGGTGGTGATGTGATCTGAATTGTTGTGCAAGTTGGAATAAATGAAGATGTTTAGTCATTTGAATGAGAGCCTACTACCATCTGTTCAACTTCCTGCTTGTAGAAAGAGGACTACTGGTGGTGAAGCATGTTGCTTGGCTTTAACCTGAAGTCTTATGGGTACATATGGTGTAAATCCTGTTAAGTTATCGACCAGGCTCAATGCTTTGATTGGCTAGGAGTAGTGATCTTGAAGTAATTACGTTGTGTCACTATAGCGATTGTATAAAGCTCCATGCCTTTGCTTAGGGGTTTATGTCGATTATACTATTTGATTCAGTTGATGTGAGGCTCAATTAATGATAGTCTAGGTCAGACAATCTTTGCCTTGCTCGTGTCACTGTCAAAAGTTGAATGGTTACACCTAGTGGACCTACTAGTCCAGTGGCCGTGATTGCTTTCTGTCTTTCTAAAACGTGTATTAAAGTTTTTATTGAAAAGCTTTTACTGTGGTTTGCCCCAGTATACGATGAGATTGATTCTAGTAAACATATTGGTGTTGAGTTAAAACAGGTAAAAGTCCTTTATAGGTGCCAGTCATTGAGATATCAAATGTGTCTCTGTTGGTGGTCTGCATCTAGGGTGTTGATTGGAAGCCTTTCAATCATTAATCAACTGCATAACACGGAAAGTTTTCCATCTGTTTTCATGTGGCTCACAATGTCGAACTCTCAAAAGAGAAGATTGAGGCTGTGTTGCTTCTGGTAATTTGAAAATGCCCAAGGGATTTAATTGGTATGTTTAGGAAAATGAGAAACTAATTTGGCGTTCTGACTTGTATGGAAGCAAGATATAAAAAGACTTTTTATGCATCTTTTTTCAACAATTGTCTTTAAAACTTCTGGTAGGCGATTGCTAAACTTCTGAAAACATTGTCAACCCTTAAACTGATCTATCGACCGTGCTAGTTTCTTTTCTTTTTTGTTGAGGCAGTAAAATCTTGTTCTCATATTTTTCTCAGTTATGTTACACGTAGCCCATACCTCTTAATAATTGTCTCATCTATCCATTTTCTAGTGCTAGCAAAGAGGATGATCTGGTGCTAGCAAAGAATCCTATCCCACCTCTTTCTATGCTCAGCTTTCTCCATCATTTGAGTCCCTCCATTGTTTCAGTCCTACACTTGCATTCAAAGTAATTTCTACATTTTAGAGTACATAGAGAGAGAGAGAGAGAGATGCTACATTCCTTTCTTTAAAACCTTGTTTTTTATATCCTCTTCAAACATCCCAAAAGACTCTTTTTTGTTCCCAAAAGATTATTTGTTGCTCCCAAAAGATTCTCGGTTATACAATCCAAGTGTTTAGAAAAGATTTTGCGTTCACAATATGTAGGAATGGTTGTAGGGCAAAATAAAAGGCAAAAAGAAAATAACCTAGAATTTTGCACCTTGGAAAAAAGCTTTACTCTTGCTCTCGTGTTGAAAGAGATCTTGCCACAACTAGGCTTTGAAAATGATGATGTGATTAAGCTAGAGATCTTCTTAGCCAAACTAGTGATCCCAAATCTACGCAATGTTTGGATATCGACACTGCAAAGCTCCAAGTATGCATAGTATAACAATAGGAAGGGTGTTTTCCTTTGTGATGCTTATGGAGGATACTCCTTTGTTTTAATAGAGAGTCTCGTAGCTTCACGCACAGAGTATGTCAATACCAAGAGGGACTGAAGCTTGGGACAGTGTGGGGCCACGCTATATTGCCAATCTATGTGTGCAAAAGTAGGTTAGTATAGTGATGAAATTAATGTGCCACCGTGGAAAACTGTTGAAGATGTATATTAGGGATTGTGATAAGATTCTATCAACACTCCTCTCCACTTAGCTCAAAATGCTCAAATGTAATCAAAAGAGTCCAATTAATAGTTCTGAAGAAACTCTCAAATCTACACAAACTTGGAGCTCCATTATGCAAACTACTTGCATATTCTAGTAGATAGGATTCTAAGAAAGCTTATCATGAAGTTTAGTGGAAATCCAAGAGTTTTCATACCAAATCTGAAATGTGATACAACAATGTATGACATGCACTTGTGTCAAATACAACTAATGATGATCTTCATGCTCTGAGGACTCTCCAAGTGGTTTTGAATCTCAAAACAACCCTTTCCACACTTAGATTTGATGATCAAAACCCAAAATGCATTGGGGTTGAAAATTACATGGGACGAGAAACGCTCCGCAAAGCACAACACAAATCAACACAGAAAGAGAACTAAAAATAACAAGCACATGAAATTTGGTTCAAAAATACTCACTCACCTTCATGCAACAAAAGATTGTGCAAGAAGGCAGAAACTCCAAGAAGCTCTTTCCAATTCAATTTCAATTCTAAAAAGTCCTTACAAAAATTGATGAAATGAAATATAGTCACTTATTTTTTGTGTTTACCTTTTAAACTCAACTTTACATGTTGAAAGCTTCAAATCAGCCCCATCAGTTACAAAAATGAACCTCTATCACTTCAATTTTGAAAACTTATTAAATTTTTTTTGGCTATAATTGGCCACACAACTCCCTTGACCTAATCTGGTATCTGGTCCAGCAACATCGCATAGGGTTGTAGCATCGAATTGGAGGCATTAGTAAAGCAATTCTGAGTCGATGGAGAGGGTCCATCATCAAGAGCTTGAGTGAAATTGATGAACAGCTGTGTGCTGAGCTCGTATAAGTTGGTCCCTAGAATTCATCTGAGGTAGTAGCCCTCAAGAGTCTCATTTAAGAAAATGAAGAAGTAAGACAAGGGCACAACATAAGAAGATCTCATGTAAAACAAAAAGCCACCCTTCCTCATCCGCCCTGCATACACAGAATTGTTGCTCACTATCTCCTTGTCATTTGGCAAAGCTTGCCCCTGTAGCAAAATGTCCTGAAAACCATCAAAGCTTTGCCATACTGTTTCATTCATGGATTTATACATCACTAAATTTCCATTCACTAAATTGCCAAGAGCCATAAGCTGGCCTCCGAGCTCTTACCCTGGCATCATCCAATAAGTTATGTGCCAACCATTGAATATCCGACGGCTTCAACTGTCTGGTAAACGATTCTATGATTGAAGGCCTTATTCAAGGTGTTACTTTGCCTAATGGTTCACAACAATGCCTTTCTCAATTTTTGGATGATACAAATGCCTTGCTCTCTAATGATCCCAGAACGATAAATCAATTTTGGACAGATGTGGAATGCATATCATAACTTCGATGAGATGTATCACCCAAAAGTATTTTGAACCAGCTACATGTGAACATGCCTAGAAGAAAACCAAATTCCACCAAATTCTTCCTTTTTAAAGCATCCCCTTGTTAACTTTGGTCACAAAAATGTTTTTCTGACTCTCGATTGACTAAGTCTACATGGTAACAAAAATAAAGACAGAGTGCAAGCCATAAATTGACCATATTTGGACTTCAAGCATAGGAGAGGGCTAAAAAAAAACTAATTTTCCAACCAATCAAAATAAGGACAGATGTGAAACTCAGCCGGTATTTTTGCCAAGAAATGATGAATTTGCCGGGTTTTCAACTAAAACATGTAAAAATTCAACGTTTTTTCAAAGACAATCTTGAAACCCAACCAGTATTTTGCAATTTCAATTGGTTCAAAATAGTGTTAAGGCCAATTCAAAATAGTGCTTCTGTGAGCACTGCATAGGAGAGAAAACACTCTAAACAAACATTTTCCTCTAAAAATTGACTTTTTTTGTATTTTTCGCTAAATACCCATCTTTTCCATTAGAAATCGGACTAGGTTTCAAGCTTGTCTTGAAGCAAGCCAGCTGATTTGCACACATTTGAGTGTTAAAAATGGAAAATCCTTCATTTTTGGCATAATAATCCGATGAATTTTGAATTGCCCTTTATCACTGGTTGATCTGTACCATACTTGAGTGACTTCGCAACATGTTTTAGAGAGAACTCCATTTCCTGAGCTTAGTTCTCAAACCCTCAACACGGTGCAATCCCACCATAGAACATGTGGTATTTTGGGCACATGTGGCAACATTTTGCAGCTTAGAGGCTGCCCCCTCCCCCCCTCCACCTTCTCTACTCGCACAGTTAAGGAGAAGGGTGCATAGCAACCTACAAGATGACAATGAATGAGTCTGTGGAGGCCTTTGCAAATGACAAAAGCAGCTGTGGCTGCACCACACTGTGCAAAATATATCTCAATCTCGTGCATCTCAGTCTCATAGGGATTTCTTGGCTAAGCTTACAACCTCTTTGAGTCCATGACCAAACACAGTTTTATGATTTTACTAGAACTTCTCCCAATGTAAACCAACTAACAGAATCATAACTTCAATAAGATGTATGTTACCCAAAAGTGCCATTGAATCAAGTTGACAATCAATTGCAAAATATGCCATTAAAGTATGTGATTCCTTTAGAGCTATGGTCTAACAAGGAACCCAAAAGTGCCATTGAATCAAGCTGACAATCAATTGCAAAATATGCCATTAAAGTATGCGATTCCTTTAGAGCTATGGTCTAAGAAGGAACCCAAAAATTTTCAGGAGAAGCTGAGCCCAAGTCATATAAGTATGTCTTTGTGGAATAAGTTGTAAATGGAAAGATAGACTCTCATCTTTGGCACTTGCATTCTTGTAAAATTATCTAGAGTTTGCATGTAATTTGTATGGTTTTCTGAACATATAGAAACCAATAGTCTTGAACTCAATGTGCTTCTTTCCAAGTTGTCATTTGATTTACAAGACAATTTCTTTCACCAATACCACCAAAAACAGGGCTTGGTTCATCTGTCCAACACTATGAAGGTACTCCTAGCATTTTGAATGCCTTCATGATGATAATAATAGATTGCTAAACTCATCTCTGGGAAAAATGTACAAAAAGACCTCCATAGAACAATGCTAGGAGCGCTTGAGGATTATTCAAAAGAATGCAAGGCACACCATTAATGTGTTCCTTCCTCGTTCACTGTAATAATGCTTAGAGCCGCCCTATGCCCATAAATCTGTGGGTTGTATGTATGGGCATATAGATCTTCTGAATGTGGTAAAAGCACAACTATATCTTGATTTTTCTCTGAGCCCCTTACGAAAGGGTTTTGCCCGGGTCTCATCGGAACACTGCTTAAACTCCAGGCAATTGTAAGCATTGCCATCTCATGTGTAGTCTCATCTAGAGAAAACAGACACTCTACCCTCGACTGCACTAGTCTGCATGCTTGCCTCTGACAACAGCTATGAAGAGGAAAAACCACTTTTTCCGTCGCATCTTTGGACTCTCAAGCAAAGTCCTAGATGACATTTTGTCAAATCCATTGACAACTACTTTACCATCAACACAATTGACATCTAAGTGACCTGATGCATTTGTCTCCAATGCAGCCATAATTTTCTTGAATGCTGCATCATGGTTGCTTTGATTGTTGATCAGCATCTCGGCCATGTATGCTGGAGAGATTTTGTGAGGGATCCTTGACATGGCAGCCTCAAGCATAGGAAACGTTGGGTGATCTTCAATGCCTAAATAACTGCTCACCAGCTTCTTAAGAGCTGGAAAGGTCTAATAAGACAGCAAGATGTGCATGTCCATGCGACCTGTTCGCCTCACCACTGCCTGTTCCGCTCCGCTTGCCTTCGCCTGCTCTGCATGTTGGGCCTCCACTCTGCCTGCACCACTTGCTCCACCTAGCCCACCAGCTATTCGATAGCAGGCCGCTCCCCAGCTGTAGTTACATTACACACGCGCTGCCCGGCTTTTTCACGCATACATTCACACACACACACACTTCTTTCCACTTTGCCTCGCCACACTCTCTCACACACTCTCACAAACACACACACACACACATTTATCTTATTATTATTATTATTATTATTATTATTAGTATTAATAATAATATTTTTTTAAACATCCTCAGGGTGTTTTCACTAAGCCTCTGATCCCCTCTTGGATGCTTATGCACACTCTGATTAGGTTTTCCTTTAGCTCTCTTATTCTTTTTATTTTTTGCAGCTCGTAGTGATTTAGTGTTTTAGATGAAGAAGAGTTTTGGGTTCCTAACTCGGTGCTCGGAGCTTCCTAGCTTTCACTTTCTCAAGAGCTTCAACATCACAGTTCAGATTTCTCCAGACGACATGGCTTCTACTTTGGAGTTGGCACATGGTACCACTGT
This sequence comes from Lygodium microphyllum, assembly GCF_053477565.2. Classification (NCBI taxonomy): domain Eukaryota; kingdom Viridiplantae; phylum Streptophyta; class Polypodiopsida; order Schizaeales; family Lygodiaceae; genus Lygodium; species Lygodium microphyllum. The sequence continues at coordinate 1,978,021 of NC_141155.1, forward strand.
AGGTGCCCCCCAGCCACCTACTTGTTGTTTTGAGATCTGTGATGTTTGTCAATTTTGGGCACATATATGGGGTTTATAGTGTAGGGTGAGAGCGGAAAGTGCACAAGTGATAGAGAAGGTGCAAAAGAAGCAAACGATGGAGCTCTGTCAAGCATGTTGAAGGAAGATAAACGTAGGTGTTCAAGTGCAGGCATTGCAGGAAAATGAAAGAGAGAGAGAGAGAGAGAGAGAGAGAGAGAGAGAGAGAGAGAGAGAGGATATGTACGATTTGGGAAAATGGACTTAGTCTAAAGTTTGGACCAACCTTTCCTTTATTAATGTGACCTTTTAGAATAGTGGCCAGTTTAATGTGAACTTGGCCAAAGAATAAAATTATACAAAGAGGGGTTATATAGGGCCTTTAGACCCAACAACCTCCCACTTAAAGGCATAAATGATGCTTTTAAGCTATCTAATTCCCACCATCTATATGCAATGCTCGTGTTGAGCCTTAGCAAGACTCTTGGTGAGGAAGGTTGTCTTGCATCTTGATCTTACTCAAAGTGACTAGACCATCTTCCAATACCTAACGCATGAAGTGGTACCTCACATCAGTATGCTTGGTATGAGCATGAAATATGGCATTTTTGGCCAAATAGATAGTACTCTGGCTATCACATCCCAACGTTAGAGTACTATTAGTCATGCTAAGTTCTTTTGCAAGTCTACCCAACCAAATAGCCTCCTTGGAAGCTTCAGTAGTAGCTGAAATATATTCAACCTCAGTAGTACTCAGTGTGACAATCTTCTGCAACTTAGAACACCAAGAGAATACTCCACCAGCAACTATAAATACATATCCACTGGTAGATTTCCTTGTGTCTAAGTCACCTGCCATGTTTGCATCACAAAATCCCTGCAACTTTAGGTCACCTTTTCCATAACAGATACATTTGGATTTTGTACCTTTCAAATATCTTAAAATACATTCGACGGTTTGCCAATGTGCTTTGCCAGGATTTGATTTGACATGTATCTACTAACAACTCACACTACATAAGCAATATCGGGTTGCGTAGCAACCATGGCGTACATGAGAGAACCACAAGCTAAAGCATATGGGATAGCCCTCATAAAGTTGGCTGCTTCCTCATCTTTTGGGCAATCATCTTTACTCAATTTCACATTTGGATAAAATGGCACTCCAAGTGCTTTCATATCAGCCATATTAAATCTTTCCAGCACTTTATCAATCTACTTTTCTTGAGACAGAAATAACAATTTATGCTCTCTATCCCTCTTAATTCTCATGCCCAAAATATGCTCACATTTGACCCCAAATCCTTCATAGCAAAAGCAGATTTCAGCTAGTCTTTAAGTACATTCAAAGAACTTTTATTCTTGCCAGCAATAAGCATGTCATCAACATAAAGAACCAAAATAATGGGAATGCCATTCGCATCATTCTTAATGTATAAACATTGATATGCATGGTTACGTTTGAAACCTTGTCTAAGCATAAAGGAATCAAACTTGTTATACCATTGCCTAGAAGATTGCTTCAGCCCATAAAGACTTCTCAATAGCCTGCAAACCAGTTCTTCTTTACCTGGAATTACATAACCTTCTGGCTGCTTCACATATAGCTCTTCCTCAAAAACGCCATGCAAGAATATATAGCTCTTACTCTAATTTGTTTTAGAGTTAATATAGAGTTGTTTTGCATTTTTCTTTTATTTAGTATATTATAAAAGTAAAAATAGAAAATTTTCTCAAAGCTCAATTCACAGAGTAAAGGCGCAATGCTAGAATAGAGCAAATGAATCATCAAAGACAACTGGTGAATCTTCAAGGTCCAATAGGGATACAAAAGGGGAATCACCAGTAGAATAAAGATACTTCAAGAATATCAAAGCTAGAAACTGAAACAGACAAAATTAGCAACAGGAACATGAAATTCAATGCAGTCATACACATGACTACTGATACATATTTCAGCTGATAAAGAGCTACAAGGTTTAAATTTAAGGCTTCATCATACCTCTTCTACACAACAGAGTTACATGGTCAAAAGTATTACAAGCTAAAAGTTAAAGAAAAGAGAAAGTTACTTCCCAAAAAGGAGGTACATATTCTTAAAACAGTCTCCATCTAAGTTCAAGACAACCTCAAGACAATCAAGCTAATGTGGGTAAACACACATTTAAACAAGGAAGTCTTGTTCTTCTACCGAGCACCTCAAGAATAAACTGCTAAATCAAGGTAGCGTGCATGCCCAACAAAGCACCGAACCAAAAGCTTTCCAAGGACATTACCAGCATGTCCAAGGACGAACATTGACTAGGTGCGAGAGAGTGTTAGAGCTCAAAAGTTCAATAGTCCGAAGTCCTAAAAAATTCCCATGAATATGTATAGAATCCCATAAATCAATGTATAAAAGAGTCATCAATTGTATAAACAATGATGTAATGGGGTTAGATGAGGTTTCCAAGTTGTAAGTCATGATGACTCAGTGATTATGAGTGAGTGGGAGTACTTAAGTGAACTCCTAGCTCATTTGTAAGGACCAGTAGTGAAGAGACTAAGTAAAGAGCTAAGAGAGCTTTTCGAGCAAATCTTCTCGAGCTTGCTGCGCGCGTTCTCATTATTGTTTTGTAGTGATGCTTTATAGGTATGTTCTAATACTTATTAGCTACTGTTTGATCGTGGTCGTGCATATTTTTGTGGTGTGCACGTGCCTGTGAGCGTAGACCCACCTAGAGCGTCACGTAGTCATATTTGGCTCTAGAGAAGTCTGTTTCCAGATTCGAGACCACCAGTGGAGTCTACTCGACTGGGAGATTAGGGGTGTAGTGAGAGTCGTCACTTTTTGTGACCTGCACAAACACATATGCGCATGTGTTCTGAGGCTATTTGATTGACCTACAGAAGTGCTGTCTAGGATTTGACCATATGGTTGTGTTCCCTAGAGTTTAGCGATCATCTAATTCAAGTTTGGATCGATTCCGAGTCCGTTTGCTTACTAGATCTGATTTTTAGTATTTGGCATAGCAGATACGTTTTAGGATGATTCGACAAGACTTGAGTGATTCTTGGCATAGAGAGCTAGCCTAGACCACTGTGTGAGTTAGTAGGATAGTTGAGGTAGAGTTTCGTTACCCCTAGAGATCACAATAGTTAGTTGTAGTTAGATTGCCTAGTAGAGTACACACAGTAGGAGATTAGCGATAGTGCACCGTTTGGTATGATTGGCCTGACAAGCCAGGTTATCCTCCGTATGTTTCTAGTCCATGGTCCCCTCTGGTATTGACTCGTAGTCAAGTTGTCTTCTGAGGCCACTACACTATGATGAGGTGATGGTGTCCACTCTTATTGGCTAGTGACAACAGCACATGATAGGTTGAGTATGGATAGCCTTAAACAATATATGTATATATGTATATATGTATATATATATATGTGTGTGTGTGTGTGTGTATACACATACATACATACATACATACATACATACATACATACATACATATATATATACATACATACATACATACATACACACACACACACACACACACACACACACACACACACACACACACACACACACACACACATACATATACATATACATAATGTATATATGTGTACGTATACGTACGTACATACATACACACACATAGAGAAGAACAAAAGTACATAACCTCCCCAAAAATGCTTAGCCGTGATCTTTCCCTTCCTCACATCCAAAGTTGACAAGGATGTTGCCTGTCTCACTTGTCATTGATAGCATGCTCTAGGCCACACACTCTCTTTCCATTCTCTCTTTATGATTGGTTGAACTGGAATGCTCATCCTTCTTATGTGTGGTAAAAAGTATGGTTTTTTTTTTCTTGTTGTTATAAGTATGGAGCCTAGAAAGCCTTACCTTCCTTTTTTTCTGCAATTGCCTGTTCTATTGTTTTTTCTTGAATTTGATCCATGTCTTGCCTTTAGACTTAGTGGAAGTAGGTTTATATTTTTTCCGTAAATGTATTGGATACAACAAGTCCCCCTTTATGCATGGGTTGAAGTGAAAAACACTACTTATGCGTGGGACAAAGTAAGGGTTTTTTTAATAGCTTGTACTATTGCTTTTTCTTGAATTTGATCCATGTATGGAAGGGCTTGCATGTACGCTCCATGGCTATGTGATGTTGGCTTTGCTCTTGTGTGAAAGAACTTGCATGTTGTCCATATAACTCTACAATGTTGGATTTGGTTCATGTATGGATTAACCTAGTCTAATAGTTTGTAGCTAAGTGATGGTGGTAGCCCTGTTGCATGAAGAACCTTATATCTTAGCAAATGATATGTTGTCCATTCAACTCTACAATATTGGATTTGCTTCATGTATGGATTAGCCTAGTCTAATAGTTTGAAGCTATAAGTGATGGTGGTAGCCCTGTTGCATGAAGAACCTTGCATCTTACCAAATGATGTACCTCTTATAGTCATGTTGGTTACGTTACATGTTGATACATAATGCTTTGGTCAATCACATTCATAATTAGTTATGTTGCTTTGATTCCTTGTAATCACAATATGGTTGGTATTAAGTTCACATCATAAAGGAATGCTTGATTTGTGCATAGGGAAAACAATAATTAATTGGACCCTAAGGTTTAATCACAAAATATAGCATTGACCTTAAAGCTTGGATATATTTCAACTTTGGAGTACTTGTCCACATGGTAAGGTAAAGTTTAATGCATGAAAAGAAATTAATTATCCTTACAGTTGCAATTCACCTCAACGAATTTTGATATTCAATGGAAGAATAAAACTTTTTGCTAAAAGGAAACTTTGCTAAAATTTTAAGAAATGAATTAAAAACAATGACTATTGAACTGCATAAAACCCTCCTCCTTGAAGTTGATTTTTAAAGTTGTGAATGCTAAAAGAATCAAGAGGAGTACTATAGCTTTGGGGGAGGAGTAGACTCTCTCTCTTGTTAACTTAAAAGGGGCAAGGAAAGGCTAGAAAATGAGGTCAGAGTTGATGCTATCTTTCTCAAAGGCTGAGAGAATTTGCAACCCTCAAACAACACGGAGGGAAACATTGAGAGGGAGGAGGAGATCACTTATTCAATCTTATGAACAAACAACTATTCAAAACTTTTCAAGAAACGTAGATTTGGTTGCCACTGTTGAAGTGACTACACAGACTATGGTGGTTGAACCCACCACCTTGGTGATGCAAGCTCAACCCTCTTCCAACTAAGCTAGCCCCTTTGGGCAACAAGTAGCCATTGCTAAACAAGAAACGAGAGAGAGAGAGAGAGAGAGAGAGAGAGAGAGAGAGAGAGAGAGAGAGAGAGAGAGAAGTACATTACTAACTCCTTGACAAAATGATTTATTTTATTGGGAAAGCAATAGGGGGGGAGGCATGTGCTGATGCCACATGGTACATAGATTTAGGAAAGGAAAGGGGAAGGCGATGTGTGGGGAGGGATGTGCTGATGCCGCATGGCCTGGCTACTCATCCACAAGTAGTTCCCGCCATGCTACAATACCTAACAACCACATAACTTGATGAGATTCCTTGCCTAAAGTCACCATAAAATGGGATAGCTCTTGGTCATATAGATGAATGCTCTAAATCTATTAGACAACCCAAAAAAAACTTTGCTGATCATGGTAACATCTAAAACAAAGTAACATCACTTTCGCATGGTCCTCCCATTTACTCTTCACAATATTCCAAAAAAACAAACAGAAAATCAAATAAAGCGTCTAATGCTAAAATTCTTAAGAGGCTTTCCGTGCTTCTCTTCGCACACTTTGCCTTTCTCCTTGCCCTATGAATTACCTAACAACCGATGGGGCAGCGGCAGTCGGACTTAGAACCCAGATAGTGGCAGCATCGGGCGAAGTTGCTGAGCCTCTCGCTGATCTGGTTTGATTGTGGTGAAAAAAGTGTGCTTGTTTGCCTGACCTCTTGGTTGGAAAAAGTTATGGGAATTATATCGAATTCTCCTTGCTTTGGTGAGGAATATTTTCATAATGATCTCAAAGAGATGTTTGGATGGAACCTAGGACGTTATCTATTGAGGAACAAGGTATTGAGAATTTTACATTTAGAAAATTTTTAGCTCAAGCTTAAAGTTGAGGATCCAAATTGATATGAGTTCAAAAGGAAGATCTTGTGTACATCTTATGGATGTCTTTTTTAGGGAATGGTACAATACCATTTTCTTCTCTATATTGAACAATTTCCTAGGTTTAATTACTTCATTACTTGAAGATAAATTTTGGATCTCTTAATTGTTAGACATCCTTCAAGAACTTTTTTTTGGCTTCCCTTGTTCTCTCTAACATTTGGTATAATCATATACCTTTAAACATTATTTATCCATTCTGTGTGCCTTTATGTCAATGTGAATCCTTCCAAACGACTTCACAATATTTTTGAGACACCGTTCATTCTTTTATGGCTAATTGACACACTAGTGCATGAGGAAATGGAATTGTTTCCTGTTCCAAGATAGTTTCCACTTCTCTTGGACAACCTTGTCGTTTATTGGCACTTTCCCGTGCACCTTAGAGTCATACCTTGTCCATTTTACCTTTGCATGTAGCCCTGGAGAGTTCCCAAAGCGGGTCCCGCTAGCATCAAAACTCATATATTTTCTGACTGCTAGTTCCAAATATTTATCTGGTAATTTTCTTATTAACCTTGGGCTTTCCCAACTTTGTCACAGTGCCCCCACCAATAATTATAATTATTTAAAATTTAATTAATTTTAAATAATTAATTATTGCTTGTGGACACTAATAATGCAAAAATTGATTTCTAGTGCCTTGTATCTTTGGTTGGAGTGATCCAATGGCCATTGTCTTGCCCTGCATGGATTCACCACCCTTAGACCTCGAATGTTGTGGCCCAGATCACTTGTTTTACATTATTCTAGCTCTTTTGTTGATTATTTCTTGTGGTCTCCAAGTCAATCGAAAATAATCAAACAACTTTAAAATCAATTCCTCTGTTTTTTATTATTTTCTCTTTTACCTAATTGATTAAAAAAGGTAGAGAAATACTTTTAGGAGTTTAGAAATTAATTTTGATGACATTACCTCGCCCTTAAAAATCATAGTCATCCTCGACTATGGGCTAAGGAAGATAAAGTCATACCTAGTCCTTTTTCCTTTGGGTATTGGATCCCTCTTACCCGTTGACAATCTTCCTTGCCCCATAGTCGTCCTCGACTATGGGCTAAGGAAGATAAAGTCATACCTAGTCCTTTTTCCTTTGGGTATTAGATCCCTCTTACCCGTTGACAATCTTTCACAATGGACGACTAGTCCATCGGATGCTTGAGAGCCAGAGATGCCGCAAGCATGTCTCAAACTTAACCTCTTGCTCTTCCATAGTAGATAGGCCATATCTACTAGGTACTTGGGATCCTTAGCTGCCGCAAGCCAGCCATATTTCTAGCATGCATTCATATAAGCCTCTTATCACTTCCTATGTAGATAGGCAAAATCTACATGATACTTGGGAGATAGAATCTGCCGCAAGTTGATTACTAGTGTATACATATATAAACTTCTTTCTTTTTTTAAAAAAAGTACTCATAATCATGAGTTAACCAAGCAACACCATCCAGGGCTCGAATTGGGGTCCTTTGACCCACACACACACCCATTATTCACCTCACCCAAGCACCTGATGGTATACACATATAAACTTATGAACGTTAAAAAGAAATAGAAATTCAATTTAAAATTTGTTCATACCTGCACTTACCTTTAACCTTTGATGTAGTAAGTCCTTTGCAACCATTTAAGCTATTCTGACTCTTGTATAAAAAGTAAAGAAAGACTATTATGCTTACCAAAAGTTAAGGGATTTAAGGAAAGATTCTTCTTTATTCTTGGCATGGTCTATTGTAGCCATCTACAAGAGTTAAATTATCTTTTAACTGAAGGTCTTGCATCCAATGTGCATCTTCAAAATGATAATTCTTAAACTTAATAAGATACGTCCTGAAAGTCTTACCACTGCGTAATACCTTGTTCTCATGTTGAAGAATACTTTTCGGTTGTAAGATCTCTTCTTGATCTTAAAATTTTGGGGGCCCTTCCGTTATGGGTTGCATAGGTGCATCCCCTTTGTAAGGCTTAAGCAGGCTTACATGAAAAGCATTATGTATGAGCCATGTCCTTGGTAGCCTTAACTTATAAGCCGTCTCATTGATAGGCTTAAGAATTTGAAATGGGCCATAATACCTTTTTGCTAGTTTAGCATAGTATTTCTAGTGACCCATTGGGTGCCCTTGCTTTCCCTTGCATGTAGTTACACTTAGACATGCATTGGAAAACTTTAGCAAGGCCCAGTCGTTCTCTTTGAAGATCACTTTGCGTCTATGCTTGTCAGCCGTGATCTTTTGTTTTTGTTGTGCGATGGATATAGCATCGTTAACCCTTTGAAAGGATTCTTCCTTGCTATACTCGTCCACTGCAAACACATTGCCCAAATACTTAACTATAAATGGAAACTTAGGTCTTCCCTCTACGATCTCAAATGGGGTTTTACCCGTAAACTTATGTATGGTATTATTATACGCATACTCTACCATAGATAAAAACTTTTCCCATTGATCTCAGTGATGTACTTTCATGACAAAGGCTTTTAGTAGATCAATGATAGTTAAGTTTGCTATCTCACTTTGGCCATCTGTTTGGGGATGATATGGCGATGAGAAATTCAACTTTGTACCCAAGTTTTTGAAGAGTCCTTTCCAAAAATTGCTCATCATTCTTAGATCTCTATTGGAAACAATCGACTTAGGTAAACCATGGTACTTAAAAGTTTGGGAAATAAAGAGGGTTGCCATATGGTGTGCTTTGATAGTTTTTTTGATCGGTATGAAATGCGCTTGCTTACTGAACCGATCAACTATTGTCCATATGCTTGTATTCCCTTGAATAGATCTAGGCAATCCAAAGATGGAATCCATCGATATGCTTTCCCATGGTGCATCAAGAATAGGCAACGGTTGTAACAACCTTGATTGTTTACCTCTGTCAGACTTTACCTTTTGGCATACCATGCATGTAGAGACATAAGCTGTTATGTCTGTCTTCATGGTTGGCCAGTAAAAGTACATCTCTACTCCTTTGAGCTTAGCTTGAATCCCTCGATGTCCCACATATGGACAAGCATGGGATTCATACATTACTTTATCACACATACTATGTGTAACACATAGCCTATTGCCATAGAGAAGATAACCATCTTTTACATCGTATGGTTCCACTTTCTTTCCTAATGCAAACGCGGACATCACATCCTTGAATTCCGGATCTATAGCATACTCATTTAGCATATCGGAATGATCCTTGTTGTGAGATGTTATGGATATTGCATTTAATCTTGGCCTTCGTGATAATGCATCGGCCATCTGGTTGTGCTTACCAGCAATGTGAGCAATATGAAAATTGAACTGAGAAAGAAAATTTACCCACCTCATTTGTTTATCATTTAGTTTAGTTTGTGTAAGAAAGTATTTCAAACTTTGATGGTTCGTATGCAAAATAAACAGAGTGCCTAAGAGATATTGCTTCCATGTATCTAGTGCATGGATTATAGCTAATACCTCTTTTTCATAGATGCCTAGATTCCTTTCATGCTCATTTAATCTCCTACTCTCATATGCCATTGCATGCCTTTCTTAGAGTTAACACGGCTCCAAAGCTATGCCCACAGGCATCGCACTGGACCTAAATGCTTTTGACAAGTCCGGCAATACAAGTACTAGTCGAGAAATAATTTTTTCTTTAAGCTTTTCGAATGCATCATTTTGTTTATCCGTCCACGCAAACCTTACATTCTTTTTAGTGAGATCATGCAATGGTCCTGCTATGAAAGAGAAATTAGGTATGAAGTGTCTATACACTACAACAAAAAGGCCTCTTAGATGCACTTTTAGATGTGATTTTTGAATTGAGAGAAAATCTTATGGGCGCGTCTACCAGCCCATCTTGGTGCACAGATCGGATGCCGTAAGCGCGTGTAGTGAGCATCAGAAGGTCCCCAACAACAAAAGAACTCTACTTTTTGCACACAAATCAATGTAGAAAGCTTGCACGACATGAACAAGAGACCAATTGGGTGCAATCTCCCCCCATGCCTTGTGTGAGCGCTCCACAAAGCATGTATTTCATATATTAATAATCTTCAAGCTCAAATAATAGCCCAAATTACAAAATAGCACGCTTTAGCTTTTAAGTTTGCTTTTGTGTTAAATAGAATTAAAGCGAATGGGTGTCCAAGACGCGCGGTAGACGCGCATATACACGTATGAATACAAGCGCATAGGAAAACCAAAATTGTTATTTATTTAATTTCTTTTGTGCGTTTACCAGCGTATCTACATGGAAAATTAGACGGGCATATAAACACGTTCATAGACGCGCTTTTACACATGCTAATAGATGCAAATGCAAAACCAAAAATCTCATTTTAGAAAAAATAATTTAATTTCTTTTTATTAATTTGAATTATGTAGCGCGTGTATGAGTGCGTGTACTCTGTATTTTAGACGCGACTATAGACGCGTGCTTTCTGCAATTTAGACACATAAATAGACACGGAGAACATAACTGGAAAAAAAGTTTTTTTTCCCCCTCCCATACATCAAATTGTGCATTTGGGAAAAACACAATGGATTTTAAGGCACGAGAATTGAAAACAAAAATCCATGTATTCATTATAGATAAAACGCATTTACATGGGGAGTTTAAGTGCTTGCGACCTAAAGCGTGGCTGCAAGCAGTAGGCTCAAAGATGGATAATAGATATACAAGAAAACAAGGCCATAGAGGAGGTATGGTGCTCCTCTATGGATTTGAAGAAGAAACATCTTTGCTAGCACCACCATGGCTACTAGTGTCGCTATCCGCCCCCTCGCTATGCTCCACATCGGGGTTCACCTACATACACAAAAGATCAAGGTTGCTTATGTACAATTGCAAAGAAAAAGTTATACTTAGCTATAATTTTAATAGGAAAGTAAGAAAAACATACCTCCTCTGGCTATTGAATCCTCATAGCCCGGTTGTATTGCTCCTCAGTGATGAGACCCTCCTCATAGAAGTGAAGCCATGTGGCTGTGCGGTTATGGCCTCGATGGTAACCTACCTCTCTATGAGTAGGTATCCTACCAATGATAGTAGTCTGCAAAACAATTATGATATATACAAACAATTATGAGACATAATGTATTAGAAAAAATTATATAAAAAATTGAAAGAAATATAAATTTTAAAAAAATAGACATCAAAATATACTTACAAACTCTGCCTCCCATGACTCTCTGCCGCTCGATCCGTAATGCGACGATCCCATGGTTTCCATTTGGATGTGTCATTCCTCTGCGTGCTGGTGACTCTTCACTTTCTTTGCTGGTTTTTTCTTGGCTTTCTTCCACTCTATGCAGTGGCACATAGGTGGTTGGCTATAGGCTTCACGCCCCTCCTCCTGTCTCCGTAGTGACTTCCTGCCATGTGTCATGAGGTGGGATCTTTTGTCCCTCACTTTTGTGCATCCCCAATGATCCGAGAATCGCTGACCCTCTGGATTTGGGTACCTCCTATGGATTGCCCTCAACACCTCCTACCACAAGCCACTTTTCTGATTCTTGAAGTAAACAAAACAATCTTTATATGTCACATGCACGACGCTCCTCATGTACGCCATTACATCCCTTCCTTCATCATCATGGAATATGCCACCAGTGTCTGTAACTCTATAGTACTGGCATACTGGCTCCTCTACGTAATCTTCTGGTGAGGGTGATCGCTCACCACCTCTTAGGCAACCCCCACACAAGCCTCATCCTCCCCCTCGACTCTCGCTCCTCTCTCTCTGTCGACTACCCTCTGCCTCGCTAGATGTATGTGCTTTTGCAAATGCACGTGCGTCGGCTAACGCTTGTGCTTTAGCCTATGCATATACAGGTGCTGCACCTGGAGTACCTGCAAGTGGACTTTGGACATTTGGTGTTTGAAAAGCAGTGTCAGGCAAAGACGTCAGAGGCGTTTCAGACATGATGCTGAACACCTCGTCTGCTGTGGAAGAGCGGTCAATGTGTCTAGTCATCTCTCCCATGAAGTCTTCCTTACTAGAAAAACCTCCAAAAAAAGCATTGACCCCTCTGTCAAACAAGCCCAATGTATCATTCATGCGATCCAAATCTGGGTCATTGCTAGATGAACCAGGATGCGGCATCTGCAAACGAAACACAGGAAAAAGACAAATTCGTACAATTTCAGAAATAAAAAATTATTTTTTATTAGATCTGGCTGGCGCGTGTATAATTGCATCTGAGATGCAGGATAGACACGCTCTCAAATGCATCCCTGAGGTCAAACCCTCTGGTCAGAGCACGTGTATATCCGCGTTTGAGATGTAGCATAGACGCGCTCTCAGACGCGATTCAGTCAAAGCTTCTGGGTAGAGCGTGTGTATTCTCGCGTTTGAAATATAGAATACATGTGCCTGGAGACATGACTCTGAAGTCAAAGCTTTTGGGCAGAGCGCGTGTATTCTCGCGTCTGAGATATAGAATACACTCGCTTGGAGACGCGACTGTGAAGTCAAAGCTTCTGGGTAGAGCGCATGTATTCTCGCGTTTGAGAGGTAGAATACACGCTCTAAGAGTCGCGACTACAGACGCGATGATAGCAAACATAGCTGTGCGTCTATGTCTACGTCTATACTGAAATCTACACGCACTATCAAATGCACTCAGTCGGCTGCTTTCAATCCGACAACTGCCATCCATGATTTATTTTTGCTATAAGAAGTTCAATCATAGATCCTAATACAGAGAGAGAGAAAGAGAGAGAGAGAGAGAGAGAGAGATAGAGAGAGAGAGAGAGAGAGAGGACTCACCTTGGGTCTTTAGTGTGGACGGGTAGTGGCGCTTCTTCCTTCTCCTTCTTTCTCTCCTTGTGAGTTACTCTCCCTTGATGCTTGCTGCTTGTTGTCTCCTCTCTTTGCTTCTTCTTCCTCTTGTTCTCCTCTCTTTTGTTCTCTCTTTCTTCCTCTCCTTTGCTTTCTTCTTTCCCCTCTTGTCTCTTTGAAGTGAAAGAAGAGGCCAGTCACGAGGAGGTGAGGCATGAAGAGACTAGTGGAGGTAGACTGCATGTCGGCTAAACTCGAGCTTCAAAACGTGCAAAAAACACAGGAAAGAAAAGGTGCAATTTGAAAAGAAATGATTCAAGTATCTTTTGAATTTTGACTTTTGCGTCTATTTTCGCGTATATATGCGCGTCTAGGTTTACGTAAATGCGCTTATAGATGCGAATTTAGACGCGCAGATAGACGCAGATTTAGACACATATGTAAATGCATATATAGATGCGCATTTAGCTTTTATCATGAGTTTTTGTTTTTAAGATAAGTTTTGATGGTAAGTTCTTATCATAAGTTTTTATGTATTTATGATAAGTTTTGTGTATTTAAAATTGAGATCTTAGAATAATTAATACGCCAACTTGAAGTTTTTATGTAAATATATGAATAACAAATTTGATGTTGTCATGAATTAGGTTTAATCATGTTGTCGTCATCACCTAGTGTGGTGCATGCTGATAAGTCAATGAGCACATCCTTAAGTAAGGATGAAACATTACGTCTTCATAATCGAGATGCATGGCTACGATGAAAAATTAAATGCATGTGTGATCGTTGTCGAGGGTGTATTTTTCGAGCACGTCGAGTTGCAATGTCACACCTCAACATATATGGAGAATGGGACTGAGAAAAATCACCGGTATTCATTGTTTTTAACACTAAGATTGCTAGTCTATGTTACTCAATATATATCAATGTACATGTAACTCCCTTTTGTGCTTGGGCAGGATGCAGTGCCACATCCTCAGATGCTCCCTCCCGGGCGTCGAGAGGCTGCAAAACATCGACGTGAGGAGGCAAAGTCTTCAAGAAGAGTGGAAACTGATGACCATGATAGTAGCCCTCATGAAATGCCCCATCAAGTTGTAGAGGATGAGATTTTGGATAACATGGTACACAATCTATTTTCGCAACCGGTTCAGGGAGAAGGTTACTCTATGAAGTCAGATGACCCACTATACTATGTAGCGTCATCTACTCCATTGTATGAAGGTTGTACGTACTCCGTTCTTCGTGCGTCCCTCGAGATACTTAACTTGCAAACAATTTATGGATGGAGTAATGTCAGTTTGAATGCGTTATTGAAGTAGGTATCAATTCAATTTGGCTTATGAATCATAATATTAATTATTCTATTTTGAAATCAGACACAAATATATGTTGGTGGTTTTTTAACTCACTTTTAAAAATATATGTAGGTTATTATCACAAATTCTTCCAAAGGGAAACAAATTGCCAACTAAGAGAGAGCAAGTAAGACATTACTTGACATCTCAGGGAGGCCTCGATTATGTCAAGATCTATGCATGTGTCAATGATTATGTCTTATTTCATGGGATTCATGAGTTCACACGAGTGTCCTGTTTGTGGCAAATCAAGATACGAAGTGGAGATGAAGTCAATGGATGTGTCTCGTAAGGTTTTGCAACATTTTTTTATTGTTCCACGTATTCAACTTATGTTCAAGTGTAAGTCTATTAGAAAGCTCATGTCATGGCATACTAGTCATCGTTTAAGTGATGAAAAATGGAGGATCCCTGCAGACACACCGGCATGGCAACATATAGATAATTTGTGGCTCATTTTAAAAGAAGAGCCAAGAAATTTGAGATTTGGTTTAGGTATGGATGGAATCAATCCATTTGGCATTAAAAGCACATCATACAGTGTATGGCTAGTGGGATTGGTGAACTATAATATTTCACCATCCATGGCAATTAAAAAGGGACATGTAATGTTATCCCTTCTGATTCTTGGAAAGCACAAGGTAAAAAACATGGACATTTACTTAGAGTTTTTGATTGAAGAGTTAGAAATGTTATAGGAAAGTATTGAGGTGCAAGATACAAGCGCATCTGCATCCTCTAGAGATTTCATGTTGAAGGCCATAGTGTTGTGGACCATGCATGACTTTCCAAGATACGGAGAGTGTTTAGGTACATGTATATAACTCTATATTTGAAATTCAAGACTTGAATCAATTGCATATTATTAATTCACTTGTTTGTTCAGGTTTAACCACATCAGGATATTATGCATGTCCTATTTGCGGTCCCTCTCTAGTTTCCTCTAGGTTGGCACGTTTAAAGAAGGTTATCTATGGCAATTATCATCGATTTCTTCCTATTGACCATCCCAAATATGTTCTCCCTACTAATGGAATGACTCCACAATCTCTAACCATTCGAGATTGGAAGGAGATATGGATTAATGCCGACAGCCACCCTCCACTCGGCATGAGTCGGTAAGAAGTGCATTTCTCTCGAATGACTTTAAAGTATTTAGCATGATGAATTGTTTACATAATATATTGTTTGTTTGTTAGGTTCTCTATATTTTTTCGTCTTTCGTATTGGACTGAACTCAAGATCAATCACCTATTGGACCCCATGTGCATATTCAAAAATATTGTATCTACATTATGGGATCACTTGATAGGGGCTCGTGATTCAGTCAATGTAAGGGAGGATTTATGTAACATTGATCACATGAGACGAGTCTGGCCATGCATTGGACCTAGAGGAAAGATTGAGCTACCCCATGCACCTTGGATATTATCAAAGAACGAGGAAAAAATAGTGAAGGAACAAATATGTAGCTTTCAAACACCCACAGGATGTATGAGATGTCTCAAGGGAGCCTTCATAAAGAAAAAGAAAAGAGGTGTGGAGGAACTATCTGGTTTTGAAGTCCCACGATTGGCACAAAATGATTCAAGTAAGGGTATCTCTAACCATGAATATAGTAATTAGTGGAGTAACTATGTGTAAACTTTGGGATATGATGACTTTTTTCTCAACTAATCATTTGATCTATGAATATTGTTTACATTCAGTTCGTACTTCCTACTAGCATATCCCATTGTGTATCCAAAGATGTACGTGATATCATTTACAAGATGGGAGAGCTTGTGAGGTGTGTATACATTGTATTTTTTCATTATCTATTGCATACATCATGTAGTGAACCTCTTTGAATTTCTACACAAAAATAAACAATTGTCAAATACATCCTGACAGATATGTGAGCTCGAAGGAAATTGATCCAAACACATTGCAAGATGCTCGAGTATCATCTGTTGAGGTGGTTTGTTTGGTGGAGGAAATTTTTCATCGGTCCATTTTGACTACTCAATTACATTTACTCGTACATTTGATTGATGAGATCACACTTTGTGGGGTAGTTCATGCAAGGTAGATGTTTTTTCTTGAGCGCTTCATGAAAACCTTAAAAGATTTTGTGAGGAAAAAAGCACGGCCTGAGGGAAGCATGGTTGAGGGTTGGTTAGTGCAATCATCCCTTGTTTATATCTCTGAATATCTTGCTGAAGTGGATCCCTCTCAACCATGACTATGGAAAGATGATGCAGACTTGAGGATAATCTCTATAATACCTCAAGGAAAAGGAATGAGTAAAGTGCTAACAAAAGAAGAACTTCGTAAGTTAAATAGTTTTTGTGTGCTCAATAGTGATGTAATGAGCAAATGGGTGACACTATATAATGAAGCAAGGGCAAGAAGAAAAAGCGAAAGACAAGCATTTTGCACCAAATATAGACGTAATGTCTCATTTTCAGATCATCTAAATGCGCTCCTACGTCATATTGATATAGATTGGATACATGGGGAAATTGAGAGAATGGAAAAAGAGGAGGAAATTAATATATCTCAAGAAGAGTGGGAATATGCACGAGGTTGCTTATCAAAGGTGAGACATACTATCAATTAATTTGTTTCTAGTTATATTTTATATAATAAATTGACATGTTTGATCTTAATCTTTTACTACTAGTGCACATTATTCAGTGCTATTTGGTGTGAGGGTAAACATCTTCGAACTCAACGTATAGATGAAAAGAGAAATACCCAAGATTGTGGTGTCCTTGCTCACTTCGAGGATGCCAATGGTACCATGGAAGGTTATTGTAGCTTGATCCAATATATTCTGAAGCTTGACTTCAGACGATTCTTTATATCTGTACTGGATGTGAAGTGGTTTAAAGAAGTGGTAACAAATGGTGAATATTTCACAATCAGACGTCATCCAAGTGGTTTTGTAATCATCGAGTCTACAAAATTTCACCAAAACAAGAATGACACATTAGTACTACCTCAACAATGCAAGCATGTATATATGTAAAAGCTAATTTTTTTATATGTATACATGTGATACATATACACAATATAATAGGTATTTAAGTTTCTTACTTTTGTTTTTCAAATACAGGTTGGGTATCATCCAATGGTAAACAATAACCGATGGTGGTATATTATGATCCCTATATCTAATCGTTCAAAATCAATATATGGTAATATTACAGATATAGAGATAGCAGATGACTATCCAACAATTAATGATGATGTACATGATAACACCATAATGGATGATATATGTGATATAGTACAAGATGAACCTCACAAGGATGTTCAAGAAAACACAGAAGAGGACAATAATGCGGTTGATGATGATGAAGTTATTGAGCTATATAGCAACACATCTGATAGTGGGATAGATTTATTTGTTTCGTTACCTCTTGATAACATAGACCTAGAAGTAGATAGTTTAGCAAGGGCTGATCTCATTGAAGATGAGATGGATCATTCACTGTAACATACTTAGTTGGCTTAATGATTCAATGTGTATTCTTAATTCTATGGAAAATATCATGCGCACATGTGTATACTTAAGAATCAATAGTCAAGTTTAAAGCTAAATTGAATTTTTCATAATAAAAAGAAAGTATTTTTTATCATCTTCAAGTAGAGAAATTACGAGATACATGCAATGCTTGCTACTAATTGTATAATAACATTTGTGTCGCTTGCCACTAATTACTTATATTAGGCTTATCAATTGGAGGAACTACCATTCATTAGAGAGTAATGCAAAAATAATTATTAACTTTGGTTTTTTTATTATATTAAATCTAATTTCAGGTGGTTAAATAATTACGAGTTTGAAAACGCGTCTATATCCACGTCTATTTACACGCTCGTTTACACGCACATATAGACGCAATTATAGACACGCCCGACTTTGCGCGTCTAGCATGCACGTCTATGCCTCGTTTCTGTTGTGGTGATAGTATGCACACATACCAATAAAGCTTCTAAGCTCATGGATATTTCTAGGTATTGGCCATGGCTTTATTGCCTCTAACTTTTTAGGATCCATACGGATGCTTGATTTCGGATGCCTGATTCAGAGATAACATGACTAAGAAACGGTATCTCTTTCAAAAAGAACTCACTCTGTTTAAGGTTTATGAAAAGTTTATTATCTCTCAAAACTTGAAATGTTACCTCAAGATGCTTCTTATGTTCTTCAATGCTTTTGGAGTAGATGATGACATTGTCGAAGAATACTCCTCTATAAGCTCTATGGGTTCTAAATAAGTTGTCCATCATCTGGTTGAAAGTAGCAGGTGCATTAGTAAGACCGAATGGCATTACTAGATATTCATACAACTTGAAGCCAGACACGGTACGAAAGGCTGTATTGTGAATATCTTCAGGCATGATGCAAATCTAGTGATAGTCACTTTTAAGGTCTATTCTACTAAAGTAGATAGAACCTTGCAATTTATCAAATAGATCCTCTATCCTAGGAATAGGAAATCTATTCTTTATGGTTATCTTGTTTAACGCTTGATAGTCGACACACATCTTGTATGTGCCATCTTTCTTGTGTACTAATAACACCGACGAACAAAAAGGAGATGAACTTGTCCGTATCATCCCATTTCAACCAGTTCATTCACCTGCCGCATTATCTCCTCTTATTGAACTTGCGAGACTCTATAAGGAGGCTTATTTGGTGGAGAACTTCCCAGAATTAGATCAATACTATGATCATCTATTCCTCTTTTGGGAGGCATTTCCCTAGGAATGTCATTCCTAAATATATCTTGAAACTCTTTTAAGAAATTGGACAATTCCCATTCTTCTTTAGTTTCAACTTTAGACCCATTTGAAACACATGCATTCACTCCAGACTCTTTGACAAAAACCATGTAACAAGAAATAGAATTCTTTATTACTTTGTCAAAAGAAGATGCAACTGGTATAGTGCTTCCAGCACTATTGCATGTAAGTGCATAATCCTTGCCTCTATAACTAAAGAGGACTTTTCTATCAGGGAACTTCATATGAGCACCCATACGATCAAATCATGGAGTGCCAAGAATCACATCTTCATGTTTGAGTGGCGAGATGAAGAAGTCTTCCTTATCCACATAGCCTTGAATGTGAAGTTGTAGTTTCCCTATGGGAGGAGTAACAGAAACTTCTTGCCCCTTGAAGGCACCATCGGCTTGGATAGTATATCCCATCTCAAAATCATGAATGCCCAATTTAGTAGCCAATTTAGTAGAGATGAAATTGTGTGTGGAACCAAGATCAAAGAGGATTAGAGCATCAAGCTCTTGCACTTTGCCCCATGCATAAGACAGAGATAAACCTTTAGAGTGTCCATCCTCCTTTAAGACTTGGACTTCATAGGCCTTAGGAGTTTCACTCTTCTTCGTCCTCTTTGGACACACATGAGAAACATGTCCTTGTTGACCACATTTAAACACTTGTTCTCTTTGCAGTACTGTTCCATCTCCTCAGAAAGATTTGCTTGGCCCTTGTAGCCTTTCTCCTTTGTTTTGGCCTTCTTAGAATCGGGAGCCTTGGAAGCATTTGGCGTTGACGCGCCCTTCCCCTTGTGCTCACCCAATTCTTTCACCTCAGGGGGACGAGGATGCTTCTTACTTGTCGATGTATTTGTGGATAATCTCATTGGGCATCGTCTTCAAGCTTCGCCATGCCGTAAGGACCTTGTCCTTAGCGTCGCTTGAGAGGAACTGTTTCATAATGTCAGCTCTCAATGACTTCCAAGTCCTTGGTGCTCTACCTTGAGCACGCAAACTTGCCCACCATTGACGTGCGGACTTTTGAAAGTGCATGGCTACATTTTGGAGCTTTGAGAATTCCATAAAGCCGTCATCTCCGAAAGTCGCATCATATTGTTGACTGAAGGCTAACACTTTGTCTGTAGCTCCAAAAGTTTCATCGTAGGTCAAGAAAGTGATATTCTTGTCTCCTTCTAATTTGAACTTCCGATATCTACGTTTTGATGAGGCTTCATTGCCGCATAACTTCTCCTCTTTCGTCTTCCTTTATACGGCTTTGATGAAGAGTCAGATCCCTCATCATCGGTGGAAGATGGCGGAGACGAAGATGATCCATGATCAGAAGAGGAGGATGATGAAGATGGAGAAGACAGAGTCTTCTTTATCCTCTTCTTCTTTTCATCATTGGTCTCCTTGCAGGTTTATGCGCAGGGGTATTAGATGACCGCTTCCTCATTACATGACTTGGCGATCTCCTACTAGCCCGCGGCCGTCTCGGAGCCACATCACTATTAGAAGTAATGGGAGAGTCACTCCCATACTTCTCCTTAGATAGCGAAGGATGCATAGCGTCCTCTTGTTCTCTTCGTTGCGAGGTATCCGCATGCACAATGTTCGATCCATGATGACCTTCTTCCTGGCATAAAGAAGTCAGATTAGGAGTCCCACGAGGGGGCCACGCCAAATCTCCTTCTTCTTGGCCAATAGGAGATTCAAGCAACATTTGTTGCATGTGATTACAAGTCTCCATTTGCATGTCCGGATTGCGCATGGCTTCTCGAAGCTTTATAACCAACTCGTTGCTCACTCTTCTACCTTCATACACGAGCAAAACATCTTGAGCGATGATAACATTGTCTATGTTTCTTTCATTTGGATGATGTTGTGCCATGATTTAGGGTTCCTTTATTAATGTAGCTTTTCTTTAATCCCCTTCTTTAGCACTAGAACTCTAGCTATCTCAACCCTTATCCCTCAGAAGAGATGCTCAGACAGTCACACATGTGGTTTACTACTTTGTCAATTATAAAGAGTGGAGAGGAGGACTTGACAATGCGGACGTCTGTGTGGGATAGCTCTTGCTAAGCTTCTTATAGCTCAATAATGGTTAAGCCATAGGCAAGCTACAAGGGACTCCATTATTAAAACTAAAGCTCTCAATGGTGTGCACCATACCTCACTAAAGTGAGTGCCGATTCTGATGGCAAGTCCGTGTCTCACTTACCCTACTATAATCCACAACTTTAACATTTTTGTAAACTTACCCAAGAATCCCCCTTCTTGAGAAAGAAACAAGAAACCAAAGCTCTGATACCAATGTCAAAGATTTTTCCAATTTAATAGACTCTTTTTTATGCACAACTAATGGAAGTAACGGTTGCATATGTGAAAGAGAGCTTTCCCATTAAGAAAGGTTTATTTTGAGAGTAGTAAAGAGAAGAGTGTGAGGCTGATGGCTTGCATAGCATTCATTATTTCCCTTAAATCAACATTTTAGCATCATTATCAACATAACATAAACGAGAACAATCACAAAACGACACTGCATAGAGGACCGAATTCTTGGAGCTGGTCCCCCCTCTAAAGTCTTAAGTCTTTGTATTATTAAGCTCCACGAGCTCTTTCAATAATACAACTTAGTGTGCAAGATGCATGCATGCAATCTATGGAGACACAAAGCTTTTACCATCTCCCACTCCGTTGAAGGTAATGGCTTCCATCTTGTCGCACGCAATCGCTACCGCAAGCTCCACTTGAATCTTCGCTCTGTAGATGCAACAAGGGTACCACCATGCCTCGTTCGGATCAACAATTTACTGGTTTAGACCAGTAAATCTACCTCAAAGAGTGTGTTGTAGAGAGAGAAATAGAAGCAAATAGACTAGTCTAGCGGCGGTAGACTACGTAGCGGTGACTAGTAGGCTCACCATAGCCATAGCCGGGGAGGAAGGAAGCTCACCCGGGTAGTACACATGTGTGTGTGTGTGAGAGAGAGAGAGAGAGAGAGAGAGAGAGAGTATATGTAGGCTGAGCTCTCAGCCTTGGCCTTCCCACAGATATATATATATATATATATATAGAGAGAGAGAGAAATCCAGCACTAGTTTTCTTTTATAAGAATAGAGCTCATCTCATGCAAAAAAGGATTGGTGGAGCATCACGAGAGGCTCCCACACCCTTGATTTGCCCAAAGATCATCCACTTTGCCACATGTACGGTGCTGATCATGTATGAAAGCAAATTGATTTTTCCTTTCTCTCTCCTCCTCTCATTTATGCTACCTATTAACTGCCCAGGTGCATAATTCACTAGCCATAGTTCATATGCACTTGGCCAGTGGCTCAAATCGGCACAAGGGTTGGTCTTACCATTCTCAACCTTGCAACTTTATCCAAGACATTAGAATTAATTAATTTAATTCAAATTAATTAATTATCATATGCACAAAATCAATTACCCATGTACACAGAAAACTGTGCACCTTTCGTTAGAGGTTCTTGTTCTAAGATAGTTTCCACTTCTCTCGGACAACCTCGTCATTTCTTGGCACTTTCTTGTGCACCTTAGAGCCGTATCTTATCCGTTTTACCTTTGCACATAGCCCTGGAGAGTTTTCAAAGTGGGTCACACTAGCATCAGAACTCATATATTTTTTGACCACCCATAGCACTCTAACAGGGTATATGCAGATTGAATTGATGTATGGCCATAAGCCTATAATGCCTATTGAGGAGTCTATCCCTACTTGGAGTGTGTTATGATGGTAAGAAGAGCTGACAAGAGAAGAGCTTTTTGTATTAAGGATTAGACAATTGGAAGGAAGATCAGAGGACATTGAGGAAGCAACCAAGAAGCTGAAAGAAGCCAGAATGAGGAACAAAGTCAGATTTGATAAGAGGATCAAGAAGAGACCAAAGAGCATTCAGGATGGAGATTGGGTGTCAGTTTATGACAACAGCTTGGATACTCAATCTTTAGCTATAAGGAAGTTAGTCAAGAGGTGGTTTGGTCCATACATTGTGAAGAAGGTATTGCAATATGCTACCTATGTGCTTATGGAGCTGGATGGAACAGAGCTAAAGGTGCCTGTTGTTGGAAAAAGAATCAAGTTGTTTAAAACAAGGGATGAGGCTGAATATGAACTGGACACTGAAATTGCAGAGCATCAAGAGGAATGGGATGAAGCTGAAGTTGATTTGTTAGATAAAGAAGTGGAAATACCTGAACCTGATATATTGTTCTCAGATCCTGGATGAAGACAATGGAGTCAGCTTGCACATCAAGGACGATTTGAAGATTAGGAGGAGGTGGCTGTGGTGTGGCCACTTGGCCACACATTGAAAAATAACAAGATTTTTAGGAAAAGCTAAGTTAATTAGGAGCAGAAGGGACCATGAAGATAGGAGGAATTCTTGAAATCCGGTTAAATTTTGGCCTAAATCTAGCCTACAACTGGTTGAATTCTGGCCTAAATCTGGTTAAATTCTTGCCTAAATCTGGCTTGAATCTAGCTGAATACTAGCTTGAATCCAAGCAAAATTTGGCTGAATTCTAGCCTGAATCTGGTTGAATTGTAGCATGAATTTGGTTGAATTCTAGCCTAAAATATGGTTGATTTTTGGTCTAAATTAAATTATGACTGAATTTGAACATGAGGCCTACAGCCTGAACCCTGAAGTCTAGAATCCAACATCCTAAAATTTGAAGACTTGAATTCTTGAATTCTGAAGTCTATAAATCTAAAACTGAACCTGAATTCTAAAGAAGAAGTTGAAGCTGAACTTCAAACCAAGAGCTTAACCGGAACCAAAACCAGAACCATAATTTTGGTCCACCAAAATTTTGGTCTACTAGAACCAGAATTCTAGTGTAAATTTAGGCAAAATTCCAGGAAGTCAAGCAGTTTTCTAGAGAATCAACAGGTGGATTTTCAGGGACTTTCTTTCCCACATCACACCTTGGCCCATACACTTTCCCTTAACACGTATTGGTAAATTTATGAGGACAATATGAGGGATGAAAAACCCTAATTTGGATTGTAATTATCCCATTTTTCTATATTAGCTTGATTTTAATACATTCTTTTGAATGTTTGATTAATATCTTGATTCTGGACATCTTTATGGATGTTTAATTAACAAAAATCACATGCATTCACACCACACCTACTCTGCCTAGCCCATTTGCATACAGCCAGAGGCCCAGTGGCTTCCTGACAAGACCTACATCCTTCATGATAATGTGATAGAAAAGTGTGGTTGTCAAAAATCAAGAGAACGTTGCAATGGGAGTAGGAAAAGGGACAAAAGCCTCACTTCTTTTTTAGTTTTTTTTAATAAAAAGAAGATGGACGGGATTCTCAATAAAATAGCCAAGAATTGAAGGGGGGAGAGAGAGAACCCTTCTCTATAAATTTGTGGCCCTACCCTCTCTCCCAAGTATAGTGAGGCTAATCTAGCACACATGGAGACTCTATTAAAGTGTGCTCTTCCTTGTCTTCTTTGTTTTCTTTGTAGTCTATCTTGATTCCTGTTAAAGAAAATGAAATTCTCATGCAAGACTATGTTGGGTGTGTGTAGATTCTTGCTCTTGTGCATAATTGTGTTATGGTGTGTGTGATGCCATGTTTGGGCCTTTAACTACCCTTAATTCAATTTCCTTCTCAACTGCATACACCTTCATAACAAGTCCTACTGCTATTAAGTGTTTGCATGTATGTAGAGAGCATCTACATCAAGAAGTGGCTCCTATGTGTGTATGGTGTATCTACGGGGCTATACATTCATGTTTTGTGGCCTATAAATTGTGCACTCTTTGTATCAAGTGCAGTATATAAGCCCTCAACCATTGGGACCATGAATCAACCACATTTGATAAAAACCAATTTTTAAAAGCATACAGAATTAGTCTTGTTTTTGTGTCAACAAGAAAAATTTTCAAAGAAGATGTTTTTTTGACAAATGGTGTGATCTTTGCTTTTGCATCTAATAAGCATATGTTGATTGTAGACCAATTCTAAGTTATTTAAATTCATCTACCTATTGTTTTTTTACAAGTTAGGCAGATTCTATGCTCAGGTAAGGGGTTTACCAAGGAGGAAAACCTTATGTGTGTGTGATGGCCTAATTTTTAGGACTTAAATATTAGTAAGGGGGTAAACAATTGGTATACTTATCTTTTAATTTGATCATGTTTAGTGGTTGATACTTAATTGCAACCATGCTATGCATGTATGCACCTATGGATGGAAGGGATGAAAGGAAGTGCGTGTGCTTCCTTGGATGTGCTATTTATGCTAAGTTATGATTTGCGATGATGATGATTGATGCTTGATTTGTGTTTATGAGGTAAATTCCATGCCGTGCTTCTATATGCAAGCAAAGTTGATTTTTCATGCAAGATTGCATGTTGGCCTTCTAAGCAAGTTCTTGACAAGATGTTAGATGCATCATTGATTGCTTAATAAAGTGACAATGAGATTGCTAGCTTAGTTGTGCCGGTAATTATGATATGCCATGGCAATAGAATCATTTTGTGTGTTTTGGTGTAGCTTTGAACCCTTGCCAACAATGGGCTACGGGATGTCTTTGGAATAAATTTTTTGTTATACGTCCTTGTTGAGTAGCTTTCTAGGCGGTACTAGGGTTGCTATAACTTTTTCAGGGGCATGTATTGTCACCTAAAAAGGCTAGATGCCTAAACTTCATGGTTTGTTTTTTCTTCCAACCACTAGCTAGCTAAGTATGGAAAGTATTCAAGGCTTGAAATCATAGAGGGAAAAAAAAAACAACCATGTGTTTCCTTGTTGGGCATAGTACTTGGGCCTATGTTTGGGGAAGTCCGTATCTAAGGAGGAGTGGATTGAACGAGTGGCTTGGTTGATCCTTAAATAGTTTGCGACTTGCTTGCTAGAGTCTAGTTATGTTAATGATTTTGCTTAGATATTCATGTTAATTTTGGCTATGGATGGACATTGTCTTTACTTCATACCAACCTATAGATCGTCAATCTTTTTCCTGAGCATGTAGTATCTTGTCTTATATTGCAACTCACAAATATCAACAAGCAATTGAGTGTCCAAGGGATAGTATGTTGAGTAATATAGCCCTTGGGCTATATTATAGCCCTTGGGCTAGTGCTAGATGTGCACTTAAATCTCCATAAGGGATTCTAGATGGGGCATGGAAGAGCTCTTGTTGTAAGTTCATTTATTCATGATGAGTAAATTTTATATGGACCCACAACATAAGGGTCTCTTAGGTGCCTTCACAATATTCTTGGCTATGGAGTTTGATAGCATCACATTAAAATTGAGGCAGCCATTCTTGATCAGTGGGACAGAGTGGTGAGAGGAGCAAAGGATATGCAGGGACACTTGGGAGGCTTGTGGTGTGCTCTCAGAGAGGGGGTGCCTTATCATATTCTTAGACATGAGGGATCCCTGATTTTTAAGCCTTCAAGTTTGCTTGATGCTTGCTCACACCTCCGGCTTTGTCCTGTAGTGGATGAGGATGATTGCATTGATAGTTTGGATTGGCTATCGATCAAGGTTGTTGGTTCTTGAGGGAAGGTTCACCAGGTGGACCCACACTTTATGTGCTCGGTGTACGGCAAGGGGTAGTTGTCTCTCTTTGTAGCAGCGTTCACCTTCTTGTAATTGACGCACACTCGAATCTTGCCGTTTTTCTTCATCACAATGACTATGGGTGACACCCAGTCTGTGTGCTCAATTTCGTAAATGAATCCAGCTCTCATCAGCTTGTCGATTTCCTCCTTAACAGCATGAGCGTGCTTTGGATTCATGGGGTACGGTCGCTGCTTGACCGGCGTTGCATCTGACGTCATGGGTATGTTATGAGTCACAACACTCGGATCCACCCCTCGTAGCTCACCTAAGGACCAAGCAAATACGTCTATGTACTCCCGCACAAGAGTGACAAGACTGGACTCTTCTTCAGTAATCAAGTCCTCGGCAATGAACACTAGCCGGGGTACTTCACCTTCCAGGGCTAGGTTTACCTCCTTGACCTTGGTTGGCCCTTCGATTCATTTGCTGGTTTGCCCTTGGCGTTTGGCACTTAGCAAAACCACTACCCTGTCCCCTTTTTTGAACTTAGAGAAGCGTTTAGGGAGGTCTTGCGGCTTCCTTTGTTCCTCTGATCGCGCATCCTTGGGCCGCTTTGCCTCATCCTGCCGCAACCGTCTGCGCCTCAGGTGGATCGGTAAGTCCCCCTTGGTGCGTCTGGTCATGGGTGGCCTAGGGATTTCTGGGTCACTATCCGAAGTAACTTCCGATTCAGAGTTAAACCCCCCATTTTCACTAGAGGAGGTGGTCTCCCCTGGCAGCCGCAGTTCAGATGGCGATTCGGTTCTAAGCAGTGCTGCCGTTCCTGGTTGGGCTAGGCCAGCTTGCTCAAGGTCTACTGCTCCTATCCGTTCCAACCAAGCATGATCACACTTCGTACACATAATTCCTTGGTCCACTCTAAGGGCCTGTCTCTTCTGCGGCTTAGCATCTGCCCGTATCTGCTCAATTTCTCACCCTTCGGTGTCGTATTCTATGGTATCCACCTCACCCTCACTTTCATCATCCAAGGATTGGCAATCTTTGTATTCATCACAGGAATCTTTATCGCTCGACTACTCATCGTCTCCCAAGGCTTGCTCTGCTTTGTCTTGTTGGTCGGGAACCAAAGCCCAGTTATACCTGAGGTTCAGTTCGTGTACCCTGGTCCACTTCCACTCGGACTCTTCCAAGAGGTCCTGTAGTGGCTTGAGGTTGGAGGCTGCGTTGCCTGCCAGTCGGTCCGTTAAGTGCTCCAGTATTCCCTGGAGCTCCCTCTTTTTGGAAGGTACTTGGAAGATGATAGGCTTAGGCCCTTCATGGAGGCTTGTTGCCATCATGTAGACAGGTGTAGAGAGTGTTTCGTTTGGCTTGCCAAATGTTTTGATAGCTTGCTGGTACGCCTCATGGTCTGAGAACGGCAGGTCAAGTGTAGCGAGAACGTGCATCCAATCCCGCTCGTCCTCTGGGCACGGGATATACTTAGTTAAGGACCCATAGGGTTCCTTGACTTGAGTGTTCCCTTTGAGCATAGTAGAGATGGCGTCTAGGTCAACTGGCGAGGTCTCCCAAGTGTCTATCTCTATTCTCACGCTGTTAATTCGGTTGCCAAGGAAGATCAGGCTGTTACCCCAATCTTTGATAACTCTAGCATTGCGCATCTAGGGTCGACCCGATAGGATATCATAGTCCACTCCCTTCATGACTATAAAGTTGACAGAGAATTGGACTTCTGCAATCTTTACTGGCCAGTTCTTCAAGACCCCGAATGGCTTCACTCGCATACCGTTTGCTAGCGTGACATTAAATCGAGCAGCTTCGACAGGTGGGTTTCCCCATGTCTGCAACACTGCGTGGCTAAGCACACTAACCCCAGCTCCTGTGTCTACAATTTC
Organism: Lygodium microphyllum; assembly: GCF_053477565.2. Lineage (NCBI taxonomy): Eukaryota > Viridiplantae > Streptophyta > Polypodiopsida > Schizaeales > Lygodiaceae > Lygodium > Lygodium microphyllum. The sequence goes on from NC_141155.1 coordinate 2,006,534, forward strand.
CTTCCTCGTTGCATCTCCCAGGGCTAGGACCAGCAGGACTGCATGCATCTCCGAGCCCTCCCAGAAGGCGTTGACGTGCAAGGATTTAGGCCCGGAATGTAGCGTCAAACTTGGCAATTGTGTTTCCACATCCTGGTCTTGAGGATCTGCCGTGGCCTGCTCTTGCGATCCCTCGACCCACTGCTTGAGGTCTTGCCATAGGGCAGGGTGCTGCTTAAGTAGATCTCCCATGCCAAACATTACACGGGTGGTCACTAGTATGGTCAGGAGATTGCTAAACACTCGTCCTTCCTTTAGCCTAGACTGTCCGGGCCAATGGCCGTGGCGGATCTGCGGCTCTGTTGCATCTAGGCTTGGCCTCAATGGCACTGCTTGTGGCATAGTAGCCTCGGCTGACTTAGGTTGAGGCGGTGACATTGGCATGCTTATGCTGGAGAGATCATCGATCTCGTCCTCCTGATGGGTTCAACATCCTTGAGGTGCTGTTGAGCCTCCCTCACCCATTCCTTCACCTTTTCTATGGCCTCTAATTGCCGCTTGGGGTGTGGGTATTCCCCTATCTTAGGGCTTCCCTTTTGGGCTGTTTTAGGGGCTGAAGTCTCTGCCTCTGCGCGTCTGAGACTTTCTTCCCTTGAGGTAAGGTCATAATACTGTCAGTTTTTAGTGCGACCTTAGCCTCCGATCTCTTCTTTTTCCGCCTACGGCTTTTCTTCCCTACTGAGGTCGCTCAAGATTGCTAGGTCCTACGCAGAGAGATGCCGGCCTGCTTCGTTTGTGCTTGGGTCATAACTCGCAAGGGAATAGGCGTGGCCTCCCCATCGGGGTTTTCAACACCAAACAGCCCCAACGGGACGAATGGAAAATTAGCTGAACCGGAGGGCGACTTCCGTTTTGGGAAGTCTATGAAAAGATGGGTGATTCCGCACTCTGCGCACCTTTGGTCAGCTTTGTCCCTATTTTGCTGCTCTCTTTGGGGGCAGCGCGATGAGACATGACTGGGATGTCCACAAGTCCAACAAGTGACCGGATCCTGTGGGGCTGCCCTCCTAGGCCTCTACCCTGTCCTCATCCTAATGCCATCACCGGCACGGGTCGATAATCCATGAGGACCACGTTGCCCTCATCGTCATGCAAGACGTAAGGGTATATGTAGGTCTCTTCATCGCTGGGCTCCTCCACGTAGTGTACGTGAGCATCGCTTGGTGGGTGGGTCACATAGGGACCAGGCGGTCTAGGAATGCCGGTAGGATTTATGTCCAGCCTAGGGACAACTGGTTTCATATCGTTAGGCGCAGGTAGGGCTAGCAGGGCTCCCCGTTCGAAGAATGGCTGCGGCCTGTTAGCCGGGTGAGGCTGGCCGTAGGGTTGCGCGTATGGTAGTCTTCGTGGTAGTCTGCAGTGTGCGGCATCGTGGTCGAACCTACCGCAGTTAGCGCAGGGTCGTGACCTAGGGTCTTGACACTCTGCTGGCAGGTGGTTTTCTCCACAGTACACGCACTGAACGTGCGGACGCGTCGGTCGCCTCAACATGTCTTGTATTTTGGCCAATTCCATCTTGACCTCGGCCAAGCCGTGGTCCATCTCGGTGGTCTTTCCCTTATCTTGGGATGATGGGTTTGATCGCTCGCTAGAGGTTGACTTTCGCTCTAAACTCCGTGGGTTGGTTTCTTCTAGGTTTGAGCTCCTGGAGCTCTGCTCTTTCAACTGGTCATCGACCCTGATGGCTTCCTCAAAAACCCTAGCCACCACGTCTCGCTGCAAGCTTGAGTTGCCTGCCAGTGCCTTGTACAATTCCTCGTCTCGAATTCTGCTGATGAATACAGTCGATACTACCCTGTCAATCGGTCTCTCGCCTAAGGGGATTCTTTTAAGGAGGCTTCTCACATGGGTCACATAGTCGCGAATGGCCTCCTTCTCCTTCTGCTTGACGTTCATTGGGCGTACTAGCAGGTTGTCAGAGTATCTGGGTTTGGCAAACCTCTTGACAAAAAGGTCCTTGAGGTTAATGAAATTGGCTCGTTCTATGGTGTCCAGGCTTGTATACCACGTCCTACCCTTATCGCTTAAGCAGAGTCCGAATGCTTGCGAATGTTGAGCCTGGTCGTTGAGGCCATTGGCTTCGCAGACTTGCTCAAACTACTCGACGAAGCTGTACGGGTCGTCAGGTGTCTAGTACTTGTCGAGTTGCTTGGCGACAATAGGTATTTTGGCTTGGCTCTTTGAGCCCTGGGTTGCCCCCAACCCTACAAGCAGCGACGTTGCTAGCGCAGTGCTCTACCGCGGTGTTATCGAGCAGTCGTTTCATGAGGAGCTCGCTCAGCACCAGGTCTCCCTCTAGTGTTCTTTCCTGGTCTGTCCGGTTCCGGCCAGCCAAGTTCAGCACTCGCTGCACCTCATGCAGCTCCATGCTTTGACTTAGGCTCCTGGCTTGTTGATCCCTATTATACTCGGCTATGCCCTGCAATGCCTTGCGGGCTAGCCTTCTCTCCTCCTCTAGATCCGCAATGATTGCATCTGTCGTCCTGCCACGGTGCTCGTACCGGGCATGCGCATCGTAACTGCTCACCATCTGCTATATAGCGTCTGGGAATGCCCTCACATCAAGCTCCTTGGTAAACCGATGGTCTGAGCCTCCCTCTGCCATGGTTGAATTCTTGCGCCTCGCTGCACCCTCGATCAGGTTAACCGGTCGTGAGATAGATCCTTGTCGTTGATGCTCCTGCGCTTCGCGCGTTTGCCTATACCTTGGGTCTTCTCCTACTGGTGGGTTTTTTGAGCGATTTATCTGAGTGAGTTCCTTTAATTTTTAAATGCAGTGCTCAACTTATGGTCACTCGTGAGTGTGTTGTTCCTCATGCACTTGTGCTCAATCAGGCTTTCAGCTTTCCTGAGTGTACTTCAAGTGCGGAAATTCAACGTGAGTGCTACGAGCAATTCCCCGGCGTCTCACTCACTCTCACTCGTTTCGGGCCTGATAGGCTTTGCTACTCCAGTCCTGGCCGTTCTAACGGGTTCTAGGGTCTTGTGCTGCTTCCTGTTGTTCACGTGGGGGTGGGCCGCTGGGGAGTGCCCCAGTGTGTCCCTGGATGGGTCAGGTTTTTGTTTTGGTTTGATTCTGGGAATCGGACGCCCGATTTACCAGTGGTCCGATTTTGGAAATCGGACAAGGTGTATCAGGGCTGAGTGGCAGTCTCAAAATCCAAGTGCTCGATTCTCAAAAATCGGACAAGCAAGTGTTCAATGAATCGGACAAGGGGGTCCGATTCTGGGTTGGTCTAATTTTGGGTGGTCCGATTCGTCCGAATGGTCCCGATCGGACAGGGTGGTCCGATTTCTAGAATTGGGCAGACTGGTCCGAGTGTTCGATCCTAGTGGTCTGGTCCGATTCTGGGAATCAGACCGGGCAGGTGGCCCGATTGGTGACGTGTCTTAATTCGTCCGATCGGACAGGGTGGGTCCGAGTCAAAGCGTCTGAGTCTCCGAGCGTCCGATCGGACGGTTGTCCGAGTATCCGAGCGTCTGATCGGACGTTTGTCCGAGTGTCCGATTCTAAGAATCGGACACTGGGTCGGACGTCCGAGTTCCCTGGTCCAATGAGCTTGCGCACACGGATTTGCCCAAATATCTCCAGATGCCTATTACTATTGACCACAAAATTCACCAGTGATGGAGTTGGAGTGGTGAGGGGGAGATCGGTGTACCTGGGGATCGCCAAATGCAAAGTCCTCCGTGACCTGGTCGATCGGACGGTCACCAAGCTCACTCTCTCTCTCTCTCTCTCTCTCTCTCTCACTCTTCGTTGGTTGGAAATGGGGGTTTTCTTGCCCTTCTAGAATTTATACCATGTTGGTCCTTCCCTGAACACTACAGATCCCTCTCCTGGTGTTTCCTACGCAGTTACCTTCGCATTTACTCTATTTTCCCTCCTGTTTTCTGCGATTTTCTCCCTGTTTCACAACAGCAACCCTTTGCCTCTTCGTGTGTGATTTCCTACTATTAATCTACCCTAAACACAACATAAATTGAAAGTAAAACACTGAACTAGTTTCTCCATGTTTTCCAATCATCAAACAACTAGAATATCCCAAAATACTTACCTGTTCTGAAGATCGAAAACACCCAATCTCCTACCTATCTCAAGCTCCGTTTCGGGAATGAATACCCTACTTCGATGCTCGATATGAGGCGCCCAAGTGCTTAAGCTTGAATCCGTTGGTCCCGGCAACAGAACCAAAATGTGGGAGCTTTCGCTCAACCGCCAAGACCCACGGACCCCTTATTATTTCAAGCGTTTCAAGCGAGCTCTAATGGCTATCTCTCACCTAGCCGACGCGCCTTCGATCCTACGAGTGTAGTGAGCTTACCTTGATGCTCGATCGAGTACCCTCCTCTCTCTTGCACTCCGGTAGCTCCACGATCCTAGATGCTAGCTCAAGCATCCTCAAGCCTCCTCCATCTCCAAGCTCCATCCTCCATAGCCACACACGCAAGAGAAGAGAAAAGAAGAGAAGAGAAGAAGAGGAGAGGAGATGGTGAAGAGCTTCACCCTCTTGATCCCTCACTCCCACACACACCCACTCCCTCACACTCTCACACTCCCTCTCTCAAAAGTACACACAAGCAAGAAGGAGAGAAGATGAGAGGAAGAAGAAGACTCCTTTTGCCACACACCAAAAGAATGAGCTTCTCATTCACTTTTCAACTTTATATACAAAACCCTAAATCCCTTTTGGGCGGTCATCCCCTTTTCCTCTTTTTTACATGGCCGGCCATAGCCTAGGCCCTTTTCCCCATTGTCCTTCTATCTTCCTAGCCTCCGTTCCACCGGCCCATCTACATTTACAATTTGCACGGGTGAAAGCCCGACGCTCTTTTACAAGATTTCAAGGTGTGCCTTTTTATTTAAAAATGTGCATTTCCCCTTTTGTATTTGCCTTGGACTTTTAAGGTTGCCCTTGCGCCTTTGGCCTTTTCTCCTATTCTTTCTTCAGTCGGGCTACCTTTTTTCCGCCTTTGCCCTGCGTCTTTTTTATTTCCTTTTGCTTTCTCCGTATTGGGGTTAACACAGAGGACTGGAGTAAGCTCCAGGATGAGGCGACGTCCACTCCAAACAAGTGGAAGCATCAGAAGGACGCAGCAAAGGTGCGCTTGGACGCAGGATCGGTGCATCACCTTGGTAGCGGCAGCCACGCAACATTCGTGGCAGATTTTGTAAGTATTAATAAGGTAGAGTACTCTAATTTAATGACATCCATGTTGATGTATGTATTTCTAACATGAATCTCAAGTACGTTGTTTTTCAATGTTTGTGTGCCACAGCAAGGTTTTACGAATCGCGACTTGACTACACTGGAGATGACATACGGGAAGAAGCATGGTTTGAGTGCCCTGATCAAGAAGCTCTATGCTCGCGGAGGACCGGTAAGTAGTAATAAATATCATTCCTAATTTGAGAAATTTGTCATTATATGTAAGTTTGTATTTGGTACTCACAATTATATATGCATTTGCTATTGCAGACTCCCTTCGATATGCCACTACAGCGACGAGAGGAGTTTTCTGATGCGAATGCGTCGTAGAGAGCAGATTAGGCTACATAGGATTACTCCCCATCTTGTATTATGTATGGCATTATGGTCTCTATCCTCCATATGTAATAGCAAAGTATATATGATTCGGACATCTATGTTGTAGCATGACTCCATATTTGCTTTATCGCAGTAGCACTTCTCAATTTAAGTTCTGTTATTTTCTTTATCAATGCAGTGCACATTTCTGTTAATTAATGTCATGAAAGTACTTGTTTGCAAAGTCTTGTAATTATTTGGGATTGATTGTCTAACTTCTTTGACAGTAGGAATTGTCTCTTAGCCCTATGTGGCTCTAACTAAGGCAGGGCTGCATCTGCAGCTCTGCCACAAAAAAAATTTATTCTCTGCAACCGTCGGTATCAGCGTCGAAAAATTATTCTGCAATCGTCGGTATTAGCGTCGGAAATTGTTTATAATCGTCGCTATATTCGTCAGTATTAGCATCGGTATCTGTGTCGCTAAATAGCGACGGTTTTCTAGCGACGCTAATACCGACGACGGGGATATTTTTTATATATAAAGAAAACGTCGTTATAGCATGTATATGTTGTAGTATCAGGTGAGTAGACCTCCGTTCTCGCTGGTAATATCTATATTTTATCTCTTTCAATCAAGTATTCACTAGGTCGTGGTGTTGGAACATGTCTGGTTACCTCAGGTTATCATGCATGATTATTGTGTGGGCCATAGTTAGACTCCCGAAGGTCACAAACCATGAAGAAGATGGTATATCAAGGACACGCTGCTTTCTTGCCAGAGGATCATGAACTCAGGGAAGGTTTCCTTGGACGACCTCTGTTAACCCCAACACAAAGAAAGCAAAAGAAATTGGAAAAGACGTAGGGCAAAGGTGGAAAAAAGGTAGCCCAACTCAAGAAAGAAGAGGAAAAAAGACCAAAAGCGTAAGGGCAACCTTAAAAGTCTAAGGCAAATTCAAAAGGGGAAAGGTGCATTTTAAAATAAAAAGATGCACCCTAAAATCTTGTAAAAGAGCGCCGGGCTCTCACCCGTGCAATTTGTAAATCTAGACAGGCAGTGGGAAGGAAGCTAGGAAGATAGAAGGACAATGAGAAAAGGGGCCTATGGCCATGTAAAAAAAGGGAAAAGGGGATGACCGCCCAAAAGGGATTTAGGGTTTTGTATATAAAGTTGAAAAGTGAATGAAAAGCTCATTCTTGTGTGTAGCAAAAGCTTCTTCTCCTTCTCCTCTTGTTTCTTGCCTTCTTGCTTGTGCTTGAGATAGGGATTGAGAGAGTGTGAGGGAGTGATTGTGTGAGAGTGAAGGATCTTGGAGAAGAAGCTCTCCATCTTCTCTCTTCATCTTCTCCTCCTCTCCTCTTCTCTTGTCTCGCGAGTGGCTATGGAGGATGAAGCTCATGGGAGAGGGATTGAGGTTGCTTGAGCTAGCCTTAAGGATCGTGGAGCTACCAGTGTGCAAGAGAGAGGAGGGTACTCAATCGAGCATCAAGGTAAGCTCACTACACCCGTAAGGTAGGCATTGCGCGTCGGCTATGTGAGAGGTAGCCATGGCTGCTCGGTTCGAAACACTTGAGTAATAAGTGGTCCATAGGTCTCGTGGTAGAGCTTGAAGCTCCCCTACATTTTGGTTCCGTTGCCAAGACAGACAAAATCGAGCCTTGAACACCGCGTGCATCAAATCCAGCATGGAAGTAGGGTTTGCAGCGTGAACCAGTGCTCAAGATAACTAGGAGATTTAGGAGGTTTTAATCTGTGGAACATGTAAGTATTTGGGTTTGTTGGAAGCATTAGATTAGGACTACTGTTCTGCATCTCTGTTTTTCATATTGTTTGCACTAGATTAAGGTTAGATTAGGGTAAGAAAAGAGAAAACAGGGGTTCTCGTTGCTGCTGGAAACAGGAAAATAGGGGCCCAGATTCAAGTTTTTGGGTGAAACAGGGACAGGGAACTGGCTATAAGGTTCTGCAGTGTTGGGAAAAGACCTTAAGAGGCTTGGGAAGCTAGGACAGACCTCATTTCTTTAGTTGGCCTTGTTTGAGAGAGAGAGAGAGAGAGAGAGAGAGAGATTCTGGTTCACAAGACGAGGAAACGCGACCCCGATTCTAGGCGCATTCGATTCGTGCTGCTTCAGGTGAGTCCGGTGTGTTCCATTGGCGCTCTAATCGGTTATGGGAAGTTTGTGGTGATTGAGTGCAGCAGGCATTAGGAAGGATTCAAACGCGCCGGAATCGCGCCCGCCACCGACACAGTCGGACCAACCCACAGTGGTCCAATCCCCAAAATCGGACCACCCGAGTTTTAGAGTCGAACCGCCCAGTCCGACTGAGAGAGAGAGTCGGACCAAACTGGTCCGATTGCTAGAATCGGACCAGCCCAATCGGACGTGCCACATGGCACTCGGACTGCCCCTTAGAATCAGACCATCGTAGTTGAACCATTGGGGCTGGACTTGGACTAGTCCATAGTCGGACCACTTCAAAAGTAGGACCATCCTCCTGGTCTGATTCCTAGAATCGGACCACTAGGGTCGGACTATTCCCAGAATTGGACCAACCCCCGTCCTGTTAGAGTCAGACCAGATTGGTCTGATTGCCAAAATCGGACCTCCAACTCCCAAAGTCGGACCAGCCCTGTCCAATTCCTAGAATCGGGGACCATCTTGCCAGAACAAAAAGATAAGGATCTTTTGCTGACCTTGCCACAGACCTGACCCCAGGACGCAACCCTGAACACCCCCAGGACCCAATTTGGCCATTAGAGCCTCAGAGATTAATCAAACTCACGGTGCGGAAAGACCATAGAATAGCCGGGAACCGAGTTGAAAACTCAAATTAGGCTAAGAACGTGGATAGAAACAAGGTGGAGTTTGCATTAAACGCTTTCTGCATCGGCATTTCACTTTTGTGCTCCACTAAACCTGCACAGCAAGAAAAGAGAAAAGCCTGTTTTCGCACCAAGCACCACGAAAGCACTACGCACAACGTGTGAGTAAGGATCGACACTGCTTTCAAATAACAAGGAACACATTTGGATACCTAATAACATTAAGAAACCCACTAGTAGGAGGAGACCCCAAGACTTAGACAGGTGCCTGAGCGCCCTACTAGTAGTACCTGGAGAAAACACAAAAACACAAAGACACGGGAAGCAACAAGATAGAGGAGTGGAAGCTGCCAGAGCTAATTGGATTCATCGACAATCTCGTGGAGCTAGAAGCAGAAACAATGTCAATGTCAGGATCAAGAGGCGACCAAGGGGAAGACCAATTAGACTTAGGAGAATTTCCAACCTCGGTCCAGGAACTAGTACACGATTACAATCTACTCACCAGGACTGAGATCCAAGGTAGACCTGTAGACGAAGTGGTGGCTAACCTGGAAGAAGAGAGAAGAGCTATCAAGAGAGCGCTGGAAGGCATAATTTCCTACAACTATGAGCAAAGGGCTAGAAGGCTGCAGCAAGACGTGGATATGTATGAGGCTAGACGAGTACTAGACCTAGCTAGGGTAGCCAAGTCCGGACTGAACATAGAGAGGGAATGGGCAGCAGAGGCTGGCATGACATTGAGTGAACTGGTGGCAAAGCAACTCATGGACAATACATCCGTGGAACAAAGTGCTACTGCCCTAGCCACCACGCTACTATCAGGATTGGGAGTCACGCAAGGGGCTAAAGGGCAGACTAGAATCCTTGTAGTAGCAAAACAACTAGCTCAATACGAACCTAGTAGTGACCCGTACAGCTTCATGGAGCAGTTCGAGCAAGTGTGTGAGGCAAACGGTCTTATTGACCTTGCGTGCAGTGAGCTCAAGCCTTCGGCCTGTGCTTAGGCGACAAGGGGAGGACCTGGTACTCTAGTTTGGATGACGCAGAACGTACAAACTTAGCTCGCCTTAAGGGCCTCTTCATCAAGAGGTTTTCGAAGGCAGGGTATTCGGACAACCTCATTGTTAGGTTGATGAATATTAGTCAAAGGGAGAAGGAGGACATTAGGGATTCCGTTACTCAGGTATGTAGTCTCTACAAGAGAATCCCTACCAATGAGTGACCTACCGAGAGGGCAGTGTCTACAGTGTTCATGAATGGGATTCGAAGCAAGGAGCTCTACAAGGCTTTGGCCAGTAACTCCACCTTACAACAAGATGTACTAGCTCGAGTCTTCGAGGAGGCAATACGCGTAGATGATCAACTCAAGGAACGTAGCATGAGGATTACCAACCGAGATAGTGCAAGCCAGAGGGACCCTGAGAGATCAACCATCTTAGGGGAAAAAGTAACTGCTAGCATGCAGGACAAGGGAAAGAGTATAGACCACGACCAAGGGATGGCAGAGATGAGAATGGAGATTGTGTGACTTGCAAGAGCTCGTTAGAAAGCCTATGAGATCGCATGTACAATGTGTGTACTGCGGTGGCAATCACCTCCCAATGGAGTGCCAAGATCCTTGATCTCGGCCGTGCTCAAACTGCGGTAGATTCGAACATGATGCAACGCATTGCAGAATGCCGATGAGGTTTCCATACACACAGCAGTACAACCCTCCATACTTAGGTAATAGGCCATCTAATTTCTTTGGCAGGGGAACCCAGTTAGCTCTTCTAGCACCAACTGACTCAAGACCTGTCATGCCTAGGCTGGAAATGAACCCAACTGGTATACCCAGGCCAACAGAGCCTTTTGTGACTCACCCACCTAGCGATGCTCCTATTCACTTTGTGGAGGAGCCTAATGAGGAAGAGGCATATGTCAATCCTTATGTATCCTACGACAAGAAGGGCAACCCAGTCCTGATTCGACTATTGGCCAGTGTCGATGATGGCTTTAGGAAGAGGACGAGGCAGAGGCTTTGGAGGGCCTATCCAGGATCCAGTCACATGCTGGACTTGCGGCCACCCAGGCCACATTTCATCACGCTGCCCAGAGCGAGAACAAGCTAACAAAGACAAAGCAGATCTCCGATTCACAGAGTGTGGAATCACACATCTGTTTCCTGATTGTCCTAGACGGAAGCCATCAATGAGCACTGCCAACATGCCATCGGTGCCTTTGGGGCTCTTTGGAGTTGAAACTTTTGGTAGTGAGGATACGCCCATCCCACTACATGCTATGACGCGAGCCCAAATGAAACAAGTAGGCATCTCCTTGCTAGGGCCAAGTAACCTTGATGCAACCTCAATAGGGAAGAAAAGTCGGAGGAGATGGAAAAAGAGAACCGATGCGAAGATAACCCTTAAAACCGAGGAAACGACTACACTGGTAACGGGAAAGAGGGTCATAGACATAGAGGCAGAGACCTCGGCTACTAAGATAACAGAGCTAGGGAGTGCCAAGGTTGGGGAATATCCCTATCCCAAACGGCAACTCGAAGCTATAGCCAAGGTCAAGGAGTGGGTCAAGGATGCCCAAAAGCACCTCGAAGATGCTGAACCCATATTGAAAGACCCTATGGATGACTTCTCCAGTGTTAGCACACGAGTCTCACCCTCAAAACCACAGGCTGGGAGCATGCCTGCACCACTAGGAGCAACTCAGCAGTAAGGCCGGGGGGAAGCTTACCAGGGCAGACAGAATGCATGGCCTAGAACTGCCAGCCTCAGAGGAAGAAAAGGGTCCAATAGCCTCCTCACAACTTTGCTGTCCACTCCAGTAACTCTAAGCTTGGAGGATTTTCTTAGGCAAAATCACTCCTTGTGGCAGGAGTTAAAAGACTCAATCGAGGGACACGCAGAACTTGCGGGTGCTGATCCGCAAGATCATGATGCAATTACACAGATCCCAAGTCTAACTCTACACGCAGATCCTAAGTCTTTGCACATCAATGCTTTTTGGGAAGGCACTGAAATGCACGCAGTTTTGCCCGTCCTAGCCTTAGGAGACATGAATCGGAAAGGAATTATAGACACAGGCACCGATGTTAGTGTGCTAAACCATGTGGTCCTAGAGGCATGGGGAAACCCTCCTGTAGAGACTACTAGATTCAATGTCACGCTAGCAAACGGAATGAAGGTAAGACCATTTGGGGTCTTAAAGAATTGGCCGGTAAAGATTCCCGGTGTGCGATTTTTGGTAAACTTCATTGTCATGAAGGGAGTGGATTACGACATACTATTAGGCCGACCTTGGATGAGGAATCCATGAGTCATAGAGGATTGGGGCAATGGATTGATTTTCCTAGGGAACAGAACTAGTGCAGTGAGGGTAGAGATGGACACTTAGATGACGACGCCTGTTGACTTGGCTGCCATCTTAGCCATGCTAAAAGGCGATACTCAAACGACCAAGCCCTATGGATCGCTTGTTAGATATATTCCTTGCCCTAAGGATGAGAGGGATTGGATGCACGTGTTGGCAACCATTGACCTACCATTCTCGAATGAGGAAGGACCACATCAACAGGCTGCTAAAACCGCTACCATGCCAACTGAGGAGCCAGTTGTGCCGCTTTGCATGATGGCAGGAAGCTCACTCAACCCTGGCAAACCGGCCTCGTCCTGCATCCCCAACAACAAATTAGAGCTTCAGAAAACCGTAGAGTATCTGACCGACAAATTGAACGGCAATTTGGCTGCTAACTTAAAATCTCTACGTGACCTTTTAGCTAAATCAGAATGGAAATGGACCAAGGTCCATGACCTGAACTTGTTATATAACTAGGCCTTAGTTACTGATGACAAGGAGATTGAAGAGGGAAGCTTGGGGGAGGATGAGCAATCAGAAGGACAAGACTCGGATGATGAGGAGTATGAGGACTATCACTCTACGGGAGAAGAGAGTGAATAAAAGATAGACACAATGGAGTACGACATGGAGGGAAAAGCGATAGAACAAATCAGGGCAGACTTGAGGCCTAGGAGAGAAGGGATTAGTCGGAACAAAAAAGGAGTCATGCTAAAGGAGTGTGACAGATCCTCGTTAGAATGAATAGGAGCCGTAGATTATGAGCAAGCCGGAGTAGCACAACCATGGGTAATTCCAGTACTCAAGACAGATTCACCTTCAGAACTACGACCCCCTGGGAAAACACCTTCCTCAAGTGAGGGATGGGAGTTCAACTCAGAGTCAAAAATTAGCACTAAGAGTGATCCCAAGATACCGCAACCCTCTAAGGTCAAACACACCAAGGGAGACTTGCCAGTCCACCTAAGACGCAGGAGGCTAAGAGAGGAGGCTAGGAAGCAAGCTAGGAACTCAGAATCGGAAAGGCAGAGGAAACCACAGGATCTACCCAAACGGTTTACAAAATTTAAAAAGGGTGACAGAGTGGTGGTCCTGTTAGGTGCAAAAAGACAAGGTCAAACTAGTGAACCAATCGAGGGACCCGCCAAAGTTAAAGAGGTTAACTTGGCTGGGAAGGTGAAAAACCAAGATCGGTGTTTGTTGCAGATGACTTGGGGGAGGAGGAAGAGACCAAACTCATTGCGCTCCTGCAAGAGTATGTTGACGTGTTTGCCTGAGCAAGCTTATTGTTCCCACCCTTTAATGAAGCATAATGCGTCTTGGGCACTTTGAGAAATACCCAATCTCCAACCTTGAAGTCTAAATGTCTTCTTTTCTCATCTGCATAGACCTTCATTACCTCTTGTGCTTTCCTTATGCTGTCCTTGCATTGCCTCATGAGCAACTCCATTCTTTCCAACTCTTCCTTTGCTTGTGGGTTGATGTCTTCATGGAATAAAACTGATGGAAGTTGGACTTTATACCCATAAAGAGCTTCAAACGGAGACATCCCAATGCTCATGTGATGCGTGTTATTATAGCAAAATTCAGCAAGGTGGATCCAACGATCCCATGAAGCTTGTGTGTCATGACAATAATGCCTAAGGTACACTTCCACCCAATGATTGACTCTCTCCGTTTGCCCATCAGTCTGAGGGTGATAGGCCGTGCTAGGAGTGAGGAAAGTACCCATAGAGGAGAATAGACTTTTCCAGAAGTTGCCCATAAACTTTGAATCATGGTCTGATACTATTCTCATAGGCATACCATGTAGTTTAAACACACCTTCCATAAATTGCTCGGCGACTTGCCTTGCTGAATATTGGACTTTAGTTGGGATAAAGTGGGCTGATTTGGTCAATCTATCAACTACCACATAGATACTGTTCCATCCATGACTGGTAGTAGGCAATCCCGTTATGAAATCCATGGAAATATGTGTCCATTTGCCTGTAGGTATGGGTAAAGGCTGAAGTAAGCTAGCTGGTAATAGAGTGGAATCCTTATTTTGCTGACACTCCAAGCACTGAGATACATACTCTTTAACATCTTTCCATAGACCTTTCCAATAGAAGCTTTGATGAACTCCATCAAACGTCTTGAAAAGGCCCAAGTGACCAGCCATTGGCGATGAATGCATCTCTTGAAGCACCTTCAGCTTGAATTTACTGCTGGGAATCAAGTACACTTTACCCTTAAACCATAAGAGGCCATTATGCACTTTAAAATTAGGAAATTCAGCATCACACCCTTGCTGTAATTTCTGTAAAATATGGGCAGCATGCTCATCAAGCACATATTCCTCTTGAATGTCTTCAATCCAATCCTTATAAATGGTAGACACAGTAGATAGACTGCATGTCCACATTCTTGATAACGCATCAGCCACCACATTATCCTTGCCAGCCATGTATGATATTTCAAAATCATATGATTGCAAAGTGGCCAACCATCTCTTTTGCTTGGGAGAAAGATTGGGCTGCGAGAGAAAATATCTCAAGACCCTATGATCGCTTTTGACTTTGAAGTGTGTCCCATAGAGGTAGTGGTGCCATTTCTTGATTGCATGTAAGATAGCAAGCATCTCCTGCTCATAAGCATGCATCTCTCTCTCTTTGTCATCAAATTTTCTGCTCTCAAATGCAATGACACCATGCTCCTGTACCAAAACTGCTCCCAAACCTCTACCACTGGCATCTGCATAAATGGTAAAAGTCTTGGAGAAGTCGGGGCAAACTAGTATGGGTGCTGAAACAAGCAATTGCTTCAGCTCATTAAAGCTCTTGTCAGCGATCTCATCCCAGAAGAAGGCCTCCTTTTTCAGTCGATCGGTAAGAGGAGCTGCAACATGAGCATAGTTCTTCATAAACCGTCGGTAAAAGGATGACAAACCAAGGAAACCTCTTAATGAAGTGGCATTGGTTGGTGTAGGCCATTCTTTGACGCATTGAACCTTCTTAGGATCCACTTTGATTCCATCTTCTCCCACTATATGACCCAAGTACTCAACTTCCTTTGTCATAAAAGAGCATTTAGTGGCCTTGGCAAACAGTTTGTGTATCCTCAATATGTCAAAGACCTCTTTTACATGCTGCAAATGGTCTTCTTTATTCTTGCTATAGATCAAAATGTCATCAAAGAATACCAAAACTGTTTTAAAGAGCAATGGCTGAAGTATCTTATTCATGAGAGACTGGAATGTGGCTGGAGCATTTGATAACCCAAAAGGCATAACCATAAACTGATAAAGACCCCTCTCCGTCCTGAAGGCTATTTTAAATTCATCCCCTTCCTTCATGCGTATTTGATGATATCCTGATCTCAAGTCAATTTTGGAGAACACCTTGGCATCCTTCAATTCATCTAAGAGATCATCTATTCTAGGTATTGGATACCTATTCTTGATAGTGACCTTGTTGAGATCGCGGTAATCAATGCACATTCGAAAGGAGCCATCTTTCTTCTTCACAAGAAGGACTGGAGAAGCAAAATGTGATTGGCTTGCCTTAATGAGACCCATTTCCAAAAGCTCTTTGACTTGGCGATCTACCTCTTCTCTTTCCAATTTGGAGAGGCGATATGGTGGTTTGTTGATGGGCTTTGTATTGGGCAGCAAGTCAATGGGATGATCCACTTCTCTTTTGGGAGGAAGAGAGGTAGGTGGCTGAAAAATATCATCATATTCTTTCAGCAATTTACAAAGACCATATTGTTGGTAGGAGAAGAGGGCTGATCCTCTTCAATCTTGGAAAGAAGAATGGTGAACATACATGCCTTTGCATTTATCTCTTTCTTAACCTTCTTGGGGCTGATCATCTCCATTCTTTTCTTTTCAACTCCATGTAGTGTTACTTGTTGTCCACACCATTTAAACTCCATTTCCATGTTGTTGAGATCCATGGTAAATCTGCCCAAAGATTTCAGCCAGTTGCAGCCAAGTATTATATCAATGGGACCCATTTCTAATGCAATTAGGCTCACCGATGTAGTGCACAATGGGGAAAGAGTGATAGGTACATTTGGACAGTATTGATTGCTCTTCTCAAAATTTCCATTTGCCACTTGGATTTTGAGTGATGTAGGTATTTCATGCGTATTCAATTTCAGTCCATTGAGTGACTTAGCATTAATGAAGCTATGTGTACTTCCCGTATCAATGAGTATATGAGCGGTCCTTCCCTTGATTTGACCTTTAAGGCGTAGGGTATTATCCCCTCTTGAACCACTCCATGCATCACTTGATATGGCACATAGCGATGGATGTAAATCAGTCCATGAATCATCCAAATAATGACCGCCCGGGTCGAAAGGAAACCCATCCATCGGATCATAGAACTCATCATGGACATTCTCTTCATTTTCATGTGCCTCTTCTTGAGTTGTTGTGACATCAAGCTGAGCCAAGCTTCCTTCAATAGATTCAACATCGGAATCATCCTCGATGATCATGCTAATCTTCATATTTTTGGCCTTGCATTTGGACTTATGATTGGGTGACCATTTCTCTCCACATTTGTAGCATAGTCCTTTAGCATACATATCTTTGAGCTTGTCATTTGATACATGTTTGCCTTGAGTAAGGGCTGAAGTTTTGGCACTTATATCAGTTCTCTTTCCATCAAATCTATTTTCAGCATTAGGTCTGAAATTACTGCTTTGTTTTGACCCAAAAACAGTAGGAAAAGTGGGTATCTTGCTGTAGGTATTGCTGAAAGTATTTGATGGCTTCCCAATATGCTAAAAATCAGTTTTAGCATGCCCATAATGGCCTGATGTCCTTGGGAGCTGCGTAGGCTAAAAAGAATGCCCTGTTTTTGGCTGAAAACCCTTATATTTCTGCCCATAACTTTCAGCCAATTGAATGGCAGCTTGTAGGGATGTAGGATTCATGGCTCCAACTTCGGAAGAAAGAGTAGGTTCCAAACCAAATATGTATTTATTCAACTTGGCACTATCGGAGACCCCATGAACATACATCGAAAGGTTCAAAAACCGATTTGAGTACTCTCTAACCGAGAGACCACGTTGCTCAAGTGCATACCACTTCTTCTCTAACCGCTCTTTTTCAATAGGGGAAACAAAGACTTCAATCATAGCATTTTTCAATGCATCCCAAGACAAGAAGTCATGTCCCATCCTCGCCATATATCTCCACCAAGTGTGAGCATAGCCTTCTAGATGAAGGGCTGCAAATTTTACTTTGGCATTCTCGGGCCTTGGGTAAAGGGAAAAATACATCTCTAACTTGTCAAACCACTCCTCCAACTCCATGGGTGAAGGGTTCTCTCCCTTGAAGTTTGAGATAATTATTTTCTCCTTGTACTCTCTCTCGTATTGAGGAGGTTTTCCATTATGGAGCTGCTGCCCACTATGGTGTTCTGGCCCAAAAGAATTGCCAAAAGGTCCTTGCCTAGGATATTCATTATTTCCATGCCTTTGTGCATAAGAAGTTTGATGTCCATAATGCATACCATGACTTTGTGGCTGGAAACAATGTCCTTGAGGCTGAAAGTATGTGTTGCTCACATTGGGAGGTTGTCCATGGTTCCCTTGAGGTTGTCCATGCATAGGTGAGTTGAAAGGTGGTTGCTGCCCATTATTTTGCTGATTCCAACCATGATTTAACATGGGACTTGGCCTATTGGGCTGCACTTGAGTAGAGAAATTATGTTGTGGCTGTCCAAAAGCATTTGGGGCTGAATTCACATGTCCATGTGGCTGCCCATAAGAGTTTGGGGCTGAATTAACATGCCCTTGCTCATAGCCACCAACATTTTCTTGAGGGTAAAATTGCTTGTAGAAAGAGTTGCACCCATGGATGTCTTCATCATGCTTTGAGTTTGTTTGCACTCTCTCTTGAGGATCCTGCCCATGTGGCTGAAAGTGACCCTTTTGTTGATGGAATTGTGGCTGAAGTGAAGTGGGCTGAACAAAATCCTTAGCTTTAGATGACTCTCCAACTTCAAATTGACCTACCACCTTAGGAGTAGGTGGTTTAGGTGGTTCTTCAGCCTTATGAGGATGTGGGACATTAAAACCAGCTGTAGGCAACATTTTCTCACCAAGAAGTGCTACAAGCTTGTCAATACCCAACCTCATACCCTCGAAACCTGATTTCATATCCTTTATGTCATTTGACAATTGTTGAAAACTGTTTGAATTCATTGAGATATGAGACATCTCTATTGGTTGATTGGTAGGGGAGTGGGTGGAACTTGCATCGACCTCTTCGTTCTCATAATGCATTCGGTAAATGGCATCTTGAGAAGTGTCATGTTCACCCCTTTCCTGTTGATGTTCACCCCTTTCCTATTGATATTCCTTCAGTTCTTCATTGATAGTATCCAAAATAGGGTCTCTCTTCTTATTCCTAGCCATGGGTTGATTTCTGTCCTGAATTTCCTGTAATAGAAAAACTTGATTATCTTCACTTCTAGAGATCTAAATTACGAGGTCTTTGGCTCTGTTCAAAACTTGAAGATCCCTCTATCCAACGATCTATCAAGTGCAGAAAATTGATGAGTACAGAAATTTCTGTAAGGGATTTTCTGTTGCTATCTGAAAATTCCTGCAGGCAGTGAATACCCTGTTCTAGTCAATTAATGGCTTGTACCATCAATACCAAGCATGTACCAACTTCATAACCCTGTAGGAGATCTCATACATCTGCCCATACTGAAAATGACCTCTGTAATCAGTAAAATGGCTGTCTAACTCAATGTAGACTGCAATATTTAATGAGGGTATGCATACATACTCTGTCCCAAACTTTTAATGCTGAACCATAGTGTCTTTACCATAGGATGCATACATTTTACTGTAGCCATATGTCTTCATACATTTGCCATACATTCATGAGTACCATACATTTGCAAATATCTCAAGAACTTACTGCCCATAAACTCATGCTGTAGGTTGATTTCAAGTGCCTTTGAGATTTGTACCTGCACCTAAATTTGAAAATGCGTGGGATCCGAGACCCGAGGGGTTTGCAAAGTTCCCTCTCGATCCGGGTTGTGCTCCCCTTCAGGGTCCTCGTAGGTTTAGGGGAGGGTCACCTCTCTTTTGTCCTACCGACTCGCCCGGCATCCACTTTTCCTCGTGGGCATGTACATGGCAAGTGAATTCTAGCTCTAAAAATCAGTATGATATGCATGGAATAGGAAGAAAATACAATTGACTTTCATTTGCCCTTTCATGGTATGCAAGATTGGAATTGAAAAGGCTGAAATGTAAATGAGAAATGGAGAGGTATTTACCTCAGCAGTGACTCACTGCTTACAAAGCTTTTCTCACTTACCAATTGGGTAATGATTTTCTTATGATCAAGAGGCAAAATAGGCAATCAATTTCATGTCAGGGTTAGGCAATAAAGATTGAGTAATGAAGCTCAAGAAATTACTGATTTCAGTGAATGAAAGTAGATGGGTAATGCTCATTCATTATGGAAGAGTTTGAGACATTTAGAGATGGCCATTTCAGTAAATTGAAAAGGTTTAGCAAAGACAATGACTGACATAACCTATAGGCTTCATGTAATGCATTAAGCTATGAATGAAAGCTTCATTAATCCTCTTATTTCTCTTCAACAATTGGAAATGAGATCAGCAATTGGATGTAAAGAGAAATTAAGAGTGATTAGAGTACCTCATTTAATTGATTGGAGAAGAGCATTGTTGATGGAATGACCTTCAATCCATAATGCTTGACATAGGTGGGTTGAGCTTGATAATCCTTCTAAAATCAGTCCAAGAGATCTTCAATATTCAAGAATAATCCCTTCCTTGATAAGCTTCAGCTTCATTAATACCATGAAAGCTCCATGACTCCATGAATGCTCCAAATGAGGGTTGATGAAGACCGATTACCTTCTCTACTTGAAGTAGGTTGTAATAGGTAATAGAGAGGGCTTCAATGTGTCCAAGAGATCCCGAAATTTGAGAGGGAATGCCAAAATTTAATGGCATAAAAGCTTCATGCTATCCATTGAATACCTAGACCTCCATTGGCTTCAATCTCCTTCAATGTCGGTCCAATGTTGATGGATTCTTGAGGGAAAATGGTTGAGGAAGCTTCAGAGATGCTTTGCCCACAAAAGCCCCATGATTTACTTTAAAAATTTCAGGAATCGTTGATGCTGTCCCAAACTGTTATGCATAGGGTTTGCAATCTCCATATCCATGCTCCATCAAAGCTTCAAGCTTCAAGATCAATCAATGTTGGTACTAGGATGTATGTAGAAGCCTCAGGGAGTATAATAGAGCAAAACCCCTTTGATCTTGATGAAGAAATTTGAGAAATTTTAGTGCTGTCCAAAATTGTCATAAAGCTCCATACCTAGGGTTTGAGAAAGCTCCCATCTTAAAAAAGGGTGAAAGATCAAGTAGAAGATGATGTATACTCCATAGTTGCACTCCATTTGATCATCCTATGAAGAGTATAACCTCCCATTGCATCACGTTTTGTTGATCAAGAGGGGGGGCTGTAAAAACAGCGCAAACTGCTGCAATACGTCCTCTTACATCACGTGATGAAAACGAGGTGGATATGAAGCATTTAGGTATTCAAATGAGTCCTCTGCGCCTTGAGATCGGGGTGAGATGAGATCCATATACCTCTTGGTTTCCACAAATTTCATCAAAATGAGTTGAATAATAAACAGAGTCTTTATACTAGCAAAGTCGAACTGAGTAGCCCCTGCTTCATACTATACAGGCAGATCCTTCTTTAAATCTGTCCAACTGAGCAAATCTGTAAAAAGGATACCAGCCACACCGGCCATTGCAAAACATTGGACGAACTTAAGGGAGTCGATCCTAGGGTCGTGACTCATAACATCCCAACGGTTCCAGATGTAGTGCCAACAAAACAACGACCTTACCCATGAATCCCAAACACGCCCATGCAGTGAAGGAGGAGATTGATAAACTCATGAGGGCAGGTTTCATATATGAGATCGAGCACACAGACTGGGTGTCACCTATCGTGATTGTCGTGAAGAAAAATGGAAAAATCCGAGTGTGCATAAACTACAAAAAGGTGAATGCCGCTACGAAAAGGGATAACTATCCTTTACCTTACACCAAGCACATGCTGGAGAGGGTAGCAGGGAAGAAGCCTACAGTTTTCTAGATGGTTTCTCGGGTTACAATCAAGTGTAAGTGCACCCCGACGATAGGCACAAGACTGCCTTTGCCATGGAATGGGGCGTATTCGCCTACATTGTCATTCCTTTTGGGCTAATGAACACACCTGCAACTTTCCAGTGCCTAATTTGCACTATCTTTAAGGACATGCTTAGGCGCAAACTGGAAGCGTTCGTAGATGACCTATGTTTACACTCTAGTTGGGCCGAACACTTGAAGAAATTGAGAGCTGTCTTTGAAAGGTGTAGGCTGTACCACCTCTCACTAAACCCCTTAAAGTGCTAGTTCTGGGTAAAACACGGATGCATCTTGGGGCACGTAGTGTCAAGGAACGGCATTGCTACTGACTTTTCCAAAGTCAGAGTCATTGTTGACCTACCGCCACCCGACAACTACAAGGGAGTTCAGTGCTTCTTGGGACACACTGGATATTATCGATGATTTGTGCTAAATTATGCATTAATAGCTAGACATTTGTACAAGCTATTGATAGTGTATGAGTGGACGGAGGAATGCCAGTGCGCATATGAGGAGTTGAAAAAGGCTCTTACGACTGCACCAATCTTGCGAGCCCCAGACTGGAACGTAACGTTCCATGTGCAGATAGACGCCTCTAAGTTCGCTATTGGAGCGTGCTATGCCAGCCTGGTGAGCATAACTTGGATTACCCGGTGAGTTTTGCCAGCAGGCAGCTCATAGAGACTAAGATGAACTACTGCATGACGGAAAGGGAGGGGTTGGCCATGGTATTTGCGGTAAAGAAATTTAGGCATTACCTGTTGGCCACTCCCTTTGTCTTCTTTGTTGACCATTAGGCCCTACTGTATCTTGTGAACAAGCCTTGCGCTACGGGGCACATAGCTAGATGGTTACTCCTTTTACTGGAGTTTGACTTCTCTGTGGTTGTACACAAAGAAAAGCAGCACTACATGGCTAACCACATGTCCCGCATACCCTTAGGAGAAGCCGCTGGACAAGGCGTGCCTGACAATTTGCCAGACACCCATCTTTTAAACTTGTCTAGTGAACGAGAATTATTTAGAGCGGATCTGATGCCATATTGGGCCGATGACATAGTGCAAGTGCTAGAAAATGGACTACCAGAGCGACCCATTGAGAAGGCCAAGCTGAAGAGACTCATCTTGAAAATTCAGCCATACCAATTGATAGCTGGCCTACTCTACAGGTTGGGACAAGTCGGTTTATTGCGCAGATGCGTGTGTGAGCACGAGATGCACGATGCATTAAACGAAGCACATGGCGGAATTGCTGGAGGACACTTTAGTGGGGACACAACAGCCCAAAAGGTGCTACAATCCCAGCTATGGTGGCCCACCCTATTCCGCGATGCAGCTAAATTTGTAAAGCACTGCGATGAGTGCCAGAGGACCAAAGTGCATGTGCAAAAGGACAAGATGGAGTTGACCCCTGTCATAGCCCGGCAACCCTTTGAAAAATGGGGCATCGATTTTATTGGACCTGTCAGTCCTGCAGCACAATATTCCCAAGCTCAATATATCATAGTGGCAACGACTGACTATTTAACGAAATGGGTAGAGGCACGAGCCACGAGGAAGAATGATGCTAGGAACACCGCAAAGTTCTTGTGGGAGCAGGTCATTTCACTGTTTGGCTGTCCAATCAAACTTGTAAGCGACCAAGGCACACACTTCATTAATGAAGTGATTGCCCACTTGCTCTCTACCTTCCTAACAATTCATCGGAGGTCCTCTCCCTATTACCCTCAGGCTAATGGCCAAGCCAAATCCACAAATAAAATCCTAGTCAATGTGCTTACAAAAGTCGTGTCTACTTCAAGAAGTGACAGGGACAACAAGCTAATGGTGGCCTTGTGGGCCTATCGCACAGCTTATAAAATGGCTGTAGGACAGACGCCTTTTAGGTTGATGTACGAAACTGAAGCCATTTTGCCCTTGGAATTCTTCATCCCTAGTTTGAGGCTAGCAGTCCAAGAGCGTTGGGAGGGAAGAGAGGCTTGGACCAACCGCTTCGTGGAGCTCGAGCGTTTAACGGAGACCCGACTCCTCGCCACTCACTCTTTGATTTGTGAAAAGGCTTGATAAAAGATATGGTTTAACAAGCATGTCATGCAGTGAGACTTCGAACAAGGGGACCTTGTTTTGCTATACTCGGTAAAAGGACATAAACAGAAGATGAAGTTTCGGGAGCTAGGGCCTTTCAGAGTACGCATGATCGATAGGATCGAGAATGTCGAGTTGGAGACACTTGATGGTGAAGGAATAGGCTTTTTTAACGGCAGCCGCATTAAGAAGTACTATCCTCCTTCACATCCATTACATGAGCCACCCATGCTAGAACCCCCACTGAATGTCTACATGGCTACTGTAACTGACCTTACAGATCAGGATGAAGAAGCAGTGGCACCAGCGTACCTGTGAATCACAGTCGCAGCAGGAGCGGTGTATTCTTTCGAGGCCTTGATTGATGAAGGTGCTGACTACAATATTTTGACGCATGACCATTGGACACGCATTGGTCAACCATAACTACAGCCCACTAATGCTAAACTCACCCCATTTGGGGGCACCACTTACCCACTCCTAGGGAAGTGCAAGGTGGTCATTTCCATCGAGTCTGAGAGTTTACGAGCCTTCTTCCATGTGTTACCTAACAATAATGGAGCTGGTAATGTGTCGCTATTGGGTCACACTTTCAAGAAGCAAACCAACTCCAATGTGGATTACAACCTAAATTGCATACATTTTGCTATCGGCAATGTTCGCATAGTGACAACTTTCAGCAAGGGCTGTCTTAACTCCCCTACTTTTACAAAGCCACCGGCAGAAACCCCTACGACCACACTTCAGCCCGAGTCTGAACAGACGGAAACTACGGCCTCGTGCCGAGCTCTCAACCCCAGGCGCATGCCCACCAAGAGTGCTTACAAGGCCAAAGAGTCCAAGTTTCTATGGGTGCCGAAACGGCAAAAACCACATCCGGGTAGACCACCCAAGCATGATCCTAAACGTCAAAATTATCAATCGTCCCGACCCAAGAGGCAGTCTAGGCGCTATCACCATAGACGCACAACCATGCCGCGCTGGATTCCCAAAGACCTCTTGCGGGCACAAGGATACTACGAGGGAAATCCTTGGATTTGGGTGCCTAAAAATGGCCAGCTAAGAAGCTCATCTACGAGAAATCTCACCCTAATGAGAGAGGCTTGCACAAGTGGCGCCCAGAACATAGTTAGCAGGCCAGGGCCAGCGGTGGCTAGCAAGCCTCAGCTCATCTATCGACCAAAGCAAATGCCACAGGCCTTAAACCTACCTAATCCTGAGAACTTACAAACCACTATGACTACTCACTCAGAACTTAGTACAACCCCCATGCCTCTAAAGCTTCCTGTAGCATCTCAAAGTGCTTCAGAATGCAAGGCCCAACCCGTGACAGCGATGAGGAAGTCATAACTATCCAGTCCAGTTGTACCAGCCCCGCCAGCGGGCCTTAAACCTTCATACACAATACGACCTTTCCTCTCTTTGGCTAAGGACCTTGCTGCAACTTCTGGGGATGACTTAATAACTTGCATTAAAATGTTAGACAAAACTTTCACTACATTTTCTAGAAGCTATGAGATGCTAGACCTAGGCCTTCTTGATGAAACGCTTGCTTCGGATGTTAGTGCATTACCATGCACTTGGGAGGAATACGAACTTATGACCACTAAAGTTCCCAAAATTGCTGCCGAACTGCAAATGATAAAATCTCGAAGGATCAAGCTGCACTCAGAAGACTTATCACTTCTTATCGTAAGTCTCCTCGTTCTGCTCCTGAACAGGAGTTGCAAGAGCTCAAGCACATGGCAAGCTCACCTTCCACATTCTTGCAGCAATGATTTACGCTAAGGATCCAATGGGATAAAAAAGGTTGTCGCATAATGACCAATGCTGAGCAACGCAGGGCAATTAAAACTATCGAATATGACCCCACTTATGTGGCACCCATCTCCTTTAGGGTCTTGGCCATCACCCGTAGTCAGCATTTGGATGACCACGTGCTCGCCCACCCCTACATTGACCAATTCCTCACCGAAGCGGAATTACATGTTGCCAGTTGCCTCAATATTGGAGATCTCTTCCATGACGTTTTGACCTACATTTTCCAAGTCTCCATCCAACCATCTACTCTGGATTGTCATGCCCAACTCGAATGCAATCCAAGCTTCTATGATTGGCTATTGGATCGGTAAGTCAACCCATGCGAAACAATGATTACCTTGCCCTTCCTGTCCTAATCCTAGGAAGGATTCTTTGAAAGATCCCCGATGGAGGGGGGAGCAAGGTGAGCAAGAGCAGAGCAAAGATGAAAAGTTATGCTATCTAGCTAGCAGATTGTTATAATTAAGAAAGTTTCTATGGAAGAATACTACAGAGGAAAACAATAGCAATGGCCAAGCCTCTAAGAAAGCGTACCCATTTTGAGCACATATATTTTTCTCTCAAACTGAGTTCTGATTTGAAATAAGTCGATTGTTAGGAATTAACGTTGGCATGGTGTGTTGACAGGTCACCACCATGGCAGGACAGGACAAAGGAGGCAAACTCCCATTCTCTGAAGAGGAAATGACCAAATTTAGCATCAGCATCGAAACACGCGAATTCAGTCAGTTCACTTTCAAGCATACACTGAACCTGGACGAGACCATCATGGAGGAACCCGTGATCAAAGACTTGGTGGACAGATGCCACCTCCACAAGTACGTGGAGAAGGTGGGGCAGGCTGTGGATTACAGCATGTACGTGGATTTCCTGAGGAACTTCGACAAAAGCAAGAACTGTGGCACCATCACAGTAAGGACGGGGGAGCAAGAAAGAAGAATCGAAGTGTCCCTCAATGTGACAATCATAGAAAAGGCCCTGGGGCTTGTGCCAAAGAAAGAGAGAAGGCCGAGACGAGATGTCTACACCATGCTGGGGGTCAAGAAAGAAGAGGTGCATACTGTGGATGGAATCAACTTGGCTGACATCCCGAATGCAGCGGTGAAATTACAAGCAAAGATGGCCCATACCCTCTTCTTGGGCCAATGTTACAATGCACTGATGAATAGGATCGGGGTCCCACTATTAGAAAGCATAGCAGCAAGAGTCTTTGAAGAAATAGACTGGAATGGATTCGTACAGAAGACCATTCAAAGTTCAGCTGCCCTCCTCACTCCGGCGGAAGCACCAGCAGGAGGAGAATCCCCTGCCTCAACCGCGTGCTCCACAAGGAAGAAACCTGCGTCAAAAGTAGCTACAATTAGATATGGGGGCATCCTGACAGCCATCATAGACGAAGCAATAAATAATGAGGGCGTTATGGATGAGGAAGCTGCACATCAAAGCCCGCCTCACCACGAAGGAGGGGAATCAAGCGAAAGAATAGTAAGCGACAAGGGAGAGCAGGAAGTGCCACCTCCACGAGCGAGCAAACCCGAAGAACAAAGCAAAAGTGATATGCATAGTGTGGGTGAGGGTGAGCCTTGGCCCCCAAGCTTCTCATTGTTCATGAACAAGATGACCAGTCACTTAGAGTTAGTGAGTGGCTCAAGTGAATATCTATACATGTGGGGTTAGTGAGCAGTGATGGGAAGTGGAAACAACATGGCCAGTATCTCAACATTTCTCCCATTTGATGGCCAATGTGGGACATAGTAATATACAAGAAGTTAGTGAAGGGATTATCATCTTGACCCTATGCCCATCAACTTTTGACAATGCTAAAACTGATCACACTAGACAATTTTTTTGTCAATGCATTCACTGCATTGTCCAATGTGTCAATCTTCACTAATTCAAGCTTCTTGTCTGCTAGGAACTATTACGTAGAATGATATCTAAGAGGGCAAGCAAAATATGCTTATGACTCTCCACGCAACAATATGCTCTTATGTAGACTCTTCAAGACACCTACTCGTACACTACAAGAGAAAGGCCCTATAGACGCGCACTGTACACGCGAAAAAGCGGGCACGTTTATAAGCGCCTGTATCAGCGCGTCTATTCACGCTAGTATACAGAACGCATCTATATATCTGCGTTTATAAACGGGCCTATAGATGCGAAAATAAACACACATATTTTTCATTTCTCATAAAGTCCCTGAATATGACCAAACCTCTTAATAGCTAGTATTTGTTTGAATACATTACCAACTTTACTTCTTTCTGAGTATTACAAATATACATCCAATCATTCAAAGCTAATTATATATGTGTGATTTCATGCCCTATATACATCCAATCATGCCCTATACAAATGTGATTGGATAGGGCATGATTGGATGTATATATGACACAATTACACCTGGATCATAAGGACATGATATACATGTATAGGATCATAAGGACATGATATACATGTATATACGGCATGATATACATGTATAGGGCATACATGTATAGGGCATACATGTATATCATCCAATCATTCAAAGATTATTATATATGTGGGAATTCATGCCCTATATACATCCAATCATGCCCTATACAAATGTGATTGGATGGGGCATGATTGGATGTATATACGACATAATTACACTTGGATCATAAGGACATGATACACAAGTATATACGACATGATATACATGTATAGGACATGATATACATTACCAACTTTACTTCTTTCTGAGTATTACAAATATACATCCAATCATTCAAAGCTAATTATATATATGTGATTTCATGCCCTATATACATCCAATCATGCCCTATACAAATGTGATTGGATATGGCATGATGATTGGATGTATATATGACATAATTATCAGAGAAGTGATTGATATATGCACATGTTGCATCTATTGTGCACTTAACCTAGCCATGGCTAAACTTATAGATCAAAGGTTGACTTGTGCATTTGCAATATATATATATATAGAGAGAGAGAGAGAGAGAGAGAGTGTGTGTGTGTGTGTGTGTGTTAGCCGTTGGCTTGACACTACATTTACCCTTAGAATGGTGCATTACCTTAGTTATTACTATTTTCTATGTGAAGCAGCCTTTATATGTCTTATGAAGTTTACTGCCTCATGAAGTGCAGTTTTGGGGGCAGTTGAAAAATGTGACCTGATGAGGCATTTTGTGTGTTCTTCTTGTCTCTCTGATCCTCACTGATGATGATCACGCCTGATGTATGATGTTTTTACCCAATAATGAAGAGGATTTGGCAGTTGGCGCCATCATGACTGGAATCTTGATCTCGTTTGTAGCATGTCTTGTGCGATTTATTCTCTGTTTTTTTTATTAGTGGTGCTGAACTAGTGTATCTATGCTTTCATATGGTTAGTTCTGAGTTCCTATGATTTCTGGGTGTGAGATTAGGTATTTGCTTCATGAAGTATTTCTCTGTTCTTTTATGTATTCTGCATAGAAAGGGCAGCAACACTTTGGCGATCCTGCCATTTTCTTCTTGGAACCTCTGTGTCAAAACATTATTCAGAATGATGAAGGTTAAGCCCAGATGTTCAAAGTTGCTGCATGAAGAAACAGTTTTCTGTGTGAAGCAAAAGTTTTCTGCATGAAGAAGTAGAACCAGAATCATGACAATTTCATTCTCTTTATGTGGTTTTTATTTCTGGATGCTGAACCATAGTCGAATTACTTTTCTTTGATGATATATATCTGAAAACCTAGTTGCTTCTTGGGGCAGTGGTATATTGCTTCAAGCAGCATGATGCAGATTACAGGTTTAACTTTGCATTTCTGCATATATGTCAGCGAATTACCCATACCGATCAAATGTTATTCTAACCCGAAGCAAATCTAGAGAATTACGGGAGTTATTGCAGAATGATAGTCGGGAAGCAGGAGGAATTGACACCTTGGATGAGGGGGAGTTTCCATCTTTTGGAGAGGAGTTCGAGGATGTTGGTACCTCTGCTGGTACCGTTACTGTGTATCATTCCCCTGCGTCGTCTAGTGAATCTCCCTCAAGTTCCTGTGATGAAGCAAAAGGAGTACTTAACTTACAAGATCTTTCAACTCCTCCGGATTGTGCAGCACGACGATTACAGCATTTGGTGTTAGGAAGTGCAGTCCTGTTAAGGAGACCAGTGGGTACTGCTAGGAAGTCTTTAACATTTGATCCCTTACCCCCATTGAAGAAGAAGAAGTTCCAAATTATGAATCCTAATCCACCACTTAACCCTAAGGTTAGGGCATCTAAATTCTCAAGGAGGAAGAAAGAAGACCCGGATTGTCATGTCGCTCAGTTTGAGACAAGGTGGGTGGCCAGTGGCTTCAAAAATATGTTTGGGGATCAAGTTAAGTTACAACAGTTTGCTGCAACTTTCAAGGGTAAGGCTATGGATTGGTATAGTACTTATGATGCTGGATACTTT
The DNA here is from genome assembly GCF_053477565.2 of Lygodium microphyllum. Taxonomy (NCBI): domain Eukaryota; kingdom Viridiplantae; phylum Streptophyta; class Polypodiopsida; order Schizaeales; family Lygodiaceae; genus Lygodium; species Lygodium microphyllum. The sequence goes on from NC_141155.1 coordinate 2,035,831, forward strand.
ACCACATATGTTGACCTTAAAACCGCTTTCTTAAGTAGTTTTAGAAAGCATAAGACAGCTACTGATGTGTTGAAAAGGTTGAAGCAGATCAAGCAGAATACAATGTTAGTGTAGGATTATGCACAGAAATTTAAAAATCTATTAAACAAGTTGAATCAGGAAGATAGACCTTCTATGGAGTTGCAATACTCTTATTTTGTTAAGGGTTTGGACAAAGCAATTGCAGCGACAATTGCTAATGCAGAAATTGGAAACAATAATAGTATAGATCGGCTAGTTGAAGCAGCGCAGCGGGTGGAAAAGAGACTTGGTAAGAGTAAATCCAAGAAGAAGAGTAAACATGACTCTTCGGACTCTGACTCGGATGGTTCTGATTCAGAGGATAGTAGTGAGGAGGAAAATACTTCATCAGGATCTGAGTCAGAAACCGAATCAAGTGACTCAAATGATGATCGAAGTAAGCGTAGACAAAGGAGATACAAAAAGAAATCGAGGAAAGATAAAACCTCTTCTAGGGATAGCAAGAAGGGGAAAGAGAAAGAGGAAAAAACGGCCTTGGAAAAAAGGTTGGAAAATAAAATTAAGAAGCAACTGTTGGAGATGGGAGTATTGACAACTTCCAGAAGTGTAAAGTCATGTACCATTTGTCATAAAGTGGGTCATGATGCTAGAGAATGTTGGTATAATCCAGTTGTATGGAATGCAAGGCCGCAAACAGCATCTCCGGTGGCACTAGTTAACCAAATTGCACCTGAATTAGCACAGCAAAGAGGATTTAGAGGCTTTGGTAGGAAGGGTCAGCCACCTAAGCAATGGGATACTGACCAGCCAAGGCAGTGGAATAATATTCAAGAGAGGCAGCGAGGACCTTGCTATTACTGTGGCAGGTAGGGACACATGTCTGGGCCTAATTATGAGTTATGGGTACGCCATAGGGCTGAAAGGGGAATGCAGACCGGGGAGCAGCAAGAAATACAACCGACATGAATACCCCGTGGACAGCAACCATCGGCACTCGCAACACTAGTCCTAGTAGAGTTACCTGCAGAAGTCATGGAAAGTGAGGCAGTAAGTCATCAAAAGAACCAGCAAGTTTGTGAAGTTATACAGAAAAAAGTACTATTATGTAAGGGTGTGTTAAATGTTACTAAGCATGGTTTGGAGCCGCAGGTGAGCTGTGACTGTTCAAATTGCATAGTTGTGGAAGATTGTCCGAATGAGACAACAGTTTTGGCCATTACCAGAGAAAAAGCTAAGCAAAAGATTAATTGGGAAGATCAAGAAAAGGCTAGGGAAGTGGCTTCCAATGAAGTTATGAAGTTGTAGAAAAAACAGACTTCAAAATAGCTTAAAGTTGCAGAATTTCCTTATGAAGTGCAAGACAGTCAGTTGATTCATGAGGAAAATCAGATAGATATGTTTGTGTTAGGAATGCAGTTCAGCAAACACTCACAAAGTTTGAAGCCTTGTGAGGCATTGCATGGTTCTCATGAGTTGTTTGCTGCACTAGCCAAATCTTCATTACAGTTGACTTTGGAACAAATCCTTGATTTAATTCCAGGGTTTAAAGAAAAGATTTTAGCTAAGATTATGTCAAATCAGGATGAAGTGTTTAAGCATTATGCTATGGATCGAGAGCAGACTTCAGATTGTCAAGCGGTGATTCCCACACAGATGGAGGTGGTAGACTATAAAGTTCTGACTATTCAAGTTGACTATTTGGGTAGCAAGTTTGATGATGTTCTTCTATATGGAGGTTTTGGAGTTAATATTTTGCCTGAAGAGATGTATTTGGCACATAAGTTGCAAGGACTTGTGGCAGCACCATTTTAGGTTAAAATGACAGATCAAAGAAGAATTCAGCCATTGGGAATATTAAAGAATCAGCTTATTCGGATAGCCGGGCTGAAGTTCAAGGTTAGTTTTGTTGTTCTTCATATGGAAGGTTTAGGAGATTCATATAATATGCTGTTGGGAAGACCTGGATTAGACTAGCCAAGTTGAAGCAGGATTGGGGCTCAGATACAGTGACTATTCCTCATGGAAGTAAGGAGGTGAAGTTATCCACAAGTAATCAGGTAATTTTGGAACCTAAGTACCGTCCGTTAGTTGCTCAAACAATTAATGTTGCACCGGAGATTGAGGATGATGAGGAGGAACTTTTTACGCAAGCTAACCCCACAGTTATCCCAGTTTTTGAAGTGGATGTTCAGAAAATTTTGGCTCAGTATAGGGTATTTCCAGCGGTATTATCATCAGAAGTGGTTTTATCTTCAGAACATAACAGTTACCCCATGCATCAGCAAAATAATTTGATGCAGCAAATTGTTTGCCCCATGAAGCAGGATAGTGACTTCATGGAGCAGAGTAGTGATTTCATGCAACAGAATAGTAATTTGAGGGTGGAAAGTAATGTTACTTCTGAGGGAAGTAAAAATACTGATTTGGGAACACTTAAAGACCAAAAGAAGCCTTCTTTGGATGTAGAGGAGGATTTAGACAAAGCAAGTCAGCAAGCTATTATAGATGCAGAGCTGAAATATGAGCATACTATGCATAAGTCAGCTAGAGTCTTTGAGGATGATGTCCAAGAAGTGTATTTGGAAGCTGAAATAGGCTCTAAGCCGATAAATGTGAGTATTTTCATTGAGGAAGATTTCAAACAGCAATTAATTAAGTCGTGTAAGGACTTTTAGGATATTTTTGCTTGGGAATATACAGATATGAAGGGCTTTGATCCAAAGGTGTGTCAGCATAGAATTAATTTAAAGGCAGATGCAAAGCCGGTCATGCAGAAACGATATCGTATGAATCCTAATTATGCTAAACAGGTGAAGGAAGAGATTGACAAACTTCTTCAAGTGGGTTTTATTCGCCTTGTTAATGAAGTGACGTGGTTGTCACCAATTGTGGTGGTGCCTAAAAAGAATGGCAAAATACGAGTTTGTGTAGATTATAGAAAGTTGAATGCAACAACTATTACTGACCCATTCCCTCTTCCATTCATGGATTCTTTATTGGATGATGTGGCGGGCCATGAGATTTATAGTTTTTTGGATGGTTTCTCTGGCTATAATCAGATTCATATGCATCCGGAAGATATGGATAAGACAGCTTTTGTAACCGAATGGGGTGTCTTTGTGAGTACTGTCATGAATTTTGGTTTGAAGAATGGACCCCCAGAATTTCAGGGTGCAGCTCATAAAACCTTTGATCCTTATCTTACATCTTTTATGAGGGTCTTCGTAGATGATTTTTGTGTATTTGGTAAGAAAGTGGATCATTTGCAGCATCTTAGACTTTGTTTTGAAAGATGCTGTCAATTTGGCATGTCCCTTAATCCTTTCAAATTTGTTTTTGCTGCTAAAAGAGGAGTTCTGTTGGAGCATATTATTTTAGAAGAAGGTATGGCTATTGATTTAAGGAAGATTCAAGTAGTTTAGAAGGTTGTAGTACCTACAACAGTTCAAGAAGTGATGCGCTTTGTGGGGCAGGTCAAATGGCATAGCAGGTATTTGAGGTATCTAGCTCATATTTGTGCTCCACTAACATTGTTAACCAAGAAAGGGGTTCAGTTTGTGTGGAGGCATGACCAGGATAAAGCTTTTGCTATATTGAAAAAGATGTTGGTTGTAGCACCAATTTTGCAACCACCACAATGGGATATTCCATTTCATGTATTTGTCGATGCATCTGATATTACAGTAGGTGCAGTATTGATGCAGGAAAGGGTTGTTGGTTGGTTCAGATCTGTCTATTATGCAAGTAGACGGCTTACAATAGCTGATAAGAATTATACTGTTACTAAATGGGAAGCTTTGGGGATGATCTTTACATTGCAAAAATTTAGACATTACTTGTTGGGAAACCAAGTTATTTTTCATGTGGATCATCAGGCTTTGTTGTATCTTATTAACAAGCCGCAGCTTACAGGAAGGTTGGCAAGGTGGATGTTGTTATTGCAAGAGTTTGATTACAAAATAATACATACACCAAGTAAAGAGCATATAGTGGCTGATTTTCTGAGTAGAATTGAGTCAGTGGACCCTGTATTGGGGTGAATGATCAGTTGCCTGATGGAGAATTATTCAATGTTCAAGTAAGTCAATTCAATTCCTTCTATGATCAAATGTTACAGTTTTTGCTTCATGGAGTGATGCCTGCAGATTTGTCTAGAGACCACCATAGAAGATTGGCATTACAAAGCAAGAGCTATCAAGTTATTTTGGGAGTTCTTTATAGGAGAGGCATTGATAATGTGTTAAGAAGGTGTGTAACTGTTCAAGAGCAGCCTGCAGCTCTTCATGAAGCACATGCACGAATAACTGGAGGGCATTTCTCTAGTCAGATTACAGCTAGAAAGGTTCTTCAAGCGGGATTGTGGTGGCCAATTGTACTCAAAGATGCTCATCAATATGCTAAAGAATGCATTACTTGTATGAAGGAGGGTCAACCTCAATCTCAACATCGAATGCAAGATCATCTAGTTCTACCTTTGGAACCATTTCAAAAGTGGGGTATTGATTTTGTGGGCCCCATCAAGCCAGCTGCTCGTCAGAGTAAGAATCAGTATATTTTGGTCTGTATCGATTATTGTACTAAGTGTGTTGAAGCCAAAGCATTACGGGATAATAAAGTGGCAACTGTAGCTCAGTTTTTGTACTCTAATATTATGAACCGTTTTGGATGCCCCATAGAGTTGGTAAGTGATCACGGTAAGCATTTTCTAAATGAAGTAATCAAAGAGCTTACTACTAAGCATATGATCCTTCATAAGAAGTCTACACCTTATCACCCTCAGGAAAATGGACAAGCTGAAAGTTCAAATAAGATTTTACTCCGAATTCTTAAGAAAATTGTGGCTAATAACCGTAAGGATTGGGATACAAAGTTAGACTCGGTGTTATGGTCCTTTCGTACAGCATATAAGGTGTCAACAGGCTTAACTCCTTTTAAGTTGGTTTATGGACTTGAGGCAGTTGTCCCCATGGAATTCTTGGTGCCTAGTTTGAGGATAGCAGTTGCTTATAGGTTGTGTCCGGAAGAATCACTTCATGATAGGCTCCTGAACTTGTTCCAGTTAGAGAAAGATCGAATTATAGCTCACTACCTTCAAGGGGTGGTGTAGTCAAGAAGACAGGCATGGGTTAATAGGCATATTAAAAAGAAGATAATCAAAGAAGGGGATTTGGTTATGGTGTATAATTCACATCTTGGGAAGCACCCAGGGAAGTTAAAGTTAAGGTACACCGGTCCCTATGAAGTTTTGAAAGATGTTGGTCAAGGCACTTTTGTGTTGACTACTTTAAAGGGTGAAATTATTAAGCCTGCAGTGAATGGATTTAGATTAAGAAGGTTAGTTCAACCGGATTATGATAAGGTACTCTATGGACTTGAACAAGAACCAGTTGCACTAAATTTGGTTCAAATTCCAGCACTGTTACCTCATGGAGTAATCTGTGGCATTTTACCTCATGGAGCACTTTATGATTCTATGACTCATTATTGTTTTTAGGGTGCCCTGGCTTGGTTTTTGGCAAAAACAACTACTCTTTTATGATGAGCTATTAGCTGATAATGTTGTCTTGTATATCACTTGTGGTGAACATGAAGAAGTGAGGCAAACTTCAGTAGTGCTCTATGAAGTGCAATCTATTTGGCAATTGTTCTATCTCATTTTCAAGGTTCAATGGTACTACATGAAGTGGTGGCAATATATGATATTCAAAGTTAGCTCTTGGAATTTACTTTATGAGGATTATCTTTTTAAATTTATTTGTCTTGCAATCATGATTGGGCAAAGTGGTATCATGGCCATAGAAAATTGTGCTTTGATAAGATATCTACCTTTCAACTTGGGATGTTTATGTGATAGTTTAGAAGATCAACTGTCTTTAACTCCAGTTCTGTTGGTATTTTCATTGTGTGAACTTATAAAGTTTCAGTTGCATGAGGTGGGGTTGAAGCAACAAGACTTTCATGTTCAACTTGGAGTACAAGTGGCAATCAATATGTTACCATGTCTCTTTTTTCAAGGAGTTTAACTCATGGTCAGGTTTAACTATGGCTAAGAAGACTCGTGTGCTGTCGCCTGCGCCAATTTAGCAGCGTCTCTCTGCGACTTCACGCCATCAAGCTTCAGCATTTTCTTCATCTCTTTTCATTCCTAATTTGTAGCAGGTCGTCTCGCTGTTGCAACCATGGTGAAGACAAGACAAAAGAAGAATTTGAAGCTCCCTGTTAAGAGGGCACGACAGCAGCCGAGAGCAGTCCAGGACCAGGATGATGACTCTAGTGATAGTCCACCTGATACAACGCCATTGAAAGTCAAGAACTCCACGCCAAAAACGCCTTCTGTTATGTCGAGTGAAGATGATGGTGAGTTGCCTACTCCTATGCTTGATTGCTCTATACTCGTGGATACCAAAGAACCCAATACCATGGGCTGGTTAATGCAAATTGGGTTGCTTGATTATGCGGAGCTACCATGGGAGACTTGGGGAAATAATATACATGCTCAACAAAAGTTACTTATGATTTGAGAAAGTGGCAAAGTTGGCGGAAGATTGGAGCTTACTCCTACTTTACTAGCACATGTTTTCTCTCTTGCGCTTAATGATCGGCCAAAGCATTGGCAGTGCACAGATGAAGCTATGCAGCAAGAGTTTGGGCTTCCTACAAGTGTTAGAAATTAGTGTGTGTTAAGGCATGCAGATGCAAAGAGGAGGTTTTTCATCAAATGGTTCATGTAGAGGTTTTTATTGTTCATAAAGGCTGATGTAATAACAAAGGACACTTTTGGTATTTTATGGTATGCAGAAAATGTTGGGATTCCAAATTGGTCAGGAACTTTATATGAAAAATTGATGCAGGAAGTTCATGTGCCAACAATTCGTAAGCAGTAGCAGAAAAGTAGACTTGGACCTATGTTGGCTGGTTTATATGCTCATTTGCAGGTTGTATGTCCAACATTGCATCCGTCACTTTGGGAATCTCCGACTATGGACAAGGTTACTGCATTTAAAAGGCAAAAATTAGTGGATGGAATAATGGTTGATTGTTATGATAAATATTTGTCTCATGATCATGCATTGAATGATCTTGAGAATGTTAAGTCAAAGGAGTTTGTGGATCCTTTGTTTATGACTTTTTCATCTCCAAAATCTTCACATGCTAGTACTTTGGGATGCACTGTGCCTTTAGATATATCAACATGGTTAAATGATGATGTCAAGAATGACAATGCTCGTGAAGATGTGCTTATTACAGAGGTTAAGAAGAAGGTTAGATTCTCCAAGTTGAAGATGGAGACTATGCCTATACCAAAGCACAGTGATGCTTTGCAACAACATATGGGTTTGTCTTATGATAGGGAAGTGGTTCATGATGGATATGTTCCTCAAAGTCTTGGTGAAGCTTGCTCTTTGGTTGCAGGGTTACATCGGTTCATGAAGGATATGCATGCTAATGGTGCCGTTAAGTTAAGTGTGGTGCAATCTTTACAGGAGCAGTTAGAGTCCATTAAAACTAAAAGAGATACTATGCAAGTTGAAATGGGAAAAATGAAGGAATTACATGAGAATGAGGTGGATGCTTTGAAAAGGAAAATTGATGAGTATGCCGATATGTTGCTTAAATGTAAATTGTCTTCTGTTGCATTTAAGGAATGGACAGCTAATATGCAGGATAAGTTTGGTGGTGAATTGGATTTGTTGGCTAAAGAATATGCTAAGTTGAAGGCTGAAAGGGTATTATTGGATGCCCGTTTACAACCTCTTCTTAAAGTGGAAAAGCAATTTTTGAGAGATATGGAGGTTGATCTTGATGGCTCTATTTTTATGCAGCAAGATTTGACATCAATGAGAACTACATTGACTTCCTTTATGCATGATCAATGGGTTAGCATAGCTGCTAGAATGTCTCAAGTTATTTCTCGGCCATATGTAGTTTTGCAGCAGACATTTGTGTCTGAAAACATGGAGAAATTGATTCATGAGAAAGATATGTTAAAGGAAAAGTTGGATGGTATGCAGGCTGACTATCATAGGATGATGGGTGTAGTGTTTGGGTTGCAGAATGTTAAGCAAATTCAAGGTTCTGAAAATCTGTATGTGGATGCAGTAGATATGGTCAAAGCTAATATTAATAATGTTTTGTAGGATATAAATTAGCAGATTAAGATTCAAGATCATATGGTGGATATAGTTCATGATATTGCATCTTTTGGATTGCAGGAGCATCATGTCCAGGAGCAATCTGTTACGGATTGCAATGATGCTCATGAGCCTCATAGTTCATAAGTTCTTTTGGTGTAGAACTGTCAAATCATATTCTTTTTTTGGTTCATCATACTTACATCATACTTGATATGTATGCCTCTAGGATTATGCCTTTATGTTTTGTTTTGACTATCTTTTGAGGGGCTTATGCAACTGCAGTAGAGGGCTATAAGTATCCTACTAGAGAGGCTCTACTTATGGTTACTCTGTGTGGCTTACTTCACGGTGAAAGGCTGTGAGTAAGGCATAATCTTTTTCACTAGATATGTCGGATTTTGGATAAGGCATTTTGACTTCATCGATCATTCAAGGGTTTGAGTTATGGCTGTGCCAGCCATCCACCGGGCTGTGCTAGGTGTTAGCCGTTGGCTTGACACTACATTTACCCTTAGAATGGTGCATTACCTTAGGTATTACTATTTTCTATGTGAAGCAGCCTTTATATGTCTTATGAAGTTTACTGCCTCATGAAGTGCAGTTTTGGGGGCAGTTGAAAAACGTGACTTGATGAGGCATTTTGTGTGTTCTTCTTGTCTCTCTGATCATCACTGATGATGATCACGCCTGATGTATGATGTTTCTACCCAATAATGAAGAGGATCTGACAGTTAGCGCCATCATGGCTGGAATCTTGATCTCGTTTGTAGCATGTCTTGTGTGATTTATTCTCTGTTTTCTGATTAGTGGTGCTGAACGTAGTGTATCTATGCTTTCATATGGTTAGTTCTGAGTTCCTATGATTTTTGGGTGTGAGATTAGGTATTTGCTTCATGAAGTATTTCTCTGTTCTTTTATGTATTCTGCAAAGAAAGGGCAGAACAGAGAGAGAGAACTGATCAATACACTCACATGTCTCATTTGTTGTGCACTTAACCTAGCCATGCATAAACTTATAGATCAAAGCTTAATCGGTGATTCAAGGGAGTACCCTCACTTTTTAGGGTAGTCCCTTGATTCTCATTATTCTCAAGGAATATACATCACAATCAATACAATCAAAGCAAAAGCAAGACATGCATGCCAATTCATAGCATGAGTAGATTGATGTAAATCAGTTGGCTTGTGCATGTGCAAGCCATTCCAATCATGTCAAGGTGCACTTATAGCTCACATATACTTTTAGATAAGGTGGACCACATGTAGCCAATGTGCACATGTCCTCTTTTCATCATCTTTAGCCAATGTGTCCACTTGTTGGTGACTTAAATAGATCACTGTAAGGATACTTTGCAATACCAACAAGCCAACTACAAATCTCTTATCTATGAAATGTATAAGTAAATTAACTTGGTTAATTTGATGAGGTCAAGTTTTCCTTCCATGGACAATGTGGTTGGCTATCTACTTCAAGGTTATGGGAACTTGCAGAAGTCAATGGAGCATCCTAAAAATGACGATACTCTAATTACTATATCAAGTCACTTCATGTACATATCTTTGATTGATTGATGGATAATATGCCTTTCTCTATCTCTTTCGTATACATCTTCATTGCATTATCTCTCTCTAGCTAAAAACCATTCGTGCTTTATCCACCTATTGATACTTGCATGCAATTGCAAGTGGGATGGTCTAGGAAGTCACCACATATGAGCCAATTGACTTGCCAATGTGTTATCTCTTATCCTCAAGCTTTGTTATATATGTCACCACATAGGTCAATTGATTTGCTAGTGTACCATCTCTTATCTCAAGTTTTTCTATATATTTCACCAGTATTCTCAATCAAAAACATCATATCAAGCATATCTTGCATTAATCAAGCAGATTGGCCAACCCAACATAAATGAAATTGTATGAATAGCAATGTAGATCAAGATCTTAACTTAAATCAATGACACCTTTTTGCACAATATAAACTGTTAGAGTTTAACTACAATATATAATGCCTGCAAAAAAGAAAGAGCCTTGATTTGTTGGACCACTATGCACATACAACTTATATATGTCATATTCCCTAAATGCATGCATTGATACTTACAACATGGAGGCAAACATTTTGATATTGAAAGACTAGGAAAGTCATGTCATGTTGATCCAAAAACAACCAAAAGCTAGCATCTAATCAGTTTAATTGTTTTTGCACATCTGTCAGCGCGTGTAATAGGTATTATCTGCGCATATGCACACACTTACAGACGCGCTACGTAAATATTAAAAAAATTTAAAAAAATTTGTGGCTTTCTTTTCAAACCTGTGCTTTCCTGCGTTTTTTGCGCATTTTCTGCAGTTCGAGCTCGACATCACTACTCATGTCTATCTATCACTTCATGAAGACAATGAGGCAAGGAAATAAGAGTAAAAAGAGGACAGGAGGAAAGAAGAGACAAAGAGTAAAGAACAAGAGCCAAACAGCAAGGAAGAGAAGAAGATTCAAGCAACTTACCAAGGGAAGGGAGAAGGAGGACAAGGAGCTTGCAACCTAGCCACTACTCGTCGGAACAAGCAAATAAGGTGGGTTCTTCTTCTCTCTCTCAATCTTGTTTGCTTTCTCTGTCTGTTTGTCTCTCTCTTCTCTCTCTTTACATGCTATAGTCTGTAACACAATATTAGTGAGTTTGGGAATCTCCCAATTCTCATTTTTTGAATACTAAAAAGGTGGCACCTGGATAACATGCCCGTAAGTTTCTTAAAACCATATGATGTGACCTATCATTGGAAAGCACTTGAAAAATGGAATCTATTGAGCTATAGAGCGCTTGATTTGGAGTTATAGTGTTCAAGTTATGACAAATCCAAAGATTTGACCACATGTTCCAAACTTATGGAAAATTCCCATGTTCCCCAATATGGTGTTCTGTCATCTATGGAGGTTTTTTTGCACGTTTTTTAACCAAGTTTGAAAAGAAATGGTCCGACTGTGCGTGTCTGTCAGTGTGTCCAGATGATAGTGTAGACGCAGGTATAGACACAGAAATAGACGCGCTGACAGACGCACACAGAGACGCAGATATAGAGCAGCATGTAATATGTTTTATCTGCATAGGGTAATATGATTTTTTTTGTGTAGATGTGGAATCATGGATCCTCCAACACTGATCCTGAGTTGGAACGCATGAATAACACCTAAGCGGAGTTTTCTAGAGGTGTTAGTAGCTTTTTTGGAGGTTTTTTCAAACAAGGAGCAATTCATGGGGGAGATGAGCAATTATCTTGGTTGCGCTCCCATTGCAGAGGAGGTTTTCAGTGTGATATCTGGGACACCTATCACATCTTTATCTAGCACTTCCGCACACACACCAAACCTTGGCACACCTCTACTAACAGGTACTCCACGCACTATGCATACACATAGATCAGCTGATGCATAGGGATTAGCTGAGATACATGGATCGGCCGAAGCACGTGTATCTGCAGAAGCACGTGCATCGAGTGAGGTAGAGGGTAGTGCCCGTCGAGGGAGGAGGGAGAGTCGTGCAGGAGGACGAGGAGGTCGAGGGCTTTGTGGGGGTTGCCTAGGAGGTGGCTCTCGATCACCCTCACCGGGAAATGAGAGAGGTAAGTCTCCATAAATGTACTACTCTGTCACTGATGTTGGTGGTATCTTGCATGACTCTGAGGGGAGGGAAGTGATAGCCTACTTGAGGAGTGTCGTGCATGCCACATACAAAGATTGCATGATTCCCTTCAAGCACCAAAAAAATGGTTTGTGGCAAGAGGTGCTACGGGCAGTACATAGAAGGTACCCTAATCTCGAGAATTCACGATTCTCAGATGATTGGGGATAGTCAAAGGTGAGAGATGTGCTTCATAACAAGAGGTCTCACCTTATGATGCGTACCAAGGAGTCACTGCAGAGACAAGAGCAGGGGCACCCTGGATATGGCCAACCAACCAATTGCCACCACAGGGAGTGGAAAGAGGCCAAGAAGAGAGCAGCAGAGAAAATGACAAGTTGCCAGCATGCAGAGGCGCGACGTATCCAGATGGCAACCATGGGATTATCGCATTATGGATCAGGTGGCAGGGAGTCATGGAAGGCTAAGTTTGTAAGTATTATTTGATTTATTTTTTGAAATTAAATTTTGTAATTTGTTTCACTTCATTATGTAGTGTGTTCTAATACATTGTATGTTCAAATTGTTTTGTAGTATCATATTGTTGGTAGGATGCCTACTCCTAGAGAGGTAGGCTATCATCGAGGTCATAACCAGGCGTCCACTTGGTAGCATTTCTACGAGGAGGGACTCATCACGGAGGAGCAATATAATCGTGCCATGAGGATTCCACCACCAGAAGAGGTATGTTTTATTTTTTACATGAAAAGTATAGATAACTCTAATTTATTGTTTGTAATGGTATTTATATACCTTAATCCTTTGTGTAGGCGAACCCTGATGCAGTTGAGGATAGCGAAGGGGGGACTAGTAGTAGCGGTGGCGGCAATGGCAATGGCATAGGCAGCGGTGGTGGTAGCGATGATGATGCCTCTTCTGAGGAGATGTAGAGGAGCCCCATGCATGCATGCCTCCCCTTGGCTTGTAATTTTCATTTTTGATATGTATTACTTTTAGCTAGTGCTTGCGACCATGACCATGCTTGAGGTCACAAGCACTAGAACTCATCATGTAAAAACATTTCATCTATATATATGAAATTTCGTATTCTACATACCTTGTTTTGTTTTCAGTATAAAAATCTTTGAAATAATCTTTCTCTATTTTCCCTAAGCATACATTTTTATGTTGATGGGGGGTAAAAAACCAGAGAGAGCATGTGGCTTGCAAAGCCACATGCTCTCTAGTTTTTTTTCATACCTCTGTTTTGCGCATCTATCAGTGCGTCTAAATTGCAGGATAAATGCACGTCTATTCTCGTCAAAAACTTGCAGAGGAAACGCTTTTTTAGATGCGTAGATACACGTGTGTATAGATGCACAATATGAATATATCCACTTTTTTATAAATATGATTATATATTTACATAGCGCGTCAATACAGGAGTCTATATGCGCATCTACATGGGCATGTAACTCTGACCATAAGCGCGCTTTTAGACGCGAAATTGTAGACGCAACAGTAGACGCGGTAATAAACGCACTCGACATTTTTTATCACAGTTCAAATATTGTATCTACAAGCGCGTCTATGGAGCCTTTTTGTTGTAGTGGTAGAGCCTCCTTCTTAAGCCATGGATTCCATGGATTGTAGCCACTTGAGCCATACCCACCTTGTCCTTATCTCATAAAGTTAGGGCAAACTCTTAGGACCCATGTCCTAACACTACTCCTACCTTGGAGAAGAGTTTTTATCTCGAAAACATCATAAGTTTCTCAACAACTACTATCACTTGATTGGGGTGATTTTGAAAGAGCAATTGGTTAGTTAGAGTTGAGTCTACCCAATGTAGTTATGACTTATGAAGGGTTAAGCATGGTAAATGCTAGCATCAAAAGGGGTACCCATAAACTATACTCAACTTGTCAGTGAATGTTCATGTAGTTGATTGTAACATATGTCAAAGTAGAAAATATCATAAGGTTAACATGGTACTCCTGAAAATAGTGACTCTTAACGTCATCTTGAACTTCATAAATAGCCATTAAATTTTATTTTGGCTCAAAAGTGAGATCATCGTACCATTAGCCTACATTATCTTGTCATGACCTTAAAATTAGTGACACTTAAACTCCTAATATATCATAATAATCAACCATTCATACATTTCATCATATGGTGGCTATCCAAGACATAAACATGTGAGAAAAAGTCTTAAAGGTTAGTGTTCCAATGGTCAATATCTCTTGAATTCTCATGGTGCTTCAAACACCTTCTTACTGAACACTAGGGTCCATTCCATGTACTGTGCTTGCATCAACAAGAAGATATCCTAGCCTTGAAGAATTCCTAATACTAATCTAGAATCTCTAAGAGTGGATGTTCTAATCTAGGATCAATATATGTATAAAACTATGAAATAGCTTATGTCCTTCAGTAGACTTCCTTCTATGATGGCCGTTCTTCTCTCTTGTCTACTACTAAAAGAACCTATCCTTGTAAAATATATCTATTTCTTATTTTCATAGGATACTTTTGTTTACGCGTCTAATATTGAAAATCAAGGAAATAAATCCATTTCTAGGAAGCAATACCCAAAACGTAAGGCATAACAACATCATATGTCACCCCTTATTATCACTTCAGCATAGTGAGTTATGCGAGACAAGAATTAGTACTCATAGATAGAGTCATTACAATCATCAATTTCATGGTTTCTTGACCATTTTTTGATATAGATACTTGCACTTTTTGGTGGCCCAAGTAAAGGATCATCTTTGAATTGGTGGACATGTATCATAAGCTTGTTAGACAAGCTAGCATGCAAATTTATGTGAGGCCTTGCAAATATCTTACACGGTCTGTGCATAGTTACTCAAAACAGTATCATTGAAAAAGCATTGCATACTTATGTGTCTATATCCAAATGCCCATGAGAGAGCATTAAAGATGAATCATAGAGCACCATGGCTCATAAAGTTATACCATAGTGGTTGTACCACAATCATAAAGTATATAACTTTCGAAAATTTTCCAACTACAATATAGAGAGATATTAAAAAAGAGAGAAAATAATGTTGGGATTTAGGAATTTCATTAATGATTACTTAACTTTAAAATTTTCTTCAAGTAGCATGTAAATTAAGTGTATAATGGAGAGCACATTTCTCAAACTCATATACAAAGTGAAAGTATAGCTAAACTAGAAAAACTTTTATTTAATTAAAGCCAAAATAATGACACTTATACATTATTGGAGATATTGTTGGCCTTGCCAATTATTTATGACAACAATCTTTCTAAGAATGATCGCCTAAAAATGATTGAAACAAAGGATTTCAACTTTAGCACAAGTAAACTCCTATGGAGTAAGTCCACCATCAAAGTCCTTGGATTTCTAAGCTATAAGATCTACACCAAGAGGATGCTTACACTTGTGATTATGAAAGAAAGAAGAACCCTTAGAAGTCACCTCAAGATTAAAAACTTAATCAATGTAAATGTAAGCCTATTTGATTAGCATTCTCCAAAGTTTTTGGAGCTTTGATCTCAACTTCCTTCTACAATTCAGGATTTACACCGCATAAGAAGCCTTTCACCTTGTAAAATTGATTTATACCATCATCAAGTTTCAATAGTGAGATATATAATGTGTAAGAGAACTGTGCTTTTGATGACACCGATCCTAGGCATCCCATTTCTACTTCCTCCCGTTGGAGGGTAGGAATCCCTTGTGAGACAACTTCTCGAATTGCACCCCAACTCTTAGGGTGTGTGGTGGCATATTAAAAGTAATCCACCACTTGTAGGCCTTACCTTAGAGGAAGAAACTAGTCTGCATTGGCGCCATCTCACCCATGGTACAACGAAGCCAATGTATATCAGGCCACTTACTTAGAAAAGTATTGACTACATCTTTATTGCAATCCTTCTCTTCCCCCTAGAAGATTGGTGCTTTCAAGTTCTTCAAGGAATTAACTTCTTTAGTTGAGCCAATGGGATCTGTAGTGGATAGTCTTGTTGGAAGATGGTGCAAGACAGCTAGCCCTTGGCATATCTATCAAAGCCGCTTGTGAAGAGACTAATGTATTAACTAACTCCATGATTTTAGATAAATTAATACTCATATGCTGCACAGTTGTTTCTAATGCAAAAAACCATGTCTAAAGTTATTTAAACTCTATATAGTCTAAAAGTCCATGTGTGTTCATGATCTCTTCATCATTGGACATTACAGTAGGAAGAGGGTTGCCAATAAAAGCTACTTCACACTCCAAATCAAGTCCTTCAAATTCAGACATGTGAGTTGAAGGCACATCAAAGTCCATGATGAAGATCAAGTGTATGTGCATATAGAGAGAAGCATAAATACCCTTGCAGGGAACTCAAGAAGAGGAAGAAGAAGCAATTCATAGAGGAATCACCTCCAAAAATCAACCTCAAACTTGTATATGGATAATGATGAACAATTTCATAGATCACATTAGGGGAGTTTTGAGGTCTCGAACATGCCCTGTAAGAGATCCTAGAGAGAGAAAATAATTTAAGAAATAAAATCATTTTATAGAATTTTTAAAAGGTTTATATTTTGGTAAGTTAAAATATCAAAATTCGTTAATAAGTAATTGTCGTGATATTCTCGTGGTCACATCAAACCTAGAAATATAGGTCGCCATAAAGTTGGCAAGGTTGTCATAATGAAGATATTATCTCTCCTCATTAAAGCAAAAAGTAATATTCAATTTGAATTTTGGTGGATACTCGATTGCCTCCCTCCATCGTTTCTCTCTTCTTTTTTTCTCCTCCTTAGTAGTCTCTTCTTTCTTTTCATTCTTGCTTCTAATCATATCCTTAGCTATGGATCAATCACCCAATGATCTCTGTAACTATGGATCAATCATCTAATGATCTCTGTGGCTCTCATAAAAGACCTCTCTATTATCTTCATATTGAGTTGGATAGAGAGTATGAACCAATAAGAAAGAGAATAAAATCTATCACGGTTATAGAGTCTATGAAACATATACTGAGGTTTGAAGGAAAGAAGAATATTGATCTTTGGTTAGATGGAAAGCTATATCCCAAATATCCTAGTAGAAATATCACTCCTCCTTTCTATAATAGCTCATTATTAATGAGGTTTATTGGTGATGGCTACAATGGATTTTTAGGTTATACACTTAATCTTGTTGCAGAAAAGGATATCCTTGGACTAGAGAATCATCTTTTGATGAAACACAATATAGAGTTGTTGCAGAAGCTAGAGGATTGTCAACAAAAAATTCATTCATTGGAAAAGCGTATCAAAGCTTATCAACGAAAGCAAACTTTATTAGGCCTTCGAAATCAACAAAGAGCTCTTAAAAATATTGAGAATCTCAAACGAGGAGGAGGAGGCTGTGGTAAAAGAATCCAAGCAACAAGGTATATTTTTTTTCACTTGAAAAATCTTAAATATGTCTTAATTTAAATTACTTGCATTGATTTGTGATGTTAATTTTGCTTAGATATCTTCTACAACCAAATGCAAGTGAAAGAGATTCTTTTAAAGCAGCTCAGTTTTATTATCATCTTCTTCCTTCAGTAGTTTCAATGGATATTTTGTAGAATAAGAAATTTAAAAAGGCAAAGAAACAATGCTTGGAGTCATTTGTAAAGGATCATTCTTTGGATTCTGAGTTAGTACAGAAGACACTTGATAGTATTGGTATTAGTCGAGATGCTTATATGCAACTTTTCTAGCTTTTACAATCAAATATGAAGCAAGGACAGGTACGCAATTGCATACTTTCGAAGCCATTTGTGGTTAGGACTATCAGACAGAGAGTTGATAACAAAGTGATAGAGATTCTAGGTGAGCCTTTTCATATCAAGGCTAGCTTCAAGGACAAGAAAAAGGAGGTTACATTCAATGAATTTAACAATATTTTCCTTGACTTGCCCACCCTACAATGCTTAATGATCAAATTTTATGACTTGTCAGTAGAGCAGAGGCACATGGAGTGGCTAGATTTGTGATTAAACTTGATGAAAGTGAGATTCTGAAATGTAAAAAATTGGAGAGAATCTCTATTACCTTGATGAATAGAGCACTTTCGTCAGGTGATTGCAATCACTCAACATCATTTAGTGTTCAATCTAAATATAACATCTGGTGGCTATGAGCATTTGAGGTAGATACTGAGAATTTTGATATACTATATTGGGTTTTTCATCAAACATTAATACCTAATGTTATTCAAAGGCAACAAGCAGGAGAAGAGCTATTTGTTGAAGGATTTGGGAACTACAGGATTGAGTGGCACATAGCTGGTGACCTAAAGACACTCAAATGTATGTATAATGTATCAAAGGGAGCCAACTCGAGATCTCCTTGCTTATACTGCATGTCACCAGCTGCAGAGTTGAAGTCAAGCAATTGGAATAGAGCTCCCTTTAGGCACAATAAGGATCCACAGTTTAAACTGGTCTTGGAAATTCCTTTAGCGAATGCCCATATTTGTACACTTCATGCACTTTGTAGGATAATTGAAAAGCTTGTTCATCTTTATATAGGATTTACATGGAAGCTGAAGCCATTATCAACTAGAACAGATGCTATAAGAAAGGTTGAAAAAGTTCTCTCTGCAATTGGTTTGCATGGTGGTAATGTTTTTATTGAACGAGATCTTTAGAAGTCTAAGGATGGTAATTGTGTCCCAAAAAAACCATCTATTGGTGGAGTGAAGGTTAGAAGGTTTCCAGGCTTTCATGGGAGACTTGGCAAGATAAACTCGAGAAATGGTGGCTCAACTATTAAATTTAATCAGTGGAAATCCCTACATAATGCAGTTAAGGATCACACTAATAATGGACAAGCTCAAAATAGAAAATCTAAAGTTTGGGAAACACTAGACAAAGTGTTTTTTTATTGTGATAAGACTGAATGGAATGATGATGATCTCAAAGACTTTAAAAACCAATTGAACCTTTTCAAAAAGGCGATGATGACAGAAGCTTGGGGTGATCAACACTTTACTCACTATATGGTAAGAAGTTTGTATATGTTTGTTTCTTCATTGTTGAACTTATATAATGTTTTTTAATAACTTTCTTTATTTGTTGACTATGCAGCATATTCTATACAACCATGCTCCATACTTTATTAAACAATATGGATCTCTATCTATCTGGTCAACCCAAGGTATGGAAAAATCACATTATCAAGCAAGAACAAAATATTTTAGACACACAAGACATGGAGGTGGAAGACACAAAGCCAACAATTTATTAGAGGTCTTTCAATGGTTCTATCGATAAATTTGGCATAAATTCAAGCTTAAAGATACAACCACATCAAGCAATACATCATCTTTAGCAAGGACTATACAAATTGTTACCCAAAGAAGAAAAGATAGATATTTAAATTCTTGGGCAAAGCAAAGATTTACAGAATGGTTACAAACCAAACAAAGAGTTGGGAAAAGATAGGTTTTAAAAAACCCTTAATCTTTGGCATATTCTAGTCTGATTGTGTTGCAGAAGAGTCCTTAGTTTCAGGCACCTCAACAGGGCCTTCAGAGGAGTCCTTGGTTTCAGGTAGCTCAACAGGGCCTCTAGAGGAATCTTTTGTTTCATCCCACTCAGTAAGACCTCTGTATTTCAAAAACTCTTATTTCTAATAGCCTGGAAGAAGCTTCAAATTCTTACTATCTCCTACATAAGAGAGCAAATAGGAGCCAAGAACTCCAAAATATCCAGCTCTAGATTCACTGTATCCAGGCATGAAGCCAAAAACTCTTATGGCTTCTTCCTTCTCCACTAAAATGATATTGTCCAAACCTTTGCTGAAAACTTGAGATCCAATTACCTTTGAGATAGCTCTCAAAGCCATCATTGGGGAGAGCTTGACAATCTACTATGATATATTACAATTGTTTGATTGTTTAAGTTTCCAATATAATGGCCAAGGCTTTGATTTTTTCCAAGCTTCATTGGCCTAGAGCCCTTGGCCCTTCCAAGAAAGTTGTCCAGATCTTCAATCTCAATCTACACAACAAACCACAATAGTACAAGATATAAGATATTATCTATAATGCATAATAAAGTCTAACATAAACTCAATGGGTAACTTCGAATTATATTTCATACCTTAGGGTAATCGTCTTCTTCAAGAAGACTATCATCATAAAGATTTATTGAACTCTTGGGCTTCTCATCTGATGGAGACTTCAATCTCTCTTCATACCCTACATCATCAATATAAAGTTTATTCTCGACCTGCAAGAACTCTCTTTCTGTAGGTAGCCCCCCCTTTTCGTATTCTATGATCTGATTAATACATGTATGTAAGGCTATAGAGCTATCTTGGAAATTCTCTCCCTCAACATCAAGACTTGCTAGTGGTTCTTGTTCATAACCTATAAAATTCATGACATTTTTGCCCCAACCTACAAGGATTGCTAAGCAATAATCTTCTCTAAGATAAAAAAGATGTTGAATATCATTTAGCAACACATATCTCTTCTTGTTGATAAGATAAGTGGGAAATGTTGGAACAGATGCAAGAGGACCTTCTTCATCAACCTGTGCACTTGCCTCGATCTCCTTTTCTTCCACCATTGTGATATTGCCACTCTTGAACAAACCTACATCAAAACCTTGGACAAGTTGTTTCTCAACATCTTCTTGGAACATCTCCTCCTTCTCTTCGACCTCCTTATCCATACTTGCAATATCCTCTAGCTTTCCCTGTTGGTCTATATCTGGAGAAGATTTTTCCATGTACTGAAGATACACAATAAATCCAACGTCCTTGTGGATCAGAAGGCATTGGTGTTGATACATGTGGAAAGGGCAACATGTTTCTTTCTTTCTGAATTCCTCATCAATGAGGTTGAACCTGCCTAGCGAAGTTGACCTGGATGTACTGGTGGCTCCCATGACATCACTATAATGAACAAATCCATTGACTTCCAAACCTTGCACATGTCTATCATAAAAACACCTGTACTCCTTAAGTTTATCTTCAAGATCCTCCAATAACTCTTTCAAATCAAAAGGAACATTGAAAATTTCCCTGATATAGCCAAACTTGGAAGAATTTCCAGTGGTGTGTAAGAAATCAAAGAGCCTATCATCAGATGTCTCCATTAGCTCCTCCTCATCCATTCCTTCCAGAGATAGCTTCCTCTTTTTCATCTTGACCAGGAAAAGATTTATCTCTGAAAACAAAGCAGAATGGCAACAATATCCAATAAAACAAGATGGAACCATGGAAAGAGGCCCCAAAAATGCATTTTTCAAGACAAAAAAATCAAAAAAGGAGAAAATTTTTTAGTTGACCGGTGAAACGCGAAAATTAAAGTGTCCAAGGAAATGCCTGTGAAGAAATCGCGTTTCACCAGACACTACTTGAAGACAAAAATTATTTCAATATCTCACCGGTGAAACACGATACTTAGCAAAATATCACTAACAGGGACATTATTTCGCGTTTCACCGGTCTAAAGATGCAAATCAAGAAGAGAAACATGAACTATAAATTAATTCTATGGAAACACAAAAATTTATGATAAAATTCTTTCTAGAAAAGCTATGCTGCTTTTAAAAGCTACAAAGCACATAACATCTATAATTATTCAAGTTTTATTAAAAATTCTTTCTATATTAATCAAATTTATTTTGTTAAAATACTTGTAATAAAAACTTATCAAAGATTGTTGAACTGCTCTTCACACAGGAAGCCGAGATGAAATTGTTGAAGGGAAGTCGAGACGAAATTTCGGCAGAAAGGAAGACAATGTCAGAGAAATGGCTTTGAAAGGCTTTTATATTGACCGTTAAGCATGTGGTGATAGTTCCAACGAAAAAGTTTGTGTAATGATGGAAAAATAAACGGGACCGCAAATTTGAATGAAATTTCCAATATTTTTGCATGCACGAAATACCTCAGAATACGTGCACACCTGTCTCACTTAATACACCATATCAAACTCCTTAGAAGACGTGCGCACTCCCTTTTTTCGAAAATACGTCACACGTGTGTTACATAACACTTTGCCAAGTAATGCTTATACCATCGATTAAAAAATTTCGGTAAGCAAGAATACGTTACACATGTGTTACTTAACACTTTGCCAAGAACGTTGAGTCCAGTGCAAATTCACCGTCTTCGCCTTTCACCGCATTTCCAGCAAAGCAGAAAACATTGCTACTCCACCTTTACCTTTGGTGTTCCTTCCAATCTCCAAGCATTTCACTGCTTCCCCAACAAAGTAAACCTTCGACCATATTCTCGTCATTAGGCTGAGATTGTGAAGAACAAGCTTCAAAGAAGGTATGGTTTTCTGCATCCTGCTTTTCACTAACAGGCTCCATTCAATGCATTTTTTTGATACTTTTCCTTAATCCTTTATGTTATTATGAGCTTATCAGCACTACAAAAGAATTTTTTCCACAGTGGGAGCATTCCTTAATGTTGTGGAGATTTAAGGCAATCTTCAAACTTTTTCCCTAATTTTGTGGATATTTTATGTAATTTTAAAAGATTTTTTTAGATCAAAGCTTTTTTTTTCTTTGTTTTGTTGATTTCTTTGCATTCATGAGTTGTCCCGTGAAATGCGAAAAGAACGTGCTTCAAGGAGGCCTCCTGTCTTAAAGTCTAGTGAAACGCGAAAAGAAGTAGCTGCAAGGAGACGCCTTTCCTGACACTCGCGCTTCACTGGACACGCTGGAGAAAAAGTCAACTGAAACGTGAAAACAACATGCAGCATGGATACCTCTTGTCTGAAACTCGCGTTTCGCTGGACATGCTGGAGAAGAAGTAACATGTCTTTTTTTGGCAGATGGCTAGGACTAAGGCAACAACAAGAAAGGAGAAGATTGATCCTAGGGGCTTAACATCAAAGATTCATCAATCTTCAAAGCCTCAGAAGCTCTCTAGAAAGTCAAAGCCAAAGAGAAAGTTTTCTCAAAATGTCAAGTACCTAAGGGAGATTAGGAAGGCAGGCTCTTGACAATGCAATTCCAAAGTTGTCTTTTCAGAGGCTTGTCAGGGAGATTTGTGACAAATATAGTTTGGATAGTTTCAGATGGACAAGAACAGCTCTTAATTGTATACAAGAAGCCACAGATGATTTTTTAGTTGAGTTTTTTTAAGATGCCTATATTTGTGCTACTCATGCTCATAGGCTCACACTCATGGACAAGGATATGCTAATTCTTAGGAGGCTGAGATATAGATTTTCAAAGGTCCTTGAGCCAATTCCCCTCATTGATGTGAAGACATTTAATATCCTTAATGTGCCCCCAGCTAGGGGAAAGAAAGATGATTCTAGTCTCAGGGTTGAGGATGTCACCCATGAGAGGATACAAGGCAACATGAAAAAGAGGAGAAAGCTAAAGAGGAACATGCAGATAAATGGAGAGAGTATAGGAGGCAAAGGGCTGAAGAAAGGGAAACAGAGTAACTGGAGTCCTTTGAAAATGAGCTAGCCACCCTTCTTGAAGCAGCTAATCCAAAAGGATTTAGTGTGTTTTGTTTTTTACCTGGTGACTTAGGTAAAAGAACTGAGGTTATCTCCTTTGATGCTGCATGTGTTCAGATTCTTAAGGACAAAAGAAGAGAAGTAAATGACAGTATTATTCTTGTTGGCCTAAGGTATATCCATCCATAATTACTTATACTTTTTTATATTTTTTTAACAATAAGATTTTTCTTGTTTATACTCACTATTTCTATGCCTTTTCTAGGTGTATAATGCATGAGTTTCCTTTGGATATACAACAAAAAATTGAGGTTCTTGATCTATCTATCTCATTCTTTATGAGAAATGAGCTTGATACAAGTTTTATTGAGCACCGATTCAATCTGATTGACTTCGATACTTTGGAGCTCCTTATAATTCCATATAATGAAAAGTAAGTGACTCAATATTCTATTAGAGTTTTTGAGATTTTATCCTACTAATTTGTTGAGATATGATTGCTTTTAGTTCTCATTGGAGCTTGATTGCAATAGACCTTGTGGATAAGCAATGTTTTTTAATCAACTCTATGAAAGGAAGCCATGGAAATGCTAAATTGTAAGTTATATTATCCAAGGGCTCCTTGATATTTCAATTCTTTCTTTTGTAAGTACTCTAAATTTCAACATATTTTATATATAGAGGTGCCAAAATATTAATTGAAGAGCTAGAGAAAAGACCCCCTAATGCTGTCTGATTTTCTTGCAACAATGCAATATAGACAAGTTGCGGTAAGTTATTCATTAAAATAATTGAAACATAAGTTTATTCTATGAACTACCATACGTCCTCTTTATAGTTTTACTTTGTGTTGGTGGTTGTAGTGTCCCCATCAGGATGATAGCCACTCTTGTGGCTAGAGGGTGATTGCAAATGCTAGAAGAATGGTTAACTTTGTTTATCTTAATGATGATAAACATGTAAAGGTAATATGAAAAATGCTAAACTTTAAGATAGATATTAATTGCAAATAGTCCATTGATGATAAAAATATAGTCTATTGTAAGAACAATAATGAACTAAAACTCTTTTTTCTATAAATGTGTGACAATTATCGAAGGATTGCTATGCATCTGAGCATGTTTGGTACGTTAGAGCAAAGCTCTTGAAGTATATAATGGTCAATTGTATGCAACCAACAACATAGATTGGTGGGGATTTGCACCATGAAGGAGATGCGGTGCCTATAACCACAGAAGGCGAAGCCACAGCTTCAACACCTTCTATACCCAAGACATCAAAGAAAGGCAAAAGGACTCCTAGAAAGGATAGTTCTCCAAAAAAGAAATAGCTTTGCCATATCGCCTTGTAAGCCTTCATATATAGAAATTTTCCCTTCAGCCCTTGTATATCTCATAGAGATGGCAGATAGACATCTGCTACAAAATTTGTACATATATTTTATATTGATAGTAAAGATATCTTTTCTTGAATGTCCTTGCAGTGTATATTATTTTCTCTCCTTTTCGATATCTGCAAAAAATAAATTACAAATGTTTGTTAGTTAGAAAGTGAGATCTTGATATACATCTAAGTAGATATAATATGATGTGAAAACTTACTCGTTTCTTATCAAGTTGGAATACAAAGGAGCATGGTAGTTCAATGTCTTGATTTTGTAAATCCATTCTCACTTGATGTAGCGTACATGATTTTCTGATCTTTAAGATTGCAATAATATCCTCATTGAACCAAATATCAAGATCCACTATAGGATCTTTGCTGAAATCATTAAGATTCTAGTCTAAAGCAACTAGACTACTACCAACAAAATGCCATTGACTATAGTAAAAGCTAAGGACAAAATTTTGAGTAGCAATCATATATTTACAAGCTATAGAGTCTTGATCTATCTTACATATAATTTTTCCTTTTGTCCTTGTATCCCATCCTTCATCAACAAATTGTATGATATGATCATATGTTAGTCTCTTCACTGAAAGCATGGTTTTTGTTATTCTTATCTCCATATTAGAGAAGAAATCAATAAATATATTAATAGACATAAACAAAGTAACTTTTCTTAGCCTACTTGAGATATTAGATTTTAGTGCTTTCTAGATCTCAGAAAATATCTTACATCTATAGCCCTCACTAGTAGCTGGACTTGGCAAAGGCCACTCAAAGCTTGAAAAATCTGGCAAAGGAAGGAGTTTTATTGATCCCCATTGGCAACGCCGCATAGGAATAACATAAGAGTGGTCATAAAAGAATATTCCATTCTTTGCAAGCTCTGTCTTCTTTATGGCTCTATACATTTCTTCTCCAATTGAACCATGTATAACATCTATAATAGACTCCACTGGTTGCCATTCCTCAAGATTAGAGGGATAGACATCTACAAGACAAACAAATATTATAATGGAAAAACCTAAACCATGTTTAAGAAAGGAAAAACTTTAAGAATCAAATTCTTACAATTTGGTCTATGCATTGGAAGCTTTGAAGATCCAGGTTTCAAACACAGCTCTCTATGCATGAACACATGTTGCACTAGTACCTCTTTGATGCTATTCTTATTTGCTCCAAGCTTAACATCTCGGATTCTGCCCTTCCAAGCAGAGATAAACGAGCTCTCATGTCTTTGCCTTTTTCCACGTTTTGCTTGTTGTATGGTGATCCAACTAGCTTTGCTAATGATAGTAGGAATCCATCTTCCATCAGTTTGGAATGAGTTAAACACTGATATGGATGTGATTTGGGAGCTTGGACGCCTTGTTGAAGGTCGAATTTATGTATCCATGGTAGAAGAGAGAGAGACATGCAGAGAGAGAGAGAGAGAGAGAGAGAGAGAGAGAGAGAGAGGACTAGGCTACCATAATGGAGGGAAAAACAATAGAGGAATAAAAGAAAGGAGGGAAAAAACTGAGCGCCATGCTTTTCACCAATTTTGAATTTCGATTACATCAGTCATTATCATTAATCTAGAAACATCATTAAATAAAAGCAGCCGAGACTCTATGCCACTAATGCAAAAGATGTCATAATCACGAATATAAGAGTCTAAAAATAGATAATAAAAATAAAATTCCGTAATATTATTATATTGATATATTTTTGTAAAATGTTTTTTAAAAAAAAGTTCAGTTATACAGAGGCTTTGCTCTTATTGGTCTAGAGCACTCTCTCTCCACATCCTAAAAGGCATTTTCGAGACCTCAAAACTCCCCTAATGCGCTATGAAATTGCAGTCACTAAAAGTTTGAAAGACTAGCTATGTTGAAAATTGATGATAATAGGGTTGAAAATTAATGATAATAGGATTGAATCTACAAGATTGTTGAGTAATCCACTTCACAAGCGTATAAGAATTAATAACCAAAATTTATTATATGAGTTTTTAAACCACGAACCCTCATTGATTTTTTGCAAAATTTTATGAAGATGTGGACAGTAAGAAAAATGAACTTGACTCCAATCGCCACCATCATATACTTGCTTCACCAACTTGATAGCCTAGAAATCAAAAACTAGTGTATAGTTGATTACTTTCTTGTTCAAGTTCTCAATTGACTTCCAACTATGAAACAAAGGCAAAATAAAAAAGTCTAAGTCTAAGTTAATAGCACACAAGAGTTATGTCGGTTGGTACTGCTAGCTTGCTCTGTGTGTGTGTGTGTGTGTGTGATTGGAGTTGAGGATTAGGACGAGTCGCCCAAGAGCTTCTTTCCAAGCCCAAGCACAATGCCCAAGCACAATAGAAATTTTACACTACACAATGACCTCCCAAAATAGAGAGTCTTTTCAAAAAATGAAAGTTTCTCAACCACAAGAGGAAAGTGAGCCCTCTTTGTCCAAAAATAGCTCACTTTGAGTCTATTTTTGGAGCTTTCAATAGTGCATGCCTCTAGTAGGCTCTGATACCATTGAGAGGGCAAATGGAATAGACTTAAGAATCTCCACCCAACCATGCTCTTATATAGGCTCTCTCAGACACCTATTCTTAGAAGTCCGTTTCCATAGCCATGGTTCCCATGGCTCATAGTATCTGCCTGGCCTTGCCCTCATCTCATAGACTTAGGTGTGAATTCTCAAAATCCATATCATGACCATGTTGCACATCAATGTGTTTTGTCTTTTCATGAAACATTGGATTTTGTGCCAAGGCAATTGCACTATAACTATCATAGTGAAGAACTTGTATCTTTTTCTAAAGTCCAAGATCTCCCATTAGGTGAGTAAGCCATATAGCTTCCTTGAAAGTTTCACTAGTTGCAAAATACTTTGCCTTTATAAACGGATGCACAATCTTGAAGAGTTGACCTTGAAGAAAATTGCAGAACCAACAAACGTGTAGATCCATCCAATAGTAGATCTATGACTATTGACACAACTTACATAATCACTATCCACACATCCAACTATGGATAACTCTCCACGGCCATAGCATAACTGTCAATTTGTTGTGCCACTCAAATATTTGAGGATCAACTTGACAGCTTCCCAATGCTTCTTTTATGGAGTGGACATATTATGACTAATTACTCCCACTACATATGCAATGTCTAGTCTCGTAGTAGCCACCATGGCATACATGAGACTACCACTAGCTGAAGCATATACAATCTTTGCCATCATAGATTTATCCTTAGGGGATTTTGGACAAGCCTTTTTTCTAAGCTTCACATATTGAGATAGCAGAGTACTCAATAATTTCGCCTTCTGCATATTGAAGCATTCAAGAACTTTATGCACGTACTCTTTTTAAGATAGTATAGCAAACCCTGTTTATGGCCTTGAGTAATGTTCCATACCAAGTATATGATTTGCATTGCCCATATCCTTTATGTCAAAAGTCGCTTGTAGTTGTTGTTTCACGTTAGTTATGTCCTTCATAGAATGACTAGCTATGAGCATGTCATCCACATACAAGATAAGCATAATGAGCTGTCCTTCTATAGGCTTTTTCACATAGATACGTGGCTCTTCCTTACTACATTTGAACCCAAGGGAATGCATGAATGTATCAAAATTTTGATACAATTTCCTATTTGCTTGCTTAAGTCTATAGAGACTCTTATGTAGCTTACAAACAAAGTGTTCCTTGCCATGTATTGCAAAACCTTTGAATTGCATCATGTAAATCTCCTAGTCAAGATCACCATGTAAGAAAGTGGTTTTGACATCCATTTGAATGAGCTCAAGATATTTTGGAGCAACCAATCCAAGTAGGAATGCCAATGTTGTTATCTTAACAAGTAAAAAGAATATTTCCTCAAAATCTATGCCATAGTTATGCTTGAATCCTTTTGCCACTAATTTTCCCTTCTAAAGTAAGCTTAACATTGTCAGATCCATACTTGATCTTATGAGCCCATTTGCATGCTAGTCCCTTCTTATCCTTTGGCAAGGGAATAAGCTCCTATGTCCCATATTTATGTATACTGGCTATCTCATTCTTTATTTCAAGTTCCCACTGGGCTTTATCCTTGGCTAGCATGGCCTCTTTATAACAAGATAGCTCCCCACTATCAATCAACAAGACAAAGTCAACGCCTAAAACAAACCATGCAAGTGAATGTGAGACCCTTTGAGATATTCTTGGCTAGTTAGTACTAGCATCCTCAGTAGCACTTTTAACATGAACATTAAATTGTGGAAATTTTAGCTCATCAAATCTTTATATAAGAGGTAAGACATCATTGAATGGCTTTTTTTGGTATTTAATTTCCTTTATTGGCTACTTATGTATCTTAGTCTCATTAAAGACCACATCATGTCTATGGTGTATGGATCAATTTTTGGATCTCACAAGTGATTGTCAAATTGGCCATCCAATCCATAACCTACAAAGGTGTATTTTTGTTACTATGGATCTAGCATGTAGCTCTTTAGGCACATGAACGTAAGCTTCATAACCAAAAATCTTGAGTCTGCCAATATAGGATAGCTTATGTCTTATGACCATAACTCCTCAGGGATCTTGAACTTCAATGTAGCATTTGGAGATTTATTGATAAGACAGATGGATGCATACAATGGTTTAGCCCAAAACTCTATGTCAGATTAGCTTCTGAAAGCATGGACATAATTTGCTCTTAAAGTGACATGTACATTATTTCTACAACACCATTTTGGGTAGGAGTATATGGAGCCTAGTGACTCACATCTATAATTCTCCTTGCAACATAAAAGTCAAAAAACTCTTTGGCAATGTATTCACTACCATTGTGTGAGCGCAAAGTCTTGAGCTTCTTTCCATACTAAGTTTTAACATGAGAGACAAATTTCTTAAAGTGAGAAAATATATTGTCTTGTGACTTCATAACATAAGCCCAAACTTTCCTAGTTGCATTGTCAATGAACATAACAAAATACATTGCACCACCAAGACTTTAAGTCAGCATGGGCTCGCATACGCCATTGTGTACAAGCTCTAAGGGTCATCTATCTTTCTTAAAATGCATATTTCTAGAAGTTCTTGTTTGTTTACCGTATTGACAATGTGCACAAAATGGAAATTCAAAAAATGAGAGATGATAAGTAGCCCAAATAAGAAAGAATGTTCTTTTCTTTTCCAAAAATATTTCCAAACTGGCTATACCACATAGCGACACTTGACAGCTCAATTATGAATACAAGACTCTTTCTCAAAGATACATACAAGGGGTAAAGAGATCCCCACTTTAGAGCAATTGGATTTAACCATATTATTTTTATATATGCGCCAAATCTAATTATAGAATTTTACCTTATGCCAAACTGATATCAAATTCTAAGTCAGGCATGGAAAATGGCAAAAATTTTGAAGTAAAAATCATGTTTTATTCGTAAGAACAATCTATATGTCCCCCAAGCCATTGATATCACAAGTGTAACTATCACCTAACATGACAGAACCAACTATCTCTTCATATCAAGTAAACCAATACTTGTGTGGTGTGACATGAGGAGACCCACCAAAATCCAATATCCAAGTATGTGATATCTCACCAGTGACTAGTACTTCAATTGACAACTAGCTATCAAGTGACAAAGATTCTTTAGCATCATAGAAGACCTCTGTACACTCCATAACCATATGAATATCTTGTGCATCATCATCATCATCAATGACTAAGTTGGTCTCTTGTATCTTCATTGAGCTCTTTCTTTCTTTCATATCTTCATCATCACTATCTTCTTGCTTCTACTTCCCTTTCTCTCACTTCCATATGCAACGATCTCTCTTTATGTGACCATACTTCTCATAGTAATGGCATTGCACCTTCCTCTTGTTAGGAGACTTTGACCGCACATGACTACCATCTCTCTTGTTATGGTCATTGTTAGATTCACAATGCTTTAAATACCATGTACACTACTTTGAATGAACTTGTGTTTGCATATAACGAGTCTGGCCATGCTTAGAGTCACCCATGGCTATTCGATGTGTCTCTTTTGACAAAAAGGCACTAGCAACTTCCATTTGATGCAAAATTACTTGTGGCTATACAGAAGGTTTCCCACAGTGAAGGTAGAGGACAAACCAAGTGAATAGCTTTCATCTCATCATCTATATTCAACTACTATACCTAAATTTGTGCAAATAGAAAATCTAACTCATTTAAGTGTGCTACAACACTTATGGACTCTTTCATGCATAAACAATAAAGCTCACATCAAGAACACCTTATTATTGGTTGAGTTCTTCTCACAAGTGTTGCGTAACTTCATCCATGTAGCATGAGCAGTGCACCATTCCAAAATTGTAAAGCATACCAATTTTGCAAAATGTAAAAAAATTGTTGACCTAGCCATGGCATCAAGCTCCTCCCACTCCAACTAAGTAATGCACTTATCCTCAACCCTTCCATGATAAAGAATGGGGACTTGTTATTTCTTCTATACAAAGCCATCTTGCATTTGCTTTTCTCATAATAGAGCAAAGTCTATGCCATCAAACTTCTAGACATCATAAATGTCATCTTTTAATGCCATAAGAGCAATGCAAAAAAGATCGCAAAATTTTTGAAAAATTTTGGCATAGTCTCCTTTGTACAATGGCACTCTAAGCTAATCCAAAATGTCTCAAAATTTGGCAAAGGAGATATCTCTAATCAAAAGTATGCAACCAAATATCTATAACTAAAATTTAAAAAATTGTTGGCATAGTTTTGGTAGCAAAATGGCTCTGGAAACAAACCAACTAGCCAACCAAGAGAGAAAGTGTAACAAAAGCTAATTATAGAGCATGTGTCAAAATATAATAAAATTTTGGTAGCATTTTGGCTATATTTTGGAATTTGAACCAAAAAGTAGCTCATAAAACACTATTAAAACTCAACCATGAGCCATCAATCTATCAGATATATGCATACAGATATATGTGTATTAGGCAATATATCATGTCAAAGCAATCCAAAACTGATCACAAACCATACATCTATCATCGATGCAAGGGAGGTTGGTTGAGGGATCACTTCAAAACTTATATCATTGAACAAATCTCCACATTTGAGAATCCAAAAAATCCATAAAATCTCACTTAAACCTCAACAAAGGCTGCATTTCAATCAAGATTGTCTCAATATATGCTAGAATCAACATACATAGGGCTATCCATAGTGTTGTATAAGCATCATAGTCCACATATACATGACAACTAAGCCCAAAACACTTGTGACAATGCCTCCACAATGGATAGTAGCAAAGCAAGCAAGTGGCATCAACAAACAAGAACAAAATATCTGACAAATCTTCAATCTCAAGTTAAAAGCAATCTAAGTACCAAAAGACACTGCTATATGTCAATAATCACCAAGAAAAACATAAAAGTGACAAACAATCTTTGAAAAAGCCTCAAAGCTATAAAGTAAACTCCCAAACTCCCACTAAAATCTATGAGCAAGGTGGTCGCAAGCTCAACTCAATCATACAAGGAGAAGATTGTGTGATCACAACTATGTGTGATTTAAGAGGAGTGTTTGGAACCCACAAAATCAATCTCCCACTTAGACATAGACTAGTGCATCATCTTGCATACACATAGCTCTCAATCATTGGCTATAAGAGCATGTCAAGATAGGTGCTCAATATCAAAATCATCAACCCCATTTGAGCATAAATAAGCTCTTGCAAATCTTTACACAATTTGCAAAATGAGATGCAAAATTAGCGTGCAGTCTAAAGCAAATAACTCAAAAGCTGCTGAGAATTTGGAAAAACCTTTCTTCAACAAAGTTCTAGACCACAAAAAAATTCCTAGACATGAAAGGAGCCAACATAAATGGGGTTACCTTTCAATAGCTCATAATTGATCTTCAAAATTTGTAACCTGTAAACTATGACCTACAGTCATAATTTGCAACGTATCTAAAAATTAGTGAGAAATTTGGAAAACCATTGCTCTAAAAGTTGTGGAGCACAAATAAATGGTCAAGGTTCATGGGAATTGCAACAAAATCAGCTCTATATTCTAAGATATCTTTGTTGCAAAAAAATAAAATAAAATTTGTTGCTCTCAAACATGACATAGCTTTGATACCACGATGAAGAGTGCACATGTGCAAAAGCATGCATGTGTATATGATGAGAGAGAGAGAGAGAGAGAGAGAAAGAGAGGCAGAGAGATGAATGGTGTGGGTAGGGGTGAGCCTTGCCTTCCAAGATTCTCCTTTCTCACTAACAAGGTAACTAGTCACTTAGGATTAGTGAGTGGCTGAAGTATATATTTGTACACTTGGGGTTAGTGAACTAGTGATGGGCATTGGCTATCAACAACATGGCCAAAATCCCAACACATCCTTGAAAAAAATCATGTAAACAACCTCTTCATTGACTAGTCAATATATAGAGTATCTACAAAGTAGTATGGAGCTACCCATCTCATTTGCATCTATGAGCATATCTTTCCTCTATGCTTTAAATAGATTATTTTCTCAACAAAATTCATGGTGGTAGTGTCACAAAGTAATTTGTGCAAGTGTCAAGAGGCACCGCGCCTATGGTTGAGAGAGAGAGAGGAGAAAAGAGAGGATATGAGACCACTTTACACTTTAATTGATGATGGAAAATTGGAAAAATATGTGTTTGCAAAAGATATGATGGAAAACTAGATAAAGGTGTGAGTAAAGCGATAATAAAAATTGGGTAAAAATGTTGATGATGAGGCTTAGTAGCAAAAGTAGATAGATAAAAATGGGCAAAAGTGGGTAAAAAAGCTTCTCCAAAGTTGATCAATGTGAGGTTCCAGATACTATGATGCTTGAGGCTCTAGGATCAAGCATCCTTTTGAAAAATTAGCTTCTTTATCTCTTGAGATAGATGATAACTTGATCATGGAGAGTATACAATTGCAATGCCATTCTACACACCACAATCTCAATCTTTACTTCACTTTCATACTTTTTCAAACTTTTGGGAATTAGTTTGATAAAATTTATGTTGAGAACACATAAACTCTAGAGCAATGTTAGGTCATTCAATCCAGAATAATTGGCAATAAGTAGTGTCAGATGATAAAACTTGATGGATCTATTTGATGTTGTCAAGACAACGGTCCTGAGAAGTCAGTCTTAGGCTACGAGATGAGGGCAAGGCAGACATGGTCCGGATGGCTATGAGCCATGGGGCAAATGACTAGGGGAGCCCAGTGTGGACTAGGAGACCTATATAAGGGCATGGAAGGGTGGAGACTAGTATTGCCCATTACCCTTGGCCTCTCACCAATATCAAAGCTAAATTGGGAGTCATGAAAGTAACCATTCAATAAAATGTTTACAAAAGTGGCGTTTTTGTGGATCTGCTTATGAATGACACCAAAAAAAATGTTCTACATCTTTTTGCATCTCATGCACATCGGCTAATTCTGCACCGTTTGGGAGATATCTGTGTTTTTCTGCACAACCACGGGAAGAAGGAAGAGCTTACGATATGAAGCAACAATGAGTCTTGGAGGTCCTCAGAGAGAAGGCTTCCTTTCTCTCTTCCTCTCTATCTCTCTCTTCCTCTCTTATCAGGGATCCCCAGTTTTGCCATGGACTTCATGGAAGTGTGGCAGTGACGTCAAGCTACTTCGATGGTGACGATGTATGACATTGCGGATTTTAAGTTCTAAGATGAGAAGTTGTGGCATGTTCCCTTCATGATCTCTCATGCATAGCTTCATGCATGTGCATGCAAAGTATGCATATGCATGCAAGGCATGTATGTGCAAACTTAGACAATCGCATGCACAGCATGCACACATCAACGATTGGCATGCAAGTCATGATATACAAGCATGCATGGCATGCAAGGCATGACATACAAAAATGCACGTCATTCATGTGTAGCTTTTGATATACTTTGCAAGCGTGCAAAGTGATTTTGCATGACATGCAAGGCATGTGATGCATGGCACGATCATGTTTAAGCAAGTTGTTTGATGTGAAATTTTCATGGCTTTGAATCACGTATTCAAAGGAGAAATTTGATGACAATTTCTTGGTCATTGTTGAGCGATGCATTTTGATTCAAATATTTTGGAGCAGATTCATGGATCTCGGATAGCAAATCAGTGATTTACTTTGCTCTCAAGTGGCAACGTGTTTGATGGCAAAGCCAATTTTTGCCAAGATTAGGGACCTATGAGGTGGCTTCTGTCCATTATGTAATCATGAATGGCATGGTTATTTTTAGCAATGTGTACAACATATTGTAGTCTTTGACGGATGAGGTACAAGAGTTTATACTTCTATTTTGAGAATTATGTATGTTTTTCTTCTCTTGCAGGTCTCTATGAGTAGATCATACATCGATTTTTCTTGCCATGTCTTCTATAATGATGGTGTTTATATCTCAAGAAGATTTTTTAATGGTTTTTTGGCATATGGATACGATCCATCCAGATTAGGCATCATTTTTATCGAGTGTTTGTTCGTCTCATATATGGACCTCAGTTATGGCACTTGCTTTATGACGATTATACGTCATAGATATGGACATATTGATGCTGATTTGTTATATGTATTTATACATCTATGGCAAAGTTTATGTTTATGATTTGTCAATAAGCATATCTTTATGTCTATGCTATGAGCATAACACTCTCTCCTCTTATCTTGGGGGAGATACATCGTTTTCTTAATGCTATGAGCGAAGGAGTCTTCCTCTTGTTGATGAAGATATATCATCAACACCATTATCTATATGGCTATTATGAGCCTTGGCGTTTTTTTTAATGGTTCTGCACTGCAACAACTTCTCTACATGCTTTATGCCATATGATGGTATCAAGTAAAGATCTATGCATTGCATTTGGTGTTTTGATCGATAGATATGCTCTAGTCTATGAGGCTAGAGTCCTAAGTAATCACTCAGGGTTAGTTTGCCAGTGATGATGTAGTGACTCATTTTGGTGGTATTTACCATAGCAAAGTAACACTGCACCATCAAACCTATGAGTGGATATGAAAGGTATATACACTTTAGTGGTGCATTGTCTTATAATGACAACAAGCAACTAGACATTGTATCCGCACAAAAACTGGTAGATACGGGAATGGATACCCTCAAAATATATCGCGCCACAGCACCGCACAACAGACTACCATCACACACATAAGATGAAAAACCATCAAATAGAATAACACAGCAACAACATCATCATCATCGTATATATCAGAACATAGATACAAAGCTCCGCACCAGAGTGCACTCCCACAAGAGTGCAACCACACAATATATATCTCCCTCACAAGGGATGCCAATAGACACCGGGGATGCCAACAGACATGGGATACAAACGGGTACACTCCCAGGACAACCGCTTGGATCCCCAAGGACACACTGATTACACCGTACATGCGGTCCGCGATGTTGTGGCAAATGCCGTAACACTTGGTACGCACGGTGGACTATGCGAACCCACAACAGGAACACCCAAACTCAGCAATAGAAAAAGGCAACCACTACAGTGGTTGTGAAGCAGTAGAAGTAGAAGACACAGGAACAGACTCAGAGACTGGAGTTAAAGTAGTAGGCGAGGCCTACAAAGCCACCGTTGCCGCAGGAATTGGTGCCTAGTCCGCCGCTGCAAGACCGGTCATAAACCTGACTCCTTTGTTCTGGGAACAACTTAGGATGCTCCGGCCATGCTTGCCTTGGAACGATCTGCTCCACAAAATCCTGAACACCCGCAGCACGATGCTGCTCATTAGGCTCCACCAAAATAGTGTAACTTGTCTGGAGAGGTGTCAATGGGGCAAACAGAGAATGGGAGGTATAAAAACGTTGCAAGAAAGCATCAGTCTCATTCCATCAGGGCGGGCATGGAGGTAAAGTCAAGGCAAAACTGTGACAGCACAGGTCTAGCCAAAAGCATACTCTCTGCGAATCATTTCCTTCTACCATTGCACCGTCATCCGCAGTCGCCGACGCTGGTCCCGAAGAGTATCACACTCCCGCAAAATGTGGGCCATCTCTGCAGAAGCAGACATCTTCATCCGCTGCACCGTCATCTGCAGTCGTTGTCGACGCTGGTCTCGAAGAGTATCACACTCCCACAAAATGTGGGCCAGCTCCGCAACAAGCATATCTTCATGCAAAATGACGGCACCACCGACTCGACCACAACCTTATCAGGCCCGCCGCAGAGCCTAATGGAATCTCATCATCCAGTGGGCCCATATCTTCCTGGTGTACCACAGAGAACCCTGTCCGAACAGCATCCCGCCACCCAGCTAACTACTCCCGCCAGTGTTGGTGCACCTCCATCTTCAAGGCTAGCACTAAGCCCTCTTATAAGTCCTCCATGTTGACCACGACATCTTCCGTATGAAGTAAATATGCCGCAAGGGCATCAGAGGTGTGACGACGAAGCAATTCATCAGTACTGGAGCAAACGTACTCCTCGTACTAGTCTTGTACTACAGCAAAATGGGTCTGCGCCCTCCGAGCATGTTCCTCCAATCCCTACACTTGTGCCCGCAATTGATATGCCTCTGCCTCCAACGCCTGAATCCTCTCAGCATCTGCACTTGATTGCGGTCTTTGGTGCAAGGACTCACTGACCATTTGTAAAAACCAAGCACAACTGTCAACATGCTCCGGCTGCACTGTGTAATCTGGAGAAGACCAAGGGAAAACAACAGTGATCACCAGAGTAGATTTAGTAAGCACACTAGGAAGAGCAATCAAAACCTCAGTGCCGATATAGACACCGAACTGACATCGAGAATCGCAACAGATTGCTGAGGTTGCACTGCCACATCAGGTAACCTTTGTAGCATATTGAAGTGCCATTGTTCCAAGGGCAATAAACCACCCGCAGCAGCAACAGTCATAGTAGCAGCTACAGAGACCGTCGGGGTCACCAAACCTGAAGACGTCAAGAAAACAGAAGTAACCGCAACAGCAGGGGAGGAAACCGCACTTAGAGAGGGCACACTTAACCGCAACTCCCCCATGGATGTGCGCTTGCAAGGATTGCGAGGAATAGGCCGAGAAGAAGAAGCTGATGCAGTCACGCACAAACCCTCAGAAACTATAGATGAGGGGCGCGACATCCCAGCTGACCCATCCGAAAACAAAACTTGTAATATCTGGCTGACTTTGGTGGTTACCGCTACATTTTTTGCCAACTGCGCTGAGACCCTCTCAGCTTCAGCACGAAGGCGATTGTGAAATACACGGGCCGAAGCTACAAGCTCCGACTGTGCCAACTGCAACATGGCACGCACCCAAACTAACAAAGTATAGGTCTTTGCCTGGTAGGCAAAGTGCATCAATAAACCATCGATAGCATTCTCGAAGAGAAACATTTTTGCAGTTTGACAATAGTTTATATTCACTGCCAACTTGAGGGCCAAACTCTTGCTCCATCTCCGCAGGTGTACTTGGATATTTGGCACATGCAACCCGTCAATTGGCAACAATAAACGATCAAATATCAACTATTTAGTGAGTTGAATCTGCCGATTTCCCACAAAGACAGTATATCCCCACGTAAGATTCGCTAGAATAGACTGTGCGTGCGGATGGACGATAACATCGCCCTAAGAGATGGCAGCAAAACCTTGCAACCGCATCGTAGAGAGCCATGTCGCCACCTCAGGATGCTTAGGAAAGGCCAAGGGAGTAAGAAACATGAACTGCAGTGGGCTAGCAATCATGGCGACGAGAGCACAAATCGACAAAGCAAGGAAGGCACAAAAGCACGCGTAAGATTGCCAAGGCAGTAAGGAGAGATAGAATAAAACCCAACAAAATAGCTCCCACATAAGCAAAGGTAGAAACGCCTCTAGCTGGGGATCATGTTGATATTCACGGGATCGTATGCAATGAGTAGGTACGAGAGCCCTTATGGAAGGCAGTTGCCACAAAGAACACATTAAAAAGGGTATCGCCGTAGACGAAGCGAAAAAGGGCACGTCAAAAAATCATTGGTCTTATAATGCCGCAACTAGTACCCATTTACCAGACTAGAGAGCACCGCACCCTACAAATCTTTCAATGTAAAAGACGTTGGGCCAGCCTCCGCAAAAACCCAAAACGAACCTGACCATGCTTCAAATGAAAGACCAAAACCAGATCCCCACACTGAAATTTGTGGCGTCGAGAATGACTATCGACCCAATGCTTTTTGCGTCTCTGTAGTACTTGCATTAAATAGAAAGAATGCCAACGGGACTCCTCTAGTTGAGCCAGCACATCCAATCGGTATACCACAGAACCCTCCGATAGAAGCCTCACCACCACCGCAATCCTATAACTTGGCAATACACCGGAGTAATAGCTTCCATTCCAAAAAGCCATCTTGAAAGGTGTAAACCCGTAGCCACTTTAAAAGTTGTGCGGTGCGCTCAAAGTGACGAAAAAAGTTTCTCGTCCCAATCACTATGGTGAAGATTAACAAGTTTGGTCAACATTCACACAATCTGTTTATTCAAAGATTCCACCAATCCATTTGCTTGCGGATAATAAGAAGAGGACTTGAGATGTTGAATCTGAAAGGGAGAGAATGATCGAAGCTTAGACTCGAGAGCTATGGCAAGAGAGCAAGAGTAATAAAGAGAGAGACGAGAAATGGGAACTCCAACAGTCACAATGTGTGACGGGGCCTTCCTTTATTCAAACTGTCACTAAAAGAATAAAGAATAAAGTGACGGTGACAGGCGCCCGCCACCTGCAGTGTGCAATGGCGGTGACTGTCAGTGTAGTAATACATGGGCGGCTAGGTGGAGGCGCCTTTATCCCCAACAACCTCCCAGTTAAAGGCGAATCTGCCCTAGTGAGGAGTGAAAAGAAAAATAAAAAAGACAGTACAACATGTACACATGTACAACAGGATGAGGAAAGACGTCATCTCATCCCACGCCCATCAACCTCCTGAGGAAGGCAAATCGCTCTGTAGAGAGGCTTTTCGTGAGCAGATCTACAAGATTCTGGTCAGTTGAGATCTTGACAAGATCAACAGACTTGTCCTCAATGACCCCATGTATGAAGTGATACCTC
Source organism: Lygodium microphyllum (assembly GCF_053477565.2). Classification (NCBI taxonomy): domain Eukaryota; kingdom Viridiplantae; phylum Streptophyta; class Polypodiopsida; order Schizaeales; family Lygodiaceae; genus Lygodium; species Lygodium microphyllum. The sequence continues at coordinate 2,075,530 of NC_141155.1, forward strand.
ATCTCAATGTGTTTCGTCTTTGCATGGAAGACCAGATTCTTAGCTAACTGAATAGCACTCATAGAATCCGAATGCAGTGTAGGGATAACATCAATACCAAGGTCAACAACTAAATGACCCAACCAAATAGCCTCCTTGTAAGCCTTAGTGGCTGCAACATACTCAGCCTCTGTAGTAGAAAGGGCCGTGCATTTCTGCACCCTAGACATCCAAGAAACAACACCTCCAGCATATATGAATACATAACCGGAAGTGGACTTCCTACTATCTGCATATCCTACATAATCAGAGTCAGTGTACCCCACGACTCCTGTATCTTGGCTGCCATAGCATATGCACATATCTGTAGTGCCCTTCAAGTATCTCATGATACCCTTCATGGCATCCCCATGCTTCTTGCCAGGTGTAGCCATATAGTGTGCCACAACACCAACTACAAAGGCAATATCTAGACGAGTGGCTATCATGGCATACATAAGACTGCCCACTACGGATGCATAGGGAATCTTGGCCATCTCGGCCCTTTGCACATTTGTCTGCGGACAATCAACCTATGATATCTTCACATAAGAAGGCAATGGATAGCCAATAGGCTTTACGTCCTGCATGCGAAAGCGCTCAAGGACTTTATGAATGTACTCCCTCTGTAACAAGTAGAGGAGTCCTTGATGCTTGTTGCGTCTAATGCACATACCAAGTATGTGAGTGGCCTATCCCAAATCTTTCATCTCAAAGCTCTTCTTGAGCTGAGTCTTAAGAGCATCTAGCTCATCACGAGCTTTCCCTGCCATCAGCATATCATCCACATAGAGTACCAAAATCAATAAAGAACCATAACACTCCTGTTGTAGCCCTACCATCAGCATATCATCCACATAGAGTACCAAAATCAATAAAGAACCATAACACTCCTGTTGTAGCCCTGTGACTGCATAAAGGCATCAAACTTATAATACCACTCCCTAGGTGCCTGTTTCAAGCCATAAAGACTTTTCTTCAATTTGCATACTAGGTGCTCCCTGCCAGGTTCTGCAAAGCCCTTAGACTGTTCCGTAAAAAATCTCATCATGCAAGTCTCCATGTAAGAAAGTCGTCTTGACATCCATCTGGTATAAATCCAAGTCAAGCTGAGCAACCAAAGCCAAGACTAAGAGCAGGGTGGTCATCTTAACCACAGAAGAAAAGACCTCATCAAAGTCCACACCATGCTCCTGCTTAAAACCCTTTGCTACCAATCTAGCCTTGTATGCCAGCTTGGGATCTCCAAGGGTACTTTTTAGCTTGTACACCAACTTGCATGGCAAAGCCTTCTTGCCCGTAGGCAAGGAAACCAAATCCCAAGTGTCATTCTTATGCAAGGAGTCTATCTCAAACTGCATAGCCCTCTCCCAAGAGTGACTATCAGCCCTGCGCATAGCCTCATCATAAGTGAAAGGCTTGCTTGCATCTGTAACTAAGACATAATGCATCGAGGGATGAAATCTATCACGTGGACGTTTGTCTCTAGTAGACCGTCTCACAGCAGGCTCTGCTGCCTGCCCAACTGCCTGTCCAACACCCTAACCATGAGTATTTGCTGAACTGTAGGCTGTCCAACTGGCTGTGTAGGAGCTCTCGGCTCCTCCTGAAATATGACCCTGTGAATCTCAACAACTCTCATAGGTTGCCGATGCATCTTGTCTTCATGGAAGACTACATCATGACTGCGGATGATTTTCTACACTTGCGGATCCCAAAGACTTTAACCCATCTCTCTTGCATCCCCATAACCAAGGAAAATGCATTTGACACTCTTAGGATCCAACTTACTTCTCTTGTCCCTGGGCACATGGCAAAATGCCTCACATCCAAAGACACGGAGATGCGCATAAGAGGGAGGTTTTCCAGTCTATACCTCCTCTGCAACCTGAAAATCCAAACCACTAGAAGGTGATCTGTTTATGAGATGCACAGCTGTACTAACTACCTCAGCCCAAAAGCTCTGTGGTAGGCCTGCGTGGCTAAGCATACTACGTACATGCTCCTGGATGGTTCTATTCATCCGCTCAGCCAAACCATTCTGGGGGGGTGTAGGGGACGGTCAACTGATGCTTAATACCCCTCTCATCACATAACTGCTCAAAAGCACGTGAGACATACTCACCCCCATTATCTGTCCTTAGGCATTTTAGCCTACACCCAGATTGGTTCTCAACCAATGCAAGCCATCTCTGAAACTCAGCCAAGACATCGGATTTCAGCTTAATGGGATAAGCCCAAACTTTTCGTGAAAAATCATCTATGAACGTAACAAAATACTTTGCACCATCCATAGACTGACAAGGCATGGGCCCACAGACATCCGAATATACCAATGCCAAGGGCTCACTCATGCATGGCCTACCCGACTTTTTAAGCGTAGACCTAGTTTGCCTGCCATAAAGACAATGCTCACATGAATCAAAATATGCATAATCAAGGGGCGGTAAGTACTGCAAACCAGAAAGCATTTTCATTCCCTTCAAAGACATATGGCCCAAACGGGCATGCCAAAGAGATACATGTGGGATAGAACCCACAGAAAAAACATGATCAAGGTAAGAAGCTAATACAATCAAGGGATAGAGGCTGCCAGCCTTGGCACCTCTTGCAATCACAAGTCTGCCACGAGTGATATTCCATGTAGAGTCTCTAAAAGATACATGATAACCTGCGTCATCAAGCTGTCTAGCTGACATGAGACTGCGTGTCAAAGCAGGTACATGACATACATCCTGCAAAAACAAAACTACTGCGAGAAGGAAACTACAACCTAACATCACCAATGCCCACAATATCAAGAGAGTTGTCATCACCCAAGCGCACAGAACCCGAAATAGTATGGTATGAATAAAACCACTCTTGGCAAGGTGTCACATGAAAGGATGCACGTGAGTCCAAGAGCCAACACTGTGCATACATAGAGTGTATCTCTATCATCTGCGAAGCACTAGAAGAAGCTGCAAGGATATAATCATCATCATCAACATCCTCAGGCTGCATAACATTGATTTCTTCAATTTTAACACTAGACTTTGCAGGTACTATGCTGTGATCAGAAGATTTATCCTGCACTTTGTCTTTCCCCTTATCTTTACACCTTTCATTGCACATTTCATGGCGTTGTGACCTAATATGACCCTTTTTCCTACAATGATGACATGTAACATTTGCATTCGTGCCACGGGATTTGCTACGTGACTTCCCACGAGACTTGGATCAAGATTTTTGAGAATCCCGTCCACGGCCATTGCCATGCTTTCCATACCCATCATTCCTGCCTCTAACTGTCATCGCATGCGACACACGAGAGACATCCAAATTCTTACGGGTAACCTCTTCCTGCAGAAGAGCACTCTCGACATTAAATAATTTCATGGTAGTAGTAGAGGCACATAATTCAGTGCGGAATACATCCCATGACTCATTAAAAGTACCAAGCAAGAAAAGAGAAGTGGCTGTTGAGATATCGAGCTCCACTCGTGATATGCCAAGGTGACCGTTGTGCATTTATGTCACCGACTTGTCAGTTGCAGATGCGGTTGGTACACCGCCCATGAATAATAGCTAGATGACAACTATCCTTATCTACTCTAGTTTGTGGCTCAGTTAGTATGCCACCTTAGTTAGTTGAGTTTGGTTTGAGACCCATATATAGGGTTCTTCTATTTCTATGTACTTGAGTTCTTTTTTTTGGCTTACACAACTAAGAAGAGAAAAACTGTTTTCAGCCTCCACCTGTGTGTGTATTCCCCCATTGTGCAAGCAAGAAAGCTACAAGTGAGACTCCTACCTTCTCTCCCACAATCTTGACATAGTATCAGAGCCTTGTTCGTGGTAAGGAGCTCAAGGAAGCAAACCAAGTTCGCGGTGTTCTGGCAAGAGGACCAGTGTGTTGAGATATCGAGCTCCACTCGTGATACGCCAGGGTGACTGTTGTGTATTTATGTCACCGTCTTGTCAGTTGTGCAGATGCGGTTGGTACACCGCCCATGAATAATAGCTAGATGACAACTATCCTTATCTACTCTAGTTTGTGGCTCAGTTAGTATGCCACCTTAGTTAGTTGAGTTTGGTTTGAGACCCATATATAGGGTTCTTCTATTTCTATGTACTTGAGTTCTTTTTTTTGGCTTACACAACTAAGAAGAGAAAAACTGTTTTCAGCCTCCACCTGTGTGTGTATTCCCCCATTGTGCAAGCAAGAAAGCTACAAGTGAGACTCCTACCTTCTCTCCCACAATCTTGACATAGTATCAGAGCCTTGTTCGTGGTAAGGAGCTCAAGGAAGCAAACCAAGTTCGCGGTGTTCTGGCAAGAGGACCAGTGTGTTGAGATATCGAGCTCCACTCGTGATACGCCAGGGTGACTGTTGTGTATTTATGTCACCGTCTTGTCAGTTGTGCAGATGCGGTTCGTACACCGCCCCTGAATAATAGCTACATGATAGCTATCCTTATCTACTCTAGTTCATGGCTCAGTTAGTATGCCACCTTAGTTAGTTGAGTTTGGTTTTGAGACCCATATCTAGGGTTCTTCTATTTCTTTGTACTAGAGTTCTTTTGGCTTACACAACTAAGAAGAGGAAAACTGTTTTCAGCCTCCACCCTTGTGTGTCTTCCCCCATTGTGCAAGCAAGAAAGCTTCAAGCGAGACTCCTTCCTTCTCTCCCACAATCTTGACATGGTATCAGAGCCTTGTTCGTGGTAAGGAGCTCAAGAAAGCAAGCCAAGCTCGCGGTGTTCTAGTAAGAGGAGCAGTGTTGCTTTCATTTTCTGTTTTGGGAGCAGATCTCTGCAAGTAGCACAGCCGAAAAGTGCAGGAGTGCATTGTCTCAGGTTGAGACGCCCTTTGCGGTGAAGCAAGAGGGCAGTATATGCTACGGGAAATGGCTTTAGCCCTTGGCGACCCTGTTTTTTTTATTTGAGGCCATTTCTGGGCCTGTTTTGGAGGAGGAAGTTTTCTGCACGCACTCAGGAAAAGGCCCAGTTTTATGCAAGGCAGCCACTGTTCTACAGGTCGGTGAAAAGTTACTGTAAAAATTGCATTGTATGCTTGTGCGCAGAGACATTGGGAGTTACAGAATCATCCGTGTTGCCTGTTGATGCAAAATCGTCACTAGGAAGTGACTGTGTGGTCAAATACCACTTTCGCCAGTTTTGCAGATTTTCCCGTGTGAGGGTGAAGCTGTGGTTTTTGCAGTGACAGAATTTTTTCCAGTCTTCTGTAATGGCATCTGATTCTCTTTCACAGATTGTCACTGAAAAGCTTGACAAGAACAACTTCCAAGCATGGAAGTTTAGAATGACAAATTTCCTTATGGGAAAAGGATATTGGGAATTTGTTGCAGGAAATGAAGAAGAACCAGTTCTTCCTGATGTTCCCAATCAACAGCAAATGCAGACATTCAAAACATGGCATGAGAGAGCCAGGAAAGTTATGTATTGGCTGTCTATCAGTATTTCAGACTCTATGATTGTGCATATTCAGGATGCAAGTACGCCAAAGGAGGCATGGGATACATTGTCAAAAATGTACAGCACAAATACGCAAGCCAGGAAAATGCAGCTCAAGAAAGAGTTGCATAATGTGCAAAGAGAAAGTATGAGCATCAACGACTACCACATGAAGGTGAAGAAGATTGCAGATGCACTTGCTTCCATTGGGTCGCCAGTGAAAGATGATGATTTAGTTTCCGTGACCTTGAATGGTCTAGGAAAGGATTATGCACAGTTTCGGACATCCATTTCAGTTCGTGAAAGATTTCCCGATTTCGAGGAGTTGATTGCTCTTCTAATTTCTGAGGAACAGAGAAATGATGGTGCATCTTCTTCAGGAGGAACTTCAAAAGAAGCTGTCTTCTACTCAAATGCTGGAAGAGGTAGAGGCAGAGGTAGAGGAGGCCGATTTGGAGGCCGTGGTAGAAATCAGAATATGCAGCAAACTCAAGAAAACCAGTCCTATGGAGGAGGACGTGGTAACTCTAGAGGCAGGGGGAGCCAAAGAGGTCGTGGTGGATGGCAAAGAGGTCAAAATGCAAACAGTAATGTTGAATGCTACTACTGTGGTAAAATGGGTCATATGGCTAAAGACTGCTATAAAAAGCAGAATGACATCATGAATGGAAAACTGCAACAAGGGAATTATGCATCTTCTAGCAGACATGGTGATGACAGAAATGAGCATTTGTTCATGGTGCAGCACATGAATAATTCTGTGACAAGTGCAGAAGAAAGCAATGATGTATGGTATGTTGACTCAGGTGCATCAAACCACATGACAGGTCATGCAGAATGGATGGAGGATGCAAGGAAAATGGAAAAACCAGGATTTGTGGAGACTGGTGATGATACTGCACATCCTATTGTGCAGATTGGAAAAATTCCCTTGTCTATGCAGGATGGGAAAAAGAAATACCTGTCCGATGTATTTCATGTCCCGAATATCACCAAGAATCTGGTTTCTGTCGGTCAAATGGTTGAGCAAGGCTTGCAGGTCAGATTTAATCCTCATGGATGCTTTGTTGAGGATATGAAAAATAAAGGTCGCTTGATAGCAAAAGGAAAGAAGAAGGGTAAAATGTTTACGTTGGATGCAGACATGTCTGAATTGAGTGCAGCAATGTTTGCACATGGGACCGGTGTAGTTGCAGATATTGATATCTGGCATAAACGCATTGGTCATGTTAATGTACAGCGACTTAAATCAATGCAGGCCCAAAATATTGTTGCAGGTTTGCCGAAATTCAAGGTTGCAGAAATGCATAAGGTATGTGAAGCCTGTCAATTTGGAAAACAGGCAAGGAAACCATTTCCTAGACATGTTCAAGAGAGTAAGAAGCCATTGGAATTAATCCACTCTGATGTGTGGACAACTAAAGCTGCATCTCTTGGAGGCTGTCATTATTTTGTCAGTTTTATTGATGACTATAGCAGAAAAGTTTGGGTGCATTTTATGAAAAAGAAAAGTAAATTTTTTGGGCATTTCAAAACTCTTAAAGCGATGGTTGAAAAAGAAACAGGCCTGCAGATAAAATGCCTAAGGTCAGATGGAGGGGGAGAGTACCTCTCAAATGAGTTTGCAAGGTTCCTGCAGGAGCATGGCATAAAGCAGCAATATTCATGCAGTCATACCCCATAACAAAATGGAATTGTAGAAAGGAAAAACAGGCATATTGGAGAGGTATCTCGTGCCATGCTCAATGAAAAAGACTTGCCAGATTTTTATTGGGCTGAAGCAGTTGCTACAGCAGTCTACATAATGAACATGACTCCCACTGTAGCAATACATGGAATGACTCCAGAGGAGAGGTATACTGGTAGGAAACCAGATATTTCTCATTTGAAAATTTTTGGTTGCATTACCTATGTACATGTGCCAGATGAGCTGAGATCCAAGTTGGATCCAAAAGCTGAGAAGTGCATCTTTATTGGTTACTCTCTGCAGCAAAAAGGGTATAGATGCTATAACCCTTCTACTCGTAAGTTTACAGTGAGCAGAGATGTTGTTTTTTATGAGATGAGTAGCTGGTATAAACCAGTAAATGTGATAGATAATGTAGATGCACAAAATGGTAATGCTGCACAGAATTCACAGCAGCAGTCACAAAATATTAGTGGACCTGGAGCGTCCTCTAGTAGTGGTTCACATTCTTTGCCATGGACAGGCAGATTGAGATCATGAGAATCTTCTCAAAGCAATGCAGATAGTGGTATGCAGGTATCACGAAAAGGAAAAGAGAAGGTTGATCAGCCCATGTTTGATGTGAATGCAGGTCACTCTTATGTGGATGGTGAATCCAGTGGCTCAGAACAGAGCATTGATGATGAGTTGGATATTCCTTCTATTGTTACACCTAGAGTAAGGAAGACCAGGGATGTTTTGAGAGCACCTGGGAGTGAACCTACTTTGCGCAGGTCTACGAGAGCTAGGTATCCTGTGGATAGGCTGAAATATGATGGATTTACAGCCATTCACTATGCATATATGGTCAAAGTGATACAGGAACCAGAACCCACATCTTTTGAGCAAGCCATGGGAAAAGAAAAATGGGAGAAAGCCATGGATGAAGAAATGGATGCCTTGGAAGAAACTGCTACATGGGAGTTAGTACCTTTGCCTAAAGGTAAGAATGCAATTGGCTGTAAGTGGGTTTATAAGGTGAAGCACAATGCAGATGGTTCTGTGAACAGATACAAGGAAATATTAGTAGTCAAGGGGTATGCACAAACATATGGCATTGACTATGAAGAAACATTCAGTCCAGTTGCAAGGATGGCAACTGTAAGAGCAATCATTGCTATGGCTGCATCAAAGGAATGGTCTTTACATCAGATGGATGTAAAGAATGCCTTCTTGCATGGTGATTTGCAAGAAGAGGTCTATATGGAGCAGCCACCAGGTTATGTGCATGGTGTTCATCCTGAGTTTGTTTGCAAGTTGAAGAAAGCCTTGTATGGCTTGAAGCAAGCACCTAGAGCATGGTCTGACAAGATAGGACAATATCTTGTCACTATTGGCTTTCAAATTTCCAAGGCAGATTTCTCACTTTATGTGAGAAAAATAGAGAAAGGTATTATGCTACTTGTCATTTATATTGATGATTTGATTATGACAGGTGACAGTGATGAAGATATCCTTCATGTGAAAATGCTATTGAAGCAGAAGTTTGAGATGAAGGATTTGGGAGAGCTGCGTTATTTCTTGGGCATTGAGGTGATTAGATCACCAAGTGGGATACAGCTCTTGCAGAGGCAGTATGGATTGGACATGCTGTCCAAATATGGGATGACAGGCTGTAAGCTTATTTCAGTTCCTTTGGAGCAGAATGTGAAGCTGAGCACAGATGCAGGTGAGCTTCTAGAAGACCCTACTATATACAGACGCATAGTAGGAAGTTTGATTTATATGACTATTACCAGGCCAGATTTGAGCTATGCTATTGGATTGGTAAGTCAGTTTATGCAGGCTCCAAGGAAACCACATTTGGATGCGGCTAGACGCATACTCAGGTATGTGAAGTCCACATTGCAGTATGGACTATTTTATGAGACTGGGGTTCAGATACAGTTGCATGGATACACTGATGCTGATTGGGCTGGTAGTATTTCTGATAGACGATCTACCAGTGGATATGTGTTCTCTTTTGGGAGTGCTGCAGTCACTTGGAGCAGCAAGAAACAGCCTATAGTTGCCTTGTCGAGCATAGAGGCTGAGTACAGGGGTGCAGCAATGGCTGCATGTGAGGTAGCTTGGTTGCATAAGCTACTTTATGATATGCATCAGTCTACAGATGGGCCAGTTGTCATTTATTGTGACAACATGAGTAGTATACACTTGGCAAATAACCCAGTCTATCATGCTAGAACAAAGCACATTGAGGTGCATTATCACTATGTGCGAGAGAGGGTTTTACTAGGTCTTATTGATCTAGTTTATGTCAGCACAGAGGATCAGGTAGCTGATATATTCACGAAGGCATTGGGCGCAGAGAAGCTGCACAAGTTCAGAGACCTGCTTGGTGTGCAGGAATTGGGATTGAGCTTGAGGGGGAGTGTTGAGATATCGAGCTCCACTCATGATACGCCAGGGTGACAGTTGTGTATTTATGTCACCGTCTTGTCAGTTGCAGATGGGGTTGGTACACCGCCCCTGAATAATAGCTACATGATAGCTATCCTTATCTACTCTAGTTCGTGGCTCAGTTAGTATGCCACCTTAGTTAGTTGAGTTTGGTTTTGAGACCCATATCTAGGGTTCTTCTATTTCTTTGTACTAGAGTTCTTTTGGCTTACACAACTAAGAAGAGGAAAACTGTTTTCAGCCTCCACCCTTGTGTGTCTTCCCCCATTGTGCAAGCAAGAAAGCTTCAAGCGAGACTCCTTCCTTCTCTCCCACAATCTTGACATAGTGTTGCTTTCATTTTTCTGTTTTGGGAGCAAGTCTCTGCAGGTAGCACAACTGGAAAGTGCAAGAGTGCATTGTCTCAGATTGAGACGCCCTTCGCGGTGTAGCAAGAGAGAAGTATATGCTGCGGGAGAGGGCTTTAGCCCTCGGTTGCTCAAATGCTGGAAGAGGTAGAGACAGAGGTAGAGGAGGCCGATTTGGAGGCCGTGGTAGAAATCAGAATATGCAGCAAACTCAAGATAACCAGCCCTATCGAGGAGGACGTGGTAACTCTAAAACCAGGGGGAGCCAAAGAGGTCGTGGTGGATGGCAAAGAGGCCAAAATGCAAACATCAATGTTGAATGCTACTACTGTGGTAAAATGGGTCATATGGCTAAAGACTGCTATAAAAAGCAGAATGACATCATGAATGGAAAATTGCAACAAGGGAATTATGCATCTTCTAGTAGACAGGGTGATGACAGAAATGAGCATTTGTTTATGGTGCAGCACATGACCAATTCTATGACAAGTGCAGAAGAAAGCAACGATGTGTGGTATGTTGACTCAAGTGCATCAAACCACATGAGAGGTCATGCAGAATGGATGCAGGACACAAGGAAAATGGAAAAACCAAGATTTGTGGAGACTGGTGATGATACTGCACATCCTATTATGCAGATTGGAAAAATTCCTTTGTCTATGCAGGATGGGAAAAAGAAATACCTGTCGGATGTATTTCATGTCCCGAATATCACCAAGAACCTGGTTTCTGTTGGTCAAATGGTTGAGCAGGGCTTGCAAGTCAGATTTAATTCTCATGGATGCTTTGTTGAGGATATGAAAAATAAAGGTCGCTTGATAGCAAAAGGAAAGAAGAAGGGTAGAATGTTTACATTGGATGCAGACATGCCTGAATTGAGTGCAGCAATGTTTGCACATGGGACCGGTGTAGTTGCAGATATTGATATCTGGCATAAACGCATTGGCCATGTTAATGTACAACAACTTAAATCAATGTAAGCCCAAAATATTGTTGTAGGATTGCCTAAATTCAAGGTTTCAGAAATGCATAAGGTATGTGAAGCCTGTCAGTTTGGAAAACAGGCAAGGAAACCATTTCCTAGACATGTTCAAGAGAGTAAGAAGCCATTGGAATTAATCCACTCTGATGTGTGGACTACTAAAGCTGCATCTCTTGGAGGCTGTCATTATTTTGTCACTTTTATTGATGACTATAGTAGAAAAGTTTGGGTGTATTTTATGAAAAAGAAAAGTGAAGTTTTTGGGCATTTCAAAACTCTTAAAGCTATGGTTGAAAAAGAAACAGGCCTGCAAATAAAATGCCTAAGGTCAGATGGAGGGGGAGAGTACATCTCAAATGAGTTTGCAAGGTTCCTGCAGGAGTATGGCATAAAGCATCAATATTCATGCAGTCATACCCCACAACAAAATGGAATTGCAGAAAGGAAAAATAGGCATATTGGAGGGGTATCTCGTGCCATGCTCAATGAAAAAGACTTGCCAAATTTTTACTGGGCTGAAGCAGTTGCTACAGCAGTCTACATAATGAATAGGACTCCCACTGCAACAATACATGGGATGACTCCAGAGGAGAGGTATACTAGTAGGAAACTAGATATTTCTCATTTGAAAATTTTTTGTTGCATTGCCTATGTTCATGTGCCAGATGAGTTGAGATCCAAGTTGGATCCAAAAGCTAAGAAGTGCATCTTTATTGGTTACTCTCTGCAGGAAAAAGGGTATAGATGCTATAACCCTTCTACTCGTAAGTTTACAGTGAGCAAAGATGTTGTTTTTTATGAGATGAGTAGCTCGTATAAACCAGTAAATGTGATTGATAATGTAGACCCACAAAATGGTAATGCTGCACAAAATTCACAGCAGCTGTCACAAGATATTAGTAGACCTGGAGCGTCCTCTAGTAGTGGTTCACATTCTTCGCCATGGACAGGCAGATTGAGATCATGAGAATCTTCTCAAAGCAATGCAGATAGTGGTATGCAGGTATCACGAAAAGGAAAAGAGAAGGTAGATTAGCCCATGTTTGATGTGAATGCAGGTCACTCTTATGTGGATGGTGAATCCAGTGGCTCAGAACAGAGCATTGATGATGAGTTGGGTATTCCTTCTATTGTTACACCTAGAGTAAGGAAGACTAGGGATGTTTTGAGAGCACCTGGGAGTGAACCTACTTTGCGCAGGTCTAGCAAAGCTAGGTATCCTGTGGATAGGTGTTGAGTGTTGAAATGACCTATTTTTTGACTGATTTTTGTTGTTTTTGAGAGATGAATGGTTGATTTTATGAGATGAATGATTGGTTTGGAAGTGGTTTGAGAGTGTTTTGGATAGGTTGGAATGGTTTTATTAAGCTCATGATGTTTATTAGTAGAGATGTGAAGTTTTAATGATGTTCTGATTAGTCCTGATTGCTTCTATTTTTGTTCTATTTTGTTCTGTTTTCTCTCTATAAGGAGAGATAGAGTATTGATTGATAGGGTTTGAGATTGTTTCAAAGCTTATTGAGTGATTTTTGATGGTTTGGAATGGTTTTGGTATGAGTTATGTGGTTCTGATGCTTTATGTTGACCTTCTGTAACTCTCTGATGAGCTTCTGTAGACCTTCTGTATGCTTCTGTATGTGTTCTGTTGGATGAGAGTGTAGCTTGGAAAAGTTTTCTAACCTTGGAGAGAGGTGAATACAAGTACAGAAGAGCTAAAAGAAGTGAAAGAAGTAGTTGCTGAAGACTCAAGTAAAGACTGGAGTGAAGTGACAGTGGTGAGCTACAAAAGGACACTGTAGTGGCTCTGGTGCCTCTTCATATCAGACATACCTCTTGGGAGGGGTATCCACGACCTAATAAGAATTATTGTGAGTGATTATGAGAGATTGTAGTGAGGATATGATGTACTATTGATGGAGAGAGAGAGAGAGAGAGAGTCAAAGATAGTCAATTCTATTGAAACAGAATGATTGTATATGAGAGATTGAGAGAGAAGACTATGAAGACATTGAAGATGAATACTATGTGATGTATTTCTATTCAAAGATGGTGTATTCATTTTCTTTCTTTGTTCTATTGATGGATTTTGTGAAGATGTTGAAGAATATGGTTGATTTTATCAAATCCGTGGGAGATCTATATGATGCTGCATGAAGATTTGTTGTGCCTGGTGTTCTTTCCTTCATTGTGATCATATAAAACCTAATAAAAAAGCTTTTTGATGTTACAAGATAGATTTTCTTGCAAGATAATTCCCTTTTACTTGGTGATCCTCTTGGGGATCCATGTTTTTGGTGCGCAGCTGGGGAAGCTTGCCATCAACAAGCACCAGAAGAGGCTGAAAATGAAGGAAATGACATTGCCAAGAAGAGAAGAATTCAATGGATGTTTGTAAAGTTCCTTCTTCCACTGAAGAGTTGTAATTTCTCATAATCAAAGCCATTTTCCACAAGAAGTTCATCCCACAATGGCAGAAACACATCACCATCATGATGCATGCTCTATGTGGTGGACAGTTTCCTCTTCCTGTTGAAGCAGCAGAAACTTGCATCTTGGTGGCAAACTGTTTGGGAATAAACTGAAGAGCAGAAACAGAGAGAATGAACATACATGGAAGATTTGACATTCATTGAGAAGTTTCCAGACATCATCAAGTGGGAGATTGTGAAGAAGCTTCAGGAGTCTTGGTCTGTAGAGGTTCACAAAGACAAGAAGGAAAAGAGTTGGAATTTGTTTGTTGATGCTCAATAGTAAGATACGTGGGATGCTTGGTGTTCTGACAATCTTCTGTTTGTTCAATTGGAAATCCACTAGAAGTTGGTAGATAGAGTGTTCTTTAAAACATACACTATTGAAACCATCAGAAGCTGGCATTACTATGATGATGGCACCACCACAATGCTTAGACGTATGCATTTTGACACCTTCAGAACCGAATACCTTCCTCTGTGTAGTGGCATGAAAGAAAAATTCAGAGATGTTGAAAAGGAAGAAGTAAAAGAAATGTTGGCAAGAGAGTCCTCTAGAGAGTGAAGCCTTCTGTTATCCCTCTGTGGAGCACTAACAACATAGTGGAGCCAACCCCCTGATGAATGATGCAATAAAGAGGCAAGCATTAGAACGAGTCCAGAGGTACGTGAGAAGAGAGAAAGCAAAAATCAAAGCTAAGAACAAGCTCGCAGCAAAAGCCGCCTTTGACGCCCTTGCGGAACTCTTTACAAAAGTCCCAATGGCACATCAAGCCCTTCCTCCTCCTGCAGGAGGTCCACTTCCAAGCCAGATTCGTGAATGTAGTCCCGTTGCCAGTTTTTAAGGGAGAGTACAATGAAGACCCCGATCTTCATGTAGTAGAGTTTATGGTAGCATGTGTGGCTAACAATGCCAGAACCCCTGAGCATTGGTTAGCAATATTCCCCGTCACTTTCAAGGGCGCAGCGTTTCAATGGTATGAGAGACAAGCAGCAGGAACTTCTGGCACATGGGACGACCTGAAGTTGGCCTTCCTCACTAAATTCAGGCGTGAAGGTTTTGAAGAGCGGATGCGAGAGGAATTTATGAACCTAAGTTAGTCCTCTAGAGAAAGAGTAGAAGCTTATGTCTCACGAATGGAATCCATCCTGAAGAGATGGACTAACCATAATCTAGATGATGGCATTCGGAAGGGGGTGTTTCTCAGAGGATTACAACCAGAAGTCCGTAAGTTTGTGGAGCTGCAAAGACCAGCCACATTGCAAGCTGCAACAGAAGGTGCAAGACTGTACGATAAAGTGGAAGCTAGATTGGCGATGAATACAGGAAGAAGAGTCCTACCTCCTCTGATGCCAGGAATGATGTACCCACCAAATGCAGTCCCAGGGACAGTCCCTTACCCCTACCAACAAATGCCCCCAGTATCACAGTACAGTGCACCAAATCCACAATGGCCACAATCAATGCCTCAAATGATGGTTCAACCACAACAACAATGGTCCCAACCACTTTCCTCAATGCCAAATCAGCAGCAACAGTGGAACCCTACCAACTGGAGCCAATAGCCAATAGTTCAAATAGGAGCTCTGAATCAAAATCAGAACAGAAACCCCTCTGCACCCGCCCAACCTATTTATGCAGTGATTATAGAGACTCCTCAAAACCCTACTGCCAGTACCTCAGGAGGAGAAAGCTTGAAGGATTATTTATCCAACTCAGTTGCAAATATAAAAAAGGAGTTGATGGATGTGATTACAGAGCAGCTACAGACGCTGAAAGTGAATACTGCTAGCATTTCCAATGTGGCAGGAGTAGGAAGAGATGTGATGTAGTCAAATACTTGGTGTGGTAAGTGTCATTAAGCAGGCCATTTAGCCACTGAATGTACATGAAAACCAACCATTCCGGGAGCTTTCTGTTCCTACTGTTTGCGGAAGAACCATACAAAGGATATTGCTCTCTGAAGGAGATGCATGATAGGAGAAGGAAGGAAGAAGACACAAGATTCAACTTGCTGGAATCCAAAATGACAACACAGGATATTGGACCCAAGCCTTGGGAGTTTGGTCCTAATTTCGGTCCAAGGAGGTTTCCCTCTCAAAGTTACAGAGGAAGACAGTCTGGCGGTGGTCACAGATCAGAAGTGGAGTGTTACAAATGCGGAGAAAAGGGACACATTTCACCAAATTGTCTAAATCCTAGAAGGTCAGTGGATTACAAGCCCTTATGCAGTCGATGCAAAGGAGAAGGCCACACTGCAAAAGATTGTCCAAGCCCAACCCCAGTGAAAAACAGTGCTACTGATAGTCCGGCCAAGGCCCAAGAGCCTACCTCCAATTTAGTGGAATTGGAAGTTGCTGCCATCACGCGTGCAAAGAAGAAGGAACCACCTATCCAGAAAGAAAATAATCCTCCTGCCAGAACAGTGAAGTTTAATCTTCCACCAGAAGAACATAACAAAATAGAGCCTTACAGTGTCGTACAGAGCACCACAGTGCCACAGAGAGTCATAGAGACAGTTCCAGAGACAGGACCAGAGGTCCAGGAGATAGAAGAGGAGGAGGTGCCACAAGTGGCAGAAGAAGTCCCCATGATGCCCCTGTTGGAAGAAACAAGGAAAATGAAAATGGGTATTGCCCCATTCTCTAACCGTTTAGAGAAGCCAGTGGATCCTATTAAGGAATACGATCTGGTCAGAGATCTAGATACCTTTAAACCAAACCTCACATTTCGACAATTATTGATGCTGTCTCCCAGTTGCCGAAAAAGGTTCAAAAGTATACTGACAAGAAGACGTGGCTTAAGGATTGCTCCCTCAATAGCAACAAAGTCTAACAAAGCTCCAGAGCCTGTAAGAGAAGTGGATGTGGCTAACACCTTCCTAGATCCGGGTACCCCAGAGACTGGCATGTGGATAGAAAGCTGCTTTATTGCAAATGCACTGATTGATGGTGATTCATCAATGAACATTATGACGGATGTGAGAATGAAGGATCTAGGCCTACAAGGTGTGCAACCAATCCAATGGCTCATCAGACCGGCGGATCAGAGCAGAATCAAGCCTTTGGGCATTCTCCCATATGTGAAGACTACAGTGGCTGGAAAAGATTATTGGCTAACCTATCTGGTGGTAAAGCCAAACTCTTATGGTACATCCTACCCTCTGTTATTGGGCAGACCATGGCTTTTTGAAGCCAGAGCAAGGACAGATTGGTTCAAAGGAACCTTGACCTTGGGTAGAGGACCCAACAAAGTGGTGCTGAAGCTATATGGTGCTCAAAAAGGACATGGATCCACCTCCTTGGAATTATCTTTGGACTCCCCTAATGAGGCTACAAATGGAACATCAGCAAACGAAGATGCTGTCAAACAGATTCTTCCCAAGAAAACAGTGGCACGTTCCTTAACAGTGGATACTGTAAGCCAACTCCCAAAAGATGCCAAGCCATTATCAATGGGTGAATACTTCCTGCCTGAACCAGGAATGATTTCCGAAATCACTTCTGATAGTGAGATAGAAGCATGGATTTACTGCTCTCCCTGTTACATGGCCATAGCAGAGCCAGAGACAAAGACAGAGCCAGAGACTGAGACTGAGACTGAGACTAAGACTGAAGAGGATGGAGATGATATTGAAGAAGAAGGTTATGAACGCAAGATGGAAGAGTCTATCCCACCCGAAAAGGATATATATAAAGAAGAAGTTCCAGAAGCATTGGAAGCAGACGAGCTTATGCTGTGGGATAGAATGGCGATGGTACCATTTGGGCTAGTAAATGGATCTTCTCATATGCAAAATCTTTATAAGAAATAGATTAAGAAAAACAAGCCGTCTTTCAGCAGTGGCTCATGCCACCCTCACCCACCTTTGCCAAAGAAAGATGATGATGATGCACCATGCCAACACGCACCAGTCCCACAAACCCAACAGAAATCAGAGGGTCCCTGTTATGTGACGTTCCTGGACGTGTCATCAGAAGAGGAGTCTTCAAGCCAAGAGGTAACTAATCGTGAAACCACACCCAAAACGGCTCTAATCCCATTTCAATATCTCAAGGAGAAACCTAAGTCTCCACCAAAAGAAGAAGTTGGTTCTAGTGGGACATCAGAAGAGGACACCACTCCCTTGAAGGAGTCGGATCTGTATCCAGAAGCAGTCCGCGGGACCTTCATCCATGAAGTAGAAGGTAAAAGGCAGTTAACTTTTGTGGATGCAGATGGCACTAAACGCCACTTGAAGGTGGGTAACAGCCTATCAGAAGAGGAGTTGTCAACCTTGTACAACTTGTTGAAAGAGAATTTGGACATGTTTGTGTGGTCCTACAAAGACCTAAAGGGAATTGATCCCACAATATGTCAGCATCATATTGACTTGGAGTCTGATGCCAAGCCAGTACGGCAACCACAAAGGCGAATGAACCCGAATTATTCCACATTGGTGAAAGCAGAGCTGCTGAAGCTTCTGGAAGCCGAGTTCATCTATCCAATGGCAAATAGTGAATGGGTTTCACCCATCGTGGTGGTACCCAAGAAGAATGGCAAGCTTCGTATATGTGTGGATTTCCGCAAGTTGAATTCCAAGATGAAGAAGGATCACTTTCCTATCCCTTTCACAAACCAACTATTGGACACAGTGGTAGGACATGAGCTTTATTCCCTTTTGGATGGATTCAGCGGATACAACCAAGTGCAGATAGCAGAAGAAGACCAATCCAAAACAACCTTCACCACAAAATGGGGGACCTATGCTTATTGAGTGACGCCATTTGGGCTCTGCAATGCCCTTGCTACTTTCCAGCGAGTCATGATGGCCGCATTCCAAAATCATCTGCACGACTTTATTGAGGTATATTTGGATGACTTCTGTGTCTATAGTTTGATCCGGGAACACTGGGGACACCTGGAACAATGCTTTGACCAATGCTTGGCCAATGCTGGGAGTATGGGATTTCCCTCAACCTCGAAAAATGCATCTTTGGGGTCTCTTTTGGAGTTCTATTGGGCCACATTGTCTCTGCACAAGGGATATCAACAGACCCTGCAAAGATCGAAAAGATCGCAGCTCTGACAGCACCCACCAACCTCAAACAGTTGAGGGGATTCCTAGGCCACGTGGGTTACTACAGAAGGTTCATAGCCCATTTTGCAACAAAGGCAACCTCCTTGCACAAGCTTCTGAGGAAAGATGCAAAGTTTGTTTGGACAGAAGAATGTGACAAAGCCTTCAACACTCTAAAGAAGTGTCTGATTGAGGCACCCATTTTGCAACCTCCTGATTGGACGAAAGAGTTCCATGTACACACGGATGCATCAATTGAAGGCTTAGGCGCAGTTCTCTGCCAGAAGGGCTCCTCGAAGCTGGATCAACCGATCTATTACGCAAGCCGAAAAGTCACTGATAGGAAACGGAACTATACAGCGACAGAGCTGGAGTACTTGGCAATGGTGTTTGCCCTAGAAAAGTTTCGCCACTACCTACTACCTATCCACTTTAAATTTTATGTGGATCATGAGGCCCTATCCTTCCTAATGAATAAAGCAGATGTGAAAGGACGAATGATGAGATGGCTCCTTCTATTTCAGGAGTTTGACTTTGAGGTAATTACCAAACCTGGACGTTCCCATGTTCTGGCTGATCATCTGTCGCGTATCCCACAAATTGCAAACGAGGAGTAGGGTGATCGAGACCTCCCTGATGCTTCCCTATTCCTGGTAGAAACTGTAACCCCCTAGTATGCAGATATTGCCAATCTACTGGCAACCCAACAATACCCTCATGGCATCTCTAGTCGGGAAAGGAAGAAGCTTATGTTAGAATCAGCCCCCTACACCCTGTTAGGCGGTGCACTGTACAAGAAGGGCAAAGATGAAGTGCTCAGAAGATGTGTTGCAGGAGATGAGATTGGGATTGTTTTGAAGGCTTACCATGACGAGCCATGTGGAGGTCACTTTGCAGGAGAAGCTATAGCCAGGAAGGCTCTGTTAGCAGGATACTGGTGGCCGACCCCCACAAGGATGCCTATGATTACTATAAAAGATGTGATGCATGTCAGAGAATGGGGAAACCCACCAAAACCAGTGCCATGCCATTGCAACCTATCCTTCCTTTGAAGCCTTTTGAGAAGTGGGGCATCGACTTCGTAGGCCCAATCGATCCTCCCACCAGAAGGAAACAGAACAGATACATCCTTGTATGTACTGATTATGTCACAAAGTGGTGTGAAGCTAAGGCCCTAAAGCGGGACGATAGTAATAGCGTGGCCCTGTTCATGTACGAGAATATCATCACCCGTTTTGGCAATCCCTTAGAGCTGGTAAGTGACAGAGGCACACATTTCATTAATAAAGTTATGGAAGAGTTAATAGAGCTGTATAAGATTCGCCATCGCAAGTCCACTCCTTATTACCCCAGAGCCAATGGCCAAGTCGAAGTCACAAATCGCATCCTCTACTCGATCTTGACAAGGACAATTGCCGCACATCGTCGTGATTGGGATTATCAACTTACAGAGGCCCTCTGGGCATACAAGCCTCCCATAAAGCAACAACAGGATAGACACCCTTTCAGCTGGTGTATGGTACAGAAGTTGTTTTCCTTGTTGAATTGGAATTACCCTCTTTGAGAGTGGCTATCAAAGAGCGTTTGGGGGATGATGATTCATTGCAACGCCGTCTCCTGCACCTGGAATGCTTAGACGAAACTCGCAGGATGGCTCTACAATGCATGGAAGCCACGCAAGCTCGACACAAGGCTTACCATGACAGCTTCATCAAGCACAAGGAGTTCAAAGAAGGTGATTTGGTCCTAGCCTATGATTCACGATTTGGCAAGTTTCATGGCAAGCTCCAACAGCGGTGGATGGGCCCATATAAGGTACTTGCCGTCAACCCTAATGGCTCTGTCCAAGTGCAGACCGTTGATGCCTCTGATGATCCCTTCCTGACCAATGGATATCGCCTGAAGAAGTACTTCCCTCCTTGGGGATCTTGACAATCACGGACACCTGATCCTTTCCCTTGTTGGTGTGGCACTATCACTATTATGATGCTACTTCTGATAGCCGTTGTTCAGCTACTCCTGATGAGGTGGACGCAACCCTTTGTCCCCTCAGCCCCACCTTCCAGCCCTGATCTCTTATCCTCTATTTTCCCCCAGCGGGCAGTGGCGAGGTTGGTTCTGACATATGGTCTTTCTACCATTCCTTTCCTAATGTTAAAAAAAAAAGAAAAAAAAACATATATACATATCGGTCATGGGAGAAAAGGACTTAGGTCCCTATCATGCCGACCTATTCTTTGAGAAAAGGTGGAGACACCCTCAGGAATAGGGGAAAACAAGAAAAAAAAATGAGAAGAAAAAAAAACAAGAAAAGAAAAGAAAAGAATCCGTTATGGGAGAAAAGAAAGCAATTCCCTGTCATAGCAGGCCTCATTCCAAGAAAAGGTGTTCAACACCCTTGGGCGAGAAGCTAGCTGTGGAAAAGGTGGTCAACACCCTTGGGCGAGAAGCTGGCTGTGGAAAAGGTGGTCAACACCCTTGGGTGAGAAGCTGGCTATGGAAAAGGTGGCAACACCTAGCAGTCCAAAAAGTGGATTCATCAATTGACATCCCCAAGATCCAATTCCGAAGCTGCCTCCCTTGGTACACTGTGTCCTGGGTCTTTCTGCAGAGTGTCTAACTGTCCTCTAGCAAACGCCATGTTCCTATGTAACCCCACGCTCGATTTGATGGCTACCTCCTTGGGTACGCCTCTTCAACAACTGATGATACAATCTTCATCAACAAACAATTGAGTGATGTGAGCTTTCATCCTAACCGGATGGGGAAGTGAGTAAGGTTGCCCTCTGTAACTATCAAACGAAAGTGAGACAGAGGGTGGGGCGAGTGATCAGTCTTTTCCCTTCAAATCAAATGAGAGGTGAGAAGTGTGAATGAAGTGTTGCACGCACGGAACGGGCCTCTCAATGCACAAAGCACAATTTGTTTCTATGCACTGCACCATAAGGCTCCTTGGCCTTTCTTCTCGCACCGTATGCCAGCACGGGGCGGGATGCTCTGTTGCACCATCAAATGCGCACAAGGCATACGACCTTTTGATGGACCTAAAAACGGGCCGGCACTGGCTCATGCACTAGCCGGACCTCGTCACTATGCACAAGACAACCCCTCGGCCTCGCGGCCAGGAGCGTCTATCAAAATCTCTGCCTTCCTAAACATTGCGTTTGTAATACGTTGTAGTCCAACTGATCCTAACCCAATATTACTCCTCAGAGGGAGTCCCTTTCACATAGCCAAAAGGCTCGAATCACACACACATGGGGTTCCTCCTACGGTTGAATGCCGTCAACCCTCTGCGACTCTCCTACACCTTGGGGATTGGCCCCTCGATGCGTCGCTCAACATTTAAACATTTCGCACAAACGTCGCTCAAGGTAACAAATAAACGTATCCAGGAATGTACCATTGTCCTCACTTGCTGTCCCCTTTATGATCCCACGACTAGCCTACAGCATAGGAACCTCACGCTCTCAACGGTGGGTCACAGGCCTACTGAAAACAATTGCTATGCATATCCAGGAGCTAACTCTGATACTTTTAATTTCCTCTAAATGATCATGCAAAGAGGTGAATGCCTAGTGCTCAAACATTTTAAAAACCAGCAGCGTGCAAGTGCGAAACATCTCTTTCATGCTTTTCTTTCTAACCGCTTTGTGCTTCGCTGCAACACCTAGCACCGAAGTGATCTTCGTGCTACTAGGTTTTAATTTTTATCATTATTATTCCGTCCTAGATGCAATGCATATAAAATCAGCAAATTATTCCTCATGCTCAGCGGCATTTAACCATTTTTTCCACAACTCTACCCTTCCCCGTTGATAGTGTATCATTATATTCATTTCTTTTAGGTTTTCCTTGTCATTTTATGTGGAGAAAGGAAGGAAACACGCACTAAAACATATAAACAAGGCTGAACTGAAGCATAACTTCATGCCCCAGCCTTGCTATACATCAACAAACATAAATCCTATTTTTCCTATATTTTTCCCCTATTTTTCATGGTTTTTTTATCATTTTCCCCCATTTTCTTCATTTTCTAGTATTTTTTAAATTGCTGAAAATGAAAACCAGTTTATGGGCTGTGGCCCTTAGTTCATTTGCAACAAAATTGAAAGATTAGTTGATGTGTATCGACGGTTTTCCCCATTTATATGCCCAAAACCCTTGTTTTTCCCCATTTTTCATACGTTTTCGGGTTTCTTGACATTATTTCGAGCCATGAAATGCATGTTTTCATAATTTCTGGTTATAAACAGTAAGAACTCAGAAGAATCAGCAGCATAATCAAATCTTAGTCCATATGAACGGCATTCCATCAATCAAAAGCATAAAACACTAAATTTTCTTTGTAATTTTTTAGTTTACCGCTTAAACGCGTGTTTCGGGTTTTGTGTCCATGGCTGTAGATTTGGAAAACAGCAACACTTCATGTCCAGCAACATCACAAATCACCATTCTCAGCCCATGTAGCAATCCGGTCCATGCCGGACAAGTCTCCATCATTCTTTCTTCATTGCTCCTTCCCACACATGAACTGCCTCTTAGAAGAGGAGAGGGAGGAGAGAGAAAGACTAGATTTCCATCTCAGCATTCATGCCATCAATTGAGGAGCGGAGAATGGCGATAAGATCGGCCTACAGAGAGGATTGAAGCCCCAATGTCGATTGGGTAGGGTATTCACAGCCAGCATGTTGCCTCCATCCACCCCATAGCGCATTTTTCGGCCGTTGACAGGCGCCATGCTTCCACGTTTTTTCCTCTCCTTTCTTGCCCACGATTTGTGCTACATTTTAATGTTACATCCCCCCCCCCAAGGGTCATGACCACTTGACCAAAGTTTGGTCCACCTTTTCAAATCTTGACCACTTTGTGGCCTTTTCCCCGTCCGGACTCGGAATCGAGCTCTGAAAAATCCTGGGCGTCCGGCTTAGCATCCCGCATTGGCCAGTAGCTTGTGTCAACCCGCACGACTGTCTGAAAAATTATGAAAAATCAACAAGTGTCGCTCGGGCGCCTTTAAAGCACTTTGGCGCTTAAAATCGTCCTAGATCGAGCCGCCGCCTTTGACAGTGAATATTTTTCCCTTGATCTTCATAATTTTTAGCTATTTTTAACACTTCCCGTCACCTAAATTCCGCTCTCATTGGCGACCACGGGATAGGGCGACTCAGCCCGTCGAATCCACCAACATATCTGCACATAAACAACCAAAGAAGCATCAAACTGATACAAACCAATTATCATCATAAAACTCAGCACAATGCTCCCCCTACCCCTAGACAGAACCAAGGCATGACATCCACAAGGAATAGGCCTAGCATCATTTAATAGAAGATCCGAAGCGAGTCACTAACCAGCTGCTCCAACACAGCCAAACTAAAAAGAACTGCCAAAGAGGTTGCCCTAAGTGGTAGTCTGAACTACTGACCAACTAAAGACAACACAACTAGGAGCTCCTACAAGGCGAGGACTCCTATAGCCTGAGCAAAGGATATTTTCTTTCAGTCCATTTCTTCTTTTAGGGTTTTTATGAGATGAACATACTTGGGCATGTAAAAAGGAGGGAGCTGAGCGTAGTGACCCAAGGAGAACAGGGCATCGGTCTCAGGACCTGTCTCGGCACCCAAGAACCTACCAGGCCCTCGCAAGGCGACACTTAATCCTTTTCTAACGCTCACTTTTATTTTCGCTCCAACCTTCCTGGTTTTGATATTATTTTTCCAGCAAGAAGCCACCCCTAGGAAGACAAGGTATCAGCCCCGGGTCTGACTCGTCCCCAGGAACCTACCAGGCCTTCGCAAGGCAATGATCAACTGCTTATATATTTTCATTTCTGTTCTCCTCTTCTTTGATAGGGGTTAGAACCCCTTTTTACACACCTTCGCATTTATATTCATCTTTTAGGATATTCAGGATTTCTTGACATCATTATTATTATCTTCTAGCAGGCTTCTCTAACTGCCTCACTACTAACAAGAACTCCTAGAACGGCTGCCTAGCAGATTAGCAGGACAGGGCCACTAGGACTTCCTTCTAAAACAGGTCTTTCAATGTCTAACAATGTCTTTACAGGAGGCAATGACTACTCCGACCTCCCTCAAACATACTTAGCCTAAACCTGGGACTTCATGCCTTGGTCGCCGGTCCCCAACAAAAAGTATCCCCTCAACAAGTACAAATACACATATAACAGGAAAGAAAGGTACTCGTAAAGGAGAAATATCACCTGGAGTGGCCACAAGAAGCTTCCATCGCAGCAAAGGCTCCTCCAGGCTCCACAAAATTCCACAACTCGCGAAACCTGTCCAGCACAACACTAAACAAAAACCCAATTAAACGCACCCGCACTAGACAGGGAAATGGCCCTCTTGGCCTAATGAAATCAGACATGACTTTGCTACAAAACTAAATCGGCCCTCTTGGCCTAATGAAATAAACCAATACTATGCAGAACATCCACCTGGAAACAACCATGATAGACATCAAAGCATACCATTCCCAGGGGAACAAAGGCTCGTAGCCCTAAACTAGGTGCATTAAATTATGACCTATCCCCCCTACGTATATCGCAAGAGGTGTGCGCATCACATGTCGTCGAATCAGTCTGTGGGTCTGAGATAATAAAGGTAGATGAGTCTCGCTTACCCTCTGCATCACCCAAATCAACCATCGTCTGCCAAAGAGGGCATGTTCAGAAAGCATACCCCACAAACGACCAGGTCCTGTCTCACCATCAATAGATATATCGGGACAAGGGCCACAATTAAAGAAGAGGTCCTCTTCATACGCAAGATTAGCCAATGAATCGGCAAACTGGTTCCAATTTCGTGGAATCAGCTGAAAAGCCACTCGATCGAATTCGTCTAGCAGGGCTATGGCAGTATGATGGTACATACAAAGGATCGGGTTCCGCACCATGTACGTCCCATTGAGTTGATTTAAAACCAACTGAGAGTCCCCTTTCACCAACAACTGGCGGATACCACCCTTCTTTGCAATATTCAAACCCATAATCAGGGCTTTGTATTCTGCCATATTATTGGTAAAATTCACCCCGAGATAAGCAGCTAACTTCATGACAATGCGTCGTCGGGGGTCTCGGATGACAACTCCTACACTTCCTTTTTTGCATGCACCCCTGGACGCCCCATCAAAGTACAAGGTGTACGTCCATAAAGGGTTTACATATCCTGCCATCCTGAACTCTACTCGTAATTATGGTAATCGAAATTCAACATATTCAACGGGTGGACTGTAGGCTCCATCCCTCCATCATCATTGAATTCAACAGGGATGCTCGTCAAAAGTTGTAGGCAATGATGGCAGAAGACCTTGATTTCCCAAATAAATGTCCCGCCTTCTTGCTCAATCACCTTGTATCCTTTGCTCCACCAAATGAGCTTTCCCTGATGATACCTCTGTTCCAAATATGGGTGTTCTAAATAAGGGATCAGACGACCCATCAACCTCTATCACGATTTCCTTGCAGATGTTTGATCAATCTTGCCTAGACCTGCAAGACAGTTATAGCATTAGTACAATCAGAAGTAATAAGGTTTAATCTTATTAAGATTAACCTTATTTTTAAATTCTATCCCCTCAAGGTCAGCTAACAAAACTGTGGATTTATTCTTTCCTATTCTAATGATCTTATAGGGCCCATCCCATTTGGGTTCTAGCTTGCCTGGGAATAATTCACGTCGTGCGTCATAATACAGAACAAGCTGTCCTTTCTTGAAGGTGTATTTCTTGGCTTTGAGGTCATGTAGCTTCTTCATTCGGCGCTTCGCCACTTCTTGGTGCAATAAGCTCTGCAACTTAAGCTCGTCTAAATGGGCCAATGTCGTCAAGCGCTCAAAAAGAGCGTCTTCATCGCTCAAAGAATGATTGATGGCAAACCGAATAGTCGGCAGCTCAATTTCTAGAGGCAAGACACACTCCTCCCCATATACTAACTTGAACGAGGTATGGCCAGTGGCTCGTTTGAAAGTCGTATTATAAGCCCATACTGCCACGTATAACTTTTTATCCCAATCTCGTTTCTTTTCTGATACAATTTTGGACAGGATGCCCACAAGCTGCTTGTTGGTACTTTCAACTTGCCCATTGGCTTGCGGATTATATGGGGTTGTCTTGTTATGCTTGATGTTCCACAACTCTGTCAAACCTTTAATAACCTTATTCAGGAAATGGGTTCCGCGGTCCGACACTAATTCTTTTGGTGGACCAAACTGGCATATTATCTGCTCTAAAAGGAAACTAGCAGTTTCTTTAGCATCATCTTTCCTTGTTGCACGTGCTTCTGACCACTTTGTGAAGTAGTCAGTTGCTACAATGATGTATTGCTTTTGCGTAGTCGACGACGGAGTAATAGGACCCACGAAGTCTATTCCCCACTTCTCAAATGGAAGTATCGCCATAATAGGGGTGAGTGGTCGTTTCCTATTCTCTCGACTATCATGTCGTTGGCAAATATCGCACCGCTTAACATACGCAAACGCATCCTGGAAGATGGCAGGCCACCAATAACCTGCTCTTAAAGCCTTTTGTGCTGTAAGCCGTCCAGCAAAATGGCCACCGCAAGCAGAATCATGGCACTCTTCCAAAATGAATGGCACCTCGTCAGGCATCACACATCGGCGATAGATGTCATCAACCCCTTGCCGATATAATGTACCTGCGATCAAGGCAAACTTTAACGCTTGCTGCTTAATTTTCCTTTTCTCAGCCTTAGATAATTCGGATCCCGCCTCTCCCGTTGATAAATAATGCGTTATTGCAGCATACCAGGAGGGAATAGATGCCGTATCTATTTTAAATATCATCTCCATGTCACTACCTTCAGCCACAGATTCTTTCGGCTCCCCAAAGTCCACTAGACATTCCACGATGCCTTGCAACCTTGGTGGCTTACTCTTGATTTCATAATCAAATTCCTGCAAAGTGATCAACCACTTCGCTAAACGATCAGGCGGCTGTAACTTGTTCATCAATAGTCGAAGTCCCTCCGCCTTCGTATAAAGCACGGCTTTCTCATAGAGAATGTAATGCCTGAACTTCTTGGTCCCAAAGACCATTGCTAGACACAGCTTCTCCATGTAGGTGTAATTGATTTCGGATACCCCCAGCTTCCGACTAGCAAAAGCAATGGGGTGGTACCACTTCTCTTCCCAAAATTGGGCTAAACAACAGCTGATACTATACATGGTGGCTGCCGAAAATATATAGAACACCTCACCTCTTTTAGGTGCTTTTAAAACGGGCGCTCTTGCTAGCTCTTGTTTCACATCCTCGAATGCTACCTTACAAGGGTCACCCCATACAAATGAACAGCTAAAGGACAATAAATTTGTAAGTGGCAACGTTCTTTCTGCTAAGGCGTTAATGAATCTACGGTAGTAACCAACCGAAGACAGAAAGCTATGAACTTCTTTCGGAGTGCGTGGTGGACCCATGGCAACTATAACTTTGACCTTCTCGGGGTCTGTCGCAATTCCTACCGAACTGACCACATGGCCCAGCAATAGCCCATAAGGTACTCCAAAAGCACACTTCCGTGGGTTTAGGGCGATGCAAAATTGTCTACAGCGCTCAAAGCATTTTCTCAAAATGATCAACTGCCTTTCTCTCACGGTGGCGGCCCCTAAGTCATCAATAAACACCCTCAACTCTTCAGGGGATATGTCACCGAATGTCTTATCGGCTGTTCGTTGCCACGAACCAGGCGCATTGCATAAACCAAAAGCCATCACGTGGTAAGCAAAAGTGCCAAATACAGTGATAAAAGTTGTTTTCAACTTGTCCTCTTCTGCAATTGCCATTTGGTTATATCCTGCAAAGCAATCCATAAATGAATATATCTCCCTACCCGCTAATTGATCCAAAATCTGGTCAATAAATGGCAATGGGTAGTAGTCCTTAACTGTCTGCTTATTCAGCTCTCTAAAGTCTACACATAAACGGATCTGATTATTCTTCTTCTTTCTAATCACAACTGGCGAACACCATTTCGTGTGTTGTACAGGAAAAATCAAACCCGCTTTTCGAAGCTTCTTCAACTCCTCAAACAGCCCATCCCTCAATTCGAAAGGCATACGCCTTACTTTCTGCCGTACAGGACGACTGCCCTCTTTCAACGGAATTGTATGAACAGCAAGACTAGGAGGAATGCCTCTCAACTCATCATAACTCCAGGCAAAGATATCACGGAATTCCTGGATCAAGGCCACATAGTCCTCCCTTTCTGCTGTGCTGAGCATAGAGCCTAATTTGATTGGCCGCGAATCATCAGGCGTACCAAGGTCTAGCTCGATAACATCTGCATCTCTTATACGATCTTGGGCCTCTATCGGCTCGTTCAAAGTGATCTGATAGATGTCCTCTGTGGTGGATCCCTCTTTGGACTCATCACTCGATGATGTCTCACTAGCAGATAAATCTTCTAATGTCTCCAATTCTGTAGAAGATAGAGGAGCTCTCTCACTCTGCGGGGACTCAGGATAAGCATCAACCACCACACGCTGGGCACCTCTGCCAAATATTAATCGACCGACGGGTATATCCACTTGGCAATCCGCTTGCAAGATCCAAGGTCGGCCAAGTAATACTTGGTAACTTGGCCGCCCTGCAAAACGAATCACCCTAAAGTCCAACAGGCATTCTACATTTGCAACAGTGACATGGACCTTAGTAATGCAGCCTTCCGGCTATCTCAAACTGTCATCTGCCATTCTGAGAATTGTGGAAGTATCTTTCTGAATCGCAAGACCTAACCTTTCCATCAGTTCAGAACTCATAATGTTAACAGATGATCCCGTGTCGACAATGGCATAATCTACTAATATCCCATCGACATAGGCTGCAACCCTTGGGCAATGCTTCTCAGCATGCTCGAACCAGTCATCACCAACTCGCGCAATACCCAAAGGTTCTACAATATACCCAGTACGTAGAATCTTTCTAAATTCCTTGCGTACTCCTGGGGAAAGCTTAATAAGCTGTAAAAGATTCACATCCGGCTTGACTTCGCAAAGAGAGCTCGCCAAATCGAATTCATGATAGTTCGATAGAGCTCGCTTTTCACGCCAAACCATCCGCTCTTTAGGTCGCTGCACTGGCTTTATTGCCTCTTTCTTAACTTTCACCTTCTTCTTTGGTGGTTCCTTATCGGCTTTACTCTCTACGGGCTTCAAAGGTCCCCCTTCTAGGGCAGGATCCAAAACTTGCGTTCCTTTGTCGCCTTGTTTAGGGTTTCCGTCGACAGGCTTATCCATGTCGGCTTCTCTACCCTTTTTACCTCTTGTAAGGACAGCTCGTAGATTAGAGGTTTCAGCATCATTAACGCATACAGCCTCAATCAAACTGACCCCACTACCACTTGGTAGCTCCTCCACTGTAGTCTTTGGTCATTGAAGTATTTGTTTAGGCCCATTTTCTGGCTGGGAATCATTTCCTTGGGCACGATGATTAACAGGCCCTGGTTGCCGACTACCACGCTGGAGAGAACTGATCTTACTCCAGCAAGTAGCTGCTAAATGGCCAGATTTTCCACAAATGTCGCACTTAACATTTGGGCAATTTCTTGGATAGTGCTGCCCGCCACACCATTTGCAACTAAACCTCGACGGTGCACCCTCCTCCGGGTATCTACTTCCTATCAAATTTTGTTGTTTTTTAAGGAAGTTGACATCAACGGCTATTTGTCGATACTGCTCCGTAATCATGTCGGTATAATGCTTCATCATGTCCTTAACCTCGCCAAGAACATTGGAAGAACTCGACTCATAGCCTTGGTCATTACCGTGTCTTTCAATCGGCCTAACAATTCGATTAGGCACAGGCTGTTGAGTCACAGGCATGGTATTGGAATTGACCGCCTGGCCTCCACCATTTGGAGCCATTTGACTGCCCGTAGGCATCGACATGCTAGGGGGAGCTGGTAATAAAGGGACATTCTACATCATGTTCCCTCTCCCATTAGGATTAGCCATCGCTATCCCTTGGCCACTACTGCCATTGGCTATTGCCATATTGTTTCCCAATACTAGACCCATGTTCGAATTGCCTCTAGAAGCATAAGCTGCTTGTAGTCGGGACTCCACCTCTTGTGCTCGTGTAATGGCAGTGTCTATATCCCCCAAGGGGACACTACTCAACTGCAATTGGATATTGAAGTCCAACCCATGTAGAAAATATTGCAATTGGGCAGCTGCGGGGATAGGAATGGAGGTGTCCAACTTACGGAAGACCTCTTTTATCTTCTTCGCATAAGCACGAATATCCTCGTGTGGATCTTGGCGGGTCACGTTGAGTACACGCAACCAATATTGCCCACCCCTTTCAGGGGCAAACTCCCTTCGAAAAGCTCCATAAAATGCATCAATGTTCAATATGGTTCCGGCTTCTAAACCATGATACCATATAGCGGCTCTTCCTTTGAGAGTCATGTTGAAGAACATCATTAAATGTCCTTCTTCTTGAATGCGACAGTTAAACATCAACTTTTGAAACTCCCTAATGTGGAGTTCCGCATCTTCCTCAACTAGCCCATTAAAAATGGGTAGCGGGTAACCTAGATCCGGCAAATCCGTCGTTCCTGCTGGAATTGCAATAGGCTGCGCCATGACGAGGATTGGATTTGCACTAGGAATAGGGACCGGTGGGGTTACACCTCCCGTACTTGACGTGGACTGGCTTATGGCAGGAAGGGGAGCACTAGAGCTTCCACCTTCTCCTAACTTACTGCTTGGGTTCCTAAGACCACTAGATCCACTCCCTCGTAAGGGTTCAGCACCGCTACGCTTAGGGGAATATCTCCTAAAGATTTCAGCACGTCGCCTAGCTCTCTCGTCTCTTTCCTGCTTTTGGATTTCTGCTAGACGATGCTTATCAATAAATAACGGATCGATCTCAGTATCCTTTGGCATAAACTGCTAGTTGGTCCCTAGAAAACCAGGATTCGAGAACCGCCACTTTTAAGCGGCTCCCGGCAGACGCACCACTGATGGACCTAAAAACGGGCCGGCACTGGCTCATGCACTAGCCGGACCTCGTCACTATGCACAAGACAACCCCTCGGCCTCGCGGCCAGGAGCGTCTATCAAAATCTCTGCCTTCCTAAACATTGCGTTTGTAATACGTTGTAGTCCAACTGATCCTAACCCAATATTACTCCTCAGAGGGAGTCCCTTTCACATAGCCAAAAGGCTCGAATCACACACACATGGGGTTCCTCCTACGGTTGAATGCCGTCAACCCTCTGCGACTCTCCTACACCTTGGGGATTGGCCCCTCGATGCGTCGCTCAACATTTAAACATTTCGCACAAACGTCGCTCAAGGTAACAAATAAACGTATCCAGGAATGTACCATTGTCCTCACTTGCTGTCCCCTTTATGATCCCACGACTAGCCTACAGCATAGGAACCTCACGCTCTCAACGGTGGGTCACAGGCCTACTGAAAACAATTGCTATGCATATCCAGGAGCTAACTCTGATACTTTTAATTTCCTCTAAATGATCATGCAAAGAGGTGAATGCCTAGTGCTCAAACATTTTAAAAACCAGCAGCGTGCAAGTGCGAAACATCTCTTTCATGCTTTTCTTTCTAACCGCTTTGTGCTTCGCTGCAACACCTAGCACCGAAGTGATCTTCGTGCTACTAGGTTTTAATTTTTATCATTATTATTCCGTCCTAGATGCAATGCATATAAAATCAGCAAATTATTCCTCATGCTCAGCGGCATTTAACCATTTTTTCCACAACTCTACCCTTCCCCGTTGATAGTGCATCATTATATTCATTTCTTTTAGGTTTTCCTTGTCATTTTATGTGGAGAAAGGAAGGAAACACGCACTAAAACATATAAACAAGGCTGAACTGAAGCATAACTTCATGCCCCAGCCTTGCTATACATCAACAAACATAAATCCTATTTTTTCTATATTTTTCCCCTATTTTTCATGGTTTTTTTATCATTTTCCCCCATTTTCTTCATTTTCTGGTATTTTTTAAATTGCTGAAAATGAAAACCAGTTTATGGGCTGTGGCCCTTAGTTCATTTGCAACAAAATTGAAAGATTAGTTGATGTGTATCGACGGTTTTCCCCATTTATATGCCCAAAACCCTTGTTTTTCCCCATTTTTCATACGTTTTCGGGTTTCTTGACATTATTTCGAGCCATGAAATGCATGTTTTCATAATTTCTGGTTATAAACAGTAAGAACTCAGAAGAATCAGCAGCATAATCAAATCTTAGTCCATATGAACGGCATTCCATCAATCAAAAGCATAAAACACTAAATTTTCTTTGTAATTTTTTAGTTTACCGCTTAAACGCGTGTTTCGGGTTTTGTGTCCATGGCTGTAGATTTGGAAAACAGCAACACTTCATGTCCAGCAACATCACAAATCACCATTCTCAGCCCATGTAGCAATCCGGTCCATGCCGGACAAGTCTCCATCATTCTTTCTTCATTGCTCCTTCCCACACATGAACTGCCTCTTAGAAGAGAGAGAGGGAGGAGAGAGAAAGACTAGATTTCCATCTCAGCATTCAGGCCATCAATTGAGGAGCGGAGAATGGCGATAAGATCGGCCTACAGAGAGGATTGAAGCCCCAATGTCGATTGGGTAGGGTATTCACAGCCAGCATGTTGCCTCCATCCACCCCATAGCGCATTTTTCGGCCGTTGACAGGCGCCATGCTTCCACGTTTTTTCCTCTCCTTTCTTGCCCACGATTTGTGCTACATTTTAATGTTACATCCCCCCCCCCCAAGGGTCATGACCACTTGACCAAAGTTTGGTCCACCTTTTCAAATCTTGACCACTTTGTGGCCTTTTCCCCGTCCGGACTCGGAATCGAGCTCTGAAAAATCCTGGGCGTCCGGCTTAGCATCCCGCATTGGCCAGTAGCTTGTGTCAACCCGCACGACTGTCTGAAAAATTATGAAAAATCAACAAGTGTCGCTCGGGCGCCTTTAAAGCACTTTGGCGCTTAAAATCGTCCTAGATCGAGCCGCCGCCTTTGACAGTGAATATTTTTCCCTTGATCTTCATAATTTTTAGCTATTTTTAAGCACTTCCCGTCACCTAAATTCCGCTCTCACCTTTGCACAAGTGACCGTGAGGATAACATTAATGGGTTTCAGGAAAGGGCTGCCCTCCTGTATCTATCAGCAGAGCGTGAGACAGAGGGTGGGCTGAGTGTGACTGGAGTTTCTTCAATCATTTACCAAGAGGTGAGATTGAGGGACGTTACGACAGTTGGAGTCAGGTATGTTCCCGTTTCCCTATGCACCCACGGGATGGGTCTCTGCCGTCATCACAGGACACGTCCCCCTGTTCTATACACTACATTGTAAGGCTCCCTTGCCTTCCTCCTTGCACTTATGCCAGACGGGTTGGACGCACTAATGCACCATCAACTGTGCACCCTGGCATACTTCCTCTGCACCATCCCCCTTGTCGATTCCTAAACTGGGATGTGAGCCATGGGTTTCTCATCTTGCTTTCCTTGAGTGATATTAGTCATGGGGCGAGTGATTGCTCTTTCATTCCATTTGAGTGATTGTGAGTTGAGTGTAATCTCCCTTGCCATCGATGAATTTCCTGCGATTCTTTCAACCAACTACCTCCCTGGGTGCTGCCTCGTGGTCCCTGCCATGATGGATGCGTGCTGTGAAGAACCTTGGTACCTCCTGCAGCAACCGACAACGACACAGGACGTGCCATCGACAATCAACCTTGATCCTCGACAACATGGGCCAAGTTTTTCTAACCCTACAACTTCTGTTTCTCAGTGACGTTCATGTTTTAAGTGTGGGGACGTTAGTGGATGGTCTATTATGTGGTCCTAGGTCCGTGTTGCTCGGTTAACCCTATCTGTTAAGGTCTTAAGTGTGGGGACGCATCCCTGCGCGTCTACATTGCATACCCTTCTACATATGCCTCAACCTACTCATGCCTCTATGCCATGCCTTGCTTTTACCCTGATGGGGTTCCTTCCCACCCACCCTTCCACTGTCACCCCTCCCTTGGGGCTGTTCCTCCTCCATTTCTCTTTTTCCCTTATTTTGCTGTGTTTTTATGTGAACGCACCCTACATTTAGCGGATTTCCAATCTGACTTTACAACCCTGTTCCTCCCTTTGAACTGACCATTTTTTCTTTTACCTACCCCTGTTCCGGTGCATGGTTTTTGAGTTATTAATTTTTGAAGTATTTTGCGCACATTAGCTGGTTTTTCCATGTGAACGCATTTTGC
Source organism: Lygodium microphyllum (assembly GCF_053477565.2). Classification (NCBI taxonomy): domain Eukaryota; kingdom Viridiplantae; phylum Streptophyta; class Polypodiopsida; order Schizaeales; family Lygodiaceae; genus Lygodium; species Lygodium microphyllum. The sequence continues at coordinate 2,110,255 of NC_141155.1, forward strand.
TTGCTTCAGAACAGTGATTTGATGCCATAGCCCTGACAATAACTTTTCCCCTGACATTTTTCCTTTTTACTCCGTGTCATTTTGATGCACGGTTTGTCCAATATTAATTTTGCGATTTCTCGAGACTTTTTCGTGCGTCTTTTTGACATTTTTCCATGTGAACCTGCCTTGTTTGCATCAGAATTTCAATTTGATTTGATAGCCGTGTCCGTCCCGCCTTCCCCCACCTTTTTCTTTTTTCCTCCACCCTCTTTTGCCTTCTGGATTTTTAATTATTAAATTTTAAATGTGTTTTTGGGTGTATTTTTGGTGTTTTTCGCATGTGAACCCCTCTTACTTCCGTCGGAACTGTGTTTTGCCATGATAACCCTGTACCCCCCCTTCCTGCGGACATTTTTCCTTTTTACTGCATGTCATTCCGGCCAGCAGTTCGTCCCATATTAATTTCCGATTCCATTTTCGGGTCTGTTTTTTGGGTTTTTCCCATGTGAACGCGTCTTATCTCAGTCGAAACTATGTTTTGATGTGATAGGCTTGTCAGGCATGTCCTTTGCACCTTTTTTCTTTTTCCTGCACCTCGTTCCGATGCACGGATCTTCCAATATTAATTTTCGTTTGCGTTTTTGGACCCGTTTTTCGTGTTTTTTGCATGAGAACGCCCTTTATTCCCCCCCCCCCCCCTGAACCCTGGTTGCACGTTTCCCCTATCTTTCCCCTACCGTCCTGCCCACTTTTGTTTTTACAACATTTCGTTTTGATGATCGGATTGGGATATATTAATTTTTCTTTATTTTTTTGTGTTTTCGCGCTCCTCCTCCCGCGCATGAATGCGTCCGTTTTCAATTTCCCGCATCTCCACGCGCCCCGGTTGCGTCTGCGTGCCCCGTACCACCATCCCGGTGCTATTTCGATCCCGTCACAGCAAATTTTTTTACCCTGCCCCGCACACGCGCGCGGGACAGGTGCGCGCCTTTCTTTTATGGCGGCACCTCCCATGGGCCCCCACCCACATCCCAAGGCACCCCACCCCCACTCCCCGGGCGCCCTTTCAACCCTACCCACCCCCCTACACCTACCCTTCCCCTATGGGCACCCCGCCCATTCCCACCCTGGGCATCCCCCCTATGGGCACCCCGCCCATTCCCACCCCTGGGCATCCCCCCTTATGGGCACCCCGCCCATTCCCACCCCTGGGCACCCCCCACACCCTTCCACCCCACCACACCCTTTCACCCCCCCACCCCCGCCATTCTATCTCCCTGACCCTTCCCCCCCCAACAACCTCCTTACCTCTCTCCCTCTCCCTTCCCCTGCGTGTCTCCTTCCCCCCCAAAGCACACCAAACCCACCCAACCCCCCTGCAAGCCCCCTTTCCTCCCCAAGGCACACAACTCACCTTACCCCACCTAAGCCAATTGTCACACCCTGCAGAGCTCCACCCAAGCCCTGTTCACTCCCCCCCACCCCCTTCTCAAGCACTGTTCCCCCCTGTAGACCCGCAAGCAACCCCCCTCCAAACCCCTGTCCCCCCTTGAGACGCAGACACCCGCAGAAACCACTGGACGAAACCTCCCGATACCATTCTCCGCCCTTGACACACGAACGTGTTCGTGTGATTGTGATTGTGCGTGTTCGTGTGCGGAAGACCGTTCGCAGCTGTTCACGCGCGAGGACGCACGTTAGCTGGTCCGTGAGGTGGTGTGCAGCCGACTGTTCACACGCAGCTGACACGCAGTCTATTTCTGGGTATATTCCCGGATTTTTAATTCCCATACCCGAAAACCCTCAAAATACATTGAAAATTAAAAAAAAAGCATTAAAATCACTTAAAATTTAAAATAAATTACAGAAAAATCTTGATAAATTTCCAATATTTCTGCAGTATATTGCCATATTTTTCTAAATTGAAAATTTTTAAAAAAATCAGACCACTTTCAAATTAAAAATTCTTTTAAAAATACCCACAAAATGAAAAACATTCATTAAAATGGTAAAAAATTCCAATTTAATTACCAAAAAATTTCCTAAAAATTCCATTCACTTTTTTACTTATTTTTGGAAGATTTTTTAAGCTAAAAATGATGTGTCATTTTATTCCAAGATTATTTTATGATAAAAATACTTCATTAAATGCTAAATTCATACAAAAATCTCTTTCATTCAAAACACCAACTGAAAATTCTAGAAAAATCCAAATACCTTTGGGATTGAGAAGAGCGTATTTATTGCATACACATACATCCACTTCCAGGTATTTTTTTTCCTTTTATATTTTTATTTTTTTTCTCGCTACCCCAAAATCCACCTTTAATTTTTAACATGAACCCTAAACACCACCATGGCACGCGCATTCGCGCTAAACACACCATTTTATAATAAAAATAAACTAGCCATTCACTTAGCACGCGCTAAGTGCTCTTAAGAGGTAATTTAATATTTTTAATTAAAATGAACCAGTCTCGTCACACAAGAGCACATGCTGGCAAAAAAGCACTCCACATCACCTTAATTTTTAATAAATGAATTTGCATTTAGAGACCCAGTTTGGGTATCGAAGTCCAGGATTCGGATTAAAGCACCGCTCTAACCTAATAATTGGTAATTAAAATTTTAAGAAGGAACCGCCGTTTTCTTGTTAAGGTTTATCACTTAATAAAAATTCACCCATTTCTTAATAATTTATTAAAATGAACCTTTCATTAAATTAATTCCCCCTCACTGCACTTATTTCCCCTTTTTAATGAACTCGTTTCGTGGGATGGGTACGCGAAGTCTTCGGAGTTGTCTCCATGGTCAAACTTGATTATCAAAGTTGTGGTCCTGATATGTGTGGGTTGTTGTTATGTTTTGGTTCAGTTTCTTTGCTACGGTTAAGGGTACGGTGTGTAGTTTTTTTTTTCTTTATTTCTTGATACGGGGATTTGTGTGTTTACATGTTGCATAGCATGAAGCTTTCGGTCGCATATGTCTAGAGGTCATGTCGAATTTTTTCTAGGCTGTGGTGTGCTTGGGGATAGTTGGTCGAGTCACGTTTTACCACTTTGATTGATATCTTATCCTTGGTTTTTGTTTGTTGCTTTGCAAGCATTCTCTTGGTTTGTCTATGTTTGTGGTGTGTGTGTAACCATCTGAATGGCACCCTCTCGTACTCCTCCCCTGATTCAGTATGTTTCTTTGGCTGTCCATGATTATTCTTTGTTATTAGATTCGGATGTTGTTGCTAAAGCGGGCTTGTCCAAGTTCGTCAGCCTTTCTTTCCCATTGGTTCCAGATGATCCTTCCCTTTGTGACGAGTTTTTAACCTCTTACAGCAAGAGGTCTGGTCCAGTCCGTGGCACAACTGTTCTTTTGACACCAAAGAGTCTAGGCAAGGCTCTTGGTTTGCCATATCATGGGGAATCTGTCCCTACTACCAGATAGTTGTTTACCAATTATGATATTTTGAAGTTGTTGCAAAAGTAGACTCAAGATGTTCTTGATCCAAAGAAGGTCATTACCACGTTAGGAGTGTGTGTTTCCATGATTTCCAATCCCTTATGGAAACAGATATGCCAATTCCTTCAAGACAGGTTCATGCTTGCAAAATCCCCATCTCATTGTATTTCCAAGGAGTTGTTTACAACTTCACGAATGATTTTGAAAGGCATAACCATTGACTGGAGTACCTACCTCCTCTCCAAGATGGATCACCATTTTATCCGAGCTACTCGAGAAAATGTAACTAATGTTACATTTGGGTCCTTCCTCTATGTCTTCTTGCTACATGCTGCCCCTGCAAAGGAAGTTCCTTTACCTCCAGTTGATCCTCCAAAAGTTCCTCCTCTGCCTCATAATGAAGATGATGAAGTGATAATTGAGGATGATGATTCTTCTCCTCCCCTAGTCATTCAGAGAAAACGCCTCAAGAGGGTGGCTGAGTCAATGCCTATTCCTCCAGTTCCAGTGCCAATTCTTGCCCAGTCTTGCAACAACTTGCATGCATTCCTTCAGACGCCAAACCTTTTCAGAGCCCATAGAGATGGGATGCTCGACCTTACTATTCCTTCTGTTCACTGCCTGGAAATAGGAGATGCTATTCTGTTCCTATGCAAGGATATCCAGAGTTCTATTGAACTTTCGATGACTGCCTGTATCTAGCAATTATATTCTTCATTTTATGATGAAGTTCAGCATTCTAAGGAGGAACTGAATAAGACCAATACTGAGTTAGCCTCTGCTCAGGAGAAATTCTCTGACCTTTGTATGCAAATGGAGCAGCAGACTAAGCTCGTAGATACTCGGAAAGCTAAAATTTCTAAGTTGAAAGCTGAGTTGGCAGAAGCTAGGTCTCAAGTGGTTGATGTGACAGAGGAGAGGGATAAGTTACAAAAGGAGAGTCAAGAGATGAAGGAGGTGATAGCTACCCAAGTAGAGAAGTTGAAATCCACCACAACTATTTTAGACCAGAGCAATGTTCAAATCCAGCAACTCAAAGATCAGTTGGCTTAGTCTCGGTCTAATACACAGAGTCCTGTGCAGCCACTTTCTCTTTTATCCCCTGCAGACTTGGCAGCTCTTCAAAGACAGGCTACCTTATGTCCCTTATTCCAGGCCAAGGTGGAAAGATTGCAATCTCGTATGGATTTGTTATGGTCTTCTTTTGAGCAGTATCAAGAATATGTTCCACCAGATCATTCCTTTTTTGCCCATTATCAACAACAGAAGTTGACCTTCTATATAAATCTTTCCACGATGGATTTACCTATTCCAGAGGATGGATGGAGTGGGGCCTGGTCATCAGATTTGCTGATCGAAGTCGTAAGGATGGTTTTTGAAGACTCTGTCACTCCAGATACGATGCTTCTGTCCTACATGTATTTGAGGGGTGATTTACTGATTCCAGATGAGGAAGATCTAGCTTGGTATGTCGGAGATGTGGTATTGCAAGCTTCTTTGTATGTCTGACATTTGGAGTTGAGGATTGATGAGATGTTCCAGGGATATTTTTCAAAGGTGGCTAAGTGTCCTAAGTTTTCATGGCACACTATGGTTGATTCTCTCATTTTGAATCACCGTCAGGTCAAAGCTTCAGCTCATGCTCAGAACACTAACCAATTGAGGGTGGATCTTTTAGCCTATCTTTCCAATCAACCCCATTTGATACTTCTTTCTTTGAAGCCTATCATCTTAGATCAGCTTTAGGTCCATCCTTACCATGCTTAACTCATTATCAACAAATGGCTCATAGATATGATGCTTATATTTCCCTTTTTCAATCTAACCCAAAAGTCATTTTACCCCTTCTTTTCCAACCTCAAGGATCTCCTCAAATTCCTATTTTTACCCATTGTTCTTTTATTGAAGATCGAGTTTTTCTACCTCCTGATCCTTGTCCTTCCCCATCCCCTGATATTCTATCAACTTTTCCTCCTTATCTTTTAACACCTATCTTAACAGAATCTCCTCAATTTTCAGCCAATCCATCTTTAATCCATTCTTCCTTTTATAAATTTGCCTATCCATCACTTCATCCTCTTTCATTAGTCCCTCTTCCGTCTCCTAACACTTCTATCCCTAATCCTCCTCAGTTGGTTAGTGGGTATCCAGGTTTTGATTAGAAGATTATTCGAAGAAGAGGCCAGAGTTAAAATGATTCCCTTACTGGACCTCAAATCAATTGGCCATTGATCCCAGGAGAATGGATAAGTGCTAGTCAAGCTTATCAGAATTATCTGCATTTTGCTCAGTAATATTCTCAGTCTGCAAATCCTTCTGTGCGCTTAACTGCTCATTTTACTTGGTACCTGGCGTATATGTATAGGCATTCTCATAATGATTCAAAGCCTATTCCAAAGTTGTGCATGAATGTCAATGTGAGCATTGATTCCTAGTAACTGGATGTATTGTACTTTCATGCCCTGTGTTTGCCTAGCAGATACCTTGTCCTGTTGGAAAGGATGTGCTGCCTTTAGTTTTTTTAGAATCCTCCCAAGACATTTGTAGAGGAATCCTTGTCCATGGATCGTTTTCGAAATCACCAATCTTTCAAGAGAGATCATCTTCATTGATACCTTTGCCATGTATGGTGGATGATTTTTAATGATAAAACTCTATTTTTTGAGGAGTCATTCAGATGGTTGTGTTGTGTGTAGTGTTTGTGTTGTGGGTTAATTTATGTGATAAGATCGTGGTGGTTGCCTATTCGATTGGCTTTCGTGCGAGCTACATTTTTGGAGAATGGTGGTGATGGTGTTGCTGGTTGGATAGTTGAAGATGCTGATGCAGAAGAAGAAGAAACCTCTCATATCCTTTACAAGTTTGTTGTGATTTCCAGTTTGATAAGAAGTGTTAATGTATAAAGGGTTTTCCTTTCGTTGTATTTTTATATCAGATACAGGTTATAAGTTGGGGTCGTGGTTGCATGGACTATTTTTGAAGATGTATTGAAGATCCAAGTTGAGCTTTTGAATGTACTTGTATTCCCTTTTTCTTGGGTCGCGAGGACGCTTCCTTATTAAGTGTGGGGATATGTTGAGTGTTGAAATGACCTATTTTTTGGCTGATTTTTGTTGTTTTTAAGAGCTGAATGGTTGATTTTATGAGATGATTGATTGGTTTGGAAGTGGTTTGAGAGTGTTTTGGATAGGTTGGAATGGTTTTATTAAGCTCATGATGTTTATTAGTAGAGATGTGAAGTTCTGATGATGTTCTGATTGGTCCTGATTGCTTCTGTTTTTGTTTTGTTTTGTTCAGTTTTCTCTTTGTAAGAAGGGATGGAGTATTGATTGATTGGGTTTGAGATTGTTTGAAAGCTTATTGAGTGATTTTTGATGGTTTGGAATGGTTTTGGTATGAGTTATGTGGTTCTGATGCTTTCTGTTGACCTTCTGTAACTCTCTGATGAGCTTCTGGTGAGCTTCTGTAGACCTTCTGTATGCTTCTGTATGTGTTCTGTTGGATGAGAGTGTAGCTTGGGAAAGTTTTCTAACCTTGGAAAGAGGTGAATACAAGTACAAAAGAGCTAAAAGAAGTGAAAGAAGTAGTTGCTGAAGACTCAAGTAAAGACTGGAGTGAAGTGACAGTGGTGAGCTACGAAAGGACACTGTAGTGGCTCTCGTGCCTCTTCATATCAGACATACCTCTTGGGAGGGGTATCCACGACCTAGGAAGAATTTTTGTGAGTGATTACGAGAGATTGTAGTGAGGATATGATGTACTATTGATGGAGAGAGAGAGAGAGAGAGAGAGAGAGAGAGAGAGAGAGAGAGTCAGAGATAGTCAATTCTATTGAAACATAATGATTGTATATGAGAGATTGAGAGAGAAGACTATGAAGACATTGAAGATGAATACTATGTGATGTATTTCCATTCAAAGATGGTGCATTTCTTTGCTTTCTTTGTTCTATTGATGGATTTTGTGAAGATGTTGAAGAATATGGTTCATTTTATCAAATCCGTGGAAGATCTATATGATGCTGCATGAAGATTTGTTGTGCCTGGTGTTCTTTCCTTCATTGTGATAATATAAAACCTAATAAAAAAGCTTGTTGATGTTACAATATAGATTTTCTTACAAGAGAATTCCATTTTCCTTGGTGTTCCTCTTGGGGCTCCAATAGGCTGAAATATGATGGATTTACAGCCATTCACTATGCATATATGGTCAAAGTGATACAGGAACCAGAACCCACTTCTTTTGAGCAAGCCATGGGAAAAGAAAAATGGGAGAAAGCCATGGATAAAGAAATGGATGCCTTGGAAGCAAATGCTACATGGGAATTGGTACCTTTGCCTAAAGATAAGAATGCAATTGGTTGTAAGTGGGTTTATAAGGTGAAGCACAATGCAGATGGTTCTGTGAACAGATACAAGGCAAGATTAGTAGTCAAGGGGTATGCACAAACATATGGCATTAATTATGAAGAAACATTCAGTCCGGTTGTAAGGATGGCAACTGTAAGAGCAGTCATTGCTATGGCTGCATCAAAGGAATGGTCTTTATATCAGATGGATGTAAAGAATGCCTTCTTGCATGGTGATTTGCAAGGAGAGGTATATATGGAGCAGCCACCAGGTTATGTGCATGCTATTCATCCTGAGTTTGTTTGCAGGTTGAAGAAAGCCTTGTATGGCTTGAAGCAAGCACCTAGAGCATGGTCTGACAAGATAGGACAATATCTTTTCACTATTGGCTTTCAGATTTCCAAGGCAGATTTCTCGCTTTATGTGAGAAAAACAGAGAAATCTATTATGCTACTTGTCATTTATGTTGATGATTTGATTATGATAGGTGACAGTGATGAAGAAATCCTTCATGTGAAAATGCTATTGAAGCAGAAGTTTGAGATGAAGGATTTGGGAGAGCTGCATTATTTCTTGGGCATTGAGGTGATTAGATCACCAAGTGGGATATGACTCTTGCAGAGGCAGTATGGATTGGACATGCTGTCCAAATATGGGATGACAGGCAGTAAGCCTATTTCAATTCCTTTGGAGCAGAATGTGAAGCTGAGTGCAGATGCAGGTGAGCTTCTGGAAGACCCTACTTTGTACAGACACATAGTAGGAAGTTTGATTTGTATGACTATTACCAGGCCAGATTTGAGCTATGTTATTGGATTGGTACGTCAGTTTATGCACGCTCCAAGGAAATGCATTTGGATGCGGCTAGACGCATACTCAGGTATGTGAAGTCCACATTGCAATATGGACTACTTTATGAGACTGGGGTTCAGATACAGTTACATGGATACATTGATGCTGATTGGGCTGGTAGTATTTCTGATAGACGATCTACCAGTGGATATGTGTTCTCTTTTGGGAGTTCTGCAGTCACTTGGAGCAGCAAGAAACAGCCTACAGTTGCCTTGTCGAGCACAGAACCTGAGTACAGGGGCGTAGCAATGGCTGCATGTGAGGTAGCTTGGTTGCATAAGCTACTTTATGATATACAGCCTACAGATGGGCCAGTTGTCATTTATTGTGACAACATGAGTAGTATACACTTGGGAAATAACCCAGTCTATTATGCTAGAACAAAGCACATTGAGGTGCATTATCACTATGTGCGGGAGAGGGTTTTACTAGGTCTTATTGATCTAGTTTATGTCAGCATAGAGGATTAGGTAGCTGACATATTTACGAAGGCATTGGGCGCAGAGAAGCTGCGCAAGTTTAGAAACCTGCTTGGTGTGCAAGAATTGGGATTGAGCTCGAGGGGGAGTGTTGAGATATCGAGCTCCACTCGTGATATGCCAGGGTGACCGTTGTGCATTTATGTCACCGACTTGTCAGTTGCAGATGCGGTTGGTACACCGCCCATGAATAATAGCTAGATGACAGCTATCCTTATCTACTCTAGTTTGTGGCTCAGTTAGTATGCCACCTTAGTTAGTTGAGTTTGGTTTGAGACCCATATATAGGTTTCTTCTATTTCTATGTACTTGAGTTCTTTTTTTTGGCTTACACAACTAAGAAGAGGAAAACTATTTTCAGCCTCCACCTGTGTGTGTATTCCCCCATTGTGCAAGCAAGAAAGCTACAAGTGAGACTCCTTCCTTCTTTCCCACAATCTTGACAGTGACATCCTCTGCAAAAGTGATGTCCTGCAAAGTCAAGTTCTTGAGTATAGCATGAAACTGGCTCAAGTGAGCAGACATAGTTACATTCTCCTTCATGCACGGATCCATAAGCTGCTTCAACCAATACAACTGACTCGCTGGACTTTTCTTGTCATAGAGATTCTTGATCTTATCCCACAACGGCTATGCACTCTATTCTTCCTCAAAGATATTGTAATGAACCTATTTTGTGAGAGACAATACAATAGTGGACTTGCATAACTCATCAAGCTCAAGCCATTCCTCATCTGGCATAGTTGCAGGAGAATGCCCGCTCAACCTCGAAGGTTTGATCTGCGATTTTTGCACCAAGACCTACCAAATTTGGCTCTTCCAATAAGAGCAATTCGTACCATCAAGCTTAGTGATGTTGAAAATAGCATGATCAGTGGACGAACTCACCATAATGCAGGCTGGAAGACTATAGATAGTTCAAAACTGCTTGCTGTTTACTATAGAAAATGACAAAAAAATCACCAAAATCGAGGAAAAATGGCGAGAAAAGTGGAACCAAAGCTGTTGTCTACTAAGTACTAATGAAACTACATCATTTCAAAATGTTTCAGCATGAAAAATCCATGCCAGTCTATACATATATGCTTGCTATAATAAATTTCAAATTTCAATAAAAGAGAGCTAACAGTGCCAAAATAGGATCCCAAGGCAATTAGATACTGCCAAGACCAAATCCAGCATCATGCGGGCATAGCATAAGCATATGACGATCGATAACCATGAATCCAACACCCAAGTACGCCATACAAACATGTGCCAGTGAGTAGGCATACCCCCTAGTCAACGGGACAAAGTGTTCCTGCCACTACCAAAACTTGACACAAGTAGGTGTCAGTTTGCAAAGATACATATCCAAAACTAAGACTCAGCTCATAAGCATACAGTGAACCAAGACATATAATGTATCATGCCAAAGGGTAAGAAATCCCAAAGTCTCAAGTGTTTGTAACTGCTCAATAGCATGTAATTGCTCAATGCATAAAAGTACCGCATGCTCAATGTCTAATAAGCATTCAAGAATGCTCCCACTGGCACAAAGGCCATATGCATGAGCTCAATAGCTCAAGCCAAGGCAAGACACAGTTCCAATGACATAAGTCCAAGACAATACATCAGTAGTACATCCCGAACATGTAAGCGGTAGAGCATCCGTATGTAGCATCCATAAGCATGTAAGCCATCACATACATCCCAATCCAAACTCTGACAAGCCAAGTAGCATCCAAGACTACTCCAGATAATCCAAAATGCATCCAAGGTAGAGCTTCAATGAGCACTCAAGCTCAACGTATGCATAGGGTAATCAACTGTGACATAAACATCAAGCCGTAGGCAACGGGTATGCATAAACCCAAGGAGCATCACTGTCAAAGCATATGCCACTGTCAAGCACGAACCATGTCAATGAGTGCATAATGTCAAAGCTCTTCCAAAAGCATCCGGAATGAAATCTTGGCTTGAAATCGTACCCCAAAGATCAATACTTCATGGCATATATCCAAGACATAGGCCGGAACCAATAGGCGTAACCCAAAGCATGTAGAATAGCTTCAACCCACTTTTATTACAGCATGAAATGACTATCAAAATTTGAGAAATTTCAGTCTCAAATCAGTGCCAAATGGTTGCCAAACAATAGACATACATTTCCTTAACATGTAGGCATCATACATGACCAACCGGGCATCAAATGACAATGCCAAGCAAGCATAAGCATCAAATGTTAATGTAGTACTGTTATAAACTGTTTGTGGACTGTTATAATAGTCCCAAAATAGTGCTAAATCAGCCCAAAAGCAATGTCAATACTTAGCCTTCAATACCAAGCATCAAAACATGTGCAAATGCCTCAAATGAAGCATGTGGAAGTGCCCAATGGCCTGGAGCTTGAGGAGGACCAGTGTGGAGCAGATGTAGAGTAGCCTGAAAACAGGCGCAAACAGCATGCTACTGTCCTGAGGGGCCTGCAACCCACGTGGCACACCTGTGGTGGAGTAGGGGCTCAAGTAGGTGCCTAAGGGGACACACACCAAGCCTCAAGGTTCTTGAGCATGGGCAATGAAGATATGAAGCAATGGAGCTTCAATTGTGGCTGTCTCAAACTGTTCACAGCCTATGTGACCTAAGAACTGAAGTAAACCCTGAAGAAAATAATCAAATACCTCTAATGTAATGCCCTGAAGGTGCCCAACAATGCCGAGAATGTGCTCGAGAAGCCGGGGAGTGACGGGAGCTCGAAAAAGTCGGATATGGCTGCCAGGAAGGAGATGCGAGTAGGGAGTCGATGGGAAGCTCAGAATGCCACGAACCAAGCTCAAGAGTCGAGAAGCTGAGCTCTAATACTAGTTGAAAGGGAGAGAAGGATCGAAGCTTGGACTCGAGAGCTATGGTGGGAGAGCAAGAGCAAAAAAGAGAGAGATAAGAAATGAGAACTTCAATAGTCACAAGGTGTGGCCGGGCCTTCCTTTATTCAAACTGTCACTAAAAGAATAAAGAATAAAGTGAGGGTGACAGGCGCTCACCACCTGCAGTGTGCAGTGGCGGTGACTGTCAGTGTAGTAATACATGGGCGACTAGGCGAAGGCGCCTTTACCCCCAACAGAATCAAATAAAACCGCGTCATGTGGTGAATGACCTTATTGAGAAAATGCGCACCACGGTCACTCACCAGCTTGACCAGACCACCCACTTCGTGCAAGAATTGCGGTAATAAAGATCCCCTAAAATAATCTCAAAAGAGTGACTGCATAGGGCCACGCGGCAACACTAATCAGGAGTAAGATGATTCGGTATAATCCCCGTATCCAAAAAACAATACAATTCCTCATACCATGTCCAAGGAAGATCCGCAAGTGGCAAACCGGAATATTTTCCATCATCCAGAGAAACACCAGAAACCGCAAACAAATCAGCATCGCAAAACAATCATTAACTCCACTAGCCGCTTCACTAGACTCAAAGATGAGAAAGGTAATCCGCAATTGCATGATACTTGCCCGGTCTATGAATAACTTCATACTCAAATTCTTGTAAAAGAATAACCCATCGGGCCAACCATCCCGTAAGATTCTGTTGCTGCACCAAATATAATAATGTGATCCACATGGAAATAAAACATATGACCGAGTAAATAGTGGCGGAATTTTTGACAGAATACATCATGCCCAAACATTCACGTTCAGTAACAAAATAATTCTTCTCAGCCAAAGACAAGCGACAACTAGCACACAAGGTGAAACCAGCCTACCTTCTGACTTTCTTACATAAGTACACTGCCTATCGCAATATCAGAAGCATCAACGAACACATGAAAAGATTTTTCCCAACTGTAAAACATCAGCACAAGAGCCTTAGACAATTGCAATTTCAAACGGTGATAAGCCAAGTCATAGACACTAGTCCACAAAAAATCCTTTTTAGTAGAGTGAGCGACCACATTCAAGGGAATAGCCAAATCCGCAAAAAACCACAAATGACGCCCATGCCACCGAATTTGCCTAGAAATCGCAAACACTCTGATAGACTTGAAGGTTGCGGAGCCTGCATAATTGCGGCCACTTTATCTGGGTCGACTGCAATACCATATTTGGAAATAGCGTGCCCCAATAACTTGCCACTCTTCACCACAAAAGCACACTTCAATGGATTAAGACTAAAGGACACTTCTCGACAATGTGAAAAATATAACCGCAAATTATGTAAATGTTGATCCTGCGACCCAAACATGCTCAAATCATCCAAAAAAATACGCATAAAATCAATAAGATATGTGCCAAAAATAAAATTCATATTCCTTTGAAATGTCGCGGGTGCATTCCGCAAGCCAAACCACATTATTGTGCATAAATAGACTCCCCATGCGGTAATAAAAGCAGTTTTAGCTTGACCCTCCCGAGCCATCCTCATCTAGTTGTAGCCACTAAAACCATCCAAAAAATAATAAATGTCATGACCGACAACATCATCCAGAATAGTATCAATATATGACAGTGGAAAAGTATCAGGAATAGTGACCGCATTCAGCTTTCGATAATCCACACAAATACGCAGCTTCTTATTCTTTTAGGCACAATACCAATTGGAGAAATCTACTCCGGATCCTTAAAAGGAGTAATAAAACACACCCGCAAAAGTTAATTCAACTCCTCTTTAACCTGCTTAGCAACATGCGGGTTCATGCGATAACGCTCTTGGCAGAAGGAAATAGCATCCGATTTCAAATGAATATGATGCTGATAAAACCTGGGCTCCAAACCCTTCATCTTTGAATAATCACTACAAGATATAGGCCTTATATCGACGTTTAAAGCAATGAAAATACAAACAACAAAAATTTCCCCCGTCGTTGCAAAAAGCGTCGCTATTAACGACACCATAGAACAGTCGATATTGGCATCGCTATCAGTGTCGCTATTGGCATCGCTATGCACGTCGCAAACCATCGCTATCAGCATCGGTATTGGTGTCACTATCAATGCGACGCTAATAGCAACGGTTTGCAACGTGCATAGCGACACCAATAGCGACGTGAGCAGTAAAATTTGCGACACTAATAGCGATGGTAACAGAATTTTTTTTTTTGTGGCAGGGCAGCTATAGCACTGTGTGCTTTATGAGAGCCATACAAAATAGTTTCTGCACTACTGTGTACAATGCGCTTGCAAACAAAAACAATGTATACTGAAATCATAAAACTGATACATGAAATAAATACATGATCGTATAAAAAGCGATTGGCACAATCATGAAAGGATATCACTAATACATAGAAAATGTCTACATAGATCAGGCGACTCAAAAATAAAAGTGCATGAGCTCCAGGGATCCAAGGGCGAGCTATGCGTCCTCGTCTCCTGAAAGCTCATCCCGCCACAAAGAAGCATCGAACGGACTCTGTAGAAAAAGAAACAACGCATCAATCCACCATACAATAATGCATTCAAATATCTCATGGTAACTACGGACAAAAAAGATGAGTGACTTACAAGGTCATCGCGTCTATACAATCGGTCGATCAATGCCTTGAGACCGTGTCTCTCTGCATATCGAGCCTCAAGGCCAGTCAGATCACAATTTGTAATGGAGTGTTGCAAAGAAAACAAAATGCTAACTATTAGAAACATGATTGTCAGTACAAAGAATATTTCAAAAAAATAAACAAGCAAAACAAAAGAAAAACTTACAAAGTCCTCCAAATCTGTCCTGTGGTGGCCGCTACTCCCACGCATCTATACAATCAGTCGATCAATGCCTTGAGACCGTGCCTCTCTACGTATTGAGTCTCAAGGCCAGTCGGATCGCAATTTGTAATGGAGTGTTGTAAAGAAAAAAAAATGCTAACTGTTAGAAACATGATTGTCAGTACAAAGAATATTTCAAAAAAATAAACAGGAAAAACAAAAGAAAAACTTACAAACGCGCTGTTGACTCCAATGTCTTGGAGAATCTTTAGCCTCCTCCCTCAGTCGGTGCCAGTCGTCTTCATCTAACCACTCGGGCTTTGCAACCCCACTCTTGATTGCCTTGAGTGTGTCAGATCGTCTATGTGACATGTATGCACGCATGCAATCCATCATCTAGCCCGTAGAGAATCTATCTACTACGGCTGGCATCGGAAACTCCTCGTGCAAGGCTGCTACTATGTAGTCCTTTCTCCCCTCCAGTATGTTCTTCCAATTATCTAAGATGTTCTGCCGAAAAACTTATTGGCACAACTCTCTCATGCGAACCATCACCCTCCTCCCCTCATCATTCATGATGATGGCTCCTGATCTACTATCAACTAGATATCCATAACCCCCAGGAGTTTGCCTAAGATGGGTCCTCTCCCATCTGCGTCCACGCTCCTAGGCATATCCAAGAGACCCCTGTGCATCCGATGTACTGAGGGGGGTAATATCTCTCGGAGTGGCACCCACAGGGGTGCCACTTGCTAACGGCTGCGCAAAAGCTGGAGTAACTGGAGTAGACGTCCCCACAGGTGTAACAAATCTTGGAGGTGATGCAGCTCCAGCTCAATGATGAGACGGAGACACTGCGTCCGTGTCTCCACAGCATCCACCTGAGCCGCGAGAGCGAGGAGTCACACCTGTATCCTATGTCGACCGCGGGCTCACTCCCTCTGTATCTTTGTAGCATCCCCCTGATCCCGATGCACTCCCTTCCTCTGGCCCAAGTCGTGAGTGTTGAGATCATCTGCTCGAAGTCGAAGCATTCGATCGTGTTGAAGCAAATCTAGCAGAGCACCCTGACGAAGACCGAGACAGCTCCTGGTCTGCCATCTCTTTGAATCTGACGATTTAGTCTGGAGACATGCATGCGAAGATGTCCTGGAGACATGCATGCGAAGATGTCCTGTAACTCCTCATCGCTCATCCCTTGACTCATCTTGAAAATGTCACCTGCACAAACAAAAAATGATGTCACCATAAAAGAATGAGTCTGCCTCGTTCTCAAAGAATTCTTGGACTCCTGTATTTTCATCATTGTTAGCCGATGCTGGCTCCAAGCTTTCGACAGCCTCCACCCCTTGCAATATCCACCCCTCTATTTGCATATTATCTTCATCTATGCTCGGAACATCGCTTTGATCATATACTCTCGCACTTCGGCGAGTTGAAGGTATAACATACCACCATCGAGGTTGTCGGGGGTTTGGATAGAAGATTACATGTTCACAAACACGTACAAGAGAGTTCAAACCATTGTGACATAAACCATGTCGTAATACAATTAGCAAGCAAATGAGTCCATGCACCTATTCACAATGGGCCGACAACACAGGTGTCGTGCAAATCCGTCCATTTTTTTTCGGAATCTATTTCGAGAAATCGAGATGGACCTCGTCAAACTGTTGCTCTAGCTCCTCTAAGTGCCACTTTGAACCACTGCACATCGAATAGTATCATGGAGAAGCTACAGTAATCTATTGTAACAATACTTTACAAGTTCCCAAAATACTCCATCTCATCCACAACCATGTTTGGATCCGTTGCTCATTGCCGGCTCTCTTGCTCGAACCTTGCCATGATACCACAATCCATTGTGGAACGCATTTTGTCAATACGCTCCATGCGAAAATGCCATCCGCGCAACCACGCTGTACTATATATTTTGTACTGTACATTGAAACACTCAAATTAGATGCCGCATATAAAATTTAGATACGACAGATTCTAAACCCCTCAACACTTTTGGACTACATCCCCTCGAGAATTCCCACTCCTCCATTGAGACCTCTGTCCCTTCGCGAGACGCTGCGGTCAAAGCTCCATACAACCATCGTGTTGACATAAACCACAGCATCTCCTCCATGCCTTCGGGATATCGAATCGATTGATGACGCATACTACATCGGAATTCAACTCGCGCTTCCTCTTGATCTTGCCTAGCGATCTGGTACTTGGCGAGCCACATCTCCATAGAGACATGGTGCAACATACAAAAGCGATTCACTTTCTCTTCCATTGAGGCATCCATTCTTTTTTCTACCCCATTTCCAACCACCACATCTCTAGTCAGTCTATCATCGTCCTTCAACGACTATAGCATTTCATTGTCTGGTTCCACCGTTCTCTGCCTTGCAGATTCAATAGAGGACGTCTTAATCTCCTTCTGTGAGATCCATTGCACCAAAGTCGACAACTTGTAAATGGCCCCGCGTATTTCTGGAGTAAGACATCTTGCGATCGCAATCGGTAGTACAATCTGTCACAAATGAGAAAGCATTATGAATAATGGCTACATTCCAAATAGCAAAATGCCCACGCTAATTACAATCCATTCGTAGTACAAACTTGATATATATTATGCCAGTCATGGGATTTTAACCCTGATAATTGGTCGTCTTTAGAAAATACGGACATGAGAGAACGCATCATACTCGTTGGAGTGCGAATAGACTTGATTACTTGCTTCACAATTCGCTCTTCTTTAGTGGACAAACCCAAGGAGCGCGAGGAAGCTGCACACGACCATCAGTACTCGACTGCGGCCAAAGCGCCTCCATCTTACCTACCTCCTTCAAATCCATTCGTGCCCCTATAGTGTCTCTCTTTCCTGTGATGTGGTCCAATAATAAGCTATCCACATTCTTGAAAATATGCATGGGATCCAACAAGTGGTTGACCTGTAAGTGGGTCCAATATGGCAACTCGTAGAAAACTGAGAACCACCGCATTCCATTTGGATGTGATTTCACGTGGACCATTTTCAGCTTGTACTAGCTTGCGGCGTTCATACGTGTTGGAGGTCATCCAAGGAAACCTTCCCTAAGTTCATGATCCTCCAGCAAGAAAGAAGTGTGTCCTTGATATACCATCTTCTTCATGGTTCGTGACCATCGGGAGTCTAACTGTGGCCCGCACAATGGACATGCATGATAACTTGAGGTAACCAGACTTGTTCCAACACCATGACCTAGTTAATACTTAATTGAACGAGATAAAATATAGATATTACCAGCGAGAACGGAGGTCTGCTCACCTGAGCACTCTCCCAATCCCGAAAAGTCATGCATCATTTACATGAGAATGGCTCGAATATTGGCTGACGGCCGACCATCGCGCCTGCTCATATCTTGCACATGATCCCCTCCTCCCACAAAAACTTAAGCTCATCGACTAATGGATGAAGATACACATCCATATTTTTTACTTTGTAGCGGCCTGGGATGAGTAAGCTAAGGATGAGATGTCCTTTCTTCATAGAAAGCCATGGAGGGATATTGTAGTTGACAAGGACTATAGGCCACACACTGTAAGAAGTTGAGCGCAGACTGAATGGGTTCATGCCATCCATTGCGAGATCGAACCAAAGATTCCTTGGCGCTCACGCAAAGCCTGGGAAGGTAGAGTCAATGTGGCTCCATACACGCGAATCCGCTGATATTCGTTGAACTCCATCCGTGGACCTATTTTGCGCATGCCACGTTGTCAAGCTCGCCATGCCGGACGTACGAAACATGTGGTTTATGCGGGGGATAAGCGGAAAGTGTCTAAGAACTTTTTGAGGGATAGTTTGCCCTTGCAAGTCCTGTCGATACCTGTGAGCACCACACTTTGGACATGTATCCATAGTCTCGTATTCTCCTCGAAACAGACAGCAATCATTGATACATGCATGGATGTTATTGTAGTCCATGCCAATCTTTCGTAAAATATGTCGTGCATCATCACGAGACTCAGGCATGGTGTTTGCAGGTGGTAATATATGATATTTCAATAACTTGAAAAAAATCATAAAACATCTTAAAAAAGCACAAATTTTTGTAATAATAGTGTCGAAAAAAATATCAATAAAGCGTATGTACAAGGTACCTGAACAACTCGGTTACATTCGTATCGCTCCACCCGTATTTTGCTTGGACACTTAAGAGTGCTAGCAGTGTCTTCAGCCGAGATACTCGGCACCCATCATATAATGGTACAAATGCTTCCTCTCTAAGCGGATCAGAAGTCTCGACATCCATGGGAATCAATGCATCGATCATTGCCTCCATCTCAGGCTCCAAAATTGTAGATAGGTCTGGAAGGTTGCCTGTCTCCTCTGGCATTGACGGTATAGATTGGCCTTGCGAGTGGTGGATTGGCTCCTGCACTCCATCCATCGCACGCCCACATACTCTTCTAATTGGCCGCAAAGGGTGCACTCCCCCTTGGGATGAGACATCACCTCCCTGGATAGAAAATTTGCTAGCAAGACCCAATCTTATTGTATATGGTATTCAATTAGCTTGTGAGTACAATGCATGATTGATATTAACTTCAAATTACCGTTTGCTGAAAATCCGCAATCACCTGATCAATGATCTCAGATTGAAACTCGCCAAATCGTCGTACGTGTTCTACAGACAATCGGCATTTTCGTCTAATTGCCAACTTGCATTGAGAGCAAGGACATGGGACACACTGATTAAGATACACCTCGCGATCTTGAACAACAGGACCTTCTTCATTTTCCATCTTGTCTACGTTACAACAAACAATTTAATGACTTGTAATACAATTTGGGAAAACCCTTCACTCATTGTTTATTGGAGGTCACTTATGCTTCTCGAGATGTCTATTTGATGTGAGATCACTTGGAATGCTATGTCAATGTCTTGGCATGCTATTGGACTAATTTGAGCACTCATTTACTCAATTTTATAGAGGTTTTCACTTCTGTAATAAGTAGGGTTGAATGCTATTTTGTTAGAGAAACTTCATACTTATTGCTTGTTGATGCTTATTGATTACTTTGCATGCTACACTAATGTCTATGGTTGATGCCATATACTTGGCCATGCTTCTAGAATGCACTTAGATTGAGATTGAAGCTTAGTCTCATTGAGTTTAACTGTCACTTCTCACATCAAGCATTAATTTAAGACACTTCATGCCTCTTATCATTGGATGATACATGAGCCATTTGTTAGATATATTATAGTGAGACAATAGGACTAATTGTGACATGTACATGCTCTCTTGATACTCATTGGATGCAGTACCCCTATCGTAGGATGGTTTGATATTTTGTCTTGGATCTAGTACTTATATCTGTCATAGTGTTGTCAGTGGTATTTATATGCTTCTAGGTTATGTATTGAGCCTTAGTGCCCTCTCATTTCCTTTTCTCTCTCCTCTCTCTCTTTGATTTTTTCTCTCTCCTCTCCCTCTCTCATTTCATTTTCTCTCTTCCTCTCCCTCTCTCATTTCATTTTCTTCCTTAAATGTTTTATTTGAAAAATATCTCCCTCTCTTCCCGCTAGCTTTCACTCAAGCGGTCCTTCCATTTAAATGCTCCTAACACTCTCCAATGAGTTGCATTTAGATGAGTTACATTGTGAGTTCAATTTGAATGCAACCCACAGGGTGTTTTATCTAGAGAACTAATTTCATGTCGTAAGCAAAAAAATTTCACTAATTTCTTTCCTAATACAATTGATAAGCATTAGACATAACTAATCCTCCATAGCAATCATTAGACATAACAGTAGACATAACTAATTTATTTCCTAATGCAATTGATAAACATTGGACATAACTAATCCTCCATAGCAATCATTAGACATAACAGTAGACATAACTAATTTATTTCCTAATGCAATTGATAAACATTGGACATAACTAATCCTCCATAGCAATCATCAATCAATGTAATTCGAATCTCTACTACAAATGATTAGAGAGTTTTTTTATAAAAAATTGAGTTATTGATTTCTATATACTCTAATATACTCAACCAATCAAATCATAATCTCAAATCAATTCAGCCTCACAATCCAAGCATGGCTCCGTCAATTGGTTACGCCACTCCATTTTGCAATCCATCCATTCCTCAAGTACTCCAACAAAGAGAGGAAGCATAGAAAAGAAAGAGGGATATCCCAACCTAATCTCAACTCCACCTCTCACCCTCCAAATTGTAGAAGAAGAAGGGGAAGAAGAGAAGAATGCAAGATAGGAGAGAAGCTTCACTCTTCTAGTTCCTCACTTAATTCCTCTCTCACTCACCCTCACCCTCACCCTCAACCTTGCCCTCAATGTGAAGCATAAGAAGATAGGATACAAGGAGAGAGAAGAGAGCTCTCAAGTTTGCACACACAAGAATGATCTATGCATGCATTCTATGTTAATTTGAACACTTTAAAAAAGTGAATAGAGAGTTTTGCCCACAACCTCCTCCATTTCCTCCCTCTCCCTCCCTCTCCCTCTCCCTCTCCCTCCCTCCCCCTCCCTCTCCCTCTCCCTCTCTTTCTCTCTCATTTGCTCTCCCTCTCTCAATATATATACACAAATTATTAAAGCAAAAGGGAAAGGGAGAGAGAGAATGCGCTCTCCCTCCCTCTCCCTCTCCCTCTCCCTCTCTTTCTCTTTCTCTTTCTCTTTCTCTTTCTCCCTCCCTCTTCCTCTCCCTCTCTTTCTCTCTCATTTCCTCTCCTAAAAAAGCAAAAGAGAAAGAGAATTAAACCCTAAACAAGCAAAAGAATGAGAGAATAGACTCACCGATGAGATATGGCCAGGGTTTGGCGGCTCCTCTTCACGATGAAGCCTCCTCCTCTCCTTCGCAAACGATGGCGGCGGCGGCGGCAGAAAGCCTTCTTCATCTCCCTCTCTCATGACGATCGCTCTCTCTCTCTCACTCTCGCTCTCAAAATAGTAGACGAAAAAATGCAAAATAAACCCGCACTCGGTTTCGACCTGTTTTTTTTCCTTGTGGGGCGTCACTATTTGCATCGCAAATAGTAGCGACGCCGCTACCCGTGTCGCTACCCGCGTCGCTATAGGCTTAAATCCTTGTAGTGAATCCGAAGCAAAAATATCCATAAACTTTGATAAAAGTGTATACAACGACCCGTAAAATTCAGGAGTAAAGCAATGAACTGATTTTTATGGGTTTTGTTTTATTTACCGCATCCAAAAAAATAGTTTCTAAGACATCCTCTTGGACCCTAGTAACACGACTCATGTATTCATCAAACTTATGCTCCTGAACAAGCACATCACTAATATCCATTGCATCCTCTACACCCATAAGGCCAGAAAAAACAGTGAGAGAACAAACATCCACTTGAGGCAAGCACGGAGTAACATAATTGACTGCAATGCGAGCCACATCAATCTCACAAAGATGTATCAAATCCGGATTATCCCTTAAAAAAGATTCCTCCTCATCATTCGAAAAGCCATCAATCGTATTTACCGTCTCAGCCACCACTGGCCACTAACCTTTCACGGCCGCATATCTTGTAAAGCCACTTGAACCTTCTTCCGACCGCGATGAATTGAAATGTGGTTGTGCTCCCAACTATGATGAACACAAGCTTGCCGCAACCAGGGATGGCCGAACAATACATTATAATCCTCCAAACTAACAACAACAAAAGATATAACAAAAAGAATCCCCAAAATTGCGATAACCACCCCTTTAACAAGCCCAAGCGGCCGATTACGACTGTGATGGGAAGCATCATCCTCAAGAGACTCTCCAGCCAACACCGACTGAGCAATAACATTCTCCAACGGAGTATTAATCTTATCCACCGTAGCCAAATCCGTACGAAGATCTTTCTGCAAACCTTTAAGAAAATAATCATTCAACACTTCTTGGACAGGATGTTGTGCGGAGGCACTCTCTATAAAACAGTGAGTGAAAACCAACTGCATAATCCTCCACTTGATGACGTTTTTTCTGCTCCAATAGGTGCAATTTTTCCAGATTCTGGGCAACTGTTTTCTCCACTTGGAATCATCGCAAGAATGCACGACGAATATAATCATAAGTCATAAAATGATTTACCGCATATTCTGATAACCATTTAGCCATCCCCTTAAGGTAGATTCAAATACACCCTCTTTTTGTAACTAGACCACCGGACCCAGAAGATTAAGCTCATAAACTTTATCAAACTGCTGAACATGAGCATTCGGGTCCTCCGAAGAACGGCCCCAGAATTTATGATATTTAACATGCGGTTGATGATGCACCATAACCGAAAGTAGCGGTAACTGCGGAATAGCAGGCACCGCAAGACCAGATGGAGAGGCGGAAAACAACTGATAAGTCAGAAGAGTAACAGCAGAATCCGGGATCACCAACTATCTGCACCCACCAGCAACCGGAGGTGGGGAATAAGAAGAATGCCAAACAAGAGCAGATTCATAGGGGGTACTTGTCTGCTGCTCATCATCTGAACCAGCATCAATAATAGAAGTAGTCCGCACCTCCGTAACTGACGAACGACGGCACCTTCCAGTATGAGGAACCTTCTCCACAAGGGGTCCTTGTGAACGCGTACACACTCATTCAGAAAATTTCCACAAAACATCGTGGTCGCCATGTGTATCCGCACAAAACACCGGCAAATACGGGAATGGATACTGCACCATAGACTACCATCACACACATAAGATGAAAGACCATCAAACAAAATAACACAGCAACAACATCATCATCATTGTATATATCAAAAGATAGACACAAAGCTCCGCACCACAGTGCGCTCCCACAAGAGTGCAACCGCACAAAATATATCTCCCTCACAAGGGATGCCAACAAACATCGGATACGAACGGGTACACTCCCAAGACAACCGCCAAGATCTCCAAGGACACACTGACAGCACCACACATGCGGTCCGCGGTGTTGCGGCAAATGCTGTAACAAACATTCTACATGTACGACATGGTTCTAGTCCTATATTTTATCGATTAGGACCCTCTCCTCCTTAACTTTCATGCATGAGAATATGCATGAGTTAGTGCACATGGCATCTATGAGATGTCTAAACTATGTATGATTATGCTTTGGAAACATGCAAGGCATGTCGGGAGCATAATTTCTACAATGTTCACATGGAAATCAAGCATGCACGGCATACATATAGTTCAAAATATGTATATGTGGATCATGATGCATGCATGACATGACTATATGTGGCACGGCCATATCTGGATGATCTCATAGAGATCTAGAGTGCAATGCATGTTCAACACACATATTTGCACACGACATGCAAGGCATGGACATTTTTCTTTCTCTTTTACGCTTTATGATCCATTGCTTACATGAAGCTATGGATTAGCATCTTTCTTATGCAGATGGCCATGAGCCAAGCATCTTACAATCTCTCTACAAGACAAGTTGCACTCCAATTTTCTTCTCTTTGCGCTTCTAGAAGTCAGTCAACCTCATAATGCCATACGATGGTATTCATGTTAGTAGATGGTCAAGTGACCAATAGTTAGGTGATATCTGATTGCTAGCACTCTCTCTAAGAGTCTCTTTCACTTAGTGCAATCAGTTTTCACATGGGGTATAGTAAAGTATAGAGGTACTTCCTTACTAGCCATGATGAATAGATGGTACATGGATTAGTACACCAATGTCTCCGACAAGGTTACAACATGCATATATCCTAGGAGAATGTGCTATAGATGTATTCTAAGAGAATTTAAAAAAAAAACAATAGTGAATTATGTCTCACCAAAGATAAGTGTATCCTAACAGGCTTACATGTATGTGTATCCTAAGAGGATTACACATAGGTCTATTCTAAGATAATAGAACACAAGAAGTGTCCTATAAGGATACCTTCTTTTCTCATTTAGCTTACACTCTACTGATGAGATAGTAAGAGGGTGGCATATGATGTCACTCAAACCTCATGCCAGTGACATATGATGTCACTAGATCTTGGATTATAGCTTCCCACAAACAGAGTGTTTTCTCACTCTTCAATATTGAAAGCCTACACAGAGGTATCCTACAAGGATATGTTCACTCAGTAGACTACAGGAAGTAAGACGACCTGCCTCACGAAGGACATCTACTGCTAAAATTTAGCAATTTATATTATTAAATATGCTAACTAAATATATTGATCTTAGATCAGGACTTCCACTCTTAGAGGATCTAGATCAATATTAAGGAGTTCTACAAGGCTAGGACCTTTCTTTGATGATGCATGCACACTAGGTGGAATGGGACCCTAGTGTTCAATAAGGAAGTGTCTAAGGCAGCATGGGAATTCACAATGATGTCGACCATTGAGACTATTATTAAGATTTAGTCTCATTGTTTATGTTTGGCTAGCCACTAGAGCATAAGATGCACAATACATATGATGGTCAATTAGTAAGATAAGCTATGAGCTTATGTGTGTCTTCGACTATTACATTATGTCAAGACGTAGATTTCCAATCCAGAGCTACGAGCTTATGCTAAGTACAAGCTTAAAGTTAAGAGTTAATGAGTGTTTGACTCTTACGCAAGGTCCCATAATTATGAATTATGAATGTTTGTACTCTCTCTACTATGAAATAAAGCTATGAGCTAGATCAGAGACTGTATTTTTCACTGTGATTAGCACAGTTATATATGTTGTTTAGACAATCACAGGTATGTTTAGGCAATTTTCATGATGGTTTTTGAGGACAAAAACTCTTCTCCAAGGGGGGAGTAATGTCAAGACAATGGTCCTGAGAAGTCAGTCTTAGTCTATGAGACGAGGGCAAGGCAAACACGGATGGCTATGAGCCATGGGACATATGGCTAGGGGGCCCAGTGTGGACTAGGAGTCCTATATAAGGGCATGGCAGGGCGAAGCAGGGTGGAGAGTAGTATTGCCCATTACCCTTGTCCTCTCAGATGGCAAGGCTTAAACTCCAAATACTATCTTCAAATAGTTCAATATTTGACTTCAAATATGGTCTCATTAATCTTCAAAATCCAATGTCCACCTCAATGCTTGACCCAACTCAAGGCTTAATGAGAAATGCTTGAACTTGATGCATAGCTATTCCATAATAATGATCTTGTCAAAAATGCTAGAAATGCAAGAACTTTCTCCTCCTTTAGTCCCTTGAGTTGCTTGATAGGATGAGACTTCAAATCTTCCATTCAATTCTTCTTCTCTCCTATGCCTTCACCACCTTCTTAATTTCACCATTTTTTTCTTCACTTGTCCACCTTTAGCAATGCTATGTGCTAGTCTCCAGTACTAGCCTCATTTTTCTCTCATTTGAGTTGGTGTAGCAGTACCTTTCCTTTAGTCCATTCTCTTCACAATCCCCTTGCAGTTTCAGGCCTCTACCTTCTCCTCTCACTACCTTCTATTTCCTGCAACACTAGTCTTGTGGTGGAATCACATGCACTTTGGTGGATAGCTTTGCATGAACTAACCAATCACTTCCTTGAGGGCTTGATAGAACACAAGCTGGCTATCCAAAACACAGCCCTAAAAACAGTACGATGTAGCTCTATTTGAGGAAAATCCAAACGCTAGTAATCATTTGATGGTGGCAAGGCTAGGCTTATTTTTGTCATGTGCTTCAATTGGTCTTCATTCATCTACTCTTTCTTGCCTTTGTCATATCTCATCCTTGCACCCCCTAGCAGTCCATAAGAAGAGAGATGGTGACTGGTCAATATTCTCCTTAGCCCTACACAACCCAAGTTTGCAAAAAGAGTTCATTAAAAAAAGCCTCATTTTCACAAGATAATAGCCAATTTTTACATAGGTCAAGTGCGTATATGTCCAATGCATGAGAAAGGGTTGCAATTGGATGAGAGGGGCACGTACTTGATGAGAAAAAGTTTATTCATGCCAAAATTCATGCTAGAGTTGCCAAGGTTGATGTTAAATAATGGAATAGTTAGAAAATAGACGTAGTCTCTAGGAGATGAAGAAAAATGGTGATGTTTGAAGAAAGTTCGGAATATTTCAAGTGGAATAGGATGGGATACGTTGAGAAGTAAGAGGGAATAAGGATAATAATGATTTTGACTAATAATGTGAGTGATAATAATGAAGATAAAGATTATTCTAAAATAGGATAATTGAATAGGATAATAGTGATGGATGATAATGAAAATTAGTAGGAAGGTTTGAGATAGTGAAATAAACCATTTGATAATAATTTGGCATAATAATAATAATAATAATAATAATAATAATAATAATGTTGATAATGATAATAATAGTAATTATGGATGTTTAATGAGCAGTAGTAAAATAATAATAAATGAATAAGACCATATGGACATAAAATAATTAATAAATGGATAAGCCCATATGGACATAAAATAATTAATGTTTAATTCATATAGTGGTGGCTATCTCTTAATAGTAAAAATAATAATGATGATGTGCTTGAGTGATGGTTCCATCAATAGCCATGTCACCACTCATCGACAGCGGCCATGCAAGTAGACCATGGCAACCTAGGATATCATCCTCATGTTTGAGAAGGGATATAAAGAAATTATATTTATCTACATGGCTTTGAATGTGGAGCTTATGAGCTCATGTTTGAGAAGGGATATAAAGAAATTATATTTATCTACATGGCTTTGAATGTGGAGCTTATGAGTGACTGGAACATCTTGACTTTTAAAGGCTCCATTTGCTTTGTTAACTTCCCCCATCTCATAGGCGAGTACTCCTAGCTTGGTGGCCAACTCATTAGAGTTGAAGTTATGTGTGAAGCCCATATCAAAGATTATGAGTGCATTATGTTTTCGCACCTTGTGCCAATCATAGAAAAGAGATGACCCTTGGTAATGACCATCCTCTTTTGGAGTTTCAACCATTGAAGCACTAGGTGGTGCACTATGTACATTCTTTTGGGGACAAGTTCTATGCACATGTCCTTGCTCCCCGCATTTGAAGCATTTGTTATCTTTTCAATAACACTCAAGCTACTCAAGTGTTAGTTTTTTATTACCTTTATATACTCCTCCTTTTTATTGTTGTTTTTGGAATTGTTTTTGGAAGGGTTTTTCATAGCATTACCCTTCCACTTGTGTTCATCCCTAGAATCCATGGACCTTGTATTCTTTTTAGTTCCTTGTTGGAAGTAAATCTTGGAAGCATTTATGGAATGATGGATGACTACGGAGATGGATTTAAGCCTTTGTGAGGTGACATATTTATATCCTAAGGTAGCTCGACACAAAATTTTTGCTTTCGTTTTGTAAAGCCTATCCTTCTTTAAACAATGGCATTGATATGGAAGTCCTAAAACTTGCCTATATACTAGTTGATAGACTCATAGGGCATCATTTAGAGGCTTCTCCATCCAATGAGTACTTTATCTTCAGCATCACTTGAAAAGAATTGCTTCATGATAGCAATTCTTAGCATCTTCTAAGTTTTTGGAGCCATTCTATTAGCCTAAAAGCTAGCCCACCATTTTTTGGTATACTTTTGGAGGTACATAGCAATATTGGGTAGCTTTGAGGACTCCATAAAGCTTTCATCTCCACAAGTAGCATCAAATTGTTGTATGAAGGCTGATACCTTGCCCTTGCTCCAAAGGCTCTAATCATAAGTGAGGAAAATGATATCCTTTCCTCTTTCCTTAAGCTTTTTGAGCTTACAAGACCTCTTCCAAGGAGTGTAAGACCTTTGGTGTCCTCTCCTTTTGGGTTTTTCAGAAGAGTAACTGCTACTTTCATTAAAAGAGGGTGAGGATGCACATGGAGAAGAGGGTGACCTCTTCCTCTCCTTTCTTCTAGTTGAACTTCTTCCCTCTCTCTGAGCATCATAATAAGGAGAAATTTGTTTTGATCTCTTCTTCCTTGGGAGGAGTTGGAGGCTATCAAGACAAGAGTCCTATGGGCACTCGATGTTTGGGCATATGGCTAGGGCCCCCCAGTGTGGATAGAGAGGACTCTATATGAGAGCATAGCAAGGTGGAGACTAGTATGCCCATTCCCCCCTCTCTTACACTAGTATCAAAGCCTAGGGACATCCATATTTCTCTCTCTAGGTGAAGAGGGAAAGGCCATGCACTTTTTGGGCTACTATTGGCATGGGAATGGGTTCTGATTCTAGATTTCGCACCTTTTGCCCTCCCTTTGTGGGTGTGATTTTTGGGCATGAACTACATAGGGAACTATGAAGAGCTGAACTCAGGCCATGCCTAGTATGAACGAAAGTGCTCTAGCAAGCTCTCTACTTTTTTCTTTTGTGCCTCAATCTAGTTTGTTCTCAATGAATGCTTTTTTTATTTGCACAACTACTACTTATGAGTCACCATAGTTGTGTCGTAGACATTTCATACCACAAGGCCTTTACAAGGCATTTGGCCTCTAAGGCCTAAAGGCCTTTGGGCCTTAGGCTTGGTAGGGGTACATATCCACAAACGATACAAGCCAGGAAACCCCTTGGTGGTGTGCCCCGTAGGCTATGACCTTGGATGTGTGCATGGGCATTAAGGCCTGGAAAATCTTGCACTTCAGAAAGCATGGCCCTTGGTAGAATGTGTGTGGATTATGGCAAGAGTTGATGGTGGCTAGTGTGAGCTGCCCGACAAGATGGCCATGGTGGTGCTTCATGTCTTGATTGTCCCATGGCCTATGTTTGGAGCTTAACATACAATGCCTCCATGAAGCAGTATGGTGCTGGTCATGCATGTCCTTTGACCAATGGCTTCCATGGTGGAATTATGCTCATGATAGAGAATCACAAACATGTAAGAGGTGTTCCATGGTGGAATTATGCATGTCCTTTGACCAATGGCTTCCATGGTGGAATTATGCTCATGATAGAGAATCACAACCATGTAAGAGGTTTTCAATGAACAACTATGTGTGCAACTTCATGTGTGTTCCTTAAGGCCAAGAAGGGTAATTGTAATGCTCACGGCATGCTAAGACGGGTGCAATCATCAAGACACCCACAAGATAATCATGTAAATGGCATCTAGGAGATGTCAAGGGTGCAATGATTTTCATGTTGATAAGATGATCTCATGGTAATATATATGTACACAATCTACAAACCGTGCATGTACTTCATGCATGCAAGATATGGTACTTATGGCTTGAAAGTATGAAAGCATGCAGGCATGCATACAAGCGACAATTATGGCCCCTTTGCAAGGATGCAAAGAGGATACAAATAACATGCACGGCATGTATAGCAACCACAGGTTGCAAAGACTATCAATTACTAATCCTTTATGGCTTCAATTTTGGGATGTTCTCTCATGTTTTGCTAGATCTCTCTATTGGCTTATCATCATCCAATTTTTGCCACGGGTTTCTCAAATATGATACTTTATGCTTCTTGTTTAAAGGTCTATGTGGTTCTTGGTTTTTGCAAATCTCCACGAAAGTTTTATGACTCAATTTATGATGCCGTGTCTTTTCTTATGATGGCATATTCAACGTACGATGTCTATATGGAGTATTTATGGTTCGTTATGCATGGGTATGACCCATCCAAGCTATGATCGATGGCTTATACATTGAGATTCAAGTTTTTATTGGAATTCTTCTTCTGTTATGGTTATCAATCAGATCTTATGGTTTATGATGACTATGAGTCATAGGTTATGAACATTGCCTATGGTCAACCTCTTATATGTAGCTATGATATGAGCTGATAATAGTGATTATGGTCATGGCTAACAAGCCATATATTATTGCTGGATCTCTATGGGTTTTGGTCCATCTCTTTTGCGCACTTATGGATTAGTGCATATTTTGATGATTGGCTATGATCCCACATACCTTCTTATCCTATTTTGATGACTGTACATCATCAACTTTGCTTCTTGTTATGGCTATGAGCTAGGAGTAGTGCAATATTTTACTAGGACTCTTTACATTCAAACTTGTTTATCTTTATGGATTTGAGCTGGCCAATTTCATTTTTTCTTATATTCATGAGATTAGCCACGCTTATAGCTTCTAGTACTCTTGATATTCTATTATTCTTAATGCCATATGATGGTATATAGATCAATTTTATGAAGTCAAGATGGTCACGATATCGAGACACATGGTGTGTTCTGTATGGCTACACATATGCATTCAATAGTTCAGAGCTTCATATTCACTTAGGGAAAATGCAATGTACAGTACGTAGTAGTATGTTGCTAGCCATAGAGAATTATTTTTTCTTCTACATGTATGTTGCTATTTGAGACAATTCTCACCAGACACCAATACAAGTTTGCTTCTTATCTAGCTTGCACTATGCTAATGAGATTACTAAGGGGTGACATATGATGTCACTATGCCTTAAGATTACTTGTTGCTTTCCAAAATGGATTACTTTTCTCACTTTTTGATATTTGGAAGCCTAGGCAGATGTATCCTATGAGGATAAGTCATTTCACTAGGCAAGAGGAACAAAATGGCAATCTCATGTAGGACTGGCAATCTCATGTAGGACATCTACTGAAGGACATCATCTATTTCATATTTTCATATATTGATCCTAGATTAGGATGTCCACTTTTAGGGGATTTGGATTAATATTAGGAATTCTACAAGGCTAGGATGTCTTCTTACTACTAAGGCATGCACACTAGGTGGAATCGAACCCGAGTGTTCAATAAGGAGGTATCATAGGCAGCATGATAATTCAAGTGATATCAACCACTTGAACATTTATCTTTAGGACTTTTTTCTCACAAGTATATTATGAATTCTACAAGGCTAGGATGTCTTCTTACTACTAAGGCATGCATACTAGGTGGAATGGGACCCGAGTGTTCAATAAGGAGGTGTTGTAGGCAACATGATAATTCAAGTGATATCAACCACTTGAACATTTATCTTTAGGACTTTTTTCTCACAAGTACATGATTTGGCTAGCTAGAATATGATGTTATGTATGTATGATGGTTGAGTAGTATGATAAGGTACAAGCTCTTATGTATCACTGACTATCAGATTATTTTAGGACAAGGTTTTGGGACTACAAGTTATGAACTATGTGCTTTCTCTATGACCTAAGGTGTCATAAAAATTAATACTTGACAATTAAAAATGATATTTTTCATTTTAAGATGGCCACTTAAAATGTGGAAGATTAGAAAGGAACAAGGGTCAAGCTATTTTTATGAGCTTTGGGATTATTTCCACCAATGTATCCATGGGAAATAATCCATCAAAAGCAAAGTCTATGAGACTTAAAAAGATTATAAAGTCTCATTAGCCTCCAAAAGATGTTGCAAATGATTCCCACAGAAAGCTTGGTTAATGACTGGTTAATGACAAGCTAGAAGGTTACAACTAGGAACCTAGTTATTTAGGTTTCCAAGTAGATTAAGCTAGAATCATCCATCTAGGATAATAGCTATTTTTCCTAGAAAATAGCTAGAGAAGGGAGCATTTTATTTATAAAGATGAATAGTTCAATTTAGAGTATTAGTTGTTCAAGTTTCTAAGCAATTGGAGCATCGGAATTGCTTGTCCTAAAAAATAGGCGATTTTCCTAGAAAATAGGCCAAGGCCGTAACATGACCAATAGCTTAAGCTAAGGGCATATTTCATGTGCTATAGAGCATTTGACTTGGAACATAGCCAATTCCAAGTAAATGATTGTCCTAGAAAGTAGGAGAATTAGCTTTGATTTCTCAAGCTAGTAAATAGTCTATGTCAATGGTCCTATGGCTAGGTTATAGGCTAGAATCATAAATACCTAAGGCTAAAGGCTTGTCCAAGGTGAGGTAGGGCGTTGCCACCTCAAAGCCACAAGAGGAACTCGTATATACTTCCTATTTTCATTCGAGGCAAAGCCTCCTCTTGCCCATGTGCTCCCATGTGAAGAATACCAATGCTATTGGATAGTCTACAAGAGCTCCAATGAAGGGAAGCCATTTACTGCATAAGGTGGTCCAATGAGAGCCTAGGACTACATTAGCATGTGGATTCGAGTAAGGAAGGGGCCTCACATGCCTCCTCTTGTAGAAAGACCCATTCACACCATCCTCTATGCACATGGGATAAGGACACTTGTCATAAGGTTATTGCATGGCTTCATAGGGGTCCAATGAGGTGCTAGGACCTATGAGGCATGTGGATTTGAATGTGGACTAGCCTCACACACCTCCTCTCTTGTAGAAGAGCCTCCTCACACCTCTCACATCACCCTCTTGGAACATGGTGCAAGGACACTTGTCATGAGGCCATTGAATGGCCTCATAAGGGTCCAATAGCATTGTAGGACCAATTTGGAAGGCATTTTTGAGTCCTTCCCTTGCTTAGGCATGTAGGAGAGCCCTCATTCATGTTCATTCTCATGAAGCAAGTCTCCTTCTCTAGCAACCAAGGTGATAAGTGGAGAGCCTACCTCAACAACTCTTGTGATGGAGAGCAAAATCCACTCAAGAGCCATGCTAATCATGCAAGCTTTGCATGCTCTCTCTATCTACATCACTCTTAATCTATGTATTAAACTATGATAAGAAAGATGAGTGATTATGTGCGAGGCAAGTACTTCTTTCTTGTAAACTACTTCTTCACCTCGAATTGACTCCCTCCATGCTAGATCTCTTCACCTTTGAAGGTGTTTGAGGTCTTCGGATGGAGGCCACTCATGTTAATTTCATGTTTTGTTGTAGTTATGTTGCATGAGGCTTTCCGTCTTCATGCAATCAAGAAAAGTGTATTGTAAACAAGTCTCCTTCAAGGAGAACCTATAATACAAACGCCTTTTGGAGGGGGGACTGGCTCCACACAAGTTTGGTCCTCAACAGTGTCTACTTTGCTCTCTCTCTCTCTCTCTCTCTCTCTCTCTCTCTCTCTCTCTCTCTCTCTCTCTCTCTCTCTCTCTCGATAGCTAGACTCTTCATGATTAAGCTAATTTGTGTGATGTTTTATGCTAGACTCCATCCATGCACTTAGGCCTTGTCTTTGATGCTATCTACTCTTCAAACTCTGCAACCAAGTTACTCACGTTAGTTAGCATTATGGGTATTAAAACTAACATTGGTATCAGAGCTTAGGTTAACTCTTTTCTTCTCCAAGAAGAGAGGTCCTTAAGTTGCTCATTTAGTAATATTTGTGCATTACTAGAAGGGTAAGTGGGCTTGGGATTTATTAACGGGATTGACAAGCCCACTAAGTGGGGTATGGTTCACTGTCAAGAGCTCTAGACTTAATAATGGAGTCTTTGTAAGACTTGCCTTTGGCTTTACCATTATTGAGCTAGTAGGAAACTTGGCAGGCACCTCTTGTTAATCTTGCAATGTTAAGCCCACTCCACTACACTTTGTAATATACAAATCCTTCACCACAAAGAGTGAGTACTTGAGTGCTAAGGAATACAAAAGGTGAAAACCAAGGGTCTCTCTAGAGTTGTGTGAGGACAAAAGGGGTGGAACATTTTTCTTAACATGAAAGAGAACAATAAAGAGAGTAGGGATAGTGTAGACACGTTTACTTTTACCCCAAGTGGCGTTAGCAATGATGATTCTATACAGTCTTTAGTCATGAAGCTTCAA
Organism: Lygodium microphyllum; assembly: GCF_053477565.2. Lineage (NCBI taxonomy): Eukaryota > Viridiplantae > Streptophyta > Polypodiopsida > Schizaeales > Lygodiaceae > Lygodium > Lygodium microphyllum. Next base: position 2,144,599 of record NC_141155.1, read on the forward strand.
ACCATCATGGAGAACCGTGCTTTGCATGAGGAGGCTACTCGCAAACTTCAAGAGTATGGTATTCTCCCTAATACCCCAAAAGAGACAGTTCCAATGAGGTTTTTTGGTGAGACCTCCAAAAAGGGAACCTCTACTGGTAAAAAGGAGAATACCTATGGAGAGCCTCACTGTTCAAGTCAAGGTGAGTCTTCTCCTAAGAGGAGAAACTCTTATCCACATGAAGAGCTACTGCCTTTAGAGCGACAAAGGAGTGAATCTCCCAAGGACATGAGTGATGATGTGGCTCCAAGGAGGTGGCGAGACCCAAGATCAATTTCTCCTCCCAAGAGGATAAGGTCACCTCATAGTTCCCCTCATCATGAAGCCAAAGGTGAGAGAATAACCGTCAAAAAGAGAAGCGAGAGAAAGAAGCCACCCTCTTCTCCATCTTCTTCACCTTCTTCCAATGAGGATAGTGAAGATGGCTATGACAAAGAGCCAAGGAAGAGAGGGCATCAAGGTCCCATGCTGCGTGGAAAAGATCTCATAAGCTTAGGAAGTTCAAAGAGGGAGGAAAGAACATCACTTTCCTTACCTATGATGGCACTTTTGGAGCAACAGATAAGGTGTTAGCCTTCATACAACAATTTGATGCAGCTTTTGGTGATGAAGGCTTTACCGAATCCTCCAAGCTACGTCATGTTGTGATGTATTTTCAGAAGTCCACTAGACAATGGTGGGCTAGCATGCGAGCCAATGGTACAGCTCCAAAGACATGGAGACATCTAAGAGTCACCATCATGAAACAGTTTCTCTCAGGCGAAGCAAAGGATAAGGTACTTTTACTAAGTGGAGAAGTCAAAAAATGATGTCCAATGAGTCTATCAATAAGTATATAGATAAGTTTTGGGACTTACATCTCAAAGCCACTGTCTATAAAAAGATAGACTTTGCGGAGCAAAAGCAACAATTTTGTGCAGGACTGCTCAAAGAGATGAGTGAATATGTAAATTCACAAAGGCCTAGATCTATTATGGCAGTCATCTATCACTCAATAGTTGCTTCAAAAAGCAACTTTCAACAAGGGGCTAACAAGTTCAAGCCTATGAAAAACAAGGAGGAGCGAAGAGGGAAGAACACACAAAACTCTGCCAAAGGAAACATCATCATCAACAACAACAACAAAAACAACAAGGAAATGGTACCTTTCAAAGGTAAAAATCGCTTGTCCAATGAGGAGTTGGAGCAGTATCGTAAAGATAAAAAGTGCTTTAAGTGTGGGAAGCAAGGGCATGTTTACAAATTTTGTCCTCAAAAGCATGCCGCATGAAATAATCCACCTCCAAGAGCTTCAATGGTGGAAGCATCTAAGGTGGAAGGTCATCATCTTGACTCACCCCTTACTTATGCTTGGGGAAAGGTGAGAGAGCATGATGTTTTAATGCTCTTTGGCCCTGGTTCCACTCGTAACTTTATATCACATGAGTTGGCCACCAAGCTAGGAGACCAAGACTACGAGATGGGAGATATTATCCATGCTGATGGAGCTTTCAAAGGACAAAATGTTCTAGTCACTCCTTTGATTGGAAAGTTAAGGCTCCATATCCAAGGATACATGGATAAAGAAGAATTTTATATCTCCATATCCAAGGATACATGGATAAAAAAGACTTTTATATCTCTCCCTTACAGCATGAAGATGTTACCTTGGGGACACCATGGTTTACCCATATGGATGCCACCCTTAAGTTCCTTGAAAGGTGTTGGGGGTAAAGGCGCCTCTACCTAGCCGCCCGTGTATTACTACAGTGATAGTCATCGCCACTGCACACTGTAGGTGGCGGGCGCCTATCACCGTCACTTTATTCTTTATTCTTGTAGTGACAGTTTGAATAAAGGAAGGCCCGATCACACATTGTGACCGTTGAAGTTCCCATTTCTAGTCTCTCCCTTTCTTACTCTTGCTCTTCCGCCATAGCTCTCAAGTCCAACCTTCGATCCGCCACACCCTTTCAACTGGTATCAGATCTTTGATTCCCGACTCTTGTGCTTGGTTCGTGGCATTCTCAGCATTCCATCGACTCCCTACTTGCATTGGGTCTCCTTCTCGGTAGCCACGTCCGACTCCTCCGAGCTCCCATCACTCCCCGGCTTCCCGAGCACCTTCCCAACATTGTTGGGCACCTTAAGGGCATTACATCAGAGGTATTTGATCATTTTCTTCAGGGTTTACTTCAGTTCTTAGGTCTCACAGGCTGTAAACAAGATTGGGGCAGCCACCATTGAAGCTCCCTTGCTTCATATCTCACTTGCCTTTGAACAAGACTTGCTGGAGCTTGTTTGAGGCCTTCCTTGGCTTTAATCAAACCCCTCCGAAGCTTGGCCACCATTTTTTGCAGCCCTAGGACCACCATTTACAGTTGGCGGAATCATGCAGCCCTCCCATATGTGTCTTCAGCATTGACAGTCACAACAACAGCTCTCCCCCTCCATTGGCACTTGGAAAGGCTCCATTTCGGACATATGAACATGCTTTGATGCTTGGTTTTGATGGTTGATGTGTTGGCATAGCATTTGGTTTTGATGGTTGATGTGTCCGGTTGGTCCCGTTTGATGCTCGGATGTTAGGGGAATGTATGCCTATTGTTTGGAAACCATTTGGAGCTGATTTTCATGCTGAAATTCTCAATTTTGAATAGTAAATCACTATTGTACATAGCTGGGCTGAAGTCATTTTTACTCATGTATGCTTATGCCTATGCTTTTCGGGCTATGTTTCGGGCATATATGGTGATGTATTGATACTTGGGGCTCAACATAGAGCTTGGTTTTGATTCGGGATTGTTGGTTGAGCTTGAGCTCACTTTGCAAAGCATTTGGATGCTCCATCTTGGATGTACTTATAACATGCATGTTGCTTATGTCTGACCGGTCTTGATATGCTTAGCCTATGCCATTACTACATGCTAGTTACATTGTTTGGAGCCTTTTGCTACTGGAGCTCGGTCTTGGCTTGACCTTGGATTCTTGGAGCTTACTTGAGCTATTTATTGGCTTGTCAGAGTTGTATCTTGGGATGTACTTGATGTCTTACATGCTTATGGATGTTACATACAGATACTCTACCGCCTACATGTTCGGGATGTACTATTGATGTATTGTCTTGGACTTATGTCATTGGCACTGTGTCTTGCCTTGGCTTGAGCTCTTGAGCTTGTACATATGACTTTTGTGCTAGTGGCAGCATTCTTGAATACTTATCAGACATTGAGGAGGTGGTACTTTTATGCATTGAGCCGTTACATGCTATTGAGTAGTTACAGACACTTGAGACTTTGGGACTTCTTACCTTTTGAGATGATACATCATATGTCTTGGTTCAATGTATGATTATGAGCTAAGTCTCAGTTTGGATCCGTATCTTTGTGAACTGACACCTACTTGTGTCAAGTTTTAGTAGTGGCAGGAACACTTTGCTGCCTGGGGGGTGTGCCTACCTCACTGGCAGATGTTTGTATGACATACTTGGGTGTTGGATTCATGCTTATCGACCGTCATGTGCTTATGCTATGCCCGCATGATGCCAGATTTGGTCTTGGCAGTATCTGATTGCATTGGGATCCGATTTTGGCATTGTTAGCTCTCTTTTACTGAAATCTGAAATTTATTACAGCAAGCATATATGTATGTACTGACATGCATTTTTCATGCTAAAACACTCTCAAATGATGTACTTTCACTAGTACTTGGTGGGAAACAACTTTGGTTTCACTTTCTTCGCCATTTTTCCTCGTTTTGGTGATTTTTTGGTCATTTTTTGCAGTAAATAGCAAGCAGTTTTCAACAGTTTATAGTCTTCTAGCCTGCATTATGGTGAGTTCGTCCACTGATCATGCTATTTTCAACATCACTAAGATTGATGGTACAAATTACTCTTATTGGAAGAGCCAGATTTGGCAGGTGTTGGTGCAGAAATCGCATATCAAACCTTTGAGGTTAAGCGGGCATCCACCTCCAACTATGCCTGATGAGGAATGGCTTGAGCTTGATGAGTTATGCAAGTCCACTATTGTATTGTCTCTCATAGAACATGTTCACTATAATGTCTTTGAGGAAGAACAGAGTGCATGGTAGTTGTGGGAAAATATAAAAAATCTCTATGACAAGAAAAGTCCAGCGAGTCAGATGTATTGGTTGAAGCAGCTTATGGATCTGCCCATGAAGGAGAATGTGACTATGTCTGCTCACTTGAGCCAGTTCCATCCTATACTCAAGAACTTGACTTCGCAGGACATCATTTTTGCAGAGGATATCACTCCTTTTTTCTTGCTTAGTACTCTTAATGAGTCATGGGATGTATTCTCACTACATTATGTGCCTCTACTGCTACCTTGAAATTATCTGATGTTGAGAGTGCTCTTTTGCAGGAAGAGGTTAACCGTAAGAATTTGGATGCCTCTCGTGTGTCTCATGCTATGACACTTAGAGGCAGGAATGATGGATATGGAAAGTATGGCAGTGGTAGTGGCCGTGGACGGGATTCTCAGAAATCTTGGTCCAAGTCTCGTGGGAAGTCACGTAGCAAATCCCATGGCAGGAATGCAGATGTTACTTGTCACCATTGTGGGAAAAAGGGCCATATTAGGCCACAATGCCATGAATTACGCAATGAAAGGTGCAAAGATAAGGGGAAAGACAAAGTGCAGGATAAGTCTTCTGATCGCAGCATAGTATCTGCAAAGTCCTGTGTTAAAATTGAAGAGATCAATGTTATGCAGCCTGAGAATGTTGCTGATGATGATTATATCCTTGTAGCTTTTTCTAGTGCTTCGCAGATGACATAGATACACTCTATGCATGCACAGTGTTGGCTCTTAGACTCAGGTGCATCCTTTCATGTGATACCTTCCCGAGAGTGGTTTCATTCATACCGTACTATTTTGGGTTTTGTGTGCTTGGGTGATGACAGCTCTCTTGATATTGTGGGCATTGGTGATGTTAGGCTACATTTTCCTTCTGGTAGTAGTTTTGTTATGCAGGATGTACGTCATGTACCTGCTTTGACATGGAGTCTCATGTCAGCTAGATAGCTTGATGATGCAGGATATCATGTATGTTTTGGAGACTCTTCATGGAAGATCACTCGTGGCAGACTTGTGATTGCAAGAGGTGCCAAAACTGGCAGTATCTATCCCTTGATTGTATCAGCTTCTTCCCTTGATCATGTTTTGTCTGTGGGTTGTATCCCACATGTATCTCTTTTGCATGCCCATTTGGGCCATATGTCTTTGAAGGGAATGAAAATGCTTTCTAGTTTGCAGTACTTATCGCCCCTTGATTATGCATGTTTTGATTCATGTGAGCATTGTCTTTATGGCAGGCAAACTAGGTCTACGCATAAAAAGTCTGGTAGGCCACGCATGAGTGAGCCCTTGGCATTGGTACATTCAGATGTCTGTGGGCCCATGCCTTGTCAGTCTATGGGTGGTGCAAAGTATTTTGTTACTTTTATAGATGATTTTTCATGGAAAGTTTGGGCTTATCCCATTAAGCTGAAATTCGATGTATTGTCTGTGTTTCATAGATGGCTTGCATTGGTTGAGAACCAGTTTGGGTATAGGCTAAAATGCCTAAGGACAAATAATGAGGGTGAGTATGTCTCACGTGCTTTTGAGCAGTTATGTGATGAGAGGGGTATTAAGCTTCAGTTGACCGCCCCCTACACCCCCCCAGAATGGTTTGGCTGAGTGAATGAATAGAACCATCCAGGAGCGTCTACGTAGTATGCTTAGCCATGTAGGCCTACCACAGATCTTTTGGGCTGAGGCAGTTAGTACAGCTGTGCATGTCATAAACAAATCACCCTCTAGTGGTTTGGATTTCCAAGTTGCAGAGGAGGTATGGACTAGAAAACCTCCCTCTTATGCGCATCTCCGTGTCTTTGGATGTGAGGCATTTTGCCATGTACCCAGAGACAATAGAAATAAGATGGATCCCAAGAGTGTCAAATGCATTTTCCTTGGTTATGGGGATGCAGGCGCGGAAAGTCATCCCCAGTCATGATGTAGTCTTCCATGAAGACAAAATGTATAGGCAGCCTAAGAGAGTTGTTGAGATCCATAGGGTCATATCTCAGGAGGAGCCGAGAGCTCCTGCACAGCCAGTTGGACAGCCTACAGCTGCAGCAGATGCTCATGGTCACGGTGTTGGCCAGGCAATTGGGCAGGCAACAGAGCCTACTATGAGATGGTTTACTAGAGACAGACGTCCACCTGATAGATTTCAGCCCTCGATGCATTATGTCTTGGTTACAGATGCAGGAGAGCCTTTCACCTATGATGAGGCTATGCGCAGGGGTGACAATCACTCCTGGGAGAGGGCTATGCAGTCTGAGATAGACTCCCTGCATAAGAATGACACTTGGGATTTGGTTTCCTTGCCTACAGGCAAGAAGGCTTTGCCATGCAAGTGGGTGTACAAGCTAAAAAGTCCCCCTTGGACACCGCAAGTCGGCATACAAGGCTAGATTGGTAGAAAAGGGTTTTAAGCACGAGCATGGTGTGGACTTTGACAAGGTCTTTCTCTTGCGGTTAAGATGAACACCCTGCGCTTAGTCTTAGCTTTGGTTGCTTAGCTTGGCTTGGATTTATACCAGATGGACGTCAAGACGGCTTTCCTACATGGGGACTTGCATGATGAGATTTATATGGAGTAGCCTAAGGGCTTTGCAGAACCTGGCAGGGAGCACCTAGTGTGCAAATTGAAGAAAAGTCTTTATGGCTTGAAACAGGCACCTAGGAAGAGGTATCATAAGTTTGATGCCTTTATTTAGTCACAGGGCTACAGCCAGAGTGCTATGGATCCGTGTCTTTACACAAAGAAAGCCCGTGATGGTTCTTTATTGATTTTGGTACTCTATGTGGATGATATGCCAATAGCAGGGAAAGCTCATGATGAGCTAGATGCTCTTAAGGCTCAGCTCAAGAAGAGCTTTGAGATGAAAGATCTGGGACAACCCAATTACATACTTGGTATGCGCATTAGACGTGACATGCATCAGGGACTCCTCTACTTGTCACAGAGGGACTACATTCATAAAGTCCTTGAGCGCTTCTGCATGGAGGATGTAAAGCCTATTGGCTATCCATTGCCTTCTTATGTGAAGGTATCACAGGCTGATTGTCCGCAGACAGATGAGTAGAGGGCCGAGATGGCCAAGATTCCCTATGCATTTGCAGTGGGCAGTCTTATGTATGCCATGATAGCCACTCGTCCAAATATTGCCTTTGTAGTTGGTATTGTGGCACGCTATATGGCTACACTACCTGAAGGGCACTGCAGATATGTGTATATGCTATGGCAGTCTCAGGATACAAGAGTCGTGGGGTACACTGACTCTGATTATGCAGGACATGTAGATAGTAGGAAGTCCACTTCTGGCTATGTATTCACATATGCTGGAGGTGCTGTTTCTTGGATGTCTAGGGTGCAGAAATGCACGGCCCTTACTACAACTATAGCTACACACAATGGAGCTAGCTAGAAAAAAAGGTACAAAACTGTGGACTCGGTAAGTAGTTGGCCTCCCTTTTCAAATCCATTCGTATGAGGATAGATTAGATTTCAAAATTACATGGCTTGCAAGATTTGATCTAATTTTTGGAAAGCAATGGCATGCATAGATGGAGCCCACCATAGATTTTTCATTGCATGTCATATAATTCAAGCATGATGGTAGATGCCTTTTTATTGAGTATGAACTCGACTTCTCAGAAGAAAAAGTGCTCAAGGCTCCTAATTGAAATAATGTAAACATACTTAGTTTTGTTACATTGTAAATATAACTAAAGTAAATCCAAGGATGGATTTGATAGTTGGTGGTAATTCTACCATCCCAGCCTTAAATCTTTCTAATAAGATTAAAGTTGAGTTTGAAGATATAGTCAAATTCAAACTACCTATTGAATTGCCTTCATGTAGGAACATTGAGCATATGATTAAGCTCATCCCATCAGCTTATCCAATTGCTAGACCCCTGTATTGCATGAGTCTTAAGGACTAGAATGAGGTTAGGATGTTGGTGTATGAATACCTCTACAATGGGTTGATTTGTCCCAGCTATCAATGTTGCATTCCCAATTTTACTTGTAAAGAAAAAAGATGGATCCTTTGGAATGTGCATAGAATATGGATCGCTATAAAGCATCATTATCCTATGACTAGGATAGACAAATCTTTTAGATGCTCTTGGTGAGGCCAATATCTTTAGCAAAATAGATTTAAAAAGTGGCTACCATTAGATAAAAATAAGAGTAGATTATGTACATAAAATAGATTTTTGTACCAGGCTTGGCCATTAATGAATACTTAGTTATGCCATTTGATCTAACTTATGCTCTAGCTACATTTATGTTGCTTATGAGTGACATGTCAAGACCATTCAAGGGTAAGTTTGTTGTTTATTTCATTGATGACATGCTCTTATATAGCAAGAACATCATAACACATCAATCACATTTATTTTTAGTTTTTCAAGCGTTGCACAAAACAAGTTTGTTTGACAACAATGATAAAAAAAATTTGTGTATAGCCATTATTGAATATTTAAGTCATATACTCATGATGGGATTAGAATGGATCCCAATAAAGTTTTTACAATATTGGCATGGCTAGTGCCATAAAATCACTGCACTAAGATCATTCTTAGGATAAAGTGGGTTTTATCAAAGATATATAGAGTGTTGGTCTCTATTAGCAACTCCTATGAGATAGATTTATTGCAAGATCATGTGCCCTATGTGTGTAAACATCTTGTGCAACAAGAAAGTTTTGAAACTTTAAAACAAGCGGTTTCAACAACTCCTATCTTAAACATAGTTGGCCCAAAAAGGCCTTTTGTGCTAGAAATTGATGTTAGTGGAGTGGCTATTGGCATAGTTCTAAGCCAAGGTGATCAACCAATAGCTTTTGAAAGTAAGAGACTTTCACTGGCTCAAAGAAATTGACCATTGCATGAGCAAGAATTGTATGCTATCATACATGCTCTAAACATATGGTGACACTATCTTTATGGTGTTGAGTTTAAAGTGTATATGGATTATCATACATTTAAATATTTTAACAATCAACCTGATCTATGAGGAAGACAAGGTATATGGGTTGAGTTGAATTCACATGGAAATCCTTTATTGCAAGGATTGAGATAACGTTGTCATTGATGCATTATCTAGAATAATGTAAAACATGAGTTTTATAGTCCTAGAAAACTCATTGCTTCAAGAAATCAAGGAAGCATAGGTAGAAAAACCTTATGCATAAAAAGGAAAGTTGAGACTCATGTCAAGTATGGATACTAATGAAGACTTAGCTTTGTCTACTTGTTCACTAAAGATAACTTCAAGTTTGTTTGCCAATTTATCAGTGGAGAATGGATGGCTAAAGTGAAAAGGAAAGAGTTATGTTGCTTGTGCATGGGAACTAAGAGCAAAAGTTTTGCAAGTAAACCATAATACTCCATACGTTGTGAACAACTTGGTCAAGATAAAATAGTACAACTTGTTAGATGGACATTTTGGTGGTCGCATCCACGTAGAGATGTCCACAAGTATGTCCAACAATGCTTCCAATGCAAAATTATAGTGGCAAAAAGAATAAAGAGCCCTAGGCTACAGCATCCCTTATAGATTCCAAAATCTAATTGGAAAAGTATATCCATGGAATTATGCATTGGATTGCCAACAACCCTAAGACAAAAAGATACTATTTTAGTGGTAGTTGACCACTCGAGCAAGATGGCTCATTTTATTCCTACCAAAGAAACTGTGGAAGCTCCATAGGTGGTAGAATTATTTATCCAAAATGTATTTAGATTACATGGATCGCCAGCTTCTTTTGTCTCAAATAGAGATGTGCACATTTGTGGCCATTTTTGGAGACATATTTATGAAAAATTACAAGTTACTCTCAATATGAGTAGTGCCGACCATCCCAAGACACACAGTCTGATAGAAAGGGTTAACCAAGTACCCAAAGATATGTTACATGCTTATGTATTGGAGAGGCAGATATATTAGAATTCATACTTACTTGTCCTTGAATTTGCATATAATAATAGATCTAACAAGGTCACCTAGTATGTCTCCTTTTGAAATGAATTATGGTATAATTCCTTTATCATTTGATACTATAGGCACACTGTAAAATTGCCCAAGTGTGACACACTTTTTGGCAACTATGCAAGATAATTATAGATAAAGGTACTACGGATAAAGCTAAGGTTTATGTTGACAAGAAAATATCTTCTAGAATATTTAAGGAAGGAGAAAAAGTTTTTGTCTGAGTTAATTTAAAGTCTACTTCCTTATCTACTAGAAATTATCCTAAGCTTTTGCCCAAGTTTTGTGGACCTTGGACAATAGTAAAGAAGCCTAAAGAAGTAGCTTACCCCTTGGAACTTCCACCATGCTATTGTGTCCATTCAGTATTTCATGCAAGCAATTTGAAAATATATATTTCAAATGATAGTAATGTAATTGATGGTTTTATTTTCTTGCAAGAAAATGACTCTAGTGACCATCAAGGTACTAGATCATATAGAGAAATGACTATGTAATCGTATCCTTCGAGACTTTTTAGTTGCTTGGAAGGGTCTACCACTCTCCGATGCAACTTGGGAATTGGAAGCTATGATTTGTGAACATTTTCCACAATCAATCATCTAGGATGATGACCTTAGAAGAGGGAGATAATGTTAGAATCAAAATATTTTTTGTTGCCTAGACTAGATAGTCACATCATGTGTGTGCAGGCGAGAGCCAAGCCGGACAAGGTCCAAATCTTAGGGGTTAGCCAAGGTCCACAGCTTGAGGGTTAGCCAAGGGCCAATAGTTTTTAAGGCCAAGCAAGGGTTCTCTTGTGTAGTTCATCTTAGTAGGAACCTACCCTTATTAAAAAGGCTCCATAATTGGTAACCTAGGGCTATATGGATGGGAAGAGACACACACACATGCATACTCTATTTTCTTGAATTGGTCAGTGGATTTTAGGACAAAAATTATAGTTTTGAGTTCACATGGTGTTCTTGACCTTTTATCAAAAGGTTTGGTGCTTGTAGGCATCTCACGAGAGACACTTGCCATCCAAGTTCTTGAACTTTGCTTTATGTTGTAGATGAGGTGAAGATTGCTAGTAGTGTACATGCTCAATGGATGATCTTGCTAGAAAGATATATGAATACCTTAAAGAGCTTCTTGCAAAAAATGGGCTAGACATGAGGAAAGCATGGCAATGGGTTTCTTTGTACAAGAGTCTCTTGCCTAAAAAACATTGAATCTAGAGTTACAATAACTATGGAAATAAAATGAAGGTAGCAAGAATGCAAATTATGAGCTACAAAAGAAATGGCCAAGTAAGGGTCATGATTCATGAAATGAGAGGAAAGGTCAATAATTATTATGCTTCAAATGCAAAGACTTTATAAAAGTGGCTTGATAGATAGGAAATTGCAAGGCACAAGCATGACCATGCTTTTTGAAATTTGATCCACACAAGGATGAGGAAGAATACAACAACTTTATCCCCATCACACCTTCCATAGCTTCAAAATTTATCTTGTTTGGATGAAACTATTCACATTATGCAATGCTTTGCAAGAATCACATTAGAAAGAAGTAGGATTAGCTTACTACGAGATTTGTTTTCCATGTAAATATTATTGTACTCAAGTTGAAATGCTGGAGTTTAGCATATGGGACATTTGATATATTAATGTGTACTCTAAAATGTATTTTAGCTTTATACATTTCTTTTAACCTTTGTAAGTATAGGAAGTATGGTGCCTTTGGTCACAAGGATAACATTTTTTCTTAGAAAATGTGGAGAAAAGAGAGCCATATGGATTGCAACCTCACAATAAACTTCAAACAATGATAGACCCAATTGGTGACATTAAAATTATGACTGATCAAAGTGTACTTGGGATATTCAAAACATCATGAATTTGAGCTTTAAGATGTTTCTCTTTAATGTTAATTGCTTAAGGGTATTGAGCCAAGCTTTTGAAGCAATCATACAAAAGTTTTACAAACATGAACAAGTATAGCTAGATTCCCCCAAAGTATGGACATACCAAATCAATGCCTTTGCTATTCTTGAGTGAAAAAGTTGTCTCAAAAGCTAACCCAAGGAAGTCTAGATGGCTATATGTGGTTGAAGTAGCTCCTCACAAGAGAAAGGTGTTTGAGCCTATGGAACTACCAAAAGAAGCTAGATACTCAACAAATGAAGAATTAATTTAACATGATGTCAGTGGAGGAAACTCACAAGAGGAAAAGCTCTTCTCCACATAGGCAAAATTTGACAATTGCAAGTGCTGTCTTTTGATGAGAGTGATGAGGAAGAGAAAGATTATGGTAATAATGAATCAATTATTTTATTGATCAATCCCCATTATTAAGCTTCAATTTGGAACTAATGGATATAGACGTAGATCACAATGACACTAGAAATAAGCTAAAATCATCTCATGATTTAGATATTGACAATTTTGTTGTCAAAGACTTGATTTAATAGATTATGAGCATACCTATTGTATTGGCAATTTTGTGATCAAAGACTTGATTTAAGAGATTATGAGCATACCTATTGTATGCTATGCATTACTTAAAAGGATGATGGTAATAATGAATCAATTATTTTATTGACCGATCCCCATTATTAAGCTTCAATCTGGAACTAAAGGATATAGATGTAGATCACAATGACACTAGAACTAACAATGACACTAGAAATAAGATAAAATCATATCATGATCTAAATATTGATGATTTTGTGATCAAAGACTTGATTTAAGAGATTATGAGCATACCTATTGTATGCTATGTATGCATCCCCATTACTTATAAATATCCATGTTTTACTAAGATTACTAATGTTGCCAATGTAAAGGGATGCAAAGCCCTATAAAATCTAACAAAACAACCTCAATGGTCAAAATCCTGGAAAAGGGTTGTGCCATATTTCAAATGATGCTTTATGTTTTTATGGGCTATTTTTTTCATGTTCTTTTGACAAACTTTTTGATGGTTTTCTTGGTCATTTTTAGTTTCTTCAACCCATCTTTAAGGGATTATTTGGGCACCTTTTTAGAAAGATGCTTCAACGACAAACAAACATGATTAACAATCATCAAAGTAGGAGGTGTTGTATTATAGTTATATTTTCTCTACCATCCAAACTCCATATTTGTCAAGGTGTGTTTACATGTGGACAAGTTTTTTGTTAAGGATATCTAGAGGTATCTATACATACATGTTGGCTACTTGTAAATGAATTTTGGTCCTACTTATTTGGGACATGTGGTTCTCATGTTTTTCAAGTTTCCTTTGTCATAATGGCAATTCCAACCCTAGTGTCCAAAATACTCATGTGCTTATGCTCTTCCAACTCTGTGGGTAGCAAAGGTTTTACTCTTTTCCTTGAAATATTCATTCATCTTTTTCAATGGTTTTAATTGAAGGTTTTTTATTTGTGATACCGCATGATTAGGCTCCGCCTTTATTAGTTCAAGACCTCCTACACAAAATTTAATACTTGTTTTATTTGAAGTGATAAGACATATTTCATCTTTAGCATGACTATTGATGGTTGGAGTGGAGTGCACTTGATATGTATGTTAGGATCTATTGCAGGTTGCTTGTACCAAAAATTGGAGGTTAATTCTTTCTTTGTCTAGTTATTCTTTTGATTCTTAACCATCTTTAGTCATCCTTTAGGTAGGAAAGAAAGGTTCTAAAGTTATTGGCTTTGCTCTCATCTTTGACCCAAGGCCTCTAAAATGTGTCTTAGTGTACATATTTGAATGGTGGCTTTTATAGTTTTTTGAAACAAATTTCTCCTTTTGGATTTAATTCCATAAGGCCTAAGCCCATGATTTCTATTATTTCTCTAGATCTTGGTGGATTGGCACTAATTTTTTGATAAGTATCTAGCTTTTTCAAGGATAAAGTAGGAGGCCTTAGAGTTCTAACTACATTTAAAGTCTTTGTTATAGGTTCTCATGATATTAATAGCCCCTTACAATAGACTATAAATGTTTGTCTACATTTCTACATAGGGCTTCCATTCCTTCTATGATGGATTGCTCACCCATGACTTATCTTGGATGGCATGTCTTGTCTTTGTATGTCCTCATTGGGGTTTAAATATATTTTGAGATTTTCCTCAAGTCTCCTTAGGTTTGAGTCTAGTGTCTAATTGATTTAAAACATCCTTGGCATCTAAACTATTTTATTTCCCCTTAATCTCTAAGAGAAACAAACATTGTGTCAATAAAATAGTCTAAATAAATTTGTACATTGATACAAGCAATACTGAGAGGGACTCAAGCTTAAGCAATTGGAGGCCATTGTAGGTTGTAAACATAAATGTATCTACCCTTGAAAACATAGGATAAGGCACTACTAACACACTCACACATTGTAGTTAGAGACGATCCTAGGTTGTCAACCTGAGTGCATCTACCCTTGACAACATAGGACAAAGTTCTACTATAACACTCACATGACTAGGGACTACTAAGGACAAGAACAAGTGAAAATGACACAACCAAGTGAACTTTGATTTCTATGTTATCAAGACTTGCAATACATGCATCTCACCACCAAATGCAAAGGTAGAGCTAGCTATCCAACTAGAGAGCAGGAGCTCAAATCTATGAGAATTGGAAGCTCTAAACAATGAATCCCATGCACTACAAGTTGACTAGAGGCACAAGGAAGCTATCCCTTGAATATCAAAACAAGTCTAGTGGCATTTATGTACAAAAACTCCACAAGTGAGACAACGGTGTATCACATGCTCAAGTCTCACACATTTCACAAAAATCAAAATCAATATTCCTCATTCTCCATGCTTGAGGACTTCATTCATGGTCTTGTATTGGAAAATGGAGGTTTCTACATATGGATCTAATTGTTCATGTCCCATGCACTCATGCAACATAAACAACATGAATAAGAACTCAAATCAAGCATGCAACACATTTGTTTAGGGCAAAATTGAAACCCTAAATGAAAATATAATAGAGCATAATATGACACTTAATATCCATAGAATACTAAAAATAAACATCATACCATAGCAATATGATGGATAAGAAAGACAATGTGATGTTAGATTCCATTGAAAAACTTCATAAAACTGTCATAGATACAGACATGTAGTTAGATGTGCTAGGCACAAATAGTTAGGAATGAATAGACAACAATTACATCCGCCTTTTCCATTAAAAAACTACATAGGATCATGTCCCAAAAAGATACCCTTTCATATGAGCCAAAACTCCTTAGGCTTTCCAAGGTTAAAAGAGAAATAAAAGTTAAGACGTCCAAGTGTCTTTAAAAGAGAAAAACATGGGACCTGAACCTAAAATCCCCGCAAAAGTACTAACAAACTATTCCTTTTTGGTATCTAAAGATACTTTTTTTGCAACGTTCTCAATCATCTCCTCTAGTAACTCAAAAACAAGAGCTTTAACATATTTGACATCAACTATATCCTCTCGATCTTCCTCTTGCAATGACTTCAACACTATAGCTATATTTGAATTTAGATTCAGTAGATGTTGGATGGATCCTGGTCAATATCAACATCCACCTACATCTCATTCAAAGGTGTACTAAATATTTTTTGATCTATTTTTTGCAATCCTTGAGTTCATTGAATAAATTCAAAATAGTAGGATCTGGTATGAATATGCCACCAACACTAGCTTCATCAACATTTGCCTTCAATTCAACTTCAAAGCTCTCCAAAAGGTGAAGTCTGCCCTTGAGAATTTGTTTTGTTGCCATATATGTAGCATTTGCAACCACAATAATATCAAATTCATTGGTTTAACTAACATTTATTCTCCATTTTCGCCTTAAGGTCTCTGAGTTTGTCAAATAAATCATCCAAATCTGGTTTAAAACTCTTCACCTATTTTAACTCTTCCTACTAACTCTTTCAAATCATACATAAGTTGTAATTCACTGTCTGAAAACTACTGGATTCTTTTATCTCAACTTTTCACAAAATAAATTACTATTAATAAATCATCTACCACCTTGCTAACTTTGGGTGGTATAGCTGCAGGTTCATAGGGTCTTCATATACATCTCCCAAATTTCTCTACCCTTTAAAAAAAAAAACAATTTTTACTTTTAACGACCCCTACAAATTGAATTGCAGTTTTCACTGTTGTTTTTGGAAGCTTCACAAAAAAAGATTTATATTTTGACATAGAGCCTTCATACAAAGTATCCTCTAGAACATTGATAGACTTAGGAAAATTATCATCTAAAGGCACATTAGCTTTAGATGTCATTGCGGCAATAATTTCTGATTCATTGTATCCTGTAGTTTTGAGATCATTCTTGATTTATTGTCAGCATCATCAAGAAACTTGTTGTGAACCAAGACCAAACTGACATCATTTTGTATCAAATTTGCAGTGGACCTAAAAAAATTTCTAGGTTGTAATTTAGGTAGTACATATGTAACTCCCTTTTGTTCTACATAAGCAAAGATCATCCCTAATAGAACTAGAATTTTAGAGACTCCCGACCGCTTCCTTCTATCTTTCCCCATAACCTCCATTACAAACTTATGAAATAAAATATGAGCCCAATCAAAATTCACACCTCATTTTGCTGTTGTGACAGCATCCCAAAATTGTCCTCAGACATATATTCTATTTTCACAAAAAACAAGACTTTCTCTAAAAACGATACGCATTGCTGGCATCAAACTTCATCTCGTATGTTTTAAATAACATAGTATGATTTCAATCCAGTTGTTTTCCCAACTTGCTTCTCTAAGTCTTCATCTGAAGCTTTTTCCCACTCTATAACACCATCCTTAGGCAAAGTGAAAATATCTAAAAAAATCTATGGTGTAATTTCGATAGCTACATTTTTGCCATTATACTCTTTAGCCTTTTGTAAAGTCTCAAACTGCTCTAAAGCTTTAACATTCCCTTCATATATAGCCCAAGGTAATGAAGCATAAGGTAAGAATCACAATTGCTAAAGCCACTTTCTATTTTTAACCATGGATAAGTCCAAGGTTTCCTAGAGATCTAGTAGAGCGAGTACAATAACTTGGCCACCACTTGAATTTTTTTCTCTTTTTGCAGCTTCAACACCATCTCTATCAACGTTGTGGCTGCTAATTGTGCAATCCTTTCATGAGCTTCCACATGAGCCTTGCAGGTTAGAGGACTTCTTGAACCCTTATCTTGCCTAGAGGCCTCCAAAGATGCACGCTTCACCATGGTAAGAAAAGGAGAAACACAAGCGCAAATGCAAAATCTAACACAAAATTGAGCGATCACGCATCAAGAATAAACGCAGAGAAAAATCTCACGCATGCAATATGTCAAAAGTTTATCTTGCAGTTCAAATTTTCCCACATAGGTAAAAGATGTGCAGGTCAACTCAAGTATATTTGATTGTACTCACATCAACATGAATTTGAGACAAGACCTCCCCATTCAAATTTGCGAAGCCAAAAACCATTCACCAACTTTTTTAATATTTGGCCATACTCATCTTGCAATTGAAATGTACCCTAACCCAAATCTTTAAAAATTTGGAAAGGTCCAACATAACACAATTTTCAGCTTCCTCGGATGTTTACCCCCAAGTTTGAGTTGTGCATCAAAACATAATCTCCTTCTTTGAATTGTCTCCTCTTGATACGACTATCAACCCATGATGCTCTTCTATTTCTAATTATTGTTGCAATATATGCACTCCGGCATCAATCTTCATCCAATTGCAACAATTTAAAAACCCTTTCTTTCAATTATTCTTCTATTGGCAACCTTTCAATCACATCAATTCTCATTGAAGGAACTATAAATTCCATGGGCTAGCTGCTTCAAGTCCATAAAACTAACTTGAATGGAGTTAAACGTGTGCTAACTTTGTAGGCCATGTGAAAAGCCCATAGTGCTAAAGTCAATTTAACATCCCAATCTTTCCTATTTAGCAATACTTTTCTTTAGAATTCTAACTAAAGTTTTATTATACTACTTTCAGCCAAAACATTTGCTTAAGGATAATAAACAAAAGACTTCTTGTGGTTAATCATATGGAGATGTGCCAATTTTCTTATAATCTTATTCAAAAAATGAACACCCTGATCTAACACAATCTCAATAGGACATCCAAATCTAGTCATTATGGTTGAATAAAGAAAGTAAGCAACACTATCGACCTTATTATCTTTCAACGCTATTGGTTCAACCCATTTTGTACGATAATCTGTAGCAAGAAGAATATATTTACTCCCTGACTTCGAAGTTGCTAGCTTGAATGGACCTATGAAATCAAGCCCCCATTTTTGAAATGGTTCCAAAGGTAGAACAAGATTATGATTCATTCTATCTCTTTGTGTAGGTTGCCCTTCTCTCTAACAATTCAAGCATTGTTTGATCTCTTATCATTGTAGGCCACCATAAACTTGAAATATTTTTTGGTTGTAATATCCCCAAAAAATGACCTCCTAACCTTCCTTTGTGCGTTTCTTCAAGAATCAGCTTTTGATTAGAGTTCTGATTAGAGTCAGGAACACATCTCTTGATTATTTGATCCACTCCTCTTTTATAAAGCTCGCCACCAAGAATTAGATATGTTGCACTTCTCAAACTAAGTTTTTTTCTCTTGTCCTTTGTCATTGCTTCTAGAAAAACTCCACTCTCCAAATACTTTAACATGTCATCATGCTAATTTTCTTCATCAATAGAATGTGCCTAAAATAATTTAGCACCAATTAATTTGAAACTCCATAAATTGGTTCTCTTGACTCTCACTTGCTTAAATAATCAGCAATAGCATGTTCCTTCCCTAGCCTATGAACCATTGCATATAGCTCTTGCAATAATAAGATCCATCTTGCTATTCTAGCTTGAGGTTGGGTCCTATTTACCATGAAGACCAATGCCTGATTATCAACATGAATAATCACTTTATTACCAAGAAGATAGTGTCTGAATCTTTTCAAAGCAAATATCATAGCCAAACATCCTTTTTCTGTCCAAGGTTCAGCAGAGAGTCCAAGGTTCACAGCTGGAGATTCGGGCAGTGAGCTTGATTGGGTTCCAGCAGCGCTAAGTGGAGAGAGAAGAGGGAAATCGGAGGCAAGAGAGAAGCTCAACTCAGCAGTCGATCGAGGGAGGAATTGGAATCAAGTTGCTCATCAGCTGGAGATCCAATTCGTGTTGTGAGCAAGGCATGCTTGGCCAGTAGCGCCTGGAGGGCTGAATCGAGTTGCTCATCAGAAGGAAGTGAGCAAGTTCCAGGCAACGCTCTCGACTTAAGCCTATGTGCAAGCAGTGAAACGAGCTGGAGGGCAGTGAGGAGAGCAGCTCGTTGATTGAGCTTGCACTTCTGGAATCGAATTGAATCGAGTGTGAGTCCGAGAGCGAGCTGTTGAAGGCGAGTCTAGTCTGTTGAGGCAATTGAGCCCAGCACAGCAAAGAGATTAGAAAGCGGCCCAAGGCAGTAGCGCTATCGATTGAATTCAATTGGGCTAGGCATTGGGACCTTGGCAAGCTTGACTGTCAAATCGACCGAGAGTTGGGCTGGGCATTGGAAAGCCCATCAAGGCAAAGCAGACTGAGCATGAGCTGGAGCAAGCCGAGTGCCTAAAGGAGCTTTGGTTTGAGCCGAACCTTGTCCGAGCTGCTCAGCCGAGGGGAGTCGAGAGATAAAGAGCGCCATTGAAATCGCGCAAAGAAAGGAGTCCAATTAAGCTTTCAATTCCATAGGGTAGAACTATCTCTTAGTCCAGCAAGGCGAGCCTCAATTTCGGGAGGCACTCTCGCTCTCTCCACTAGAGAGAGGAGAGAGAAAGCCTCTCCGGTGGGGCTGGACCCTCCTGTGAATTCCGAGAGCAGGAGGTTGGTCTCTCCAATTGCAATCTAAGTAGGAGCTTGCTAGGTGACATACTCCAAGCCCCGTTTGAGAGCAGCGCGAGGGTCTGCAATCCCAAGCCTGACAACTCCTCCCCTCTCCACTAGAGAAAGGAGGGAGAAAGCGATCAAGCCGTTCAGAAGCGAGCCCATCTCCTCTAGGTGGCTCTATTGGCATATTGGAGAGGGCTGTTGAATTTCGAATTGAGGCCTCTCGAGTCGGTGTGCAGTTATTGAAACCTTGGTTCACTCACAAGTACTTTTCTCCTTCCTCAACCCTTCCCTCTGCACCAGAGAGAGGGGAGAGAAAGCAATTCGAAGTGTTTGTAGGGAGGTGCCCTCTTCCGACCAAAAATCCAAGCAGGCATCGATTTTCTTCTCTTGACGTGCGACCAACTTCAACGGAGATAGATTTGCATCTATCTCTACTTCTCCGACCACAGGCTACAGGTGCAGGGACAGGAAAAGAGGGTGTAAATACATGTCTTTTGGTGTGCATAAGACACATTTTCACACTCCTTTTGTCGAAAACCGCACTCATGTACCGACAAAAAGAATGTCTTGCACATTGGCAGTTGAGAGCAGTTTGTAGAAGATTGTTTTATGCTGTGTTATGCTCTCCATGAGCATTGGTCCTGATGCACACGCCTTGTGGATGCTGCCATGGTATGGATTTTTGTGGAGCCATTTTATGGCTGTTGGCAATGCCCGGCCGTGTCCGAGATTCGGTCTGGAGGCCCTTTCTGAGACTGGGCTAGCGGTGATCATTTTGCTTTTCCTGAGCCACTGTTTGAGGGTCATGAGTGAGGTTTCCCTTTGTAGCTGGGGTACTCTCGGATGTATGAGGTACCGCTAGTGAATACAGGTATGAGGGGGTAGAAGCACACAAACATTGTAACCAACATTTTCATCTCGCATTGCCTGGGTGTTCCCCCTCCACCCGGGCCTTGCGCCAACATAACACGAGTGTTATTTCTTGCAATCACAAAGCCTTCTTGCAATCTACTTTCTTTCTAAGCAAAGTGCCTTCTTGTGAGCTAAAGGTGGGGAAAGACCGCGGGGGATCACGGTGAGAACCGTGGGTGACGAACGCAAAGTGGGAAGTTGCACACTACGCACGCCTTGTGCGTTACACTTGGTATCAGAGCTCAACTCGCACAAGGGCTAGTCCTTCAACAGGCGTGGGCCGATTTTGAAAAGGGAAGCAAAGTTTTGTTTCATCAACATGGGTGGACGCAACAAGAACAAGAGTGGGATTCGAGATGACCGAGATGAAATCTCGATGGCCCTCGGAATCGGGGCAAGTAGACCTCAATTGGTGATTGGGGAAGGATATACAACAGAGCATGAGAATGAGATAGATGCTGCTATGCACAAAGAAGAGAAGCCACGGCACGAGCTCAACCCAATGGATGCCATGTGAGAAATGATGAAAGACTTGCTGGCTACCATGCTACCCAAAGCACTGGGGAAGGCTCAAGCCAAGACAGACAATGATGGGGAGATTCATCGGAGGCGCCGAAGGAAAGAAAAGAAAGAACGGGATGGCTCCTCATCCAATGAAATGGGAAAATACAAGCCTCAAGCACCGGAAAAATACAAGGGTGAGAGGGACTCAGTGAGCCTAAACCGATGGATACGAGAGGTGGATGGCTACATGAAGTTACTCAAAGTGTCAAGCAAAATAAGAGGATTGGTGGCAGCACAGCTACTAGAGGGTGATGCCTCAAAGTGGCTGATGTATGAGGAAGAGCAGTTTGGCAGAAAACTTACATGGGAGGAGTTGCAGAGGAGCATGAAGGAATATTTTGTGCCAAAGAATGAACCATTTAAGGTCAGAGACGAATGGAGAAATTTGAGGCAGAATGCGGGCCGAATGAGAGACTATGTACAAAAGTAGAGGTCTCTAATGCTGCAACTACCCGACATGGATGTAACCACCAAACTGCATGGTTTTTTATATGGAAATGCATCCATGGGCTCGAAGAGAAATAGAAAAGCAGGAGCCAGGAAGCGTGTTGGAGGCCATGACAATGGCTGAAAGGCTCACAGATTATGATGGCAGACAAGGAGGGCAGGTCATGGGTCTTTGCAAGGAGGCAACACCGCTCAGTCCAACTCAACATGGGGAAACCGACAAAATCAAGGATCATACCAAAACAACACACAGGGAAATAGTGGATGGAGTGGCAAGCAACCCCTCAGACTGGAGTATACTGAGACTTGGTCAGAGACAACCCCAGCCAACAGTTCTGCCAGTTCCAGGACAACCACATCAGGGGTCAGCCGAGGGAATAACTCAAACAGAGAAGGATACGGAGGAGGGGGTAGAATTGGGCAAGGAAGAGAAGGCCCTTTGTCTTGTCACTCATGCGGAGGACCGCACTTCACAAGGGATTGCCTAAGAGGGGTAGCTTCATCAAGTGGCTTAAGGTTTGCCTATGCTCAAGCAGACGCAGAGGGGTCGAGGTCAACAATTCAAATAACGGAGATAGAAGATGAAGAGAAGGAGTGGGAACCTAAGGCAAAGGCAGGGGCAGTGGGGGCCAAGCCTCCAGCCACTATACCAACCTTCATTCCCAGTATATGCAATATGTTTGTTCAAGCCAAGTTGGGGAACCACCCCCAGACGATGATGATGGACACAGGGGCCACACATAATTTCATAGCACCTCAAGTAATAGCCCAGCTAGGAAGCCAGTGAGGGCAAAAGGGCTGCAGGTATTGTTTGTACAAGGGAAGTACAGGTACTGCGAGTTAGCAAAAGGGGTCCCAATTCAAATTGGGCAGTGGTAGGCAAGCCTGGATTTTATAGTGGTCCCTATGGATGATTTTGAAGGCATCCTAGGCATGGATTGGATAGATAACCATGTCGTGCAGATATTGGGCATGAGGAAGAATAAAATATACTTGCAAGCCCCTCAGTCAGTGGTATGGATGCCATATTTTTGCACAAAATGCAAAGGCCACAACAAGTCACCGGCCGGAAATGCAGTGGATGCTAGATTGGTGGTGACCAAAGTGCAGAATGTAAGCAGCCAGGAGAAAGATAGCCCCACAAAGGTATGGATGCAGAAAGCACCAACAAAAGAGCAACCAGAAGAAGAACAATCGAAAAGAGCAAAGGAGATGGAAGCAGTGGCGGATCAGGCCACGGAAACTACCCAAGAAGCACAAGTGGAAGCCCAAGGTCCCATGGAGATTACTGCCAAACAACTGGAGAAAGAACTGAAGCACGGGGGGGCAGTTGAGGCTGTGCATGATGAGGCTCATTGAAGAGGAACCAGTGATTCAACAGATCATCTGGACGATAGGAGATGATAGGGTCCGAGAAGTCCTAGACAAGTTCCACGATGTCATGCCCGACAAGCTACCTTCAGGGTTACCCCCTCTTAGGAGTGTTGACCACCGAATCGATCTCTTGCCAGGAGTACAGCCGCTAGCTAGGCCAGCTTATAGGATGAGAGGAACGGAGCTAATAGAACTAAAGAAACAAGTGGGAGAGATGGAGGCCTTGGGTCACATCCAGCCTAGTAGATCACCTTATGGTGCTCCAGTCCTATTTGTCAAAAAAAAGGATGGGTCTCTTCGCCTATGTATAGATTACAGGGCCCTCAACAAATCTACATTGAGAAATAGGTACCCAGTTTCGGTGGTAGATGAGTTGCTGGATCGGCTGCAAGGAGCACGCTACTTCAATAGAATCGACTTAAGGTCAGGGTACCACCAAATCAGAATAGCAGAAGGAGATGAAGTAAAGATGGCTTTCAAAACCCGATATGGAAGCTATGAGTGGTTGGTCATGCCAGAAGGGCTCACGAATGCACCAGCAACTTTTTGTGAGCTCATGGATAAGATATTCATTGATTATTTGGATGACTTTGTGATCATTTACATTGATGATGTGCTTATCTACAGCAAAACATTAGAAGAGCATGTACAACACCTGGAGAAGGTCTTTACCTGACTCCGGGACAATTAGTTATTTGTCAAGCCAGAAAAATGCGAGTTTGTTGTACAAGAGATTGAATTTTTGGGCTATCTGGTCAAAGAAAATGGCATTGCCATAGATCCTAAGAAAGTACAAGCAGTGAAGAACTGGGAGGCTCCTCGCAAAGTGAGTCAAGTGCAGGAGTTTTTGGGATTTATAGTCTTCTGTCGAAGGTTCATTCAGGGATACAGCAAGATTACTGCCCCACTGACAAATCTGACCTCCAACTCAACCACGTTCCAGTGGACGGAGCGAGAACAGTAGGCCTTTGAGCAGCTAAAGAGTGATTCAAGCCCCAGTATTGAAGATGGTGGATTTTTCATGCCCTTTTGAGGTCCACATGGATGCATCAAGTTATGCCATAGGTGGTGTGCTCATGGAAGATGGGCATTCTGTATGCTATGAATCAAAGAAGATGGACCCGATTGAGAGAAGGTGGGCGACTCACGAGAAGGAGATGTATGCAGTAGTACATTGCTTAAGGAAATGGAGGCATTATGTTCAAGATAAGCCAACCAAATTCTATACAGACAACATTTCTCTCAAGTACTTTCAAACTCAGCCAAAGTTATCACCAAAGCAGGCCCTATGGCAAGACTTTTTAGCAGAATTTGACATAGAAATCATTCACAAACCCGGCTCCTCCAACAAAATGATGCTTTAAGTCGACAAGCAGAACTTCAAGCCATCACAGTCACACAAAAGGCAAATTTGGGGCCCAAGTGCGGGAGAAAATGGATAGAAATGAAGAAGCTCAGCAACTCCTGAAGGAGATTAAAGCAGGAACTACCCCATGGGGAATGTATGAAGTCAGGAATAGGCTCATCTACTACCAAGGAGCCATGTATGTACCAAAGAATGATGAACTCAGGAATCAGATATTATGGGAATGCCATGATAGTCCTATTGGGGGACATTCGGGTCAGATAAGGACCTTTGATCGGCCAGTGGTATTGATGAACTATAATATTTCTCCATCCATGGCAATTAAAAAGGGACATGTAATGTTGTCCCTTCTGAAGCACAAGGTAAAAAACATGGATATTTACTTAGAGTCTTTGATGAAGAGTTATAAATGTTATAGGAAGGTATTGAGGTACAAGATACAAGCGCATCTGCATCCTTTAGAGATTTCACGTTGAAGGCCATGTTGTTGTGGACCATGCATGACTTTCCAAGATACGGAGAGTGTTCAGGTACATGTATATAACTCTATATTTGAAATTCAAGACTTGAATCAATTGCATATTATTAATTCACTTGTTTGTTCAGATGTAACCACATCAAGATATCATGCATATCCTATTTGCAGTCCCTCTCTAGTTTCCTCTAGGTCGGCACATTTAAAGAAGGTTATCTATGACAATCATCATCGATTTCTTCCTATTGATCATTCCAAATATGTTTTTCCTACTAATGGAATGACTCCACAATCTCTAACCATTCGAGATTGGAAGGAGAGATGGATTAATGCCGACAACCACGTCCCTCCACTCGGCATGAGTCGGTAAGAAGTGCATTTCTCTCGATTGACTTTAAAGTATTTAGCATGATGAATTGTTTGCATAATATATTGTTTGTTTGTTAGGTTCTCTATATTTTTTCATTTTTCGTATTGGATTGAACTCAAGACTCCATGCACATATTCAAAAATGTTGTATCTACATTATGGGATCACTTGATAGGGGCTCGTGATCCAGTCAATATAAGGGAGGATTTACGTAACATTGGTCGCATGATATGAGTCTGACCACGCATTGAGCTACCCCATGCACCTTGGATGTTGTCAAAGAATGAGGAAAAAATAGTGAATGAACAAATATGTAGCTTTCGAACACCCACAGGATGTATGAGATGTCTTAAGGGAGCCTTCATAAAGAAAAAGAAAAGAGGTGTGGAGCAACTATCTAGTTTGAAGTCCCATGATTGGCACAAAATGATTCAAGTAAGGGTATCTCTAACCATGAATATAGTAATTAGTGGAGTAACTATGTGTAAACTTTGGGGTATGATGACTTTTTTCTCAACTAATCATTTGATTTATGAATATTGTTTACATTCAGTTCGTACTTCCTACTAGCATATCCCATTGTGTATCCAAAGATGTATGTGATATCATTTACAAGATGGGAGAGCTTGTGAGGTGTGTATACATTGTATTTTTTCATTATCTATTACATACATCATGTAGTGAACCTCTTTGAATTTCTATACAAAAATAAACAATTGTCAAATACATCCTAACAGATACGTGAGCTTGAAGGAAATTGATCCAAACACATTGCAAGATGCTCGAATCTGTTGAGGTGGTTTGTTTGGTGGAGGAAATTTTTTCTCGGTCCATTTTGACTACTCAATTATATTTAGTTGTACATTTGATTGATGAGATCGCACTTTGTGAGGTAGTTCATGCAAGGCGGATGCTTTTTCTTGAGCGCTTTATGAAAACCTTAAAAGATTTTGTGAGGAAAAAAGCACAGTCTGAGGGAAGCATGGCTGAGGGTTAGTTAGTGTAATCATCCCTTGTTTATATATCTAAATATCTTGCTGAAGTGGACCCCTCTCAACCACGACTATGGAAAGACGATGAAGACTTGAGGATGACCTCTATAATACCTCAAGGAAAAGGAATGAGTAAAGTGCTAACAAAAGAAGAACTTCGTAAGTTAAATAGTTTTTGTGTGCTCAATAGTGATGTAATGAGCAAATGGGTGACACTATATAATGAAGCAAGGGCAAGAAGAAAAAGCGAAAGACAAGCATTTCGCACTAGATATGGACGTAATGTCTCATTTCCAGATCATCTAAATGCGCTCCCACGTCATATTGATATAGATTGGTTACATGAGGAAATGGAGAGAATGGAAAAAGAGGAGGAAATTAATATATCTCAAGAAGAGTGGGAATATGCACGAGGTTGCTTATCAAAGGTGAGATATACTATCAATTAATTTGTTTCTAGTTATATTTTATATAATAAATTGACATATTTGATTTTAATCTTTTACTACTAGTGCACATTATTCAATGCTATTTGGTGTGAGGGTAAACATCTTCGAACTCAACGTATAGATGAAAAGAGAAATACCCAAGATTGTGGTGTCCTTGCTCACTTCAAGGATGCCAATGGTACCATGGAAGGTTATTGTGGCTTGATCCAAGATATTCTGAAGCTTGACTTCAGACAATTCTTTATATATGTACTAGATGTGAAGTGGTTTAAAGAAGTGGTAACAAATGGTGAGCATTGCACAATCAGACGTCATCCAAGTGGTTTTGTAATCATTGGCTCTACAAAATCTCACCAAAACAAGAATGACACATTAGTACTACATCAACAATCCGAGCAGGTATATATGTAAAAGCTAATTTTTTAATATGTATACATGTGATACATATACACAATATAATAAGTATTTAAGTTTCTTGCTTTTGTCATTCAAATGTAGGTTGTGTATCATCCAATGGTAAACAATAACTGATAGTGGTATGTCATTCCTATATCTAATCGTTCAAAACCAATATATGGTAATATTACCGACATAGAGATAGCATATGACAATCCAACAATTAATGATGATGTACATGATGACACCATAATGAATGATATGCGTGATATAGTACAAGATGAACCTCGCGAGGATGTTCAAGGAAACACATAAGAGAACAATAATGCGGTTGATGATGATGAAGTTATTGAGCAATATAGCAACACATCTGATAGTGGGATAGACTTATTTGTTTCGTTACCTCTTGGTAACATAGATCTAGAAGTAGATAGTTTAGCAAGGGCTGATCTCATTGAAGATGAGATGGATCATTCACTGTAACATACTTAATTCGCTTAATGATTCAATGTGTATTTATAATTCTATGGAAAATATCATGCTCACATGTGCATACTCAAGAATCAATAGTCAAGTTTAAAGCTAAATTAAATTTTTCATAATAAAAAGAAAGTATTTTTTATCATCTTCAAGTAGAGAAATTATGAGATACATGCAATGCTTGCTACTAATTGCATAATAAGATTTGTGTCACTTGCCGCTAATTACTTATATCAGGCTTGTCAACTGGAGGAACTACCATTCATTAGAGAACAATGCAAAAATAATTATTAACTCTATTTTTTTATTATATTAAGTCCAATTTCAAGTGGTTAAATAATTATGCGTCTAAAAACGCGTCTATATCCGCGTCTATTTACACGCTCGTTTACACGCACATATAGATGCAATTATAGATGCGCCCGACTTTGCACATCTAACATGCACGTCTATGCCTTGTTTCTATTGTGGTGATAGTATGCACGCATAGCAATACATCTTCTAAGCTCATGGATATTTCTAGGTACTGGCCATGGCTTTATTGCCTCTAACTTTTCAGGATCCATACGGATGCTTGATTTCGGATGCCTGATTCAGAGATAACATGACTAAGAAACTGTATCTCTTTCAAAAAGAACTCACTCTTTTTAAGGTTTATGAAAAGTTTATTATCTCTCAAAACTTGAAATATAACCTCAAGATGCTTCTTATGTTCCTCAATGCTTTTGGAGTAGACGATGACATTGTCGAAGAATACTCCTGTATAAGCTCTATTGGGTCTAAATAAATTGTCCATCATCCGGTTGAAAGTAGTAGGTGCATTAGTAAGATCGAATGGCATTACTAGATATTCATACAACTTGAAGCCAAACACAGTATGAAAGGCTGTCTTGTGAATATCTTCAGGCATGATGCAAATCTAGTGATAGTCACTTTTAAGGTCTATTCTACTAAAGTAGATAGAACCTTGCCATTTATCAAATAGATCCTCTTGTAGAATATTACACGGCGCAACGAACAGAATCTGAGAAAGAGATAGAGAGTACACAACAGATAAGAGGAGAATCAGTAAATTCTTTAACTCCAAACAACTGATACAAAGATGGCTCTGTCCACCCGTGCGCTTCCACTGTGTGAAGCTTAGATGGCGATCTAGACAGAAGATAGGTGAAGAGCTTAACGCTAGCTGGAACAACAACTCTGACTGGGTGAAAGATGAGTGTTAGATGGCTGTGAAGGGGTTTAGCTTTTATAGCCCGCGAAGGTCATTAGGTCGGCCTGCTGACCGACCTACCATATGAGCCTCCACTAGTCGGCCAGGGAATATTCCCTTTACCATCGGGCCGGGGGCGCTGCCCCCAGACCCCCGCCAGGGGGGCCGCTGGCCCCCCTGGGACCCCCCAGCCAGGGGCCACTTCCGCGGCCCCCAGACCCCACAATAGGGGCCCCTTTTAACTCCCTTACCACGCAACTCAATGCAATGTGCCTCGAGTTGCTACCAGCTTAACCACTCCGTCTAACCCAAAGATTAGACCCACAACAGTCACCTTTTTGCCATCCGGTCACATAGACCTCATCTGATATACAAGTCAGGACTCAACCAATGTCCGGGCTCACATTTGGCTTCTCCTCATAATGGGGGCCTTACAACTTTGAGCACCATGGATCATTGGTAGCACCTAATGAGGGGGGGGCATTGATCATATCTAACACCTCTATCTTAGGAACAAGAAATCTATTCTTTATGGTTATCTTGTTTAACGCTTGATAGTCGACACACATCCTGTATGTGCCATCTTTCTTGTGTACTAATAACACCGACAAACAAAAAGGAGATGAACTTGTCTGTATCATGCCATTTCAACCAGTTCATTCACCTACCGCATTATCTCCTCTTGTTGAACTTGCAAAACTCTATAAGGAGGCTCATTTGGTGGAGAACTTCCCAGAATTAGATCAATACTATGATCATCTATTCCTCTTTTGGGAGGCATTTTCCCATTCCTGAATATATCTTGAAACTCTTTTAAGAAATTGGACAACTCCCATTCTTCTTTAGTTTCAACTTTAGACCCATTTGAAACACATGCATTCACTCCAGACTCTTTGACAAAAACCATGTAACAAGAAATAGAATTCTTTATTACTTTGTCAAAAGAAGATGGATTTACAACTGGTATAGTGCTTCCAGCACTATTGCATGTAAGTGCATAATCCTTGCCTCTATAACTAAAGAGGACTTTTCTATCAAAAAACTTCATATGAGCACCCATACGATCAAATCATGGAGTGCCAAGAATCACATCTTCATGTTTGAGTGGCGAGATGAAGAAGTCTTCCTTATCCACATAGCCTTGAATGTGAAGTTGTAGTTTCCCTATGAGAGGAGTAACAGAAAATTCTTGCCCCTTGAAGGCACCATCGGCTTGGATAGTATATCCCATCTCAAAATCATGAATGCCCAATTTAGTGGCCAATTTAGTAGAGATGAAATTGTGTGTGTAACCAAGATCAAAGAGGATTAGAGCATCAAGCTCTCGCACTTTGCCCCATGCATAAGATAGAGATAAACCTTTAGAGTGTCCATCCTCCTTTAAGACTTCCACTTCAGAGGCCTTAGGAGTTTCACTCTTCTTCGTCCTCTTTGGACACACATGAGAAACATGTCCTTGTTGACCACATTTAAAACACTTGTTATCTTTGCGGTACTGTTCCATCTCCTCAGGAGAAAGCTTTGCTTGGCCCTTGTAGCCTTTCTCCTTTGTTTTGGCCTTCTTAGAATTGGGAGCCTTGGAAGCATTTGGCGTTGACGCGCTGTCGTATTGCTGCGCATTTGAGGTGTGAAAACCACCCAAAAGTTGTGTGTGGGATTTGATACTTTGTACATATTTAGTTGTTGTGATTATACTTTTGTTCTGCGTAGGCAGTATAGTGAAGAGGGTTTGGAACAAGAAGAATTTATCAATAATGCTCTGGTTGACATGTATGTAAAATCTGGTATGCTTGGAAAAGCCCAAGAAGTATTTGACAAAACATGGCTGTGATAGAGAAGCATTGAAATTCCTTGATGAGATGACACTCAAAAGCATCGGTCAGGATGCTATTACTTATGTGTGTGGCTTGAAAGCTTGTGGCAATGTGGAGAGGTCAAGAAATGCACTTGGAGGTTACAAAGAAGGGATTTGATTGAGATCTTATTGTTGGCAGTCTCTAGATCTCATTCTAGCTCTGATTTGCTTACGAATCAAGTAACCAACAGATCTAATGAAGCTGTAAAAGCCTTTCTTGTTATTGGAATTAACACTGGTTTTAGTAGCCGCAAGAGCCATTGATGTTGAAAATGTAAGGCATGGAGATTTCCTTAGGCTAAATCATATAGAAGGATATCATGAATTACTGGCAAAGATAAAGACCTTCTTTTCCACTGCTGTTGCCATGTGGGATGCAGATTTCTACATCAAAGTTGATGATGATGTTCATGTAAATCTTGGCATGCTTGGGACAACCCTAGCAAAACAGAAAGCCAAGCCTCGTGTGTAAATAGGGTGTATGAAAACTGAACCAGTTCAGGAAGCATAGCAGATTTGATGGTCAGAACTGAAGAGACATTGGAAGAACAACAGATTGCATATATTTGTGGGGTAGCACTTAAGGCAAAGGATCGTATGGAGCAGTTTGCAAAGTTAGAGACTTAAAAACATTAGAATTGGTAGCAATCAAGATTATTTCATTAAGTGAAGGGAAGGTTATGAAGACATCTGTGGAGAGATTGAAATGCTGAAAGAGTGTAATCATCCGAAGATTATCTTTGGATAGTGATGGAGTAGCGTGGGAAAAGGGAAGCTTTTCTGGGCTGCTTTATTAGACTGAAGGCGAATTTAGGAGTGCCTAGAACAAAAAAGGATGACGCCGATTGGGGAAATTCAAAAAGAGCCGGCTCGCTGATCATTAGAAAGATGGAAAAAGCACGCGGAATCTGGGAAAAATAAGGAGGAACAGAGCATTGGGGGGATCGATGGAAAAAGGAGGACCGACTGAGATGCCTCAGGAAGCACACTAGACCAAAGATTCAAAAAGCGGCAGGAGATTTATTGAATGCTTGGAAGAAAACTATGGCAACAGAGGCTAAGAATGGGTCAATTGAAGCTCCTTCCTCTGGTGAAGGATTATCGAAGCAATCTCCTGTGGGAAAGACTCAAAAAACAGGCTATGTGAAAGTGGAAACTAAAGTCAAAGTAGAGACAGTGTCCAATAGCTCCTCCATCTCTGTATCCAAAACAAAGGTGGATACCATGCACACTGAGACAGTGAAGGCATTGAATGCCAAAGTCTCTTCACCTAGCAATGAAAAGAAGGATATCAAATCATTACAACGGCCCTCTTGATCTCCACTCAGGTTGGGAAATGCACATAGAACAGAGGTATCGCCCACCACGAATTGGAATCGAGGAAGTTCTCTGCTAGTCCGGCTTTCTGTTTTGCGATTAGTGCAACTATCTCTGGGGGCAGGGATTGGCTGAATGGTGGTGGAAGATAAGCTGGGGATTCGATATCGAAAAGGGGAGACAACTGCGTGATGTATGCTGAAGAGCCACATTGAGAGAGAGGGCAAGCCCGCCAAAGACTATCCTTTTTACCCTCGACCCTTTCCAACAGTTGTTGCCATGTTCATTCCGATCAGCAAACAATTGTGAAATCAGTGAACACTTTAATCACTGACCTTCAAAATCACATTGAACAAGCACAGAAATCTCTAGCAGAGCTTCGGTAGCTTGTTGAGAAGGTGGCTTCCCTTACAGATATTGACTCAAATGTGGACTCTTCTTTGCTTGCAGAACAAAACAATCGCAATTGGCTGCAGGCATCACACCCCAAACTATCACTGTGGATGAGCAACAGGCTTTTGACTATGCAATAAGCATGTCAGCTGTGGTGAAAACCTCTTCAACTTAATGCAGTCCTTTTGTTCAGTTGATGCAAATAAACTTGTTGTTCCAATGGATATCTTGGATCGATGGTTCAAGAAATTCCAGGACAAGATGAAGAGAGATCCAGATTATATCAAAAATTTTGTTTCCTGATAAGTAATTTCCTCAGTAGTAAGATTCTTTCTTTGAAGCTGCGACGAGCAAGCAGTCCACTTCAATGCCTAGGATGTGTCAAAGTAAAGATAATCAGCATGAGTTACCACTGTTCTCCTGAGTACTTTGTTAATTATTGGAAACATAGTAACCAGTAATGATATTCAGACCTGGAATATCCTAGACAACGAAGCACTTCCTTGCTCGTTGTCTCTGTTTTTCTCAAAAATCCTGTGAAAAATATAAAGAAGGAAGAAGAAAGGAGAACTCGTAATTTAATTTGATTTTTTATGTGATGTCTGGTGTTGGAGCAAGCTGATCTATTGGAGTGATTTCCATTCAGATGAAGTTGATTGTATGTCACCTATTATCTGAAATTGAACTTTTACATTGACTCTGATTTGCTAGATTAACCTCCTATCCTGAAATTATTCAAAGTCCCCTGTGGTCGCAACTTTGCTTTCGAAAACCCTTCGACATCTTTGGTGAACCCGACGTGAAAGCGTCGCAGAAATTTCAGGATGGGAGATACTTCAGCCTCTATTTCAGCTTCTTCTACAACTCCAGCTGTGTCTACTTCAGCTCCATCAATGACTGCTGCGTCAAGTACTTCAACGGAGGATCTAAAACAGATTTTTCAGAATATGTCCATGTATATGCAGCTCCAAAATCAGCAAACACAATTGTATATGCAGCAGCAACAACAATTGCATCAACAGCAGTTGTCTCAGCAAAGGCAACTCTATTCAGAACAGGAGAATGCAAATAGCGCGACTAAGGCTATTGAAGCAGTTGAGAGTGAGAAGAAGCTATTTGACGGGCGTAATGTTTCAGCATATTTGAAGACATATGAGATCAAGATGGGGTTTTTTGGAGTTCCTGCTGGACTTATGAGTAAGTACTTCCTTCGTCTTGTCACACCTGCTTTGAGGACAAAAGTGACTGATCTTTTTATTCAAAATACACATTGGCAAGATTTTGAGAAGGCCTTGAAAGAAGAATACTTCCTTGAGGACTTTGGTATGGCTACTCGACGGTCATTCCGGGAGTGGGTCTACATGCCAAACAAAGGTCTCGCTGCTTCGGAGTTGATTCGAGAATTTGAAGAGAGGTATAGTCAGCTTGATGCCATTGAACAAAGAGCATTGGATGTTGAAAAAGTTGAACTTTTCTTGCAAGCTGCAGATCCTGCTTTTCAAGAAGAATTGGGTGAGCTTCTTGAAGATCGCACGAAGCCTATGGGTCTTAAAACTGATTGGCAGGATGCTCAGGATGCAGTCTCGACTTTGACCAAGAGGAGGATATGGAAGACTCGCCTACAGAATGGTTCCATGACACCTACACCATCATCAGCTCCTATGCCTACTTCTATCCCTGTTATTTCTTCTCCTCCTCAGCCAGTTTCTTGGCCTATGCCAGTGCCTACTGTTGCCACTCCACCTATTCCTCCTGTTCCACGACCGATGCCTACACCTTCTGCTCCAAAACCATCTGCTCCATCGGTGCCTACCTCTCTTGATGACATAATCAAAGGCATCACAGATTTGACACTGGAGTCAGTCAAAGCGGAGTTGGTGGATAAGTTGAAGGAGCAGTTTGCTTCAACTGTGCCTACTACTTCTTCTAGTGCTCCTACTGCACCTAGGAGTGCTCCTAGTGCACCTAGGAGAGATCGGAGATGTATTTGGTGTGATAGTACGGAGCATCAGCATTGCAGGGATTGTGACTCTTTCCAGGATGCAAGGAGGCAGAATTTGGTATATTGGGGGCAAGATGGTAAGATTTGGTTGGCTGAGACAGGAGCTCCACTTTCTACCAACTTTGGTAAAGGTGGAATGAAGAAGTTAGTGGAGGACATGGCTGCGCGTACTTCTTATGTGACAGCTAGAGGTGATGCTTCTGCAGATGGAGTACAGATTGAGAAGGGATCAGAGACTCAGTCAGCGTTATGGACTTATGCTATGGAGACTGCAAACAAGGGGAAAATTTGGCAAACTGTTTTGACTAGTGCAGGCTCTAGCATCAGATCAGAGACAGGTTGGGGCTCGCCTGTTGACATGTATTGTATTTATGCTTATTTGGCTAAATCACATGGTGCAGATGTATTTGTTGAGGAGAAGCGTAAGAGGGATGAAGAAAATCCAAGTGCAGCTAAGAAGACTAGAGGGGGTGAGTTTGTTTCTCCACCTACTGCAGGACCGTCTTCAAGACCAGGGCCAGATCGACAGATGGAGGATGCTCAAAAGAGAGAAAAGAGGCAAGAGCCTAGAGAGAGAAAGCAGCCAGGATTCAGATTGATGTCCGATATTGAGACATCTACAGACATAAAGAAAATCTTTAATGATAAGATACTTGGCAGTGAGGTGACTTTCACTATTTCTGAGATTTTGGGCATCTCAAAAAGAGAGTTTCAGGATCAGTTTCAGGAGGTCTTGAAGAGGAAAAGACATGCATTGTCTACCACTGATACACATGGAGTTTTGATTGGGGAGTTGGATGAGGATGATGATGAGGTTATGGTTGATAATGCTTCTGTTTTTCTACAGGTAGAGAAGAGGGTTCAACCTATGCATTATGCTGAAATTGATGAGCCTGTCATGATACCGCGTAGTCACTTTTTGCGGAGCCATTGGGCAAGGGCAACTACAGAGACGATGGTAAAGATTGGAGAGAAACAGGTGCCTTATGTTGCATTGGTTGATCATGGTTCAGAGATTAATCTCATAGTTCGTGGAGTTTATGAGAGTAACAGATGGCCTATGGATGTAGAGCATGGATGGCGTATGAGAGCCGCCAATAACACTGCAGGTGATTTGTATGCTGCTTGTCCTAGTGTCAGGGTTTCTATTGGTGATGTAGAGGAGGATTTTCATTTCTTTGTGCAGGATTCATGCTCTTATCCCATAATTCTTGGTCAGCCATTCATTACAGAGATGCGCATGGAAACAAAGGTCATGGATGATGGATCTGCTTATGCACGGATTCGCAGTAAAGATGGTATGAGAGCAGTTCAGTTTATGACTGTATGTGTGAACCATGTTAGAAACATGGATACTCTCAGAGATGCACCCTTACCCACTATGAGGGATTCGGGTTTTCATTAGGTACCGCTGTTTCGCGAGACGACGGTGGTACAGAGGAGAGGAGATTGGAGTTCTCGCCTCTTGGCAGCAGTGTTTTCTCCTTCGGTTATGTTGGGATTTCAGCAAACAGTTCAATGAGTTATCAGAAGACTTCTAGGTTGCCTAGAGCTGCCAGGCAGTATATATGCAGGAAGGAGAAAAATTTGAAAAATGCAAGAATTTTGGAGGATGATGAACACATAGATGGGATGTATGACAGTGTGATTTGTGCAGATACGATGACAGAGATAGGAGATATGCTGAAAACTGATATGCTGAATTGTCATGGTAATGTATTAGTGCAATCCCTGGACATGTTTCATGAAATTGCAGATTTTATATCACAGATTGAGTCAGAGGCTGAGGTAACTCATCAAAGAGTGTTGAGTGCTGAAGAAACTCAGCAAATAGGGTTTCCAGCTGGTTATGATCAGCTTTCAGAGAGACAGAGGGCTGAAAATTTTCAGCCAACAGAGTTTACTGCTGAAATATTTCAGCATTCAGAGTTTGGGGCTGTTTCTGTGCAGTCCATAGAGCAGAGGGCTGAGAATATTCAGCCATTGGAGTGCAGAATTGCTGATTTACAGCAAGGTTTATGTAATGCAAAATAGCATAATGAAGCCAGGGTTGACACGAAATACAAAACTGTGGATAAGAAGGTGAAGCCAGTTGCTGTACCGCTTCCACCTGACAGTGATCAACAAATAGAGAGGGCTGCTAAATAGCAAATTTTGAGGAATCCGGAACAAAATTGGAAATGGTGATTTCTTGCTACCCATAGAGAAGCAATGCTTTCAGGATATGCTTGAGCATCATGGAAGGGGATTTGCTTTTTTGCCACATGAGATAGGATGTGTGAATCCTGATATTGTTGCTCCTATGGTCATTTTTACTATTCCTCATATCCCATGGAATCTCCGACCTATTCCAGTGCCTAAGGCACACTTGCCAAAGCTGATTGATTTATTGAATGAGAAAATCAGGATGGGAATCCTTGAGCCTTCATCTGCACCATACTCAAACAGGTGGTTTATAGTTCCAAAGAAAAATGGTACTCTCCGATTTATTCAGGACATGCAGCTAGTGAACAGAGTTACTATCAGGAATGTTGGTATAGGTCCAGTTGTGGATGAGTTTGCAGAGGCATTTGCTGGACGTGCCATCTATTCTTTGGGTGATTTTTATTCAGGATATGATCAGTTTCAGCTGGCTTTGGAAAGCAGGGACATAATCACCATGAGAACTCCTATTGGGCTTGTCAGGATGTGTACCTTGCCTCAAGGTGCCACTAATTCTGTTGCGCATATGATGAATGCCATGCATAAGGTCCTTCGTGATTACATACCTCAGCTTACTATGCCTTTCTTGGATGATGTGCCCATTAAGGGGTGTGTAGAAGAAGAGAAGAATGAGAGCCTAAATGAGCAGGGATGCAGATACTTTGTGGCTGATCATATTTCAGCATGTGAGAAGATTTTGGCCAGGTTAGAAGAAGTGAACTTGACACTTTCAGGGCAAAAATCTGTTTTTGGAGTGAATGAGGTTGTCATTGTTGGGTATATGTGTGGATATTATGGCAGGAAACCCTCACCTGATAAAGTGAATGCTATAGGCAAGATTGCGGAGTATTGTTCTACTACTTCGGAGGTACGGAGATTCATTGGTGCTTGTGTGTTTTATATGATTTGGATACCTCATTTTGCACACATAGCAGATTGTTTGTATCAGCTGCTTCGAAAGGGGCAGAAATTCTATTGGGATGAGAGCCACACTAGAGCTATGCAGAAATTGAAGAAGCTATTGCAGAATGCTCCTACTCTCAGAAAAGCGGATTATAATTGTGGAAGGCCTATTGTATTGACAGTTGACACTAGTCCAATTGGCATAGGTTGGGCTGTGGGTCAAGATGATGCAGATGGAAATAGGTATGCTATTCGGTTTGGGGCGAAAGTCCTAAACGAGAGACAGAGGAGATATCCGCAAATCAAGAGGGAGTTATTGGGGATTGTCACGGCTCTCAAATGTGACAAAGAGTACTTTATTGGAGCTTCAGTTGTGGTAGAGACAGATTGCTTGCCATTGATTGGTATGATTACGAGTTGCTCTACTCCGGATATAGCTATGTTGAGATGGATTGCATACATCAAGTCATTAAATCCGGAATTTAAACATATAGCAGGGAAGGATAATCCAATGGCAGATATGTTGTCTAGAGCTAGATATGATGATGAGGAGACTCTACTTGCAGAAGAGGATGATGTAGAAATTTCAGCCACTATGGTTGATCATGTTTGTCATGTCTATGATATTATGGCTTTTACATAAGAACTCTATGTTGGAGATTGGTTGCAGATTGGCAGGTACCTTAGTACACTAAGCAAAAGAGATGAATGGACAGATGAAGAGTTCAAGAAGATCAGAAGGAAAGCCTATGGTTATTTTCTCAAGGACGGGTTTCTTTGGAAGCATCCGAAGAAAAGAGGCGGATTACCTTTGCAGGTTGTCTGCGATAAAGAGACACAGTTACAGGTGATGAGGGAGTTTCATGAGAGTCCTTGGGCTGGTCATAGAGGAGTGTGGGCTACTTATGAGAAAATTAAGGAGAAATATTGGTGGAAAGGCATGTATAGAGATGTTTCTCACTTTGTTGAGACTTGCAGAGACTGCCAGATGTATTCAGTAGTGCATCATAGAGATGAGCTTCATCCGACCTATCCGCTATGCATTCATTATAAGTGGGTAGTTGATTTGGTTACCATGCCTATGGGTCTATGGCAGATGAGGTACATTGTTTTGGCTAGAGAGGATCTTACCAATCATTTTGAAGGCAGATCTTTGAGAACGAAGACCACTAGTGCAGTGTGTAAGTTCTTATTGGAGGAAATTTTCTGCAGGTATGGTTGTGTGGGTAAGATCACTGCGGATCGTGGTGAATTGGATGCAGATGAAGCTTGGGAGTTTTTCTCTCAGCTAGGAATCAAGTTGGCTCTAACCACAGCATACAATCCAGAGGGAAATGGAAAGAGTGAAAGAGGGCATCCGCCGATAGTGAAAGCTTTAGCCAAAGCATGCAGAGGATGGATTGGAGAATGGCCAAGACTTCTACCATTTGCTTCATGGGCTGATCGTACGACTCATAGTGTTACCACAGGATATATGCCTGCAGAGTTGATGTATGGTCAGAAACCTGTTATGCCGCTTGAGACTTGTGCTTTGACTTGGTCAGTTTTACCTTGGCAGGAGGATTTGACGAGAGAAGAGCTCTTAGCTCTTCGGATTCGACAGTTGGAGAGGAAACATGAGGATATTCAGCTAGCCATTGACAGGTTGAAGGTTGCTAGACTAAGGAATAAGGACAGGTTTGACAGTAGGCATCGCTTGCGGCCTAGAGTAATAGAAGAGGGAGATTGGGTATTGGTCTTTGATAGTAGCCTTGAAAGTCAGCATACTGCACTTTGGAAGATGGTGAAAAGATGGTTTGGGCCATACATAGTCAGACATGTTTTTGATAATGCAACATATGAGCTGACAGAATTGGATGGAAAAGTGCTTAGAGTGCCTATTGCTGGGAAAAGAATCAAGATTTTCAAGAAAAGAGATGATGAGGATTATGCATTGGAAGAATTTTCAAGAGAAGAGCAACGAAAAGAAACTCCAATGGAAGAGACAGATGATATGACAGATAATCTTGTTGATCTATCGGAAATGCATAATGAAGAGATTGATCTGTTTGTAGATCTTGATGATAATGATCATGGGTAGTTGGCCCATCCGGAGGATGCGCAGGATTAGAGGGGGTGGATGTCGTATTGCTGCGCATTTGAGGTGTGAAAACCACCTAAAAGTTGTGTGTGGGATTTGATACTTTGTACATATTTAGTTGTTGTGATTATACTTTTGTTTTGCGTAGGCAGTATAGTGAAGAGGGTTTGGAACAAGAAGAATTTATCAATAATGCTCTGGTTGACATGTATGTAAAATCTGGTATGCTTGGAAAAGCCCAAGAAGTATTTGACAAAACATGGCTGTGATAGAGAAGCATTGAAATTCCTTGATGAGATGACACTCAAAAGCATCGGTCAGGATGCTATTACTTATGTGTGTGGCTTGAAAGCTTGTGGCAATGTGGAGAGGTCAAGAAATGCACTTGGAGGTTACAAAGAAGGGATTTGATTGAGACCTTATTGTTGGCAGTCTCTAGATCTCATTCTAGCTCTGATTTGCTTACGAATCAAGTAACCAACAGATCTAATGAAGCTGTAAAAGCCTTTCTTGTTATTGGAATTAACACTGGTTTTAGTAGCTGCAAGAGCCATTGATGTTGAAAATGTAAGGCATGGAGATTTCCTTAGGCTAAATCATATAGAAGGATATCATGAATTACTGGCAAAGATAAATACCTTCTTTTCCACTGCTGTTGCCATGTGGGATGCAGATTTCTACATCAAAGTTGATGACGATGTTCATGTAAATCTTGGCATGCTTGGGACAGCCCTAGCAAAACAGAAAGCCAAGCCTCGTGTGTAAATAGGGTGTATGAAAACTGAACCAGTTCAGGAAGCATAGCAGATTTGATGGTCAAAACTGAAGAGACATTGGAAGAACGACAGATTGCATACATTTGTGGGGTAGCACTTAAGGCAAAGGATCGTATGGAGCAGTTTGCAAAGTTAGAGACTTAAAAACATTAGAATTGGTAGCAATCAAGATTATTTCATTAAGTGAAGGGAAGGTTATGAAGACATCTGTGGAGAGATTGAAATGCTGAAAGAGTGTAATCATCCAAAGATTATCTTTGGATAGTGATGGAGTAGCGTGGGAAAAGGGAAGCTTTTCTGCGCTGCTTTATTAGACTGAAGGCGAATTTAGGAGCGCCTAAAACATAAAAGGATGACGCCGATTGGGGAAATTCAAAAAGAGCCGGCTCGCTGATCATCAGAAAGATGGAAAAAGCACACGGAATCTGGGAAAAATAAGGAGGAACAGAGCATTGGGGGGATCGACGGAAAAAGGAGGACCGACTGAGACGCCTCAAGAAGCACACTAGACCTAAGATTCAAAAAGCGGCAGGAGATTTATTGAATGCTTGGAAGAAAACTGTGGCAACAGAGGCTAAGAATGGGTCAATTGAAGCTCCTTCCTCTGGTGAAGGATTATCGAAGCAATATCCTATG
Organism: Lygodium microphyllum; assembly: GCF_053477565.2. Lineage (NCBI taxonomy): Eukaryota > Viridiplantae > Streptophyta > Polypodiopsida > Schizaeales > Lygodiaceae > Lygodium > Lygodium microphyllum. Next base: position 2,185,730 of record NC_141155.1, read on the forward strand.
GGAAAGAATCAAAAAATAGTCGATGTGAAAGTGGAAACTAAAGTGAAAGGAGAGACAGTGTCCAATAGCTCCTCCATCTCTGTATGCAAAACAAAGGTGGATACCATGCACACCGAGACAGTGAAGGCATTGAATGCCAAAGTCTCTTCACTTGGCAATGAAAAGAAGGATATCAAACCATTACAACGGCCCTCTTGATCTCCACTCAGGTTGGGAAACGCACATAGAACAGAGGTATCGCCCACCACGAATTGGAATCGAGAAAGTTCTCTGCTAGTCCGTCTCTCTGTTTTGTGATCAGTGCAACTATCTCTGGGGGCAGGGATTGGCTGAATGGTGGTGGAAGATAAGCTGGGGATTTGATATCGAAAAGGGGAGACAACTGCGTGATGTATGTTGAAGAGCCACATTGAGAGAGAGGGCAAGCCCGCCAAAGACTATCCTTTTTACCCTCGACCCTTTCCAACAGTTGTTGCCATGTTCATTCCGATCAGCAAACAATTGTGAAATCAGTGAACACTTTAATCACTGACCTTCAAAATCACATTGAACAAGCACAGAAATCTCTAGCAGAGCTTCGGTAGCTTGTTGAGAAGGTGGCTTCCCTTACAGATATTGACTCAAATGTGGACTCTTCTTTGCTTGCAGAACAAAACAATCGCAATTGGCTGCAGGCATCACACCCCAAACTATCACTGTGGATGAGCAACAGGCTTTTGACTATGCAATAAGCATGTCAGCTGTGGTGAAAACCTCTTCAACTTAATGCAGTCCTTTTGTTCAGTTGATGCAAATAAACTTGTTGTTCCAATGGATATCTTGGATCGATGGTTCAAGAAATTCCAGGACAAGATGAAGAGAGATCCAGATTATATCAAAAATTTTGTTTCCTGATAAGTAATTTCCTCAGTAGTAAGATTCTTTCTTTGAAGCTGCGACGAGCAAGCAGTCCACTTCAATGCCTAGGATGTGTCAAAGTAAAGATAATCAGCATGAGTTACCACTGTTCTCCTGAGTACTTTGCTAATTATTGGAAACATTGTAACCAGTAATGATATTCAGACCTGGAATATCCTAGACAACGAACACTTCCTTGCTCGTTGTCTCTGTTTTTCTCAAAAATCCTGTGAAAAATATAAAGAAGGAAGAAGAAAGGAGAAAAGACTCGTAATTTAATTCGATTTTTTATGTGATGTCTGGTGTTGGAGCAAGTTGATCTATTGGAGCGATTTCCATTCAGATGAAGTTGATTGTATGTCACCTATTATCTGAAATTGAACTTTTACATTGACTCTGATTTGCTAGATTAACCTTCTATCTTGAAATTATTCAAAGTCCTCCGTGGTCGCGACTTTGCTTTCGAAAACCCTTCGACAGCGCCCTTCCCCTTGTGCTCACCCAATTCTTTCACCTCAGGGGGATAAGGATGCTTCTTTCCCCCTTGTTGAAAGTGAATCTGCGAAGAGACAATAGTATGGCGAATCACGGCCGAAATTGTCTTAGGCCTGTGTGAGTTCACATAGTCACTCAAATGCCATATTGGGGGATATGGGAATTTCCCATAAGTTTGGGACACATGGTCAAATCTTTGGATTTGTCATAACTTGAACACTAGAACTCCAAATCGAGCGGTCTATAGCTCAATAGATTCCATTTTTCAAGCGCTTTCCAATGATAGGTCATATCATATGGTTTTGACAAACTTATGAGCATGTTATCCGGGTGCCACCTTTTTAGTATTCAAAGAATGGGAATTGGGAGATTCCCAAACTCACTAATATTGTGTTCTCATCTCCTTGGAAAGTCCAACACAAAATTGCTGCTTTTGTTCCGCGAAGTGGATTCGTTTAAAGATAGTAGCCTAATTAAGATGCAAGTCCCAAAACTTGTCGATGTATTTGTGGATAGTTTCATTGGGCATCATCTTCAAGCTTCACCATGCCATAAGGACCTTGTCCTTAGCGTCGCTTGAGAGGAACTGCTTCATGATGTATGCTCTAAATGCCTTCCAAGTCCTTGGTGCTCTACCTTGAGCACGCAAACTTGCCCACCATTGGCATGCCGACTTTTGAAAGTGCATGGCTACATTTTGGAGCTTTGAGAATTCCATAAAACCCTCATCTCTGAAAGTCGCATCATATTGTTGAATGACGGCTAACACTTTGTCCGTAGCTCCAAAAGTTTCATCATAGGTCATGAAAGTGATATTCTTGTCTCCTTTGAACTTCCGATATCTACGTTTTGATGAGGCTTCATTGCCGCATAACTTCTCCTCTTTCGTCTTCCTTTATACCGCTTTGATGAAGAGTCAGATCCCTCATCATCGGTGGAAGATGGTGGAGACGAAGATGATCCATGATCAGAAGAGGAGGATGATGAAGATGGCGAAGACAGAGTCTTCCTTTCATCCTTGGTCTCCCTCTTTGCAGGTTTATGCGCAGGGGTATTAGATGACCGCTTCCTCATAATTACGTGAGTTGGCGATCTCCTACTAGCCCGCGGCCGTCTCGGAGCCACATCACTATTAGAAGGAATGGGAGAGTCACTCCCATACTTCTCCTTAGATAGCAAAGGATGCATAGCGTCCTCTTGTTCTCTTCGTTGCGAGGTATCCGCATGCACAATGTTCGATCCATGATGACCTTCTTCCTGGCATAAAGAAGTCAGATTAGGAGTCCCACGAGGGGGCCACTCCAAATCTCCTTCTTCTTGGCCAATAGGAGATTCACGCAACATTTGTTGCATGTGATTACAAGTCTCCATTTGCATGTCCGGATTGCGCATGGCTTCTCGAAGCTTTGTAACCAACTCGTTGCTCACTCTTCTACCTTCATACACGAGCAAAACATCTTGAGCAATGATAACATTGTCTATGTTTCTTTCATTTGGATGATGTTGTGCCATGATTTAGGGTTCCTTTATTAATGTAGCTTTTCTTTAATCCCCTTCTTTAGCACTAGAACTCTAGCTATCTCAACCCTTATCCCTCAGAAGAGATGCTCAGACAGTCACACATGTGGTTTACTACTTTGTCAATTATAAAGAGTGGAGAGGAGGTCTTGACAATGCGGACATCTGTGCGGGATAGCTCTTGCTAGGCTTCTTATAGCTCAATAATGATTAAGCCATAGGCAAGCTACAAGGGACTCCATTATTAAAACTAACGCTCTCAATGGTGTGCACCATACCTCACTGAAGTGAGTGCCGATTCTGATAGCAAGTCCGTGTCTCACTTACCCTACTATAATCCACACCTTTAACATTTTTGTAAACTTACCCAAGAATCCCCCTTCTTGAGAAAGAAACAAGAAACCAAAGCTTTGATACCAATGTCAAAGATTTTTCCAATTTAATAGACTCTTTTTTATGCGCAACTAGTGGAAGTAATGGTTGCATATGTGAAAGAGAGCTTTCCCATTAAGAAAGGTTTATTTTGAGAGTAGCAAAGAGAAGAGTGTGAGGCTGATGGCTTGCATAGCATTCATTATTTCCCTTAAATCAAAATTTTAGCATCATTATAGCATCATTATCAACATAACATAAACGAGAACAATCGCAAAACGACACTGTGCATAGAGGACCAAATTCTTGGAACTGGTCCCCCCTCTAAAGTCTTAAGTCTTTGTATTATTAAGCTCCACGAGCTCTTTCAATAATACAACTTAGTGTGCAAGATGCATGCATGCAATATATGGAGACACAAAGCTTTTACCATCTCCCACTTCGTCGAAGGTAATGGCTTCCATCTTGTCGCACGCAATCACTACCGCAAGCTCCACTTGAATCTTCTCTCTGTAGATGCAACAAGGGTACCACCATGCCTCGTTCGGATCAGCAATTTACTGGTTTAGACCAGTAAATCCACCTCAAAGAGCGTGTTGTAGAGAGAGAAATAGAAGAAAATAGACTAGTCTAGCGGCGGTAGACTACGTAGCGGTGACTAGTAGGCTCACCATAGCCATAGCTGGGGAGGAAGGAAGCTCACCCGGGTAGTACACATGTGAGAGAGAGAGAGAGAGAGAGAGAGAGAGAGAGAGAGAGAGAGAGAGAGAGAGAGAGAGAGAGTATATCTAGGCTGAGCTCTCAGCCTTGGCCTTCCCATAGATATATATATATATATATATATATATATATATATATATATATATATATATATATATATATATATATATATATATATATATATAGAGAGAGAGAGAGAGAGAGAGAGAGAGAGAGAGAGAAATCCAGCGCTAGTTTTCTTTTATAAGAATAGAGCCCATCTCATGCGAAAAAGGATTGGTGGAGCATCACGAGAGACTCCCACACCCTTGATTTGCCCAAAGATCATCCACTTTGCCACATGTACGGTGCTGATCATGTATGAAAGCAAATTGATTTTTCCTTTCTCTCTCCTCCTCTCATTTATGCTACCTATTAACTGCCCAGGTGCATAATTCACTAGCCATAGTTCATATGCACTTGGCCAGTGGCTCAAATTGGCACAAGGGTTGGTCTTACCATTCTCAACCTTGCAACTTTATCCAAGACATTAGAATTAATTTATTTAATTCAAATTAATTAATTATCATATGCACAAAATCAATTACCCATGTACACAGAAAACTTTGCACCTTTCGTTAGAGGTTCTTGTTCCAAGATAGTTTCCACTTCTCTCGGACAACCTTGTCATTTCTTGGCACTTTCCTGTGCACCTTAGAGCCATATCTTATCCGTTTTACCTTTGCACGTAGCCCTGGAGAGTTTTCAAAGTGGGTCACGCTAGCATCAGAACTCATATATTTTTTGACCACCCATAGCACTCTAATAGGGTATATGCAGACTGAATTGATGTATGGCCATAAACCTATAATGCCTATTGAGGAGTCTATCCCTACTTGGAGTGTGTTATGATGGCAAGAAGAGCTGACAAGAGAAGAGCTTTTTGTATTAAGGATTAGACACTTGGAAGGAAGATCAGAGGACATTGAGGAAGCAACCAAGAAGCTGAAAGAAGCCAGAATGAGGAACAAAGTCAGATTTGATAAGAGGATCAAGAAGAGACCAAAGACCATTCAGGATGGAGATTGGGTGTTAGTTTATGACAATAGCTTGGATACTCAATCTTTAGCTATAAGGAAGTTAGTCAAGAGGTGGTTTGGTCCATACATTGTGAAGAAGGTATTGCAATATGCTACCTATGTGCTTATGGAGCTGGATGGAACAGAGCTAAAGGTGCCTATTGTTGGAAAAAGAATCAAGTTGTTTAAAACAAGGGATGAGGCAGAGCATCAAGAGGAATGGGATGAAGGTGAAGTTGATTTGTTAGATAAAGAAGTGGAAATACCTGAACCTGATATATTGTTCTCAGATCCTGGATGAAGACGATGGAGTCAGCTGGCACATCAAGGACGATTTGAAGATTAGGAGGAGGTGGTTGTGGTGTGGCCACTTGGCCACACATTGAAAAATAACAAGATTTTTAGGAAAAGCTAAGTCAATTAGGAGTAGAAGGGACCATGAAGATAGGAGGAATTCCTGAAATCCGCTTAAATGTTGGCCTAAATCTGACCCTAATTGGGATTGTAATTATCCCATTTTTTTATATTAGCTTGATTTTAATACATTCTTCCGAATGTTTGATTAATATCTTGGTTTTGAACATCTTTATGGATGTTTAATTAACAAAAATCACATGCATACACACCACACCTACTCTGCCTAGCCCATCTGCATACAGCCAGAGGCCCGGTGGCTTCCTGACAAGGCCTGCATCCTTCATGATAATGTGATAGAAAAGTGTAGTTGCCAAAAATCAAGAGAACGTTGAAATGGGAGTAGGAAAAGGGACAAAAGCCTCACTTCTTTTTTAGTTTAAAAAAAAAAAAGAAGATGGACGGGCTTCTCAATAAAATAGCCAAGAATTGAAGGGGGAAGAGAGAGAACCCTTCTCTATAAATTTGTGGCCCTACCCTCTCTCCCAAGTATAGTGAGGCTAATCTAGCACACATGGAGACTCTATTAAAGTGTGATCTTCCTTGTCTTCTTTGTTTTCTTTGTAGTCTATCTTGATTCCTCTTAAAGAAAATAAAATTCTCATGCAAGACTATGTTGGGTGAGTGTAGATTCTTGCTCTTGTGCATTATTGTGTTATGGTGTGTGTGATGCCATGTTTGGGCCTTTAACTACCCTTAATTAAATTTCCTTCTCAAATGCATACACCTTCATAACAAGTCCTACTGCTATTAAGTGTTTGCATGTATGTAGAGAGCATCTACATCAAGAAGTGGCTCCTATGTGTGTATGGTGTATGTACGGGGCTATACATTCATGTTTTGTGGCCTATAAATTGTGCACTCTTTGTATCAAGTGCAGTATATAAGCCCTCAACCATTGGGACCATGAATCAACCACATTTGATAAAAACCAATTTTTAAAAGCATACAGAATTAGTCTTGTTTTTGTGTCAACAAGAAAAATTTTCAAAGAAGATGTTTTTTTGACAAATGGTGTGATCTTTGCTTTTGCATCTAATAAGCATATGTTGATTGTAGACCAATTCTAAGTTATTTAAATTCATCTACCTATTGTTATTTTACAAGTTAGGCAGATTCTATGCTCAAGTAAGGGGTTTACCAAGGAGGAAAACCTTATGTGTGTATGATGGCCTAATTTTTAGGACTTAAATATTAGTAAGGGGGTAAACAATTGGTATACTTATCTTTTAATTTGATCATGTTTAGTGGTTGATACTTAATTGCAACCATGCTATGCATGTATGCACCTATGGATGGAAGGGATGAAAGGAAGTGCATGTGCTTCCTTGGATGTGTTATTTATGCTAAGTTATGATTTGCGATGATGATGATTGATGCTTGATTTGTGTTTATGAGGTAAATTCCATGCCGTGCTTCTATATGCAAGCAAAGTTGATTTTTCATGCAAGATTGCATGTTGGCCTTCTAAGCAAGTTCTTGACAAGATGTTAGATGCATCATTGATTGCTTAATAAAGTGACAATGAGATTGCTAGCTTAGTTGTGCCGGTAATTATGATATGCCATGGCAATAGAATCATTTTGTGTGTTTTGGTGTAGCTTTGAACCCTTGCCAACAATGGGCTACGGGATGTCTTTGGAATAATTTTTTTGTTATACGTCCTTGTTGAGTAGCTTTCTAGGCGGTACTAGGGTTGCTATAACTTTTTCAGGGGCATGTATTGTCACCTAAAGAGGCTAGATGCCTAAACTTCATGGTTTGTTTTTTCTTCCAACCACTAGCTAGCTAAGTATGGAAAGTATTCAAGGCTTGAAATCATGGAGGAAAAAAAAACAACCATGTGTTTCCTTGTTGGGCATAGTACTTGGGCCTATGTTTGGGGAAGTCCGTATCTAAGGAGGAGTGGATTGAATGAGTGGCTTGGTTGATCCTTAAATAGTTTGTGACTTGCTTGCTAGATTCTAGTTATGTTAATGATTTTGCTTAGATATTCATGTCAATTTTGGTTATGGATGGACATTGTCTTTACTTCATATCAACCTATAGATCGTCAATCTTTTGCCTGAGCATGTAGTATCTTGTCTTATATTGCAACTCATAAATATCAACAAGCAATTGAGTGTCCAAGGGATATTATGTTGAGTAATATAGCCCTTGGGCTATATTATAGCCCTTGGGCTATAATATAGCCCTTGGGCTATATTATAGCCCTTGGGCTATATTATAGCCCTTGGGCTATATTATAGCCCTTGGGCTAGTGCTAGATGTGCACTTAAATCTCCATAAGGGATTCTAGATGGGGCATGGAAGAGCTCTTGTTGTAAGTTCATTTATTCATGATGAGTCAATTTTATACGGACCCACAACATAAGGATCTCTTAGGTGCCTTCACAATATTATTGGCTATGGAGTTTGATAGCATCACATTGAGATTGAGGCAGCCATTCGTGATCAGTGGGACAGAGTGGTGAGAGGAGCAAAGGATATGCATGGACACTTGGGAGGCTTGTGGTGTGCTCTCAGAGAGGGGGTGCCTTATCATATTCTTAGACGTGAGGGATCCCTGATTTTTAAGCCTTCAAGTTTGCTTGATGCTTGCTCACACCTCTAGCTTTGTCCTATAGTGGATGAGGATGATTGCATTGACAGTTTGGATTGGCTATCGATCAAGGTTGTTGGTTCTCGAGGGAAGGTTCACCAGGTGGACCCACACTTTCCCCTTTGAGGACACATTTCTTTGGAGACTATGGATGTGGGAGGGTCACCTACACTCTCATATTTAGTGGGACCCTATAGAGTGGCGGTGGCCTCAGAGTGGTCAGGGTTCAATCATAGTCTCCTTCTTTGGTTGCATGCGTGCATACATATGGATCCGTATGGATATATTATGAAAACGTACTATATAGATCCGTACACACTTTTTTTTGGGGGGTGGGGGTGGGTGGGTGGTGTTTTTTGGGGGTTATAACATAAAAAGTATAAAATTATTTATGTGTGTGTGTGGTTTTTTGGGGGGAAGGGGGATGGGGTGGGTTTTCAAGCAATCATTTTTTATCTAACCATTTTGTTAGAAATGACAAAAAGGGCATACCGTATGCGCCGAGGTCTATTGACAGCCCTCGGCCCCCATTGCCAGAGGGCTTTGTCCCCGGAACCCCCTGCTGAGGGCCCTGTCCCCAGACCCCCACCAGCGGCAATGCCCCTCGGACAACCCACTGGAGGTGTTGCCCCCAGACCCCCATCAGACGCATTGTCTTCGGCTCCCCTTGGGAACCTCCTGGCAATAGAAATACAGACATACGAGTCCAGCTTAGCCAAAAAGGTATGCAACTTAGAAGTAGTTAGTTAAGTTAAATAAAAAAAGATGAAGTATGTACTATGTTTAAATAATAAATATAAAGCTCTCTTATACCTAGTTATACAGTTGCATCTTTCCCCAAAGAGAGAGAGAGAGAGAGAGAGAGAGAGAGAGAGACGAACGTTGCTGTTGATGAACGTTTCGAGTTTTTGCGTACTCGTGCTCAAAACCCTAATCTACGACTGCTGCTCGGCTCTTTCTTCACGGGCTGCTCCCTTCCTCTACCCTCGCGTGCTGCTCGAACATCTACCTACTCTACCTCGCCTTTGCCTGTTTGCCTCACCACTTCCTGCTCCGCTCTGCTTGCCTCCGCTTGCTCTGCATGTTGGGCCTCGACTCTGCCTGCACCACTTGCTCCGCCTAGCCCACCAGCTATTCGATAGCAGGCCACTGCCCAGCTGTAGTTGCTTCACACACGTGCTGCCCAGCTGCTTCACACATACATTCACACACACGCACATCTTTCCACTTTGCCTCGCCACACTCTCTCACACACGCTCACAAACACACACACACACATTTATCTTATTATTATTATTATTATTATTATTATTATTATTATTGTTTAAACCTCCTTAGGGTGTTTGCACTAAGCCTCTGATCCCCTCTTGGATGCTTATGTGCACTCTGATTAGGTTTTCCTTTAGCTCTCTTATTCTTTTTAGTTTTTGCAGGTTGTACTGATTTAGTGTTTTAGACGAAGAAGAGTTTTGGGTTCCTAACTCGGTGCTCGGAGCTTCCTAGCTTTCACTTTCTCAAGAGCTTCAACATCACAGTTCAGATTTCTCCAAACGACATGGCTTCTACTTTGGAGTTGGCACAAGGTACCACTGTAGGCGCCCCCCAGCCACCTATTTGTCATTTTGAGGTCTATGATGTTTGTCAGTTCTTGGCACATATATGGGGTTTACAGTGTAGAGTGAGAGCAAAAAGTGCACAAGTGATAGAGAAGGTGCCAAAGAAGCAAATGATGGAGCTCTATCAAGCGTGTTGCAGGAAGATAAACGTAGGTGTTCAAGTGCAGGCGTTGCAAGAAAACGAGAGAGAGAGAGAGAGAGAGAGAGAGAGAGAGAGAGAGAGAGAGAGAGAGAGAGAGAGAGAGAGAGAGAGGATATGTACCATTTGGGGAAATGGACTTAGTCTAAAGTTTGGACCAACCCTTCCTTTATTAATGTGACCTTTTAAAATAGTGGCCAGTTTAATGTGAACTTGGTCAAAGAATAAAACTATACAAAGAGGGGTTATTTAGGGCCTTTAGACCCAACAACCTCCCACTTAAAGGCATAAATGATGCTTTTAAGCTATCTAATTCCCACCATCTATATGCAATGCTCATGTTGAGCCTTACCAAGACTCTTGGTGAGAAAGATTGTCTTGTGTCTTGATCTTAGCCAAAGTGACTAGACCATCTTCCAATACCTAACGCATGAAGTGGTACCTCACATCAGTATGCTTGGTACGAGCATGAAACATGGGATTTTTGGCCAAATAGATAGTACTCTGGCTATCACATCCCAACACTGGAGTAGTAGCAGGCATGCCAAATTCTTTTGCAAGTCTACCCAACCAAATAGCCTCCTTGGAAGTTTCAGTAGAGCTGAAATATATTCAACCTCAGTAGTACTCAGTGTGACAATCTTCTGCAACTTAGAACACCAAGAGAATACTCCACCAGCAACTATAAGTACATATCCACTGGTAGATTTCCTTGTGTCTAAGTCACCTGCCATGTTTGCATCACAAAATCCCTGCAACTTTAGGTCACCTTTTCCATAACAGATACATTTGGATTTTGTACCTTTCAAATATCTTAAAATACATTCGACAGTTTGCCAATGTGCTTTGCCAGGATTTGATTTGACATGTATCTACTAACAACTCCCACTGCATAAGCAATATCGAGTCGTGTAGCAACCATGGCGTACATGAGAGAACCACAAGCTAAAGCATATGGGATAGCCCTCATAAAGTTGGCTGCTTCCTCATCTTTTGGGCAATCATCTTTACTCAATTTCACATTTGGCTGAAATGGCACTCCAAGTGCTTTCACATCAACCATATTAAATCTTTCCAGCACTTTATCAATCTACTTTTCTTGAGACAGAAATAACAATTTATGCTCTCTATCCTTCTTAATTCTCATGCCCAAAATATGCTCACAGTTGACCCCAAATCCTTCATAGCAAAAGCAGATTTCAGCTAGTCTTTAAGTACATTCAAAGTACTTTTATTCTTGCCAGCAATAAGCATGTCATTAACATAAAGAACCAAAATAATGGGACTGCCATTCGCATCATTCTTAATGTATAAACATTGATATGCATGGTTATGCTTGAAACCTTGTCTAAGCATAAAGGAATCAAACTTGTTATACCATTGCCTAGAAGATTGCTTCAGCCCATAAAGACTTCTCAATAGCCTGCAAACCAGTTCTTCTTTACTTGGAATTACATAACCTTTTGGCTGCTTCATATATAGCTCTTCCTCAAAAACACCATGCAAGAATGCTATTTTTACATCCATTTAGAAAAGCTCTAAATTCAAAACAACAACGAGAGCAAACAATGTGCGAAGAGTGGTCATTTTCACAACAGGGGAGAATAATTCCTGAAAGTCAATCCCTTCCTTCTGTGCCTTTTGCAACTAGCCTTGCCTGTGTATCCAATGACCTACATCTTACGGCATAGGTTCTGCATTGGGAAGAAAATAATTTTAAGCATTTAATGGCTATTGTAAATCATTTTCAGCTTACTATCCATGTTGAATATCACCCTCATTTTGTGGACTAGCTCTTGGAATGGGTTGTCCAACACCCTCATGATCATCCAAATGGCATCTTCTAGCTCAAAAATAACCGGCTGATTTTGCAATTCAACTCTCGGCAATTCATCACGAAGGTCATTTTTAGGCATATGGGATGGCTCAAATTTGACTTTCTTGGAGTTGACATCCATTGGCAAGTTATGAGACAGTAATTTAGCCTCATTAAACACAACATCTCGACTGCAAACAATCTTCTTGGATTGAGGAAGCCATACCTTGTAACCCATCTCACCTTGATCTCTATAACCCATGAAAATCCCTTTGATGGATTTGACATCAAGCTTTCTCTTCAATTCATTGCGTACATGCACAAATGCCTCACACAACCAAACACATGCAAATGATCATATGAGGCTGGTTTGCCAGACCAAACATCCTCAGGAATGCCATTTTGCAAGGACTGATTAGGAGAGCGGTGGCATATATGGACCGCGGTTTGCAATGCTTCTCCCCAAAAAGCATGAGGGAGATTAGTAGTGGACAACATGCACCGCACTCTCTCACATAAAGTGTAATATTCCCATTTGAGAATATTACTAAACCGACCTCCCGCTCTCATCGTAAACTCGTGCAAAGATTATCACCAGTACCAGCAGCTAATCTATAACCACACGTGAGAAATGGAGACACTCCACCTTAGGAAAATAAGGCCGGGGATTCAAACCTGCATAGCCGCGGGAAAACTCCCTCTTGGGAGGAGGTTAAGGGGATAAAGGTGGAATTATTTTTTTGAATTTATCCTCCCCAGCCGATGTGTGGCTGGGGGAAAGGGATGGGCTAGTAAGGGCAGCATGAGGAGGTGGGGGGGGAGAGAGCCATGCAGGCCACCACGTGGGAGGGTGTCCTCTCCCCCCTTTTTCTTATATAAACCCCCTCTAACGGGGGAGTTGGGGGGAACCGCGCCACTTTGCTGACCATGAAGGATGAGGCGACCATGATGGAAGGCCGTGGGGGAGGCGGCTGTGAAGGAGGGCCCGTGAAGAGGCTGCCGTGAAGGGGAGGGGAGGGGTCGTGAAGGAGACGGCCGTGAAGAAAGGGCCGTGAAGGAGAAGGCGGCGTGAAGGAAGGCGGCCGTGGAAGAGAGGGAGGAACGAAGGGGGAGAAAGGAGAGTCTTTGCCATGCCGTGCTACAGCCGTCGTCACCAACGCCATGCAGTCCGCCTACAGCGCCAGGCTGCCGCCCATATCCCCTGCCAACATCGTCATCAATCCTCTCTTCTCCAATCATTACATTCCTCCTCCCACGTAATTCTGTTGAAGCTTCTAAGGTTGGGCTCCCATAAGCCCCGTTTCCACGAGCCTTCCCGGTTTCTTAAAATTGTGTTTTGTGAAGGAATTTCCTGTGCAAGAGGGAGTAGGCAGATCTTGAGGGTGAGTTGCGAAGCTTGGAGTGAGTTCGGAGATCGTGTAAAAGCAAGAACAAATCACGGAGTTCAAGTCATCAACGATGGCTCCAAAGCCAAAGTCGCAAGGCGCACGCGCGGAAGTTTTGAACCCAAATTTACACGTGGACATCACTGCAAGTCCTCATAACCAGGTTCTTGGAAGTTAAATTCCGCGTTGGGCATGCTTAAAATTCATAGGAAAGTTATGAATATGAATTACTTATTCATCTTACGAGTTTAGTCACATGTTTCCCTTTTCATGCATTTCGAAAGTGACAAGCCTAAACGCATATTGCATAGGTTAAAAGGATGAAAAATTTGTTTAATTCGCCCTTGCCTCCCTTACAACAAGGAACAAGCGTATATTGCATTTAGGTAATAACTTCCTTGTGATTCGCATGAGGAAAAATCATTAACATCTGTTAGATGTTGTCCAAAGAATTGCATAGCATGGAAATGAAACCATGGACTTGCATGTTGCATGCAAAGATGCTTGTAAAATGGATTAAGTCATCAATAGTCTTATAATATTCGTCATGCATGAACTTCATTCATTGAAGTTATATCTAGGAAAGCTTGCTTGTCACATATTTGTCATGCATGAACTGCATTCAACGAAGTTGCATCTAGGAAAGGTTGCATGTCATATCAAAGCCTGAAATTCGATTGCATTAAATGAAATGTAGTAGGCAAAACTCTTGATGTAAATCTATGTAGAATTTATGCAAGTTATTTCCCAAGTTGTTAAACATTTTGATTTTAGGAAGGGAAAGAAATTAGTTATTACAAATCTTATAATTGCATAGAAGTAATGAATCGCATATTTACACATATTGTGATGTCTTGCAACTATTTACACCTTTAGAACAAGTTTAGCATATTTAAGAAAAGATCGCTTCTTGTCGCGAGACAGGTAGACTGATTTGGCTAGATTACTTGTAAGGGTATAACCCTCAAGGGATTCGTATGAGCATAACTAGTTAGTACAACGAACACCCCAGTGCTAGCTAGGGTTTAGCACGTTAGAAATTCTGCCTAGTATCGCACTTGGACGCCAAGTCGAGACCTTCAAACCCAAAGGTCCTACCCACATTCACAGAATGTTTGGGTTAATTGGACGCCCATACAATAACGATCTAGGGTTTTTACCCTAAGGACCGAATGACCTAATACTAAAATTCCTAGGACCGTGGCCCAATATAATTAGGAATGGGTTGGGTAAGAAGACGCCTTAAACCCTGCTACTCGGCTGGAGGTAATTCCGTGACCAGAAAACGCCATTCAATGGGTAAAATGATCCCGTGGAATAGATGCAACACATGTGCAAAAAGTTGCAACATCGCATAGACTTGTGATTTGTCCACAAGAGAGTTTTGTCATTTCTTGAAATGAGATTGGCAAGTTATGGCGCAAATTTAACTTACAAGAGGACGAGTAATCATCCTGTTACATCACCTTTCTTGGGGAATAATTGCCAAGAAAAAGGAGAGTTAGGTATTTGCCTGGAAGCAAATGACCAATCCATAAATTGAAGCGACATGGTCTCCAGGATTTACTATTAATAAAACCTAAGGTATTGGTTAAGTTGGGTTAACAGGGTATGGCCCTAACCCAAGGACAAAAGTGTGACCAAAAAAACCCTTGGGGATCTTGCCAAGTCGCAAATTGATCCCAGATCGAATGCTGGATGCATTCGAAGAGAAGATTCACTTTTTAGCAGTTGGCCAAATAAAAGACCACTGAAATTGATTGTGCTTGTAACAATTTAGAAAGCACTGTTTGCATTGTTTGTTCAAGGAACTAAAGGATGAAAGATATATAAATGCTTCAGGTTGAAGGCCTGAAGGGAGTGGCAGCTCAGTTACCCCCGACTGCCTGCCTGACCCTAACCAAGGGGGTTGTTGACCGCGCCGGGAACGTGGACCAAACCCGCCGCGAGAGGTCTCTCCGTTGAGCTCTACTTGGAGCAGGAGGACGCTTGGGTGCCAGGGGGGGCTCTGGCCGTAAATCCCTCGCCTTCCGAGTCCTGCACAAGAGGCTAACGTGACTCGAGATTGGATCTCGAGGCCCGCATACTAGTCTACGGGCAGAAGCTTGGAATAGTGATCCCTGGTGGATTACTGGATAGCCTTCGGGCGGAATATAGACAAGCCTACGGGCGGAACTCCTTGTATTTCAAAGATAAAAGGATAAAATGATAATAAAGGAGTTGTTTGACATTGTTTTCTTTATGTCCTGTGATAAGATTAGGTGAAGGAACCAGTGCTTAACAGGGCTAATCAAAGAAGCTGTTTGTTATATGTCAAATTAATGTGGTAGGTAATTACATAACTAAAACAAACCGAGGAAAGTGCGGAGGATGGACCATGGGTCCGTCCTATGGATGGGTGGTCCCGGTTAGCCGGGAACTTTTCTCAAAAATCTTCAACGGACAGAGGGATGATCATCATCGACGGAACAAATAACGAGAACGATGACTTAGAATTACCTATTACCCGATTCACGCTATTTTAGGGGAACGGAATGGGACTATACCCTATGGCAGAGAGGTCGAGCCTTGCATCCCTCTCGTTTCCCATTCTCCTTGAACCAAGTGCAGCGTGAATCCGCTTCGGACCTGGCGTTTCTGCGTAAAGTAGTTCACTCGGGTCTGACGCTAGTTGCTGCTAGCTAATGACCAAACAAGAAAGCCCAAATTCAGGTCGATCCTAAGTGGGAACGGCCAGGATACTTCCGCTACGGGGCAGACACGGGAAGACCTAGATTGCAAAACCCGTAACATTCCATGGGAGTGCCGGGCGGAGTTTTCTAGACATCCTTTCCGATGGGCTGCTAAGACGTGTCCTGGATGATCCTAGTGGACACGTTACAGTTGGTATCAGAGCAAACCAACAAAGGACTTGTTTTTAGGAAATTTTAATAAGACGAAGTAAAGCAAATGCTACTGTCCCAAACATTTCCTTACTTTCAATGCTGTCTTGCAGAATTATGAAGCATGGAACAAGTTCTTAGTGTTCCGAGTCATGTTTATGACCGCGATGCATTCCACGGATTATCGAAAAAGGGTTGAGATGATGAGCATCCTAGACCGCATTTACAATCCACCGCCTGTGTACGCGGAATGGAGATGGAAGGGTGTTACAGGGATCTATTACATAACTGCCTATCAACCTGCGTACCTTCAAATTAACTTGAAGAGAATCAAGTGGATGGAGGATTTGAAGATCGTGAAGCTGTTCATCTTTGTTGAGGCTCACGCAAATGCGACCCTACAGGTTGGAGGTCGAAGGGTTAACCAGAATAAGTATGTGTACGGGGAAGTCATTCAAAGAGTCCCTGCCGACCGAATCAAGGTTTTGGGACGTCATGTGAAGAAGGGATATCAAAGGAAAAGATACCCTAATCTTCCAATGAGCTATCGATTCCTGAAAATCGATGACCCCAATCCGTACTACTACTCAGTTCCTGTAGCTAAATGCAATAATATCTTATTCTCCTCAAATTAATGTATCAACTTGTTCCATCGCCCCAAGAAATAATTATACCTCGAAAGGGCTATGTTGATATGAATGGAATAAAACTTTTTTTTTCCGATTGTCTTGACTATGAATATTGATAAAGAAGTAAAGTGATTTGGTCACTTGGCTGAAGGAATACGTGGACGTAGCTTCTGAAGAGTTAATAGAACTCTCGCTTCAAAGTGAAGTAGATCATGAGATCAAGCTAGTAATAGGAGCTGCGCCAATTGCGAAGAGACCCTATAGAATGTCTATACCGAAAGCAATTGAGTTGAAGGAACAACTCAAGCAACTACTAGATTAGGGCTACATCCGTCCTAACAGTCACCATGGGAAGCACCAGTACTGCTCCAGAAAAAGAAAGATGGAACACTTCAACTATATATTGATCACAGTGGGTTGAATCAATCAACAGTCAAGAACAAATATCATATTCTTAGAATAGATGAGCTTCTTGATAGTCTTCAGGGTGCCAAAATCTTCTCCAAGTTTATCTTAGGTCTGGCTACTATCAGATAAGAATCAAGGAAGAAGATATCCCAAAGACGACCTTCAACACTAGATATGGACACTTTGAGTTCTAGCTATGTCATTAGGGCTTACGAATGTGCCTGCCACATTCAATAGGTTAATGAAGGATATCTTTAGACCATATCTTGATAAAACTTTGTGCTCGTCTTCTTTGATGACACTCTAGACTATTCCAAACAGGAAGGAGATCATGAACCCCAACTTCGGATTTTCCTTGAGACAAGGAGGTCATACAAGCTGTATGCTAAGATGACGAAATGTGCATTCCCCAAACATCAAATTGGTTATCCGGGATTCATCATATCGGTAGAAGGAATCTCAGTGGAGCCAGCCTAAGCTAGAAATGTTCTAGGATGGCCAAATACCAACAACTGTCAAAGAAATACTTAGCTTTCTTGGACTGACAAGATGGTATAGGGTCTTCATCAAAAACTATGCTTTGATTGCAGCACCTTTGACAAAATTATTGAAGAAGCAAACGTCCATTGCATGGTCAACTGCCGAACAAACTAGCTTTGCTAGGTTGAAGCAAAGTTTGGTATCAGCACCGATCCTAAAACTTCTAGACCACAGTAAGGAGTAGAGGTAGTAACTGATACTAGCATGCTTATGTAGAAAAGTCATCCTATAGCCTAATCTTCAAGAAACTGAAGAGCCATGAAAAGAATTATGCTACCCATGATCTTGAACTTTTAGTTGTCAAGCTTTGGAGACACTACCTGCTGGGTAACAAGTTTACACTAGTGACTGATCATAAAAAAGTCTCAAGTGGAACTTTACCTAGAACAAGCTCAACATGAGGCAATGTCAGTTGATTGAAGTGCTGGAGGAGTATGACCTTAAGATCAAGTACCGAACTGGAAAGGAGTATGTAGTTGCTGATGCACTCAGTCGCAAGGCATTCCTAAATTCCCTAATCTTGCAGAATCCATCAATAGCTAGATCTCTAGCTACAAAGGTATCTATGCCAAGCAACCCTATTTTCGAACTAGCTAGAGAGGAAGCATGCCATGATCTAGCCTATCAAAAAGTGCTAAGGGAAATCTCTATCAAGGACCAGGAACAAAAGCTATAGGCCAAAGGTCATGAATTCTCTGTCAATAATGGACATGTCTACTATAGAATGAGAGCATGTATACTGGCAAGCCAGTTATTTAAACAGAAGAGATTGTGCGAAGCTCATGATTTCACTTTCTCGGGACATCAAAGCTGCGAAGGATAGACAGAAGGCATACACGGATTTGAAGTGTCAAGATAGAATATTTGAGGAAGGAGACATGGTCTTCATTCACGTATGCCCAAAGAAGAGTTCCCTATCCTTAGGGGATTGCATGAAGACTAAGTCCAAGGTATTGTGGACCATACAAGATCCTCAAATACCTAGGACCCAATGCTTATAGACTGAAACTCCCTGAGAACCTAAAGGTTCATAATGTATTCCATATCAGCCTATTGAACAAGTATGTACCTAATCCTAGCCATGTACTTGATGACCAGCAAGTTGTAATGCCTAGCCACGGAGTCCTTGAGCTACGGCCTAACAGGATCTTAGATGTTGGGGAGAGACAACTGAGATCCAGAACCTTGAGAGAATGCCTCGTCCAGTGGAAAGACTATCCCAAGGAGGATGCCACTTGGATGGATGAAAGCACTCTCAACCAACAATATCCCCAGTTCATCTCGAGATGAGGACATCTCGATTCCTCCAAGGGGGAGAGAATGTAATATTCCCATTTGAGAATATTACTAAACCGACCTCCCGCTCTCATCGTAAACTCATGCAAAGATTATCACCAGTACCAGCAGCTAATCTATAACCACACGCGAGAAATGGAGACACTCCACCTTAGGAAAATAAGGCCGGGGATTCAAACCTGCATAGCCGCAGGAAAACTCCCTCTTGGGAGGAGGTTAAGGGGATAAAGGTGGAATTATTTTTTTGAATTTATCCTCCCCAGCCGATGTGTGGCTGGGGGAAAGGGATGGGCTAGTAAGGGCAGCATGAGGAGGTGGGGGGGGAGAGAGCCATGCAGGCCACCACGTGGGAGGGTGTCCTCTCCCCCCTTTTTCTTATATAAACCCCCTCTAACGGGGGAGTTGGGGGGAACCGCGCCACTCTGCTGACCATGAAGGACGAGGCGACCATGATGGAAGGCCGTGGGGGAGGCGGCCGTGAAGGAGGGCCCGTGAAGAGGCTGCCGTGAAGGGGAGGGGAGGGGTCGTGAAGGAGACGGCCGTGAAGAAAGGGCCGTGAAGGAGAAGGCGGCGTGAAGGAAGGCGGCCGTGGAAGAGAGGGAGGAACGAAGGGGGAGAAAGGAGAGGCTTTGCCATGCCGTGCTACAGCCGTCGTCACCAACGCCATGCAGTCCGCCTACAGCGCCAGGCTGCCGCCCATATCCCCTGCCAACATCGTCATCAATCCTCTCTTCTCCAATCATTACATTCCTCCTCCCACGTAATTCTGTTGAAGCAAAAGCTTCTTAGAAGCTTCTTGAGAAGCTTCTAAGGTTGGGCTCCCATAAGCCCCGTTTCCACGAGCCTTCCCGGTTTCTTAAAATTGTGTTTTGTGAAGGAATTTCCTGTGCAAGAGGGAGTAGGCAGATCTTGAGGGTGAGTTGCGAAGCTTGGAGTGAGTTCGGAGATCGTGTAAAAGCAAGAACAAATCACGGAGTTCAAGTCATCAACGATGGCTCCAAAGCCAAAGTCGCAAGGCGCACGCGCGGAAGTTTTGAACCCAAATTTACACGTGGACATCACTGCAAGTCCTCATAACCAGGTTCTTGGAAGTTAAATTCCGCGTTGGGCATGCTTAAAATTCATAGGAAAGTTATGAATATGAATTACTTATTCATCTTACGAGTTTAGTCACATGTTTCCCTTTTCATGCATTTCGAAAGTGACAAGCCTAAACGCATATTGCATAGGTTAAAAGGATGAAAAATTTGTTTAATTCGCCCTTGCCTCCCTTAAAACAAGGAACAAGCGTATATTGCATTTAGGTAATAACTTCCTTGTGATTCGCATGAGGAAAAATCATTAACATCTGTTAGATGTTGTCCAAAGAATTGCATAGCATGGAAATGAAACCATGGACTTGCATGTTGCATGCAAAGATGCTTGTAAAATGGATTAAGTCATCAATAGTCTTATAATATTCGTCATGCATGAACTTCATTCATCGAAGTTATATCTAGGAAAGCTTGCTTGTCACATATTTGTCATGCATGAACTGCATTCAACGAAGTTGCATCTAGGAAAGGTTGCATGTCATATCAAAGCCTGAAATTCGATTGCATTAAATGAAATGTAGTAGGCAAAACTCTTGATGTAAATCTATGTAGAATTTATGCAAGTTATTTCCCAAGTTGTCAAACATTTTGATTTTAGGAAGGGAAAGAAATTAGTTATTACAAATCTTATAATTGCATAGAAGTAATGAATCGCATATTTACACATATTGTGATGTCTTGCAACTATTTACACCTTTAGAACAAGTTTAGCATATTTAAGAAAAGATCGCTTCTTGTCGCGAGACAGGTAGACTGATTTGGCTAGATTACTTGTAAGGGTATAACCCTCAAGGGATTCGTATGAGCATAACTAGTTAGTACAACGAACACCCCAGTGCTAGCTAGGGTTTAGCACGTTAGAAATTCTGCCTAGTATCGCACTTGGACGCCAAGTCGAGACCTTCAAACCCAAAGGTCCTACCCACATTCACAGAATGTTTGGGTTAATTGGACGCCCATACAATAACGATCTAGGGTTTTTACCCTAAGGACCGAATGACCTAATACTAAAATTCCTAGGACCGTGGCCCAATATAATTAGGAATGGGTTGGGTAAGAAGACGCCTTAAACCCTGCTACTCGGCTGGAGGTAATTCCGTGACCAAAAAACGCCATTCAATGGGTAAAATGATCCCGTGGAATAGATGCAACACATGTGCAAAAAGTTGCAACATCGCATAGACTTGTGATTTGTCCACAAGAGAGTTTTGTCATTTCTTGAAATGAGATTGGCAAGTTATGGCGCAAATTTAACTTACAAGAGGACGAGTAATCATCCTGTTACATCACCTTTCTTGGGGAATAATTGCCAAGAAAAAGGAGAGTTAGGTATTTGCCTGGAAGCAAATGACCAATCCATAAATTGAAGCGACATGGTCTCCAGGATTTACTATTAATAAAACCTAAGGTATTGGTTAAGTTGGGTTAACAGGGTATGGCCCTAACCCAAAGACAAAAGTGTGACCAAAAAAACCCTTGGGGATCTTGCCAAGTCGCAAATTGATCCCAGATCGAATGCTGGATGCATTCGAAGAGAAGATTCACTTTTTAGCAGTTGGCCAAATAAAAGACCACTGAAATTGATTGTGCTTGTAACAATTTAGAAAGCACTGTTTGCATTGTTTGTTCAAGGAACTAAAGGATGAAAGATATATAAATGCTTCAGGTTGAAGGCCTGAAGGGAGTGGCAGCTCAGTTACCCCCGACTGCCTGCCTGACCCTAACCAAGGGGGTTGTTGACCGCGCCGGGAACGTGGACCGAACCCGCCGCGAGAGGTCTCTCCGTTGAGCTCTACTTGGAGCAGGAGGACGCTTGGGTGCCAGGGGGGGCTCTGGCCGTAAATCCCTCGCCTTCCGGGTCCTGCACAAGAGGCTAACGTGACTCGGGATTGGATCTCGAGGCCCGCATACTAGTCTACGGGCAGGAGCTTGGAATAGTGATCCCTGGTGGATTACTGGATAGCCTTCGGGCGGAATATAGACAAGCCTACGGGCGGAACTCCTTGTATTTCAAAGATAAAAGGATAAAATGATAATAAAGGAGTTGTTTGACATTGTTTTCTTTATGTTCTGTGATAAGATTAGGTGAAGGAACCAGTGCTTAACAGGGCTAATCAAAGAAGCTGTTTGTTATATGTCAAATTAATGTGGTAGGTAATTACATAACTAAAACAAACCGAGGAAAGTGCGGAGGATGGACCATGGGTCCGTCCTATGGATGGGTGGTCCCGGTTAGCCGGGAACTTTTCTCAAAAATATTCAACGGACAGAGGGATTATCATCATCGACGGAACAAATAACGAGAACGATGACTTAGAATTACCTATTACCCGATTCACGCTATTTTAGGGGAACGGAATGGGACTATACCCTATGGCAGAGAGGTCGAGCCTTGCATCCCTCTCGTTTCCCATTCTCCTTGAACCAAGTGCAGCGTGAATCCGCTTCGGACCTGGCGTTTCTGCGTAAAGTAGTCACTCGGGTCTGACGCTAGTTGCTGCTAGCTAATGACCAAACAAAAAAGCCCAAATTCAGGTCGATCCTAAGTGGGAACGGCCAGGATACTTCCGCTACGGGGCAGACACGGGAAGACCTAGATTGCAAAACCCGTAACATTCCATGGGAGTGCCGGGCGGAGTTTTCTAGACATCCTTTCCGATGGGCTGCTAAGACGTGTCCTGGATGATCCTAGTGGACACGTTACAGTTGGTATCAGAGCAAACCAACAAAGGACTTGTTTTTAGGAAATTTTAATAAGACGAAGTAAAGCAAATGCTACTGTCCCAAACATTTCCTTACTTTCAATGCTGTCTTGCAGAATTATGAAGCATGGAACAAGTTCTTAGTGTTCCGAGTCATGTTTATGACCGCGATGCATTCCACGGATTATCGAAAAAGGGTTGAGATGATGAGCATCCTAGACCGCATTTACAATCCACCGCCTGTGTACGCGGAATGGAGATGGAAGGGTGTTACAGGGATCTATTACATAACTGCCTATCAACCTGCGTACCTTCAAATTAACTTGAAGAGAATCAAGTGGATGGAGGATTTGAAGATCGTGAAGCTGTTCATCTTTGTTGAGGCTCACGCAAACGCGACCCTACAGGTTGGAGGTCGAAGGGTTAACCAGAATAAGTATGTGTACGGGGAAGTCATTCAAAGAGTCCCTGCCGACCGAATCAAGGTTTTGGGACGTCATGTGAAGAAGGGATATCAAAGGAAAAGATACCCTAATCTTCCAATGAACTATCGATTCCTGAAAATCGATGACCCCAATCCGTACTACTACTCAGTTCCTGTAGCTAAATGCAATAATATCTTATTCTCCTCAAATTAATGTATCAACTTGTTCCATCGCCCCAAGAAATAATTATACCTCGAAAGGGCTATGTTGATATGAATGGAATAAAACTTTTTTTTTTCGATTGTCTTGACTATGAATATTGATAAAGAAGTAAAGTGATTTGGTCACTTGGCTGAAGGAATACGTGGACGTAGCTTCTGAAGAGTTAATAGAACTCTCGCTTCAAAGTGAAGTAGATCATGAGATCAAGCTAGTAATAGGAGCTGCGCCAATTGCGAAGAGACCCTATAGAATGTCTATACCGAAAGCAATTGAGTTGAAGGAACAACTCAAGCAACTACTAGATTAGGGCTACATCCGTCCTAACAGTCACCATGGGAAGCACCAGTACTGCTCCAGAAAAAGAAAGATGGAACACTTCAACTATATATTGATCACAGTGGGTTGAATCAATCAACAGTCAAGAACAAATATCATATTCTTAGAATAGATGAGCTTCTTGATAGTCTTCAGGGTGCCAAAATCTTCTCCAAGTTTATCTTAGGTCTGGCTACTATCAGATAAGAATCAAGGAAGAAGATATCCCAAAGACGACCTTCAACACTAGATATGGACACTTTGAGTTCTAGCTATGCCATTAGGGCTTACGAATGTGCCTGCCACATTCAATAGGTTAATGAAGGATATCTTTAGACCATATCTTGATAAAACTTTGTGCTCGTCTTCTTTGATGACACTCTAGACTATTCCAAACAGGAAGGAGATCATGAACCCCAACTTCGGATTTTCCTTGAGACAAGGAGGTCATACAAGCTGTATGCTAAGATGACGAAATGTGCATTCCCCAAACATCAAATTGGTTATCCGGGATTCATCATATCGGTAGAAGGAATCTCAGTGCAGCCAACCTAAGCTAGAAATGTTCTAGGATGGCCAAATACCAACAACTGTCAAAGAAATACTTAGCTTTCTTGGACTGACAAGATGGTATAGGGTCTTCATCAAAAACTATGCTTTGATTGCAGCACCTTTGACAAAATTATTGAAGAAGCAAACGTCCATTGCATGGTCAACTGCCGAACAAACTAGCTTTGCTAGGTTGAAGCAAAGTTTGGTATCAGCACCGATCCTAAAACTTCTAGACCACAGTAAGGAGTAGAGGTAGTAACTGATACTAGCATGCTTATGTAGAAAAGTCATCCTATAGCCTAATCTTCAAGAAACTGAAGAGCCATGAAAAGAATTATGCTACCCATGATCTTGAACTTTTAGTTGTCAAGCTTTGGAGACACTACCTGCTGGGTAACAAGTTTACACTAGTGACTAATCATAAAAAAGTCTCAAGTGGAACTTTACCTAGAACAAGCTCAACATGAGGCAATGTCAGTTGATTGAAGTGTTGGAGGAGTATGACCTTAAGATCAAGTACCGAACTGGAAAGGAGTATGTAGTTGCTGATGCACTCAGTCGTAAGGCATTCCTAAATTCCCTAATCTTGCAGAATCCATCAATAGCTAGATCTCTAGCTACAAAGGTATCTATGCCAAGCAACCCTATTTTCGAACTAGCTAGAGAGGAAGCATGCCATGATCTAGCCTATCAAAAAGTGCTAAGGGAAATCTCTATCAAGGACCAGGAACAAAAGCTATAGGCCAAAGGTCATGAATTCTCTGTCAATAATGGACATGTCTACTATAGAATGAGAGCATGTATACTGGCAAGCCAGTTATTTAAACAGAAGAGATTGTGCGAAGCTCATGATTTCACTTTCTCGGGACATCAAAGCTGCGAAGGATAGACAGAAGGCATACACGGATTTGAAGTGTCAAGATAGAATATTTGAGGAAGGAGACATGGTCTTCATTCACGTATACCCAAAGAAGAGTTCCCTATCCTTAGGGGATTGCATGAAGACTAAGTCCAAGGTATTGTGGACCATACAAGATCCTCAAATACCTAGGACCCAATGCTTATAGACTGAAACTCCCTGAGAACCTAAAGGTTCATAATGTATTCCATATCAGCCTATTGAACAAGTATGTACCTAATCCTAGCCATGTACTTGATGACCAGCAAGTTGTAATGCCTAGCCACGGAGTCCTTGAGCTACGGCCTAACAGGATCTTAGATGTTGGGGAGAGACAACTGAGATCCAGAACCTTGAGAGAATGCCTCGTCCAGTGGAAAGACTATCCCAAGGAGGATGCCACTTGGATGGATGAAAGCACTCTCAACCAACAATATCCCCAGTTCATCTCGAGATGAGGACATCTCGATTCCTCCAAGGGGGAGAGAATGTAATATTCCCATTTGAGAATATTACTAAACCGACCTCCCGCTCTCATCGTAAACTCGTGCAAAGATTATCACCAGTACCAGCAGCTAATCTATAACCACACGCGAGAAATGGAGACACTCCACCTTAGGAAAATAAGGCCGAGGATTCAAACCTGCATAGCCGCAGGAAAACTCCCTCTTGGGAGCAGGTTAAGGGGATAAAGGTGGAATTATTTTTTTGAATTTATCCTCCCCAGCCGATGTGTGGCTGGGGGAAAGGGATGGGCTAGTAAGGGCAGCATGAGGAGGTGGGGGGGGAGAGAGCCATGCAGGCCACCACGTGGGAGGGTGTCCTCTCCCCCCTTTTTCTTATATAAACCCCCTCTAACGGGGGAGTTGGGGGGAACCGCGCCACTCTGCTGACCATGAAGGACGAGGCGACCATGATGGAAGGCCGTGGGGGAGGCGGCCGTGAAGGAGGGCCCGTGAAGAGGCTGCCGTGAAGGGGAGGGGAGGGGTCGTGAAGGAGATGGCCGTGAAGAAAGGGCCGTGAAGGAGAAGGCGGCGTGAAGGAAGGCGGCCGTGGAAGAGAGGGAGGAACGAAGGGGGAGAAAGGAGAGGCTTTGCCATGCCGTGCTACAGCCGTCGTCACCAACGCCATGCAGTCCGCCTACAGCGCCAGGCTGCCGCCCATATCCCCTGCCAACATCGTCATCAATCCTCTCTTCTCCAATCATTACATTCCTCCTCCCACGTAATTCTGTTGAAGCAAAAGCTTCTTAGAAGCTTCTTGAGAAGCTTCTAAGGTTGGGCTCCCATAAGCCCCGTTTCCACGAGCCTTCCCGGTTTCTTAAAATTGTGTTTTGTGAAGGAATTTCCTGTGCAAGAGGGAGTAGGCAGATCTTGAGGGTGAGTTGCGAAGCTTGGAGTGAGTTCGGAGATCGTGTAAAAGCAAGAACAAATCACGGAGTTCAAGTCATCAACGATGGCTCCAAAGCCAAAGTCGCAAGGCACACGCGCGGAAGTTTTGAACCCAAATTTACACGTGGACATCACTGCAAGTCCTCATAACCAGGTTCTTGGAAGTTAAATTCCGCGTTGGGCATGCTTAAAATTCATAGGAAAGTTATGAATATGAATTACTTATTCATCTTACGAGTTTAGTCACATGTTTCCCTTTTCATGCATTTCGAAAGTGACAAGCCTAAACGCATATTGCATAGGTTAAAAGGATGAAAAATTTGTTTAATTCGCCCTTGCCTCCCTTACAACAAGGAACAAGCGTATATTGCATTTAGGTAATAACTTCCTTGTGATTCGCATGAGGAAAAATCATTAACATCTGTTAGATGTTGTCCAAAGAATTGCATAGCATGGAAATGAAACCATGGACTTGCATGTTGCATGCAAAGATGCTTGTAAAATGGATTAAGTCATCAATAGTCTTATAATATTCGTCATGCATGAACTTCATTCATCGAAGTTATATCTAGGAAAGCTTGCTTGTCACATATTTGTCATGCATGAACTGCATTCAACGAAGTTGCATCTAGGAAAGGTTGCATGTCATATCAAAGCCTGAAATTCGATTGCATTAAATGAAATGTAGTAGGCAAAACTCTTGATGTAAATCTATGTAGAATTTATGCAAGTTATTTCCCAAGTTGTCAAACATTTTGATTTTAGGAAGGGAAAGAAATTAGTTATTACAAATCTTATAATTGCATAGAAGTAATGAATCGCATATTTACACATATTGTGATGTCTTGCAACTATTTACACCTTTAGAACAAGTTTAGCATATTTAAGAAAAGATCGCTTCTTGTCGCGAGACAAGTAGACTGATTTGGCTAGATTACTTGTAAGGGTATAACCCTCAAGGGATTCGTATGAGCATAACTAGTTAGTACAACGAACACCCCAGTGCTAGCTAGGGTTTAGCACGTTAGAAATTCTGCCTAGTATCGCACTTGGACGCCAAGTCGAGACCTTCAAACCCAAAGGTCCTACCCACATTCACAGAATGTTTGGGTTAATTGGACGCCCATACAATAACGATCTAGGGTTTTTACCCTAAGGACCGAATGACCTAATACTAAAATTCCTAGGACCGTGGCCCAATATAATTAGGAATGGGTTGGGTAAGAAGACACCTTAAACCCTGCTACTCGGCTGGAGGTAATTCCGTGACTAGAAAACGCCATTCAATGGGTAAAATGATCCCGTGGAATAGATGCAACACATGTGCAAAAAGTTGCAACATCGCATAGACTTGTGATTTGCCCACAAGAGAGTTTTGTCATTTCTTGAAATGAGATTGGCAAGTTATGGCACAAATTTAACTTACAAGAGGACGAGTAATCATCCTGTTACATCACCTTTCTTGGGGAATAATTGCCAAGAAAAAGGAGAGTTAGGTATTTGCCTGGAAGCAAATGACCAATCCATAAATTGAAGCGACATGGTCGCCAGGATTTACTATTAGTAAAACCTAAGGTATTGGTTAAGTTGGGTTAACAGGGTATGGCCCTAACCCAAGGAGAAAAGGGTGAACAAACAAACCCTTGGGGATCTTGCCAAGTCGCAAATTGATCCCAGATCGAATGCTGGATGCATTCGAAGGGAAGATTCACTTTTTAGCAGTTGGCCAAATAAAAGACCACTGAAATTGGTTGTGCTTGTAACAATTTAGAAAGCACTGTTTGCATTGTTTGTTCAAGGAACTAAAGGATGAAAGATATATAAATGCTTCAGGTTGAAGGCCTGAAGGGAGTGGCAGCTCAGTTACCCCCGACTGCCTGCCTGACCCTAACCAAGGGGGTTGTTGACCGCGCCGGGAACGTGGACCGAACCCGCCGCGAGAGGTCTCTCCGTTGAGCTCTACTTGGAGCAGGAGGACGCTTGGGTGCCAGGGGGGGCTCTGGCCGTAAATCCCTCGCCTTCCGGGTCCTGCACAAGAGGCTAACGTGACTCAGGATTGGATCTCGAGGCCCGCATACTAGTCTACGGGCAGAAGCTTGGAATAGTGATCCCTGGTGGATTACTAGATAGCCTTCGGGCGGAATATAGACAAGCCTACGAGCGGAACTCCTTGTATTTCAAAGATAAAAGGATAAAATGATAATAAAGGAGTTGTTTGACATTGTTTTCTTTATGTCCTGTGATAAGATTAGGTGAAGGAACCAGTGCTTAACAGGGCTAATCAAAGAAGCTGTTTGTTATATGTCAAATTAATGTGGTAGGTAATTACATAACTAAAACAAACCGAGGAAAGTGCGGAGGATGGACCATGGGTCCGTCCTATGGATGGGTGGTCCCGGTTAGCCGGGAACTTTTCTCAAAAATCTTCAACGGACAGAGGGATGATCATCATCGACGGAACAAATAACGAGAACGATGACTTAGAATTACCTATTACCCGATTCACGCTGTTTTAGGGGAACGGAATGGGACTATACCCTATGGCAGAGAGGTCGAGCCTTGCATCCCTCTCGTTTCCCATTCTCCTTGAACCAAGTGCAGCGTGAATCCGCTTCGGACCTGGCGTTTCTGCGTAAAGTAGTTCGCTCGGGTCTGACGCTAGTTGCTACTAGCTAATGACCAAACAAGAAAGCCCAAATTCAGGTCGATCCTAAGTGGGAACGGCCAGGATACTTTCGCTACGGGGCAGACACGGGAAGACCTAGATTGCAAAACCCGTAACATTCCATGGGAGTGCCGGGCGGAGTTTTCTAGACATCCTTTCCAATGGACTGCTAAGACGTGTCCTGGATGATCCTAGTGGACACGTTACATAAAGTCTTGTTGTACCTTTTTGCCACCCCATTACAAGCAGGGCTATACGGAGCTGTAAGCTCTTGTTTAATACCATGTAATGCACAAAATGGCTTGAAGTCATTTGATGTGAAATCAGCCCCATTATCTGTATGTAGACTTTTCAACTTTAAGTCATTTTCAGTGGTCACAAATGTATGGAAATATTTAAAGGCAGCAAGCACATCGGTTTTATGTTTAAGCAAACAAACCCAAATCTTTCGTGAACAATCATCAATAAAAGAAAGGAAATACATAGCACCACCCATAGAACTAATAGACATGCTACATACATCTGAATGCACAAGATCTAACACATTAGATTTACGAAAGACACAAGAGTAATAAGAACTTTTCACTTGCTTTCCATATTGACAATCATTACAAAAATCCATCTTTGAATCTTTTACATGAAGTTTGTTCAAATAGGCAAGTACATCAAGTTCTTTGTGGCCCATATGGTCTAAATGTTTATGCCATAGCTCTAATTGTGATCCAATGCCAGCTACCGCAAGAAATTTCCCTTGTAAAGCTTTGCATCGCAGACAATACAAAGTACCTCGTTTAGTGCCCTTTACAATAAGCATGGAACCATGTTTAATCTTTCATATACCACCACCAAACAATGTGGTGTATCCATGCAAATCTTGTTGACCAACACATAGCAATCTCTTCTTGGTGTCAGACATCCTTGAGCACAAGCTCTTGGCCATTGTCCAAAGACAAGTGCATAGCATCAATTCCATCTATTGTGTAGGCATGGTTGTTACTAAGATAAACATTTCCATAGACGCTTGCCTCATAAGAAGAAAAACACTCCAAGCATGGAGTAACATGAAAAGAGGCACTTGAGTCTACTATCCAAGTCTGTGAAAGTATATCTTCCACTATCATCAAAGCATCAATGACATCGGTCTTCGTAACATGCATGTCTTGGACATTCAATGTAAATGCATCATCACATGAAAGAGTAGAAAATAGGATGTTTTCAACATCTGAAAGCTCTTCAATAACAACACTTGAAGTCATATTTGCATTCTCTTTCTCCTTGTTCTTTGAAGTTTTTGATACATCAACTTTATTCTCTCTCTTCTTTGATGCATTTCTCTTTCTATCTTGTTCTTTCTTGAAGTACCTGCAATCATGCTTCTTGTGACCCTTAGGGCCACACTGATAACAAGTGACTTCTTGCTGCTTATTCTTCCCTTTATATTTACTGCTATTTCTCTTTCCTGTATTTCCTTCCCTCTTATCTAGTCCTCCCTCGTGCACTAAGGGCTAATGTATTGCCTTCTCCACTAGCATTGCATCCAATCTCTTTGTTGAGAATAGAGCCACACATGCTATTGTAAAACAAGGTAGCACTGTTGCTTAGAGAAACAACTAACGTCTCAAAGGGCTTTTGCAATGTCATCAATAGAAAAATGGCCTTAACCATGCCATCGAAAGCTTGAAGACCTATGCCTTGCAACTGATAAAGTATGCCTGAGAATGCACTTCAATGCTCAGAAGCTGGCTTCGACTCATCTATGCGCATATTGACTAGCTTCCGCATAAGATGGACCAGAACGGGTGTGAGATTCTCATAGGTGGCTCGTAGCTTTTGCCAAATTGTATAAGCACTATCCAACCCTTTGATATCGGTGATGATATCATCATGCACTGCCATCTTCATGTAGGCCACAGCCTTATGTTGAGTTTGGCCCATTTTGATCACTAAAATTTGATCACTAAGTGCCTGTGGCTTCACCTCTTCCAAAGCATCTTCATCTTCATAATCTTTAAGGAGGAGGATGCCATGCATACGATCTTGCCATAGATCAAAACCTTGGCCATCAAATCATTTGATCTCCATCAAACTCTTCGTGTCCGATGAGGACAAAGTAGAAGCCATGGCAACAAAAACATAGGTGTATACTCAAATCAAGTGCAATAAGCTGCAAATTTCAGCAAAAGGGTATTGCCTCAATCTTTTGCATACAAAGGACCAAAAGTCTTGTACATCAAACAAATACAAATCTAAAAATTCAGCTGTAGCTCAGTTTTAAGCACCCAATGTGACTTGTTCAGTCAATTTCTAGCATGCAAAGCCACAAATTCATACATACATGTGTTCTCACACATTAATACATCATGCGTGAACCTGTAGCAGCCTATCGAAGACCTATACAGGGCTGAAAATCCCTGTTTTTGACCTCTTTTCACTATGTCATGCAAGATAGAGCATGGACAAAGGTACCTACAAGTTATGACAACAGTTCTCCACCTATAGATGGCTAGTTGAACCTGTTTTCACCTGTATATGACATTTTTTGGCTGAAATTTGCAGTTTCGGAGGCTCTTTCTTGCCCAATAATGAAGGTTTACGCGATGGAAAAGCAATTCTTTGTGATAGAAGACTTTTCCTTGTTGAATTTAAGCATGCACAGGTCTTAGCTTGAACCCTAAAAGGCTACGATACCAATTGTAGAGTGAGAGCAGAAGGTGCACAAGTGATAGAGAAGGTGCACAAGAAGTAAACGATGGAGCTTTGTTAAGCGTGCAGGGTGCAGGAAGATAAACACAGGTGTTCGAGTGAGAGAGAGAGAGAGAGAGAGAGAGAGAGAGAGAGAGAGAGAGAGAGAGAGAGAGAGAGAGAGAGAGAGAGAGAGAGAGAGAGAACTCGTACGATTTGGGGGAATGGGCTTAGTCTAACGTTTGGACCAGCCCTTCCTTTATTAAGTTTATTAATGTGACCTTTTAAAACAGTGGGCAGTTCAATGTGACCTTGACCAAAGAATAATACTATACAAAGAGGGGTCATTTAGGGCCTTTAGACCCAACATGCAAATTGGGCGGAGAATTGTGTTCTTCATGTGGATGCTTGCACATGCAGTTTTAGCCGTGGGCACTTGGGCAACACAGATGGGCTATGATGTGACTTTGTCTGAGATGCAGTACTAGTTTGGTTGAGTCCTCGAGACAATGTTTGTGGACCTGCACGTCGCAGGCTGTCTGGTCAGTAGTAGTTGCTTTGCTTTCCCGAAGAGGGATGTAGTTTGGCTTTTTGACGTGGGGATTGACTACATGGCTTCACCCCTTTGTAGGCCCACACCTTTTCTACAAAGGGACATGCTCAAATCTAGTTTATATGTTATGAGGATAGGTTTCCATCGTGGTAGTCTCGATATGATACTACGACTTGCAAAATAGGCAGATGTTCACACTCAACAGGAGATCTTCTCGGTTGTGGTCAGCACGACGTTGTGGCAGATCTAGAAAGCACGATGTTCGCATGTCCTAGGTGCCTCATTGTTGAACACTCAGGACACGCTTTCCAAGATCTGGTTTGGACTGGTGCATACACTCAACTCTTAGTGGGAGGATGACAGCGGTTCCACTCGTTCAGCACACGGAGTAGACGTACAGCTTTCCTCAGGACTTCGGAGGTTTCAAGACTCTTTTTCAGTTTTGGGGGGGGCGATATCAGATGGGAGTACACTCCATAGAGATGGTTTATTCTTCACTCGTCTCACAGGCCACTTGACGGGTACACAGGCTACTTAGTTTGGTATACTCCTTGAGAAGGCTAGTTTTTGGCACTTAGTGAGCTCTCTTATACCCAGTTATGCAGTTGCATCTCCCCCCCCCACCCCCGAAAAAAAAGAGACACGGAGAGGAAAGAGGGGGGGTGGGGAAGGAGAATCAAGACTCAAGTTCAAGCCATGCGGACCATGCACATGTCATATATCAAGAGTACAGATGATATAAATAGCAATGAGCATGATACATGAAAAATAAAAAGGTGTTTGTGTCAATGGCCTAGGTAGAGCCATGCTTGGGTCCATATGACGTACGAATGAATTCGTACGGTACGGTCCATATGGCACCATACCGTACGATCCGTACAAGTTCATACAGTTACTCCCCCCCCCCAAAGCACTATCTCCCACGGGGTCTTTATGACCTCGGGGAGTTGGGATCAACGGCTCTCCTTGATCCCCCTCAGCACAACCAGAGCGCAGACGTCGATCCCGTGGGCAAGTAAACCCATCCTTGTTTAGTGAGCCCGCCCACAATCTTAAACTCGTCCAGCCGAAAAAGTGCCCATCGATGGTACTTCTGATATATGTCTGCGAATGCGAAACTGGAGACTCCTTAACTCCTTATAATTGGGAGGGGCCCAGAGAATGTGCCGCTGCCAACGGATAGGGTGACGTCTAATCGTGTGCGCATGCGAAGTCCCAGATGCCCCGGCATTCATCGTTCCTTCCGTTCTCGTTCTCTCTCTCTCTCTCATACCCACAGTAGTTGCTCATCCCAACTCCCTAGTGTCTTCATCCCTCCCACAGCTCGGCATGAAGACCCTCCCACAGTAGCGTGCACATCCCCCGCACAGCTCACACAGTAGCGTGCGCATCTCCCAATTCGGCATCTCAGACTCCCTCCCACAGTTCGACATCTTCATCCCTCGACCCACAGTAGCATGCCCATTCGGCATCTTCATCCCTCACACAATGGTCTTCATCCCTCCCATAGTCGGCGTGGCCATTCGGCGTCTTCATCGGCACTATCTCTGGTCTCAGGCTGCAAACGTCTGCGCCTCAGCACATTAGGTCTCAGGCCCAACCTCAGCATTAGGTCTTCATCGGCACATTACGTCTCAGGCTGCAACGCCTCAGAAGGCCCAAGTGTCTTCATCAGCTCCCGAGGTCAACAACAGTAGGTTGCAACGTCTTCATCCCTCCCACAGTAGCGTACCCAGTCCGTGACACAGGAGGTTGCAGCGTGACCGTGACTCAGGAGGCTGCAGCGTGATGCCTGTGTGGGAGGCTGCAATGTCTCAGGAGGCCCAAGCGTCTTCATCAGCATGATAGGAGGTTCCAACATCTTCATGTGCGTCTCACGAGGCTGCAACTTCTAAGGAGGCTGCCATTACAGGAGGTTGCCCACTCACAGGAGGCACCGTGGGAGAAGGACGCTGCAGCGTCTTCATCTGCATGATGTCGAGGCCCCTCCTCTATCAAGTTTGTTCTTTTTATTTTTGAATGTAATTACTACTTCACATTAAAAAGAACAAAGTTATATTATTTGTGGGAGAGCACGTCGAGGCCTACGACTTGCGGCTAGTCGCTGTTCGAGCGTACTTTGTTGGGCTTGGGGCAGCCTCTGTTTATTGCTTTCGTGCTAGGACAGAAGGTAATGATCCTCATCATGTTGTCTTCTTCATAGATGTCTTACGCTTCACTGTCTATGTCTCAATACGCAATAGATGAGGATCCTAAATTCTGTGTGAGTTGAAGCCATATTATGTATTCTTGGTGCCTTTGAAGGATTCAAGGTAGTACAATGGATTAGAATGTTGTAACCTTTTCATGTCAGCAAGTAATGATTTTTTATCTATTCATAAATTGCCACACCTTGTCTCATTTTGTCTTGGTCTCTCACTCTTGGTTGATTGCCTCGATCAATAAAATGGATTAGACTAGCATCAATGTGATTGAATATGGATTAGACTAACATTTGGGGCTCACAATATTTGGAAAACCTTGCATCTTTCAATCCTTTTGTATAATTTCACAATAATCTCATAACAATGCTCTCTTTGGATGCAAACATATTGATGTTTGAAGCGTTACTTATGTTGGAAGTGCCAATGCTTGGAGTTAGTAGTACCATATTGCATACATGCTAAGCATAGTCCAAGTGCCATCACTTGGCATTTTCAAGGTTTGTTGTTTAGGTCTCTATGTTGCTAATGTCACTATCATTTTGGAATATGCTTACAATGAAAAACCTCAATCTTGGTTACAATCGTAGTAATGGGACTACCCCTAATGTAGTAACAAGTCTAATGTCATTTTCAAATATGATTACAATGTAGAACCTCGATCTTGGTTGCAGCCACATTAATGGGACTATCCTTGATATAGTTGCAAGCCCACCAATCATCACTTTTAGCTTTTTCAGTGCCCCAAAATCTACTTAATGCCGCATACCATTAGGGATATGGCAATTAAAAAATGTGCAAAGCATAGATCTACCTATAGATCATCTATATAGGTCAATATTGGCGAGTGTTGGAAACTGTATGAATGTGTTGAGTCTCAATCCTTCTCAAAATTCATTAATTGGAATCATACAAGAATCCCAACAACCATAGCATAGTCCAAGTGCCATCACTTGGCATATTCAAGGTTTGTTGATTAGGTCTCTATGTGCCTAACGTCACTATCATTTTGGAATATGATCACAATGAAAAACCTCAATCTTGGTTACAATCGTAGTAAGGGGACTACCCCTAATGTAGTCACAAGCCCAATGTCATTTTCAAATATGATTACAATGTAGAACCTTGATCTTGGTTGCAACCACATTAATGAGGCTATCCTTGATGTAGTTGCAAGCCCACCAATCATCACTTTTAGCTTTTTCCATGCCCCAAAATCTACTTAATGGCCGCATACCATTAGGGATATGGCAATTAATACATGTGCAAAGCATAGATCTACCTATAGATCATCTACATAGGTCAATTTTGGCGAGTTTTGGGAATTGTATGAATGTGTTGAGTCTCAATCCTTCTCAAAATTCATGGACTTGAAATCATATAAGAAGCCCAACAACCATGTTACAATGTCAAAATATATATTATTGCACTAGGGACAATAAGGCAAGGCACTAGTACTTGGAAGTGGTTGTAGTGAGGTGATAGCTTGGTGAAGAATTGTAACATTAGAGGTATCTGACCTACTATTGATAGCCTACCAATTTTTTGAATAGGATACATCAATTATTTGATGGATGGACTTTTTTACTGTTACTAAATTGAACACATCTAGTCATTAGATTGGATGTGGCATCCACCATTGGTCACAAATCATGACATATTCAATCTTTGGTCTTTCATCGAGCATGTCCAAAAAAGTAAGCCATGCTACTCATTTTTTGAAGAGCATGTTGATTATTTTGCTAATCTAGGATGGGGCTCACAATATTTGGGAAGCATTATGGATTACTCATTTCTTGTTGTCATGTACTTGTCATGATGGATTACTTTATGAATTCTGTTATGTTACATGGTTTATGTCATGGTTATGAGTAGTTATGAACTACTCACTTTTTGTTGTAACGTACTTGTCATGGATTAGGTGACATGGATTTTTTAATGGATTATGAGTAATTATGTACGATACTGTGTCATGGATTATATCATGGAGTACTCACTTCCTTTGCACTTAGTTGACATGTACTTGGTTATGAGTAGTTATAAACTTCTCATTTTTTGTTGTTTTGTGACATGGATTATCCAATGGTTATGAGTAGGTACGCATGCTTTTACCTCCGGCAAATGGCTCCATGCACTCGCAGCCATCCTTCGTGTCGGATGTCCATTCGCGAAAAAATACCAGAGTAAGATGCCCTATTTAATATTTGTTTAGGGTTTTCTTTATGTTCATTATTGATTTCTCACATATTCTGTAGTTCCGTTTCTTTTTTTTAGGTTGCATCATCTCCTCGACGTACTCGTAGAGGGGTTTGGGCGGCAGGTGCATCTCAAACATCCATCGAAAGAGATGTGCCGAGCTACACTCAGGTAAGTGTTTATCCTACTTTTGATTTTGTTAGTAAGCATACTCCTAAGATGTGATACTTAATAGAATGTCACTTTACATAGGAAAACCCACCATACATGGAGATCACACTGCCTGATGGGTCTCTTGCCCGTGCCGTGTTGATATTCTTTGTCCGAAGAGGCATGTCAACATAAAGAGATGGGCAAGGATGATACAACATTTGAAGGATGAGCATGGTATCCACTATGATATTCCATGTCGAAAGACCAGCCGTCCCATAGGCACACAGCATGCTCGCCATACTGTTGGTGCTTGGCACCGCTAGGCAGAGGCTTGGTTCTCTAACCTTGAAAGAAAGTTGAGTTTGGCCCGGAGTAAGTACGAGAAGGCTCAATATGTGAGAGCGAGCTCATTATGGGACTTACTCGAAGATGCTGAGCATACCATGGAGAGGCAGGAGTATGTGGAGGCATTTGTGAGTAGACAGATGGGAAAATATGATTTCAAAAGACATGAGCGTGTGCGGAGAACTCAGAGTCGAATAGCAGATGGCTACCAAAAACATGTAAGTCTCTTACCTGATATTGTTTTTCCTTCTATAGTGTCATATGCGAATGCAATTTTATTACCTTGGCCTTGAGTTTATCATTTTTTATATATGTATATTCACTTACAAGTTGCCTTCCTTAGAAATGACCTCGCACACGAGAGTCTGAGGATGTGCCTCATATTGATGATGAGGGTCAAGTCCTAGACCACCATCCTAAGTTGCAAACAGTGGAGCGAAACTTTCAGATGGAGATGGATGGCTTGTTGCGGACTGGTCCTCCATCGATTGGCGATGTTATGGATTTTCAGGTTAGTTTATGGGCAAGTTTGTGGCTTATGGTTATGGTTATGGATTATGTTATGGTTATGCTAGGATTACGATGGTTATGTTAAGGTTATGGTTATAGTTGTGGTTATGGTTATGTCATGTCATGGTTGTGCTATGGTTATGTTAGGTTATGGTTATGGTTATGTTATGCCGTGTTAGGTTAACGCTTTAGGATTATGGTTATGGTTATGTTTATGGTTATGGCATTGTAGGGCGAGGGGAGTAAGCTCTTCACGTCGCTCCTCCTATCACCTCGACCCACCCCAATCACCATCTCCTCCCCTCTTGAGTATCCAAGTGATGCACCCCATTGCATATTCACAATTGGATGTAGTTCGGTTGACATCTTTAAGAATGGCTCTCCTGTCAGGACGAAGGGGCAAAAAAGTGCCACCTCAAGGTGCGTTCTTATTAATTGTAATGCTTTCATTGTGTTGTATTTCTTGTACTTGTGCTTGGTTGCATTTTGTGTGGTTGCTTTCTAGTATTATTTTAGGTTAGAGAGTTTCATATATATTGAGTTCGTGGCTCTATGTTCAAAACTCCGTGTGGATGTCGACCATGCTTTGTTGGATGCATTGCGGTGCGTAGAGGAAGCATCCACCCGTACTATGAATTTTTTCGCCATGTAAGTTTACTAAACTAGTTATAGCTTTCTTGGTGGTTGCCTGATGATTAGGGCTAGGGGTTTTGTTATTTTACTAAACTAATTTTGGCTTTCATTCATAGTTGGATGGAGTATGTGATTCCAAGAGAGCACGTGCATGATGTATGTTTCGTGGATAGTCTGTGGTTTCCATACATCAATATGATTGAGCCACAAGACGATGGTGTTTCGTTGAGAAATTACTTTGATAGTTGCGATCCCACGAGGGCCACATTTATATTTCTTCCAGTGCTTGTGAGGTTTGTAGTCCCTTTATGCAAATGTTTGTGGCAGTCATGGACTTATGGTCTCACTTATGGTCATGTACTTGGTTTGTGGTAGACATGTACTCACTTTTCAAGGTCTTATGGTCTCTTATGTAATGATACATATGCAAGGTTTCAATTGTGTTATTTTTTTATGTAAAGGTTTCTTTTATGTCAAGTTTTTTTATGCCAAGGTAATGCTTTCATGCTATGGTTTGGGGTTTATTACATCATGGTTTCACATGGGCAAGTTTGGGGTTTATGCTATGGTTTAGGGTTTATAACGTCATGGTTTCATTTGTTAAGTTTTTTAATGCAAGGTTTCATTTGTTAGGTTTTTTTATGTCAAGGTAATGCTTTTATTACGTCATGGTTTATTACGTCATGGTTTATGCAAGGTTTCATTTGTTAAGCTTTTTTACGTCAAGGTAATGCTTTTATGCTATGTCAAGGTAATGCTTTTATGCTATGCTTTTATTACGTCATGGTTTATTATGTCGTGGAGCTATTCTCCTCCATCTACATGCTTTTATTTTCATGCAACACTTAGTGACTATTAAGAGACATTATCTTATGCTGCATTCTTGTTCGTGCCTTTTTGTTTGACATAGTCTTACTCAACTCACTTCAACATAGTTCCTTGTTTCATGTACATGGCTAAAATTGGATGATAGATTTAGAATAGCTAAGTGAGGGGGGTTGAACTCAACTCACTCTACTCTCTTTTGAGAGAGTTGAGTGAGTTGAATCCGACCATGAAACATGTAATAAAGTAAACTAAAAAGAGCTATGAACCAAAATACTCAAATGCAAAATGAAAGATGATGCGACTCCAAGGTTTAACGAAGAGTTGCATGAGAAAGAAGGAGGTTCGATTGAC
Source organism: Lygodium microphyllum (assembly GCF_053477565.2). Lineage (NCBI taxonomy): Eukaryota > Viridiplantae > Streptophyta > Polypodiopsida > Schizaeales > Lygodiaceae > Lygodium > Lygodium microphyllum. Next base: position 2,225,233 of record NC_141155.1, read on the forward strand.
ATGGACACAAATAAGGTGTGGAAGTTAAACTCAAAGTAAACTCAGGATTAAGAAGAAATCTTAAGTCCTCTTTTAGCTCAAATGAGAACTTGAAAGCTACATACAAGTCTTAAAGTTCTAGAGCTATCTAAGTACTAGGCTTATATTGAAATTATGACCTATCCTTGGAGGTGAATATTGTTGTATACTTTTAGCAAAAAAAGAGGACCAAGAGTGGCATTTGTATATGTAAAGTTTCCTTGTATGCATCTATGTGCCCATGATGAATTGTTGTCATTTGCCATACATTATGCAAGCATATGTAAATTTTCTACCATCAAAGTTTGTGTGAACACATTGATAGGGACGAATGCAAAGTTTGCCATACACATTGTTAGAGACAAATGCAAAGTTTATTGTGTCAAGGTTTATTATGTCTTTGTTTATTATGTCAATGAATAGAACGAATGCAACGAAAGCAACGAGCACATGCTTGCATCCTCGCGCAACGAGCACATGGTTAATGCTTTAGGATCTTATGATATGGTTTAGGGTACCTGGTTTAGGGTAATGGTTCAGGCTTTAGTGTTTGGACAATGAATAGAACAGATTGAAGAATGAGACACCAAAATCAACAATGTGATGCCAATGGGATTTCACTTAAATGGACAATCATGTGTACGATACAAACATTCTAAACCTAGATGCCAAAACTTCTGTGATCGTGGACCCATCAGGGAACGAGAGAGAAAATTGTCGCTCCTCATTCTCACTGTTGTAGGTGCAATACAAAATACAACAAGTGCCAATGTAAGACTCACCATACAATTGCACCGCCCTACCGATCAAGATAGAATCCGCTAGACGAGGAGCATACCGCAAGGATAGAGGGAGAAGTGCATGGCAAGTATGGCATGAATACACTGCTAGAGGGTCCACCAAAAATGTTTTGGTGCAGCAACGAGGACAATATATCCGTGGTTTTGGGCTAAACCTTACACGACCCCTCCCTCGTTGATGCTTGCGCCTTAACACGCCTGTGATAGATGGACGCTTGGGTTTTGATGAAGACTCCCCCCTCTCATTTGGACGATGGCGATGATCCTTGCCATGCCCTAGGTGTGTCTGTGTGACATTTTCCTGGATCTGATAGATCCTACCCTTTTTAGGCATATCAATCTCCTGTGGTGTGAACATGTGAACAAGAGACTCTTTAGCACTTTCCAATTGGCGCATACAAGCATCCATTTGTGCCACTGTGAAGGATGGAATCCCGTCCTCGATCCTCTAAAGGAGCCCTCTAAATTCTGCGATGGAGGACATGAGATCCCCTTCCTGCACACCACCATCGGAACCTGGTCTCTCCAATCTTGGGATTTCATCTCCACCTGGTCTTTCCTTTATGTCATCAAAGGCATGCGCACTATCGATGATCGGGAGAACCTCATGAAGGTGAGGAAAATAGCTCTTCAAGATGAGCCTCAAACCATGAAGATGTTTATAGTCAATCGACCAATCAGGGCAATCACAGTAGTTTGATTGTACACTTACATGATACCATTTTGCATGTTGGGTTGTGCTCACTATTTTAAACAACATGGTCCCCTCGTTAATGACTTGAAGAGAGGAGGGATCTTGCTCATACCACTGAAGAATCTTCTCCCCTGCTGCCAATCTAGCCATATGACTCTTGCTTAACCCATAGACTTTGAAGCGATTAGAATTAGCTGGCATAAAAAACATATATAAGACAACAATGCGTTTCAAGAAAAGGTCAAATGTGGAAATAGAAAGGAAATTGACCACATTACCTATCTCTTGCTTTTGCTTGAAAAACTCCAAAGCCGATCCACCCATTCTAGACCTTGATGACGAGTCACCAACAAGGGCGTGCAGCAGATCCAAAATGGACCTGTTGATCCTAGCATCAAGCAGAGTACTTGATATATTGCCAAAGTCTCTCAATGAGGTTGGTTGTGTCGACATTGCCATGTGGAAACATGCGACCAAACTTGGGCCATCTTGCATGCCAAATACAATCTTTCCCACACCATCCATTGGTAATGTATCGGCCCACATTTGGATGAGCGGAATAATGATGAAGCAATTGCTCAAACATATCATCAAACTGCGACTCTGTAGGGCAATGCATAAGATTGGACAAAGAGGCATACACATGATCGCGCTCATCTGTAGGGACCTTGATTCACGCAAGAACATGTGAAGTACTCATTGTCAAGCTCATGGAATTCACAAAAAGACAATGCTTAAAAGTAAAATGATATTGAAAAGGTGTACCTGTGGCAAGAGATTTTCAACCCATGCTTTCTTTGTGTGGAGCCAGCATAGAATAATATGGCATGTGCGTTGACGTTTGTTGCCACCAAGGTAGTCAGTGGTCCAACAATGAGGGTCTTCCAAAACAACCTTCGAGAGCGCCTCCAGCTCTGGTTGGGACTTATCAATCACCAGGGCAGTAGGGCGAATATCTCCCATCCTAGAGAGGACTAGTCTCATGGTGATTTGCAAAGCCATAATCTCTTGCTTTGACCCATTGTCACTAGTGCATAGCATAAACCAAATAGGGATACCCACCCCATTTTGGTTTGGTAAAACCACTGCATAAAGCGGAAGACCAAACACATTGGTCTTGAATGTGCTATCGATTGCCCAAGCATTGTTCTTTGAGAACATCTTACTCATTTGCAACATCCATTCATCTTGGACTATCAGTACGAATGGTTTGTCCTTGTCCTCTATGGCATGAGGATTGTATGATTGGCAATAGAGTACCTAAAAGACCATGTAGATGATACTATCAAATAGATGTACTAATTTTCACAGCTTATAAACATTAATGAGAATATGACAAATACCTTGTTTTGATCTCGTAGACGGAGAGCCTCCAAATACATTGCCATCCAATCATCCTTCGAAAGTTTGCCTGCAGCAGGACGACACGTAGAACATTGACGCTCAAAAGCAACCTAATATCATAGAGCAATGGCTTAGAAGGTAACATACCTTCAGTTCGCATTTGGTATGATAGTGTCTGTACCTCCCTTGGTATCATGAAGAACCTATAAATGACACGATCCAATGGAGATGCATTTTTCAAATGAAACCGCTCCTTGGTTGGGCTCATCTTCGCGACGTGGTGACATGATCCTCGTGTGGTCCATGGACTCCTATAGTGACATCATGGAGATCGTCTTTGTACTCGATCTGCACCTTGAAAGGGCAACCACATTTCTTCGAGGTTCGAAACCTACGGATTTGGGAGCCCTTTCGAGTTGCTCTACCACTGCGATGACATGCATATTCCACTATTGTCTTCCCTAAACCATGTTTTTTGGTCGAGCGGACCTTGCCCAACCTAACATTGTGTTCAAGCATGATTTCTTGAAGCCTCCGCTCAACAAGCGATCTATCTACAGTAAGCTCCAAGATGGGTGCTCTTCTTTCCAGAACCTTCCCATGAACTAAAAATGGGCCTTTATAACCATGGGGCCTTTATAACCATGGGGCCTTGTGAACACCTTGCAAGTACACCCACCGATGAGATCTCTCACATACGCAAGAGGAATGCCATGCCTTCTCAAGTCAGTACACCACGTGGATTTGATGGAATCAATTGTGACATTGATACCCTCGTGAGCACCTGTAACCTTGTTTATGTGATTTTCAAGGAATATGCTCTCCCACTCCTCTATACATGCAATGCGCAATGATGGCTCTGATTTCAAGGCCAATGTAATGTGTCCATCACCATTTCTACCAATGCAAAGACCTTCTTTGATTCTTCTCCACTTCTTCAAGTCGAGCAACTCCCTCCTATGGAGTTGCTTGAGCACCTCCAATGTGATGGCCTTCTGCCCGCTCAAATCACTGACCATCAAGCCGTAAGTCTCTCTATTGAAAGAGAAGTACTTCGATGAGGTATAGGTAGCTGGGCTTGGTGCATTGATAGTGATTTCTTGTGGTGCTGAATCATTGTCTCCACTTAAGAAATCAAGCATCTCAACCTCATCACTTGATGATCCATCTGATGTCTCTTCATCGGTGTCGAGATCATCGATCTCAATGTCACTTTCCATAATCCATGCGTGTTGACTACATACGTATATATCACCAAAACATCATTCCAATGTCACAATGCATCCAATGCAAATATGAGAGGAAGAAAGAGAGAGAGATATGCACCTTGTAGTGGAAGCCATGAGCAAGAAATCGCAATATGAACCTCAAACCTTTGTTCCAATGATCTCGTGAGCTTGTATGCACTTGGAATATGGGCCTCAAACCTCCATTCACAACAACACACGAATGCGCCCTGTGTGCAGGATTTTCATGTGGGTAATACCGAGAGCTTTTCAGCTTTCGGTTCCAGGTCGACACAGTTTACTTTAATGGCTGGGTTTACTATTACGTCTAGGTTTACTTGTAGTCTACGATTCAAAAACTTGTATTAGAGATAGTGGGCCCCGCAGAATCTACTATCTTCTTACTGCCAGCCCATGCAATCAATTTCAACCAGCTGGCGTTGCATTTATAATCCTGGGATGGGTTTACTTTTGTATGTGGCAGCAAACATCCCCAAATTTGGAGGCGTCGTTCCTCCGTTAGATCCCATTTTCCGGTTGGTTGGGTTTCCATTTGTTGGTTGGGTTTTTAAATCTAGTTGGGTTTACTTCTGCATAAAGTAGCAGCTCGAATGCGTGCCTTTTTTCGGGGTCAACGAGAGCCGTTGATCCCAACTCCCTGAGGTCATAAAGACCCTGTGGGAGATAGTGCTGAGCCCCCCCCCCCCCCCCATGTGCGCAAATTTGACTAGGTCCAATTTTATGCCGTTTGGAGCCGTTTTTAGCCGTTTTTGTCGTATGTTTTCAGCGTTAGCACTTTGGAGCCTCAAGTCTCTCTCTGTCTTCGCGATTCTCATCCTCTAGCCTCTCTCTATCTTTCTCATCCTTAGTTCTTGACTGTTTTTGTTGAAGTACTCTAGTCTCTTCTCTTGCCTCTCTCTCCCCTCTCAATCTCTCTCTAGCTCAAGCTATCTCAAGCTAAAACTTTCTCAAGCAAGCCTCTCTCTCTCAACCTCAAGCTCTCCCACTCAAGCTCAAGCTTAAGCTCTATCCTCTCTCTCACACCATCCTCTCAAGCTCTCTCTCTATCCTCTCTCTCTCTCTCTCTCTCTCTCTCTCTCTCTCTCTCTCTCTCTCTCTCTCTCTCTCTCTCTCAACAATATGTCATTGTAAAGACATCAACAACTGGAAAATCCGATGTATATACTATTTGAGGCTTATGTCATGCAAACAATGTTATACGGGGTTGAATTATGGGACGGAAGTATTTCAACGAGTATGTGAGATGATATCGAGAAACTACAGAAGAGCTTCATTCATCGATATTTGGGAATGAGGACCACCACCTGGTACTCTACATTACTAATAGAAGCTGGTTGTTTACCAATTGAATATCATGGGCTGATCCATGTGTTGAGGTATATTCAAAAAGTAAAAGGGATACATGAAGATCGCCTACCGTGACAAGCATGGGAAACATGCAAAACCCCAAAAAAGAACTACAAGAGCAAGTTTCTGGCCTCTGGGTGGATGCTAGATATCAGGAAGTGGTTCAAGAAATGGAACCTAGAGAAATATTTGGAGGAAGAAGAGATCTCATGGGAGCACATGGAGAGGGACTTCAAAGCCTCACTATGGCAGAAATGAGTTACAAATGCAAAGCATAAAAAGTTCACGTACTACTGTGAGAAAATCATGTGCTACAGCAAAGAGGCTTTCATCGATGCAAAAGAAACAAAACAAGCCTACTTTATCATCCCTATGACTTGGGCGCAGAGGTCCAATTTAGCCAGAATTCGTATGCGATCCCAGTCCCTGGAAGTAGAGAAAGGAGCATGGATAGGCATTCCAAAATCAGCCAGATGCTGTACGCTATGTGCTGATTTATAGGCCATTGAGGATGAAGAACATGTACTTCTTAAGTGCCCCAGCTACACGCACATCAGAGCAAGATTTGACTCTCTCATGAGGACGCAAGATAACATATGCAGTCTCCAGAAAGAAGTATTTCCTCACATAAATCCTCTCATGGAGCTTATCATAGCATAATACATAGTATATGATAGAGAGATATAGATAACTTGCACGGCTTGCTTGTTTAACATGGATATTGCATAGATTTGCACTCCATAGCCAAGAGTTGTTTGTGCAAGGTCTCTTCTTCTCTTCACATGAGAAGGAGACTTGATAATGAGTGAAAATACTCACAAAAAAAAACACATATCCCTCCTTGGGAAGTAAAATCATGTTTATATTATCATCCTTGAAGGCTATTGGACCTCTTCTCTCATCCTTCAATACCATTGATGGCTTCCTTGTATGGTGGAGTGAGAACATAGTAACAAGTGTCCTCTTAACTTGTGTGAGAGGTGTGAGAGGCATGTGTGAGGCTAGGCTCTCATTAGCTCTCTTAATGGCTGGCCAATAGCATATGAGCCTTCACATGATTATGGGTGTAGGGGTTATGTGTTGCTTAATTTCCATTGGCTCTCCTTGTAGGCTACCCATAGCATTTTGTGCCTTCACATGCAAGGTAGGGTGACTAGAGTGGAAGGGAAGGCTCCTAGAATGGAAGGGTGAAGTGAAACCTAGGTGAGTCATCTCACTCTGCTCTCTCTCATCCCACATCCCTCCAAAAGAGGAGGTGCACCCCCTTCTAGGGATAGATTTTGACTTTTTTTATCTCTGATTCTAGCCTAAGGCTATATTACACTAGCATTGATTTACCAATAAATACAATAGGCTCTAGGTTTAATTTTGAAACTCATTTTTGTATTTTTTTATAATAAAATATGGATAAGCTACCTGGAACCCCCACCTGAAGCTAGCTAGCACCCCTAGTTTAAGCTTGTTAGCACCCCCTAGGTTAAACCACCCCCTAGATTGCCATTCTTTAAGGTTCTTTTGAGACCATTTGCACCAACCCTTGGATGATTAATGAAACTTATAATTAGTCCCTTGTAAGCCTCATTTACCCTACTCTTGGTGGACTATTTCCCCTTGGTTCCCTTGTGGAAGTAGCCCATCGCTCATCAATATCTTGACCTTTATTCCCTTATCATTGTTTCATTTTAAGTGGCTAGTTTAAAATGGGATAATCATTTTTGAAATGTCAAATATTAAATTTCATGACAATGGTTGACAAGTTAACCAAACAAGCTCATTTCATACATACTAAGAAAACTATTAAGGCCCATCAAATGACAATCCTCTTCATATCACAAATCTTTTAATACCATGGCTTGCCTACTCCAATGGTGTTCGATAAAGAACCTAGAATGACTAGTATTTTTGGGAGGGGTCTCTTTTAAAATCTAGAGACTAAGCTAGATTTTTTTTTGGCCTATCACTCACAAACAAATGGCCAAAGTGAAATAGCTAATTCCACTATCCTTGATCTACTAAAATCCTATGTCATGGAATTAGATCAATGATCTCAATGAGAGAAATATTCACCTCTTGTAGAGTATGCATATAATAATGCTATGCATGCTTCTATAGGCAAGGACCTCTTTGAGATAATTGAAGGGAGATACACAAGTCCATTGCTACTTAAATTTCATGGAAAGATATTTATTGTTTGCTGATGAGTGTAGTGGAGATTTTTAAGATTCTATTCAAAAGATCAAGAATGCTATACTCATCTTACAACAAACACAAAAGGCTACTGCCAGTGAGCACTAAAGATCCTTAACCTTGAAAGAAAGCATTGTGTACTATTAAAATTTCCCAAAGTTTGCCTTAGGTACACATCAGGTAAGAACCCTATGGGCCATCAAAAGTATTATGCTAAACTAGCAAAAAGATACTATGGTCCCTTTTAAGCTAAAACCAATGATATGGCTTATAGACTTAAGCTACCCAATCACTATCTCATATGCTATGCCCTCCATGTAAGTCTACTCAAGCAATACAAATGAGAGCCACCCAAAGAATTGATTATTAAAGATGCACCAGAGTTTGAATGTCAAGAGGAGGTACTCCAATCAGTCCATCCTATGACATGAAGATAAAGTGTTGCATAATGGTAAGACTCTCTATGGTTATCTTGTTAAGTTTAAAAATTATCCATTTGAGGATGTTAGATGGATGAGAGGCAACCAACTCAAAGATAGCCAACACCTTGTCAAAGCATTTAGTGACTCAATTGAGTAACTTCATGTATTCAATATACTGTGCAAATTTTTAATTTTAAATGACTCACTTCTCTTTAAATTATCAATGTTTAAAGTATGCATGCTTAAGATCATGCTTGCAACAGCCATGTCTGCCAACAAGCACCGAATAGAACTTGCCACTCCAGTCTAGAATGATAGTGATAGGGACTATAAGAAAGACATGCTTGAGGCATCTAAGTCTCTCAAGCACCAAATGGACTAGCGATCCATTTTGGAATGATGTCACCCGGTAAAAAGGGATCCTGTACCCACTCAAAAAACATTGAGTAATGGCAAAGACTTTATGTTCTCGACCTCATAGTCAAGGATGACTATGATTTTAAGGGAGAGGTAATATCATGAGATTTGATATCATAGTCAAGGATGACTATGATTTCAAGGGAGAGGTAATATCATGAGGTTTAATATTTGAGTTTACCACATGATTTTCCTATTTTAAGTTGGACACCTAAAATGAGAAAATAAAAGGGAATGAGGGTCAAGATATCTAATGTGCCATAGACTAGTCCCAAAAAGGACATCAAGCCAAAATAGTCTACCAAGAGCAATGAGAATGAAGCTAAAAATGACCTAAATATAACCTTCATTAAGCCCAAAGGTTAGCACAAAAGTCTCAAAAGAAGCTAATATAAGTTGACAAGCTAGGGGTAGAGACTTAGGTTAGAGAGGTAGCCTAAGCTAGGAGCTAGGGCTAGAGACTTAGGTTAGAGAGGTAGCCTAAGCTAGGGGTATAGAGTTAGGTTAGAGAGGTAACCTAAGCTAGGGGTAGCTTAATCTGGGGAGTAGCTTAAGGCAGGGGACTACTCAAGCTAGCTTGGGAAAGTTTGCTTACTCATGTTTTATTATAAGCAACGACTAAATATTTTTTAAAATTCAATTTTAGTAAGTTAAACTGCTTAGCTTGAAAAGTATTTTGAGCTAAGTCATTATATTAAACTTTATTGTAAAGTGTAGCAAATCCAAGGCAGTGTAGGTTAGACTAAGGCTAGAAAAGGACTTATTAATGTAAGGACCTAAAGGCTAAAGCCTTAGGTGACTCATGAGGTTCCAAATATTCTAGAAGGGTCCATGTCCCCATAATTGAATCATACAAAGATGGAGAGTAAGAGAGAGAAGAAGGGACCATACCATGTACCTTACCTTTCCCTTGATGCAATGGAAACTTGTCTTAATGCTCCCACCCTAGTCCAACATGAAGAAAAGAATGCTCTTGGCAAGAAATCAAGCAGGTCCAATAGCATCAAAGCATGCTAATATGAGGAGCAACTTGAGTGGGGAAGAGTCCTTGTATACTCATTTTCATGTTCATTTCGCTCAGTCTCTCAAGTCTCTTTCTCAAGTGTGTGAGAAGTAGAGAGTCTACCTCAAAAACACTTGATCATGGACGCAAATCTGAGCAAGTGCCATGCCAAAATGCAAGCTTCTATTCTCCTCTACTATTCTATCATGCCATGCTGAGATGATTGAGTTCTACTAATTAAGGAAACTACTTATTTCTTGTATGTTGCTTCTCTTCCTCTCATATGCTCTCTCCACCTTCGAAGGTGTTTGAGGTCTTGGGATGGAGGCCCCACAAAGTATGTGTGTTGATGCATGAAGCTTGCCATTTTTATGTCATCATATTGGCTTTAGAGAACACATACTGCATTGTAAACAAGTCTCCCTTATGGGAGAATTTTTAATACAAAAGCCTCTTGGAGGGGGGACTGGCTCCAAGTAAATCTAGTTCTCAACTATTGTTGCTACAAATCTCATTCTCTCAAAGTTTATTTTATAGATTTAAATCTAGATTAATTTGTTGTTCTTGTGGTAGACTCCATCCAAGCACTTAGTCTCATCTTGATGCAAATTCTCTTAGTGAAGTCTCTCTCTATTTTGTCACAAAATTGTGCTATAAAAGTTAAGGAAATCCTATAGTTGTCGTTTCAATGGACTAAGTTGAAAGGACATGAAAATTTCATATCACCCTTGGATAACAATTAAGGTAAAAAAGAAACAAATGAAGAAGTGTTTAGAATTTAGAATGCCAACCCATTGCATGCATTCAAAAAGAGGTGCTTTCACTAGAGGTAATTATCTATCTAGCCACATGATTTCACAAAGTTTTGCAATTTATTTTCCCCTTTATTATAGAGATTTGCCTCATAGAGGAAATAAGAAGCATAATACACAAAATTAGCTATTACGGAAAAGTGAAATTTTCAAAAAAAAAAGCACAAATAATCAACATTTCCATTGAAGATATTAGAATTGAAATAATTTTTATTTGAGTCCAATTACCTAGACTTGATAGTTACATCGTATGTGCACGGGCAAGGGCCAAACCGACCAAGGTTCACAATTCAAGGGTTAGCCAAGGGCCAATAGTTTTGGGATCAAGTAAGGGTTCTCTTGTGTAGTTTACCTTAGTGTGAACCTACTCTTGTTAAAAAGGCTCCTTAATTGGTAACCTACAGCTATATGGATTGGAAGAGAGTCACACACATGCATACTCTATTATTAAAAAGTCTCCTTAATTGGTAACCTAGGGCTATATGGATTGGAGGAGAGTCACATACTTGTGTACTCTATTATTAAAAAGGCTCCTTAATTGGTAACTTAGGGCTATATGGATTGAAGGAGAGTCACACAAATGCATACTCCATTATCTTGATATAGTGGTGGGGGTTGGAATTTGGGGAAAAAACTAGAGGTCTAAGCTCACATCGTGTTCTTGACCATCTATCAAAAGGTTTGGTGTTTGCAAGCATCTCACACTTGGTATTCAAGCAAGTCAAATGCATGAATACCTCCCATAATGGACCCACAGAGGCATGATAGTGCTTAGCCATCTCACCCAATAGTATAGCCATATGACAATGCACCTTGAAAGTCACACACAATAGTTGTACAACAATGGGTTGATGTGTGACACATGCAGTGCAAATGAAAACCCCCCACTGAGCAAGAGGCACATGCATCACACAACCTCTCTTGCCCTCATGCCTTTGCGAATTGCCTACTCACCTTATGATATTTATACCTTATCATTTCTCCTCCCCACACTATATATGGGATAAATCCCGCTCTCTAGAGCCACTACCCTCTCTCTCTTACACCCATACATCAACTCAAGTTTGGAGCATCAAATCTCCTCAAAATTGAGCCTATTTAAAGCTAGAGTATTGTGGAGTCAAACAAACAAGATCAAGACTTCTTTTTGACCCAGCAAGACCATTTCTAGTGAGCAATTTGAGTGTGAAATTGATAATAGATAAGTGGTTTTAAGCTTTAGAAATGCTTGCAATGTATCTAGTGATTCTAGGAAATCAATTTCATTTGTAATTATTCTATTTCCAATTGAAGTGCTTGTGTTTGGGACTTGAAAAGTGAGAGTTAGGCTATAGATATTGTGTGTATAAATGAGTAGAATTGTGGATTTGAAAACAAAAACAAAAAAAAACAAGAGAGAAAAAAAACGTGGAGGAAGAAACTTCACCACATCATGATTTTGATGAGCCAATGCTTGAGCAAGACAAAACCATAAATGTGGCCAATAGGGTCACTTGTATAGTATCTATGGAATCCACTATGATTTACTTGTTTACTCAAATGAAAGAATTGACTAAAAAGTGGGTCCATACTCATGGTATAAGACTGTGACAAGCTCACCAAAAGTAGAAATTAGTGAGGGTGTTGCTAAGGAGCTAAAAACCTTGACTAAAGTTCCTTTGTTTTTAGGGCTTACAAGATGGAAAATCAAAGAATAAAACCTTCAGAATACTATGGGAATGTAGTGGCCAACATAGCTAATGCAATAGAGTAGTGGCTCTCCAAGTGGGAGCAATGCTTGCAGCTTTGATATGGTAAAATTAAATTCCTCAATGTCGCTTATCAATGGTGGAGGAAAATTGAGAAGGATAAAGCAAAATCTGCTACATACTAGGAGCCTTTCTAGAATACAATTAGGATAATCTTGCTATTTTTCATCCAACATGTCATCTTAAATTTTCTCCAACTCTTGCATTAGATTTAGCATCATCCTAGCCATGATCTTGGATTTCTTGGGACATTCTTTCTATTTATGTTGCATCCCATATATATGTAACATAAGCCTTCCTTCATAGCTTTATCTCTTTGCTATGAAGTTGAAATAGATCAATTAAAGGCTCTTTTTGCCATGGTAAAAACCTTTGTTTTGGTTCCCTTTGTAGTATTAATCATATGAATTGCTTTAGTCTCCTTACCTTCACTAGTAGAGGGTAGAGTAGAGGTGCTTGGCATTGAAGTTCTAGGTGTCTAGGTCCAAGAGGATTTTTGGCTACCACCCACAAGGAATTTCTTGCCATCCTCAAGCACAATTGCTAACTCCACAGCCTTATTTAAGGTAGCACATTTTTCCTTTCTAACAAGAGATCTAAGAGTTTCTTTTAGATCCAAAATAAACTTATGGACTTGTAAAAAATCAAGAATATGATCAAGAACCTTAAGCAATATCTCTTGATATCTATCAACATACTCTTGCAATTAATAATTGTTTTGAGTCATGAAAAACCATGCATCTAAAGCTCTACTACACCCATTTAAAGCTCTACTACACTCATCTATAGGAACAAAATTATTGCAAAAATTTATTTTAGTGACATGGGGAGCACTATACCCCTTGTAGATAACGTGGCTTTTGATAAAGCAATGAAGAGTTTTGTTTGTGGTTACATGATTTTTGTCAAAGATGTCAAGCATAACCAAAAGGAACCTAATAGTACAATGGATGAGGAAGCTAAACTAATTAACTTCTTTTAACCATTCCAAGATATTTTTATAGATGATATACCAAGTGAATTACCTCCTAAAAGAGGTGATGATGACCATACCATTGAGTTAGTTTGTGGAAGTTCAACTCCTAACAAGCCTCCTTATAGAGTTTCACAAGCTCAACAAGAGGAGATAATGAGGCAGGTGAATGAATTAGTGGACAAAGGAATGGTAAGGCCTAGCTCGTCTCCTTTTTGTTCACCAGTTCTATTAGTGGAAAAGAAGGACGGCACCTATCGCATGTGTGTCGACCATAGAGCACTAAATAGACTCACTATTAAGAATAGGTCTCCCGCTCCATGGGTAGAAGACCTATTCGACAAGCTACAAGCATCTCTCTACTTCAGTAGTATAGATCTCAAGAGTGGCTATCATAAAATTCATATAGTGGACCAAGATATTCTAAAGACTACTTTTTGAACCACATTTGGTCTTTATGAATATCTTGTAATGCCATTCAGATTAACCAATGCTCCAACCATGTTTAACCGAATGATGGAGAAGATCTTTCGGCCCTACTGCAAATTCATGGGAGTCTTCTTTGACGATATCATCATCTACTCGCAATCGCTTGAAGAGCATAAGGACCATTTACAAGAGGTAATATTCCAAGCCTTAAGAGACAACAAGTTATATATTAATAAAAAGAAAAGTGAATTCTTCTTGAAAGAGATTCAGTACTTAGGTCATATTATCTCTCAAAGTGGAATCCATATGGATCCTACAAAGCTTGAGGTATTAAGAAATTTTATAGGCATGTGTGCCTATTATAGGTGCTTTATTGAGAAATTTTCTTCTATTGCTAGTCCACTCCATGACCTTACAAAGAAAAAGGTCAAATATGTATGGACCAATAAGGAGCAAAATGCATTTGATTTGCTTAAGCAAAAGCTTATTTTTCAACCTGTGCTTAAGCTAGCAAATCTCTCCAAGCCTTTTGAGGTTCATTGTGATGCTTGTGGTGACTTTCTTGGAGCTGTGTTGCTTCAAGAAGGGCATGCCATAGCATATGAAAGCAGGAGATTAAGTGCCCATGAACAAACAATAGGAATTTATGAAAAAGAACTTCTAGTAGTTCTACATGCTCTAGAAGTTTAGAAGCATTATCTCTTAGGTACTCCCTTCATCCTACGGGTGGACTGTCAAAGCCTCAAATATTTCATGACTCAAACAAAGCTCTCCGACAAACAAATGAGGTGGGCAAACTTCATTTCTCAATTTCATTTTCATATTGCTCACATTCTAGGCAAGCAAAATCAAATAGCTAATGCATTATCACGTAGACCCAAGAGTTAATGTTGTCTCTATGCTACTCATAACGATCTCTCTAGTATGATACATGAATATGCTACTGATGTAGACTTTAGGGATGTGATATTTGCACTTGCTTTAGAGAAGACCCAAGAGCCATACTCTCTTCAAGATGGCTATCTTCTCTATCACAATCGACTTTGTGTAACTCACTCTCTCCGTGATAAAGTTATGTTTGAATCTCATGCTCCTCCATATGCTGGTCATAGGAGTATTCAAACTAATTTTCATGATATAGAAACATATTTCTATTGGCCTACCATGAAGAGAGACATACAAGATTATGTCTCATGATGCATGGTTTGCCAAACGATAAGATATGATAAGAGGGAAGCAACCTGGATTGCTTCAACCTTTGCCAATTCCCGATGCACCGTGGGAGAGTATATCCATGGATTTTCTCTTTGGATTACCCAAGTCTCTCCAAAGCAATGGGATATGGACCATTGTTGCCAGGTTTAGCAAACAAGCTCATTTCATACCTGTCAAAAAGACAATTAAGGCCCATCAAATGGCAAACCTCTTCTCATATTTAATCTTGAGAAGGAACCAAGTTGTATTCAAGGAGAATTTATAATACATGTGCCTCTTTGAGGGGACACTAGTTCCACATAAATCTAGTCCTAAATTGTGTCATTGCCACTCTCTCTATGTGGCCCCTCTCTGTTTGACTCTCGTTATAAGTTATTCTCATAATGGTAAAACTTTTTAATGTGTTTTTTTGTGACTAGACTCCATCCATGTACATAGTTCTCATCTTCTACTATCTCTCTTAGCAAAGTTTTGCAACCTTGTCACTAAAATGTGTTATGTTAATAGAGGAGCGGACAATTTTGGTTTTCACCATATTCTTGTATTTATTTAGAGAGACTTAGGTAAGCCAAAGATAAAATCCATGGATATACTCTCCCATAGTGAATTGGAAGTTATCAATGGTTGAAGCAAGTCGGGTTGCTTCTCTCTATCATACTTTTATCTTTTGGCATAATATACATTGAGAGACATAACTTTTATGTCTACTTTCATGAATTTCTACCGCACATAGGTAGTTTAAATGCTTTGATGCCCCGCATATGGGGACGCATGAGATTCATACATAACTTTCTCACAAAGTGAGTGAGTCACACATAGTCTATCATAAAATACTTTGAGCTTTGATGATCCCTTGATACAATTAAGGGAGTGCCTAGGAGATAGTGTTTTCATATCTCTAGAGCATGTAGGTTTGCTAATAGCTCCTTTTCATAAATTCCTAACACTCTTTCATCAAAATTTGATCTCCTACTCTTGTATGCCATGGCATGCCCTTTCTAAAGCAATATTTCTCCTAGGTAATCACCACATGCATCACATTGACCTTAAAAGACTTGAAGAGATCTTGTAGCTTGATCAAAATTTGAGAGATAAGCTTTTGCTTTAGTGTATCAAAAACTAATTACTCCTTTGTAGTCCTTACACATACTTGACCTTTTTTTTGGGTATGTCATGTAATGGACCTACTATGGAGGATAACTTTTCTATGAATCATCTATAATATGCACACATACCAATAAGGCTTTATAGCTTGTGTAAATTCCTTAGTTCAAGCCATTCTTTTGTTACCTCTAACTTTATGGGACCCATAAAAATACCAAATTGAGAGATAATATGGCCTAAATACTTAATTTCTTGTAAGAGAAAATCTTTTTTCTTTTTATTAATATAAATCTTATTATCTTTCAAAGATTGAAGTATTACTTGAAAATGTTCTTTGTTTTCTTCAAGGGATTTGGATTAGATGATGATATCATCAAAGAACACTCCCATAAACTTGAAATGAGGTCAAAAGATGTTCTCCATCAAACAATTAAAAGTGGTTGGTTTTCAAGCAAAAAGGCATAACAAGATATGCATCAAGACCAAACATAGTTTGAAAAGCAATCTTAGGAATATCTTGTTTAGCTATTCTTATTTGACGATAGCCACTTTTAAGGTCTATTCTACTAAAGTAAATAGATCCTTGCAACTTATGGAATAAATCTTCTATTTGTGGTACAAAAAATATTTTCTTGGTTGTAATCATATTTAGTTCTCTATAGTTAACATACATACAATATGTGCCATCTTTCTTTTGCATTAAGAGAACTACATTAAAAAAATGGAGATGAAATAGGTCTCACCATTCCTTTGTTTGGTAGTTCATTCACCTACCTCATAATATCCTCTTGTTGAGCTTGAGGGACTTTATAATGAGGTTTATTAGGATGTGAACTCCATGGTATGAGTTCTACAATATGATCATCATCTCCTTTTAAGATGTAATTTCCCAAGGATGTCATCAATAAAATTGCCTTGGAATTGATTTAAGGATTGAAATGACTCAAATTCCTCTTTAATTCCATCATCAAAAGTTTGTGACTCCCTAGAGTCATGCATCACATCCTAAAGAGTGTGAGTGTCCAATGCATGCATTTGTATGTGCTAAGAGAAAGAGAGGGGAAGAGAGCGAGAGACATGCACAGTGTGGGTGAGGGTGAGCCTTGCCCCCCAAGCTTCTCATTGTTCATGAACAAGATGACCAATCACTTAGAGTTACTGAGTGGCTCAAGTGTATATCTATACATGTGGGGTTAGTGAGCAGTGATGGGAAGTGGAAACAACATGGCTAGTATCTCAACATTTCTCCCACTTGATGGCCAATGTGGGAGGTAGTAATATACAAGAAGTTAGTGGGGGATTATCATGTTGCCCCTATGCCCATCAACTTTTGACAATGCTAAACTGATCACACTAGACAGTTTTTTTATCAATGCATTCACTGCATTGTCCAATGTGTCAATCTTCACTAATTCAAGCTTCTTGTCTGCTAGGAACTATTACGTAGAATGATATCTAAGAGGGCAAGCAAAATATGCTTATGAATCTCCACGCATCCATATGCTCTTATATAGGCTCTCCAAGACACCTACTCATAGAGCCTCCTTCTTAAGCCATGGATTCCATGGCTTGTAGCCACTTGAGCCATACCCACCTTGTCCTTATCTCATAAAGTTAGGGCAAACTCTTAGGACCCATGTCCTAACACTGCTCCTACCTTGGAGAAGAGTTTTTATCTCGAAAACATCATAAGTTTCTCAACAACTACTATCACTTGATTAGGGTGATTTTGAAAGAGCAATTGGTTAGTTAGAGTTGAGTCTACCCAATGTAGTTCAAGATCGCGAGGTGTATCTTAATCAGCATGTCCCATGTCCTTGCTCTCAATGCAAGTTGGCAATTAGATGAAAACGCAGATTGTCTTTAGAACACATACGATGATTTGGCGAGTTTCAATCTTAGATCATTGATCGGGCGATTGCGGATTTTCAGCAAATGGTAATTTGAAGTTAATTTCAATCATGCATTGTACTCGCAAGCTAATTGAATACCATATACAATAAGATTGGGTCTTGCTGACAAATTTTCTATCCAGGGAGGTGATGTCTCATCCCAAGGGGGAGTGCACCCTTTGTGGCCAATTAGAAGAGTATGTGGGCGTGCGATGGATGGAGTGCAGGAGCCAATCCACCACTTGCAAGGCCAATCTATACCGTCAATGCCAAAGGAGACAGGTAACCTTCTAGACCTACCTACAATCTTGGAGCCTGAGATGGAGGTAATGATTGATGCATTGATTCCCATGGATGTCGAGACTTCTGATCCACTTAGAGAGGAAGCATCCATACCATTATATGATGGGTGCCAAGTATCTCGGCTGAAGACACTGCTTGCACTCTTAAGTGTGCAAGAAAAATACGGGTGGAGCAATACGAGTCTGACTGAGTTGTTTAGGTACCTTGTACATACACTTCATTGATTTTTTTTCGGCACTATTATTACAAACATTTGTGCTTTTTCAAGGTGTTTTATGATTTTTTTCAAGTTATTGAAATATCATATATTACCACCTGCAAATACCATGCCTGAGTCTCGTGATGATGCATGACATGTTTTACGGAAGCTTGGCATGGACTACAATAATATCCATGCATGTATCAATGATTGCTATCTCTTTCGAGGAGAATACGAGACTATGGAGACATGTCCAAAGTGTGGTGCTCACAGGTATTGACAGGACTTGCAAGGGCAAACCATCCCTCAAAAAGTTCTCAGACACTTTCTGCTGATCCCCCGCATAAACCACATGTTTCGTACGTCCGGCATGGCGAGCTTGACAACATGGCATGCGTAGAATAGGTCCACAGATGGAGTTCAACGAATATCAACGGATTTGCGCACATGGAGCCACATTGACTCTACCTTCCCAGGCTTTGCCCGAGAGCCAAGGAATCTTCGGCTTGGTCTCGCAATGGATGGCGTGAATCCATTCGGTCTGCGCTCAAGTTCTTATAGTGTGTGGCCTATAGTCCTTGTCAACTACAACATCCCTCCATGGCTTTCTACGAAGAAAGGACATCTCATCCTTAGCTTGCTCATCCCAGGCCGCCACAAAGTAAAAAATATGGATGTGTATCTTCATCCATTAGTCGATGAGCTTAAGATTTTAGAGGAGGGGGTCATTGTGCAAGATATGAGCAGGCGCGATGGTCGGCGGTCAGCCAATATTCGATCCATTCTCATGTGGACGATGCATGACTTTCTGGGATTGGGAGAGTGCTCACACTACAAGGGTACACACATATAGCGACGCTAAGTAGCGACTTTTTTGTTTCGGCATCGGTATTAGCCTCGCTATTAGCATCGGTATCTGTGTCTTTAAAAACGTCGGTATTTAGTGATGCAAATACCGACGTTTTTAAAGACGCAGATACCGATGCTAATAGCGATGACTTACTGCGGTAAAATTTCGTCGAAACTCGAACGTTTCTTTCATATGAGCGTGCAAAGGCAGAGAGAAAGAAAGGATTGTGAGCAAGAGATGGAAGTGAGCAAGAGAGGTAAGCAAGGGAGGTGAGCAAGGAAGCAAGCCGCGAGCCGCACGCGAGGAGAGGAGCATCGCCCGCACGAAGAGGTCGTGGAAGAAGAAGAGAGCACGACGGTATGCCCTGTTTTGGTTTCTTTACAATCTTTGTTTTGCTTTGCAATGTAGGTTAGAAAGTGTTGGTTTGTCTTCGATCTTTGTGTTGCTTTGCAATATAGGTTAGGAAGTATTGAAAGAGAGACAAATGGAAGCGAGTGTTTTCAAAAATTTTCTTGTGTTGGTTTTTATTCTTTGCAATGTAGGTACGAAAATGTATGTGTGTGAGCATAGTTTAGAGCCGACCTCAAAGATAGATAAGTTTAGAGCTGAATTCAAAGAGATAAGTATGAAAATTAAAAAAAAAAGACACTTGAAATATATATAGTGGAGTGGTCCCAATATACAATATAGAATCTTTATTAAATTATCATTCCATTACATCGCAGTCAAGATGTCTAGCACTCACGACTAACATGGTGGTAATCGTGAGGCTTGGCTCAATCAACGTGTCCCCTGTCCATGCATGCAATGAAAATTGGCCTTTCGTCAAAAACATCGTTTGTCCATAGAGCATGTGCAATGGTATGGAGAGTTTATGGAGAGTTTCGAGTTGAGATAATCGACCAAGCAATCTTGAATTACGAGATTGCGGTAAGTTCTCTCTCATTACGTACTATATGACATGTAATTGATTTAAGTATAACAGTTTGGGGTTATCTTAGAAGTTAGCTCCTTACCATGTCGATACATTGCAGTCCGCAGATCTCTTGCGTCCAATAAGACGGGTTCATCCGCGCTCTATACAAATGCCATCCGAGATAACTAATTGTCTCATAGAAGGTGATAACTCTCAACCCCTTCTATGGGTGAGAATGCTGGAGACATGGACGATCCTCCTGCTTTTTTGGAGCCCGAGTTAGAGGACATGATCGAATCATTGCTTTCGACGGGCTCGGAATCCCAAGATCCTTTAATTGCGGAGGCTTCCATTCCATTGTATGATGGGAGTCGGGTATCCCGTTTGAAGACACTTCTTGCATTGTTGAGCATACAAACAAAGTATGGATGGAGCGATGCGAGTGTGATAGAGTTATTCAGGTATATTATAATGTGTATGATTCTTTATTGAAAGCCATTAAAATGTGCTATATAGCACACTAATAACGTGCTTCATTGCAATTTGTAGAACGTTGAAATCTTACATTTTGCCTATCTAAAACACGATTCCTAAGCCTCGTGACGATGCAAGACAAGTGCTGTGAAAGCTAGGCATGGATTATAATTGCATTCATGCTTGCCCCAATGATTTTGTTCTCTTCTGGGGAGAGTTTGAATTGTTAGCCACATGTCCTAAGTGCAGTGCGGACAAGTATCGAAATGACTTGCAAGGATAGACTATTCCGTAGAAGGTTTTGAGGCACTTTTCGCTGATATCGCGTGTTCGTCACATTTTTCGGACCAAGAGTTTTGCAAATTTGACTACATGGCATGTGGAAAATCGATCCACCTCCTATAGTGTATGGCCCGTGGTCCTTGTTAACTACAATATACCGCCATGGCTTTCCACCAAGAAAGGACACCTTTTGCTCAGCTTGCTTGTGCCTGGACAATACAAAGTCAAGAATATGGATGTCTACCTCTCTCCACTGATTGATGAGCTAAAGGAGTTGTGGGAGGGAATTGTAGTGGAGGACATGAGCAAACATATTGGTAGGCGATCCGCAACTATAAGGGCAATTCTTATGTGGACCATGCATGACTTTCCAGGTTATGGAGAATGCTCTGGTAAAGCATGTTTTCTTAATTTGCTAATTTTCTTTGAGCGATGTTGGTATTATGACATGCTTCATTGTACATGTGTGTTCTACAAGGCTAGTCACGTCAGGTTACCATGCATGTCCTCTGTGTGGACCAAGGTTGGATTCTCGTATGTCAAAATCTATGAAGAAGATGGTATTTGAGGGACATCGGGCTTTTTTTCCAGAGGGTCATGTCATGAGAGAAGGATTTCTTGGTCGCCCTCCTGTGAGAATGAACGCACTGAGTTGGTTTGATCGCAAGATGGTGGACCAAGACTCGCTTCCTAGTGGAATGCGACGCTTCTCAATTTTCTATGAGCTGACTTATTGGAAAAAACTAAAGATTAACCACCTTTTAAATCCCATGCACATTTTTAAGAATGTGGGTAGCTTGCTATGGGACCACCTCACTGGGTAGCGAGACACACTAGGAGCGAGGATGGATTTGAAAGTAGTAGGAAAGATGGAACCATATTGGCCTGTAAGTAGTGTCGACAGTCGAGTGCAATTGCCACGCGCTCCTTGGGTTTTGTCTGGCAATGGAGTGCGACGAGTAAAGGAAAACATCAAGTCCTTTCACATGCCGATTGGCCTAATGCGTTCTCTCAAGACAGCATTCACAAAGGATGACCAACTGACAGGACTCAAATCCCATGATTGGCATAAGATGTGTCAGGTATGTACGGTATGAGGCTGCGTATGGCATGATTCTGCATATTAGATTTCAGAATCTCCATTTGTTTATACACAATGTTAATTACATGGTTTTCACAGTTCGTATTGCCGATCGCAATCGCGCGGTCTCTGACATCAGAGGTACGGAAAACCATTTACAAATTGTCCGAGTTGGTTCAGTTTGTCTCCCAAAAAGAGATTCACACATCATTGATTGAATCCACGAAATGCATGGCAGTAGAGACTGCTTGTCTTTTGGAGAAGTGTCTTCCCACTAGCATGCTCATGATACAAACCTATCTTCTAGTGCATATTGTAGATGAATTGCAGGTTGCAAGTCCAGTCCATAGTCGATGGATGTTTTTCCTTGAACAGTTCATGAAGACCTTAAAGGGATTTGTGTGACAACGGGCTCATCCTGAGGGTAGCATGGCTGAAGGTTGGTTAGTGTCGGAGGCCTTGGTGTACATTTCTAAGTGGTTGTCCCCACTGTGGACCGGGACAAAGGCTTGATATGGTCACTTAAGGAGGATGATCATTTGAATGGAGATGTCCTAGTGGGAAACCGAATAGAGAAGAAGATGGATACATCCATGGAGTCCAAGGTGAACCGATTTTGTATGCTGCATAGCGCTATGATGGAGAAGTGGCTGCAACGGTATGAGGATGCTCGCACTGAGCAAGAGTTTGCAAGATCTGACTTTTGACGGAGTACGCGGCAACATCCCATTCGATATCCGAAGGGCTTAAAGGAGATGCCTCTACTCATGTCCACTAGATGGCTACATGAGGCCCTAACCAAAGCATCTCAAGATGGAGAAACAGTTTACTGAAGAAGAGTGGGACTTCTCACGTGGATGCAATCCCAAGGTATGGATGCAAACCCAAGGTATGAAATCCCAAGAAATTACAATCTATACTGCAAATTGCAACTAATATACTTGTTCTTCTCCCAGTATAAGGTCCATAGTGCAGCATGGTCATGTGGACGACATTTCAAAGTAGAGCACATCGACAAGTTACGCTCGACAATGGACTGTGGAGTGATGGCAATGTTTGAGTAGGAAAGCCGATGATGTGCCACAGATCCAAACCATGTAGTTGCAGAGATGGAGTATTTCGGATGTTTACAGAGTATCCTTGTAGTGGACTATCGAAGTTTCTCTGTTACCATATTTGATGTGCAATGGTTCAAGGTTACTCTCGAAGGAACAGGTGCAACTGTTCGGCGAGGGCCGAGTGGCTATGTTGAGATTGACTCAACGAAGAAGTGGACTGATTTGAGTGATACATTTGTTTTGCCAAATCACTGTGAGCAGGTAAGTGTCCCTAACACTTGATGCGCTTTAGCAATCTCAAAGTGGACTTTTATACTAATCGTAATATGGATCAGGTCATTTTTTTCCCTAATCCGCAACAACCTCAATGGTGGTATGTCATTCCCATGACATCTAGGAGTATCCTAGTGTTTGCCAGTAGGACTCCCGTACCGATCATAGAAGAGACACCTTTAATAGCGGCAATGACAGAAGGCATACAAGAAACTAGGATCAATTGACTGGAGGACCAAGACATCTCACCTATGGAGATAGAGGAGTCCCATGATGGGTTTTTTGAAAATGAAGCAGAGTCCTCATTTTGTGGAGAATTTTGTATAGATCTTCCGGTGTATATTGAGCTATGTCAAGATGAGATTGTGGAACCCTAAACAAACGTGACTCGATCAAAACGTTCCTCCCACTACATCATGTCCACTTTTTGCAAATCGGTTAGGACAGTTTGTATGTTTTTGGAGTATGGTATTTTGTATTATCTAATTTTCTTAATTATTTTAAAATGAAGTCTTGCAAATTAAGTCTTAGTTTTATTATGTCTTGGAATTCATTATCTAATTGACTTAATTTTCCTTGTATGTGCAGGTTTAGGATTTGGGCATGGACGGCAGGATGAGCTGGGATTTTACAGATAACAGCATTGACGCGATACTAGTGCATTTCTCAATGGAGCAGCTAGCATGGGTCAGAGATAGAGCTGATGCACAGCTTTCCCGTTCCACCTCAGCACGATCGGTAGACTCTAGACGGTCGGATGCTTCGGTCTCCAGTAGACGCAGTCGCATGTCTTGCTTTGCTTGAGAGTCACGTGGTCGAGGAGGAGATAGCTCCTGTTGTGGGGATGCAGATGCAGTCTCTCCCACTCGCACTGCCACCAAGGAGTTGACACCGTCTTTCACTAGCGGTGGCGGGCATACGTCTATTGCTTCCACTCCTTCACGCACCCCACCGATCACTCCCAGGGCTGACAAGAAGTACACGAAACCCACTCCTCCATGTATGTATTTTCGCATGAAGATTTTCGCAGTAGCACTTATCAATTCAAATTGTGTTTGACACATTTGTATCAATGTCCTCAAAGTATCCATTTGTAAAATCTTGTAGGTTACTTGTATCTCATAGATAAGGCCTCTGGCCATTTATACATGAATGATGATGGAAAAGCTGTCATCTCTAGGATGCATGAGTTGTGCCAACAAGTATTTCGGCACAACATTACAGACAAGTGGAAGGAGATTCCAGATGCCAGCAAGGAGTACATAATTGATACATTGTATCGAGAGTTCCCTCAGCCCTCTAGCAATGATAGATTTTCGAGAGGGTGGATGATGATGCGTATGCATGACTATCAGTTGCATAGGCGGTGTGATGCACGCGAAGCAGTCAAGCAGGGTAAATCGAAGCCGGAGTGGCTGGATACAGAGGACAGGAGTAATCTCCAGGATGAGGCGACATCCACTCCAAACAAGTGGAAGCATTAGAAGGACGCAGCAAAGGCGCGCTTGGACGCAGGATCCGTGCATCACCTTGGTAGCGGCGGCCACGCAACATTCGTGGCAGATTTTGTAAGTATTAATAGGGTAGAGTACTCTAATTTAATGACATCCATGTTGATGTATGTATTTCTAACATGAATCTCAAGTACATTGTTTTTCAATGTTTGTGTGCCACAGCAAGGTTTTACGAATCACGACCCGACTGCATTGGAGGTGACATATGGGGAGAAGCATGGTTTGAGTGCCCTGATCAAGAAGCTCTATGCTCGCAGAGGACCGGTAAGTAGTAATAAATATCATTCCTAATTTGAGAAATTTATCATTATATGTGAGTTTGTATTTGGTACTCACAATTATATATGCATTTGCTATTGTAGACTCCCTTCGATATGCCACTACAGTGACGAGAGGAGTTTTATGATGCGGATGAGTCGTAGAGAGCAGATTAGGCTACATAGAATTACTCCCCATCTTGTATTATGTATGGCATTATGGTCTCTATTCTCCATATGTAATAGCAAAGTATATATGATTCGGACTTCTATGTTGTAGCATGACTCCATATTTGCTTTGTCGCAGTAGCACTTCTTAATTTAAGTTCTGTTATTTTCTTTATCAATGCAGTGCACATTTCTATTAATTAATGTCATGAAAGTACTTGTTTGCAAAGTCTTGTAATTATTTGGGATTGATTGTCTAACTTCTTTGACAGCAGGAATTGTCTCTTAGCCCTATGTGGCTCTAATTGTGGCAAGGCTGCATCTGCAGCTCTACCATTAAAAAAATTTATTCTCTGCAACTGTCGGTATCAACGTCGGAAAATTATTCTGCAATCGTTGGTATTAGCGTCGAAAATTGTTTGTAACCGTCGCTATATTCGTCGGTATTAGCGTCGGTATCTGTGTTGCTAAATAGCGACACAAATAGCGACGGTTTTCTAGCGACGCTGATACCGATGCTAATATCAACGACAGGGATATTTTATATATATAAAGAAAACGTCATTATAAACGTCGTTATAGCATGTATATGTTGTAGTGTCAGGTGAGTAGGCCTCCGTTCTTGCTGGTAATATCTATATTTTATCTCTTTCAATCAAGTATTCACTAGGTCATGGTGTTGGAACAGGTCTGGTTACCTTAGGTTATCGTGCATGTTCATTGTGTGGGCCACAGTTAGACTCCCGAAGGTTACAAACCATGAAGAAGATGGTATATCAAGGACACGCTGCTTTCTTGCCGGAGGATCATGAACTCACGGAAGGTTTCCTTGGACGACCTCTGTTAACCCCAACACGAAGAAAGCAAAAGAAAGTGGAAAAGACATAGGGCAAAGGCGGAAAAAAGGTAGCCCGACTGAAGAAAGAAGAGGAAAAAAGACCAAAAGCACAAGGGCAACCTTAAAAGTCCAAGGAAAATGCAAAAGGGGAAAGGTGCATTTTAAAATAAAAAGGTGCACCCTGCAATCTTGTAAAAGAGCGTCGGGTTCTCACCCGTGCAATTTGTAAATGTAGATAGGCGGTGGAAAGGAAGCTAGGAAGATAGAAGGACAATGAGAAAAGGGGCCTACGGCCATGTAAAAAAAGGGAAAAGGGGATGACCGCCCAAAAGGGATTTAGGGTTTTGTATATAAAGTTGAAAAGTGAATGAAAAGCTCATTCTTGTGTGTGGCAAAAGCTTCTTCTCCTTCTCCTCTTGTTTCTTGCCTTCTTGATTGTGCTTGAGAGAGGTATTGAGAGAGTGTGAGGGAGTGATTGTGTGAGAGTGAGGGATCTTGGAGAAGAAGCTCTCCATCTTCTCTCCTCATCTTCTCCTCCTCTCTTCTCTTCTCTTGTCTCATGAGTGGCTATGGAGGATGAAGCTCATGGGAGAGGGATTGAGGTTGCTTGAGCTTGCCTCAAGGATCGTGGAGCTATCGGTGTGCAAGAGAGAGGAGGGTACTCGATCGAGCATCAAGGTAAGCTCACTACACCCATAAGGTAGGCATTGCGCGTCGGCTATGTGAGAGGTAGCCATGGTTGCTCGGTTCGAAACACTTGAGCAATAAGTGGTCCGTAGGTCTCGGGGTAGAGCTGGAAGCTCCCCTACATTTTGGTTCCGTTGCCGGGACAGACGGAATTGAGCCTTGAGCGCCGCGGGCATTAGATCAAGCATGGAAGTAGGGTTTGCAACCTGAACCAGTGCTCGAGATAACTAGGAGATTTAGGAGGTTTTAATCCGTGGAACATGTAAGTATTTGGGTTTGTTGGAAGCATTAGATTAGGAGTACTGTTCTGCATCTCTGTTTTTCATATTGCTTGCACTAGATTAAGGTTAGATTAGGGTAAGAAAAGAGAAAACAGGGGTTCTGGTTGCTGCTGGAAACAGGAAAACAGGGGCCCAGATTCAAGTTTTTGGGTGAAACAGGGACAGGGAACTGGCTGTAAGGTTCTGCAGTGCTGGGAAAAGACCTTAAGAGGCTTGGGAAGCTAGGAAAAATCTCATTTCTTTAGTTTGCCTTGTTTGAGAGAGAGAGAGAGAGAGAGAGAGAGAGAGAGAGAGAGAGTTTCTGGTTCACAAGACGAGGAAACGCGACCTCGATTCTAGGCGCATTCGATTTGTGCTGCTTCAGGTGAGTCCAGTGTGTTCCATTGGCGCTCTAATCGGTTATGGGAAGTTTGTGGTGATTGAGTGAAGCAGGCATTAGGAAGGATTCAAAAGCGCCGAAATCGCGCCCGCCGCCGACGTAGTCGGACCAATCCGCAGTGCTCCGATCCCCAGAATCGGACCACCCGAGTTCTGGAGTCGGACCGCCCAGTCTGACTGAGAGAGAGAGTCGAACCAAACTGATCTGATTGCTAGAATCGGACCAGCCCGATCGGACGTGCCACGTGGCAATCAAACTGCCCCTTAGAATCGGACCGTCATAGTCGAACCATTGGGGCTGGACTTGGACCAGCGGAGCGCTTCAAAAGTAGGACCATCCTCCTGGTCCAATTCCCAGAATCAGACCACTAGGGTCGGACTATTCCCAGAATTGAACCAACCCCGTCCGACTGTTAGAGTCGGATCAGACTGGTCTGACTCCCAGAGTCGAACGAACCCTGTCCGATTCCCAGAATCGGACCATCTTGCCAGAACAAAAAGATAAGGATCTTTTGCTGACCTTGCCACAAACCTTACCCCAGGACACAACCCTGAACACCCCCAGGACCCAATTTCGCCATTAGAACCTTAGAGATTAATCGAACTCAGTGTGCGGAAAGAGCATAGAATAGCCGGGAACCGAGTTGAAAACTCAAATTAGGCTAAGAACGTGGGTAGAAACAAGGTGGAGTTTGCATTAAACACTTTCTGCATCGGCATTTCACTTTTGTGCTCCACTAAACCTACACAGTAAGAAAAGAGAAAAGCATGTTTTCGCACCAAGCACCACGAAAGCACTATGCACAATGTGTGAGTAAGGATCGACGCTACTTTCAAATAACAAGGAACACATCTGGATACCTAATAACATTAAGGAACCCACTAGTAGGAGGAGACCCCAAGACTTAAATAGGTGCCTGAGCGCCCTACTAGTAGTACCTGGAGAAAACACAAAAACACAAAGACACGGGAAGCAACAAGATAGAGGAGTGGAAGCTGCCGGAGCTGATTGGATTCATAAAAAATCTCATGGAGCTGGAAGCAGAAACAATGTCGGGATCAAGAGGCGACCAAGGGGAAGACCAATTAGACTTAGGAGAATTTCCAACCTCGGTCCAGGAAATGGTACACGATTACGATCTACTCACCAAGACTGAGATCCAAGGTAGACATGTAGACGAAGTGGTCGCTAACCTGGAAGAAGAGAGAAGAGCTATCAAGAGAGCGCTGGAAGGCATAATTGCCTACAACCATGAGCAAAGGGCTAGAAGGCTGCAACAAGACGTGGATGTGTACGAGGCTAGACCAGTACTAGACCTAGCTAGGGTAGCCAAGTCCGGATTGAACGTAGAGAGGAAACGGGCATCAGAGGCTGGCATGACGTTGAGTGAACCGGTGGCAAAGCGACTCATGGACAATACATCCATGGAACTAAGTGCTACTGCCCTAGCCATCGCGCTACTGTCAGGATTGGGAGTCACGCAAGGGGCTAAAGGACAGGCTAGAATCCCTATAGTAGCAAAACAACTAGCTCGATACGAACCTAGCAGTGACCCGTATAGCTTCATGGAGCAGTTCGAGCAAGTGTGTGAGGCAAATGGTCTTACTGACCCTGCGCAGCGAGCTCAAGCCTTCGGCCTGTGCTTAGGCGACAAGGGGAGGACCTGGTACTCTAGTCTGGATGACGCAGAACGTACAAACTTTGCTCGCCTTAAGGGCCTCTTCATCAAGAGGTTTTCAGAGGCAGGGTATTCGGACAACCTCATTGTTAGGTTGATGAATATTAGTCAAAGGGAGAAGGAGGAAGTTAGGGATTACGTTACTCAGGTACGTAGTCTCTACAAGAGAATCCCTGCCAATGAGTGACCTACTGAGAGGGCAGTGTCTGCAGTGTTCATGAATGGGATTCGAAGCGAGGAGCTCTACAAGGATTTGGCCAGTAACTCCACCTTACAACGAGACGTGCTAGCTCGAGTCTTCGAGGATGCCATACACGTAGATGATCAACTCAGGGAACGTAGCATGAGGATTACCAACCGAGATAGTGCAAGCCAGAGGGACCCTGAGAGATCAACCATCTTAGGAGAAAAAGTAACTGCTAGTGCGTAGGACAAGGGAAAGAGTGTAGACCACGACCAAGGGATGGCAGAGATGAGAATGGAGATTGTGCGATTTGCAAGAGCTCGTTAGAAAGCCTGTGAGATTGCATGTACAATGTGTGTACTGCGGCGGCAATCACCTCCCAGTGGAGTGCCAAGATCCTAGATCTCGGCCGTGCTCAAATTGTGGTAGATTCAGACATGATGCAGCACATTGCAGAATGCCGAGGAGGTTCCCATACACACAGCAGTACAACCCTCCATACTTAGGTAATAGGCCACCTAATTTCTTTGGTGGGGGAACCAGTTAGCTCTTCCAGCACGAACTGACTCAAGACCTATCGTGCCTAGGCTGGAAATGAACCCAATTGGTATACCCACGCCACCAGGGCCTTTTGTGACTCACCCACCTAGTGATGCTCCTGTTCACTTTGTGGAGGAGCCTAATGAGGAAGAGGCATATGTCAATCCTTATGTATCCTATGACGAGGAGGGCAACCCAGTCCTGATGGACTATCGGCCAGTGCCGGTGATGGCGTTAGGAAGAGGACGAGGCAGAGGCTTTGGAGGGCCTAGCCAGGATCCAGGGACTTGCGGCCACCCAGGCGACATTTCATCACGCTGCCCAGAGTGAGAACAAGCTAACAAAGACAAAGCGGATCTCTGATGCACAGAGTGTGGAATCACACATTTGTTTCCTGACTGTCCTAGACGGAAGCCATCAATGAGCGCTGCCAACATGCCGTCGGTGCCTTTGGGGCTCTTTGGAGTTGAAACTTTCGGTAGTGAGGATACGCCCATCCCACTACATGCTATGACGCGAGCTCAAATGAAACAAGCAGGCATCTCCTTGCCAGGGCCAAGTAACCTTGATGCAACCTCAATAGGGAAGAAAAGCCAGAGGAGACGGAAAAAGAGAACTGATGCAAAGATAACCCTTAAAACCGAGGAAACGACTACGTTGGTAACGGGAAAGAGGGTCACAGACATAGAGGCAGAGACCTCGGCTCCTAAGACAGTAGAGCTAGGGAGTGCCAAGGTTGGGGAATATCCCCATCCCAAACGGCAACTCGAAGCTATAGCCAAGGTCAAGGAGTGGGTCAAGGACGCCCAAAAGCACCTCGAAGATGCTGAACCCATATTAAAAGACCCTATGGATGACTTCTCCAATGTTAGCACACCAGTCTCACCCTCAAAACCACAAGCTGGGAGCATGTCTGCACCACTAGGAGCGACTCAGCAGCAAGGCCAGGGGGTTACCAGGACAGACAGAATGCATGGCCTAGAACTGCCAGCCTCAGAGGAAGACAAGGGTCCAATAGCCTCCTCACAACTTTGCTGTCCACTCCAGTAACTCTAAGCTTGGAGGATTTGCTTAGGAAAAATCACTCCTTGTGGCAGGAGTTAAAAGACTCGATTGAGGGACATGCAGAACTTGCGGGTGCTGATCCGCAAGATCATGATGCAGTTACATGGATCCCAAGTCTAACTCTACACGTAGATCCTAAGTCTTTGCACATCAATGCTTTTTGGGAAGGCACTGAAATGCACGCAGTTTTGCCCGTCCTAGCCTTAGGAGACATGACTCGAAAAGGAATTGTAGACACATGCGCCGGTGTTAGTGTGCTAAACCATGCAGTCCTAGAGGCATGGGGAAACCCTCCTGTAGAGATTGCTAGATTCAATGTCACGCTAGCAAATGGAATGAAGGTAAGACCATTTGGGGTCTTAAAGAATTGGCCGGTAAAGATTGCTGGTGTACAATTTTCGGTAAACTTCATTGTCATGAAGGGAGTGGATTACGACATACTAATAGGCTGACCTTGGATGAGGAATGCACGAGTCATAGAGGATTGGGGCAATGGATTGATTTTCCTAGGGAACAGAACTAGTGTAGTGAGGATAGAGATGGACACTTAGACGACAACGCTTGTTGACCTGGCTGCCATCTTAGCCATGCTAAAAGGCGATACTCAAACGACCAAGCCCTATGGATCATTCGTTAGATATATTCCTCGCCCTGAGGATGAGAGGGATTGGATGCACGTGTTGGCAACCATTGATCTACCATTCTCGAATGAGGAAGGACCACATCAACAGGCTGCTAAAACCACTACCATGCCAACTGAGGAGCCAGTTGTGCCGCTTTGGATGATGGCAAGAAGATCACTCAACCTAGGCAAACCGGCCTCATCCCGCATCCCCAACAACAAATTAGAGCTTCAGGAAATCGTAGAGTATCTGACCGACAAATTGAATGGCAATTTGGCTGCTAACTTAAAACCTCTACGTGACCTTTTAGCTAAACCAGAATGGAAATGGACCAAGGTCCATGACCTGAACTTGTTATATAACTGGGCCTTAGTTACTGACGACAAGGAGATTGAAGAGGGAAGCTTGGGGGACGATGAGTAGTTAGAAGGACATGACCCAAATGATGAGGAGTATGAGGACTGTCACTCTATGGGAGAAGAGAGTGAAGAAGAGGTAGACACAATGGAGTACGACACGGAGGGAAAAGCGATAGAACAAATCAGGGTAGACTTGAGGCCTAGGAGAGAAGGGATTAGTCGGAACAAAAAAGAAGTCATGCTAATGGAGTGTGACAGCTCCTGGCTAGAATGAATAGGAGCCGTAGATTATGAGCAAGCCGGAGTAGCACAACCATGGGTAATTCCAGTACTCAAGACAGATTCACCTTCGGAACTACGACCCCCTGGGGAAACACCTTCCTCAAGTGAGGGATGCGAGTTCAACTCAGAGTCGAAAATTAGCACTGAGAGTGATCCCGAGATACCGCAACCCTCTAAGGTCAAATGCACCAAGGGAGACTTGCCAGTCCACCTGAGAGGCAGGAGGCTAGGAAGCAAGCTAGGAACTTAGAATCGGAAAGGCAGAGGAAACCACATGATCTACCTAAATGGTTTACAAAATTTAAAAAGGGTAACAGAGTGGTGGTCCTGTTAGGTGCAAAAAGACAAGGTCAGACTAGTGAACCAATTGAGGGACCCACCAAAGTTAAAGAGGTTAACTTGGCTGGGAAAGGCGAAAAACCAAGATCGGTGTTTGTTGTAGATGACTTGGGGGAAGAGGAAGAGACCAAACTCGTTGCGCTCCTGCAAGAGTACGTTGACGTGTTTGCCTGGACATTGGACGGAACTTAAGGGAGTCGACCCTAGGGTCGTGACTCATAATATCCCAATGGTTCCAGATGTAGTGCCAACAAAACAACGACCTTACCCCATGAATCCCAAACACGCCCATGCAGTGAAGGAGGAGATTGATAAACTTATGAGGGCAGGTTTCATATATGAGATCGAGCACACGGACTGGGTGTCACCTATCGTGATTATCATGAAGAAAAATGGAAAAATCCGAGTGTGCGTAAACTACAAAAAGGTGAATGCCGCTACGAAAAGGGATAACTATCCTTTATCTTACACCGAGCACATGCTGGAGAGGGTAGCAGGGAAGGAAGCCTACAGTTTTCTGGATGGTTTCTCGGGTTACAATCAAGTGCAAGTGCACCCCGACGATAGGCACAAGACTGCCTTTGCCACAGAATGGGGCGTATTCGCCGACATTGTCATGCCTTTTGGGCTAATGAATGCACCTGCAACTTTCAAGCGCCTAATGTGCACTATCTTTAAGGACATGCTTAGGTGCGAATTGGAAGTGTTCGTAGACGACCTATGTTTACATTCTAGTTGGGACGAACACTTGAAGAAATTGAGAACTGTCTTTGAAAGGTGTAGGCTGTACCACCTCTCGCTAAACCCCTTAAACTGCCAGTTCTGGGTAAAACACTGATGCATCTTGGGGCACGTAGTGTCAAGGAACCGCATTGTTACTGACTTTTCCAAAGTCAGAGTCATTGTTGACGTACCACCACCCGACAACTACAAGGGAGTTCAGTGCTTCTTGGGACACATGGATATTATCGACGATTTGTGCTAAATTATGCATTAATAGCTAGACCTTTGTACAAGCTATTGATAGTGTATGAGTGGATGGAGGAATGCCAGCGCGCATATGAGGAGTTGAAAAAGGCTCTTACGACTGCACCAATATTGCGAGCCCCAGACTGCAACGTAACGTTCCATGTGCACATAGACGCCTCTAAGTTCACTATTGGAGCCGTGCTATGCCAGCCTCGTGAGCATAACTTGGATTACCCAGTGAGTTTTGCCAGCAGGCAGCTCACAGAGACCGAGATGAACTACTGCACGACGGAAAGGGAGGGGTTGGCCATGGTATTTGCGGTAAAGAAATTTAGGCATTACCTGTTGGCCACTCCCTTTGTCTTCTTTCTTGACCATCAGGCCCTACTGTATCTTGTGAAGAAGCCTTGCACTACAGGGCGCATAGCTAGATGGTTACTCCTTTTACTAGAGTTTGACTTCTCTGTGGTTGTACGCAAAGGAAAGCAGCACTACATGGCTGACCACATGTCCTGCATACCCTTAGGAGAAGCCGCTGGACAAGGCATGCCATAGTGGGCCGATGACATAGTGTAAGTGCTAGAAAATGGACTACTAGAGTGACCCATTGAGAAGGCTAGGCTAAAGAGACTCATCTTGAAAATTCAGCCATACCAATTGATAGCTGGCCAACTCTACAGGTTGGGACAAGACGGTTTATTGCGCAGATGCGTGTGTGAGCACGAGATGCACGATGCATTAAACAAAGCACATGGCGGAATAGCTGGAGGACACTTTAGTGGGGACACAACAGCCCGAAAGGTGCTACATTCCCAGCTATGGTGGCCCACCCTATTCCACGATGCAGCTAAATTTGTAAAGCACTGCGATGAGTGCCAAAGGACCAAAGTGCCCGTGTGAAAGGACAAGATGGAGTTGACCCTTGTCATAGCCCGACAACCCTTTGAAAAATGGGGCATCGATTTTATTGGACCTGTCAGTCCTGCACCACAATATTCCCAAGCTCGATACATCATAGTGGCGATCGACTATTTAACAAAATGGGTAGAGGCACGAGCCACGAGGAAGAACAATGCTAGGACCACCGCAAAGTTATTGTGGGAGCAGGTCATTTCACAGTTTGACTGTCCAATCGAACTTGTAAGCGACCAAGGCACACACTTCATTAATGAAGTGATTGCCCACTTGCTCTCTACCTTCCTAATAATTCATCGGAGGCCCTCTCCCTATTACCCTCAGGCTAATGGCCAAGCCGAATCCACAAATAAAATCCTAGTCAATGTTCTTACAAAAGTCATGTCTACTTTGAGAAGTGACAGGGACAACAAGCTAATGGCGGCCTTGTGGGCCTATCGCACAGCTTATAAAACGGCTGTAGGACAAACGCCCTTTAGGTTGACGTATGGAACTGAAGCCATTTTACCCTTAGAATTCTTCATCCCTAGTTTGAGGCTAGCAGTCCAAGAGCATTGGGCGGGAAGAGAGGCTTGGACCAACCGCTTAGTGGAGCTTGAGCGTTAACGGAGACCCGACTCCTTGCCACTCACTCTCTGATTTGTGAAAAGGCTCGACAAAAGATGTGGTTTGACAAGCATGTCACGCAGCGAGACTTCGAACAAGGGGACCTTGTTTTGCTGTACTCGGTAAAAGGACATAAACAGAAGATGAAGTTTCGGGGGCTAGGGCCTTTCAGAGTACGCATGATCGGTAGGATCGGGAATGTCGAGTTGGAGACACTTGATGGTGAAGGAATAGGATTTTTTAACAACAGCCGCATTAAGAAGTACTATCCTCCTTCACATCCATTACATGAGCCACCCATGCTAGAACCCCCACTGAATGTCCACATGGCTACTGTAACTGACCTTACAGATCAAGCTGAAGAAGCAGTGGCACCAACGTACCTGTGAATCACAGTCGCAACAGGAGTAGTGTATTCTTTCGAGGCCTTGATTGATGAAGGTGCCGACTACAATATTTTGACGCATGACCATTGGACATGCATTGGTCAACCGCAACTACAGTCCACTAATGCTAAACTCACCCCGTTTGGGGGCACCGCTTACCCACTCCTAAGGAAGTGCAAGGTGGTCGTTTCCATCGAGTCTGAGAGTTTATCAGCCTTCTTCCATGTGTTATCTAACAATAAAGGAGCTGGTAATGTGTCGCTATTGGGTCGCACTTTCAAGAAGCAAACCAACTATAATGTGGATTACAACCTAAATCACATACATCTTGCTATCGGCAATGTGCACATAGTGACAACTTTCAGCAAGGGCTGTCTTAACTCCCCCACTTTTACGAAGCCACCGGCAGAAACCCCTATGACCACGCTTTAGCTCGAGTCTAAACAAACGGAAACTACGGCTTCGTGCCCGGCTCTCAACCCCAGGCCCACGCCCACCAAGAGCGCTTACAAGGCCAAAGAGTCCAAGTTTCTATGGGTGCCGAAACGGCAAAAACCACATCCGGGTAGACCACCCAAGCATGATCCTAAACGTCAAAATTATCAACTGCCCTGACCCAAGAGGTAGTCTAGGCGCTATCGCCGTAGACGCACAACCACACCGCGCTAGATTCCCAAAGACCTCTTGCGGGCACAAGGATACTACAAGGGCAATCCCTTGATTTGGGTGCCTAAAAATGGCCAGCTAAGAAGCTCATCTACGAGCAATCTCACCCTAATGAGAGAGGCTTGCAAAGTGGCGCCCAAAACACAATTAGCAGGCCAGGGCCATCGGTGGCTAGCAAGCCTCAGCTCATCTATCGACCAAAGCAAATGCCACAGGCCTTAAACCTACCTAATCCTGAGAACTTACAAACCACTATGACTGCTCACTCAGAACCTAGTACAACCCCCATGCCTCTAGAGCTTCCTGTAGCATCTCAAAGTGCTTCAGAATGCAAGGCCCAACCCGTAACACTGATGAGGAAGTCACAACTATCTAGTCTAGTTGTACCAGCCCCGCCAGCGGGCCTTAAACCTTCATACGCAATACGGCCTTTCCTCTCTTTGGCTAAGGACCTTGCCGCAACTTCTGGGGATGACTTAATAACCTACATTAAAATGTTAGATGAAACTTTCACTACATTTGCTAGAAGCTATGGGAGGCTAGGCCTAGGCCTTCTTGACGAAACGCTTGCTTCGAATGTTCGTGCATTACCATGCACTTGGGAGGAATACGAACTTATGACCACTAAAGTTCCCAAAATTGCTACCGAACTGATAGCAAACGACGAAATCTCGAAGGATCAAGCTGCCCTCAAAAGACTTATCACTTCTTATCATAAGCCTTCTCGTTCTGCTCCTGAACAGGAGTTACAAGAGCTCAAGCAGATGGCAAGCTCACCTTCCACATTCTTGCAGCAGTGATTTATGCTAAGGATCCAATGGGATAAAAAAGGTTGTCGCATAATGACCAATGCTGAGCAACGCAGGGCAATTAAAACTATTGAATATGACCCCACTTATGTAGCACCCATCTCGTTTAGGGTCTTGGCCATCACCCGTAGTCAGCATTTGGACGACCACGTGCTCGCCCACCCCTACATTGACCAATTCCTCACTGAAGCGGAATTACATGTTGCTAGTTGCCTCAATACTGGAGATCTCTTCCACGACGTTTTGATCTACATTTTCCAAGTCTCCATCCAACCATCTACTCTAGACTGTCATGCCCAACTCGAATACAATCCAAGCTTCTATGATTGGCTATTAGTTCGCTAAGTCAACCCACACGAAACAGTGCTTACCTCGCCCTTCCTGTGCTAATCCTAGGAAGGATTCTTTGAAAGATCCCCGACGGAGGGGGGAGCAAGGTGAGCAAGAGCAGAGCAAAGATGAAAAGTTATGCTATCTAGCTAGCAGATTGTTATAATTAAGAAAGTTTCTATGGAAGAATACTACAGAGTAAAACAATAGCAATGGTCAAGCCTCTAAGCAAGCATACCCATTTTGAGCATATATATTTTTCTCTCAAACTGAGTTCTGATTTGAAATAAGCCGATTGTTAGGCATTAACGTTGGCATGGTGTGTTGACAGGTCACCACCATGACAGGACAGGACAAAGGACTCAAACTCCCATTCTCTGAAGAGGAAATGACCAAATTCGGCATTAGCATCGAAACGCGCGGATTCAGTCAGTTCACTTTCAAGCATACACTGAACCTGGACGAGACCATCTTGGAGGAACCCGCCATCATGCCACCTCCACAAGTACGTGGAGAAGGTGGGGCAGGCTCTGGATTACAGCATGTGCGCAGATTTCCTGAGGAACTTTGACAAAAGCAGGAACTGTGGCACCGTCACAGTAAGGACGGGGGAGCAAGAAAGAAGAATCGAAGTGCCCCTCAATGCAACAATCATAGAAAAGGCCCTAGGGCTTGTGCCAAAGAAAGAGAGAAGGCCGAGACAAGATGTTTACACCATGCTGGGGGTCAAGAAAGAAGTGATGCATATTGTGGATGGAATCAGCTTGGCTGACATCCCGGACGCAACGGTGAAATTACAAGCAAAGATGATCCATACCCTCTTCTCGGGCCAACGTTACAATGCGCTGATGAACAGGATCGGGGTCCCACTATTGGAAAGCATAGTAGCAGGAGTCCCTGAAGAAATAGACTGGAATGGATTCATACAGAAGACCATTCAAAGTTCAGCTGCCCTCCTCACTCCGGTGGAAGCACTAGTAGGAGGAGAATCCCCTGCCTCAACTGCGCGCTCCGCAAGGAAGAAACCTGCGTCAAAAGCAGCTACAATCATATACGGGGGCATCCTGACAGCCATCATAGATGAAGCAATAAAGAATGAGGGCATCATGGATGAGAAAGCTGCACATCAAAGCCCGCTGTCGTATTGCTGCGCATTCGAGGTGTGTAAACCACCCAAAAGTCGTGTGTGTGATTTGATACTTTGTACATACTTAGTTGTTATGTTTGCTCTTTCATTCTATGCCAAAGACGGAGAAGAATAAGGAATTTTGGTAGACTGGTAACTTGAGATGCAATCTCATGGACCACTTTGATTGTGACCAAGGGTTCGTTTGAAAGCTGTGGTAGCATAGGAGCATTCCCAATGGGCCAAGAGATACATGCTGAGATCATCCTAAGGGGCCTAGAAAGAGACTCTATTGTTGGTGACATGCTCGTGGACATGTATGAAAAATGTGGCTTTATCAAGGAAGGACGAGAAGCATTTGAGAAATTGACTGTCCATGATGTTATATCGTGGACAATAATGCTAGATGCCTATGTTCATAATCGTAAAGGTGATATGGCTATGCGATGCTATGAGGAGATGCAACATCAAGGGGTGCATGCCAATTCTATTACATATGTTATCTGCTTGAAAGCTTGTGCAACCATAGGAACAGGATAAGTCGACATAAACTTGATTGAGGTCTTCATGAAAGGAAATGACAAAGATATGGTTGTGCCAAAGAGGCCCACGAAAGAAACAAATTTAGATGGCTATCACGAAAGGAACAAATTTAGATGGCTATTTTTAGGAGCCGTTTTTCTGGAAAAAGGGGAGAGCTTTTGGAATCAAAAAAGGGGGGGGAATCTAATTGTGTGGTGGAATGGAAAAAGCATGAAAGGAGTGGGATCAAACAGAGAAGAGGAAGACACCCTGCACGCGTTGTTTTTTTTACGGCGGCTCAGAAGCTGTGAAGACAAAAACGGAGATTAAGGAAGCACAGGAAAGCGAGGAGTTCTATGGCAAATTTGGGAGGAAAGAAGGCATTGGGGAATGGGAAAGGAAACCACATCCGCAGTCGGAGATGAGAAGACCCAGAGACGGCCATAGGAAGCATTCATGTAAGGTGTGAGCTTTTCTTCTTCTGAACCAGGCACGGGAGGAAAGAAGGCATTTTGGGGAGCTCCACGAGGAAGATAATAGGCTCGAAGACACAGAATCGGACAAGGGGAAAAAAAAAAAACAGATTCGAAAGGAGACAAAGAAGAAAGGAGCCGCTTTTGGAGAACAGGGAGCTCTGAAGGGGATCTCGGAGGTGACGAAGCTGAAGAGAGAGCTGATAGAGACGACGTAGCATCGACGACAAAGAACCTAGTGAGCTCTCCTGAAATGACAGACTGAGAAGACGAAGGAGGAATGGTAGTTTGAGCTGGGATAGAGTGAAGGAAGTTCGTCGATGGATGTCGCTAGGAATGGGGAGTCGAGGGCAAGGACGAATCGTCGAACTCGGAGATAATCCAGAAGATGGCAGACTGAATGACAAAAAACGAAAGCAGATCAAAATCTCAGAGTGCGCGTAGATGCACAGGGAACATATGTTGAGGGAATCAAGGAGGAAGTTGTTCTCTCTCCTGCTCATTGTCTTTCTTTGATTGCTAAGGGAGAAGAACATCGCCATGTGGGATCAAACAATTTCAACCTTCTGAGTAGCCGCAGCCATACAATTTTTACATTGACAGT
The DNA here is from genome assembly GCF_053477565.2 of Lygodium microphyllum. Taxonomy (NCBI): domain Eukaryota; kingdom Viridiplantae; phylum Streptophyta; class Polypodiopsida; order Schizaeales; family Lygodiaceae; genus Lygodium; species Lygodium microphyllum. Next base: position 2,264,921 of record NC_141155.1, read on the forward strand.
TGAAAGCAGCCCGAGAGGTGATAATTATAGTGATGAAGAAGTGACTCTTTCCCAATTGAATCTTATTGATCTAACGGGGTCTGAAAGCTTCAAAAACAGAAACTACAGACTTGAGACACAAAGAGGGTTCTTACATCAACAAAAGCTTGTTGACGTTGGGAACTGTTATTTCTAAGCTAACAGATGGAAAAGCGACACATATACCATACATGGATTCTAAATTGACTAGGTTGCTGCATTCCTCATTGAGTGGGCATGGTCGTGTATTGCTCATATGCATTGTGACTCCAGCTTCCAGAAGTAATGAAGAAACTCACAATACTTTGAAATTCGCCCATAGAGCAAAACATGTGGAAATTCATGCCTCTCAAAACAAGATAATTGATGAAAAGTCACTGATAAAGAAATACCAGAAAGAAATCCTAAACCTGAAGCATGAATTGGAACAACTAAAGAGAGGAATTGTTGACAATCCATACTTTATTGGGAACCAGGAAGGATCTACAGGATACCAAAAATTTGCTGAGGATCTTTGAAGTATTATGCTCGATGCTACATAGATCTATATATTCTTTATACCAAAATGACAATGTTTTTGACAACAGGGTGTTCGTAGGACATTGGAATCATAACATAACAGCATATTCTTGAATTCTTATCATCATCCATAAGTCCAAAACTTATCAAGGGAAAATTGCAAAGGCTAGAACAACGATGGAAGATAAAGAGTTAATGGATTTTCTATTTTCTTTCCTGGATTCAGGGAGGATGAACTGAATGAACCGATTTCTTCATCTTGAACCCTTGTTTTGTTATTAACAGAAATTAAACAGAGACTTGGCATCATTTTCTCATCTTGCTTACTTGCTTGATGGATCTTCTATTATGAAATTTATGAAGGACTTCTGAAGTTGCGACATTGCTTTCGAAACCCTTCGACACCGCCTCACCACGAAGGAGGATAATCAAGCGAAAGAATAGTAAGCGACAAGGGAGAGCAGGAAGTGCCACCTCCACGAGCGAGCAAACCCGAAGAACAAAGCAAAAGTGATAGGAGACAGAAGGAGAAGAAAGAGAAATTCAGTAAGGAAGAACGGACTGACATAAAAAAAGCTAAAAAAGAATCTTGAAGGGCCGAGGAAGAAAGGAGGAGGAAAGAGGAGGAGGAGCTTGCCAGAATAGTAGAGGAGTCGAAGAAGGCAGAAGAGGACATGAAAAGGAGGGCGGAGGAGGAAGCCGAGGAACAGCGATTCAAGGAACTGGCTGAACTGGCCGAAGCTACCCGAAGGTCGGTGGAAGAGACCCATGGGGGCGGAGAACTCAAACCCACAAGCCCTGGCCATAAAGTCGAAGCCAGTGCAAGTGTGGAAGCAGCACCGGTGGTCGTAGGCAAGGGCAAGTCCTTCCTACATCCACTCCCTCCCTCCTTTATGCCAACAACAGTTGAAACTACGACCGCAACTATTGCACAACCCACGCCTCCCCTCGACACGGCACAACTCATGACCATGGTGCAGATGCTCGTGAGCAAGGTGGCCGAAATTGTCCCTGAAACTAGATTGAAAAGGCCCATCGCTGCAGATGCAGAGTCATGGCAAGACCCCAAATGACAAAGGCTGGAGGCATCGACCACCACGCCCAATACTCCTATACCTGCCGCAGACTATGACGCATATGTGGCCGAGTTACTGACACAACTCGACAAGGAAAAAGAAGAGAAGAAGGTGGCCCTCCTGGAACTAGAGAAAGAAACGGAGACATCAGTGGCCCTCAGGCTAGAGGTCTCAAGGCAGGAAGCCGACAGACGGAGAGAGATAAAGGCCCTGTAGGACCAGCTAGCAGAGAAAACGAAGGAATCCCAAACCAATGAAAGCCGCCTTAGGCAAAGGCTAGAGGATGAGGAGTAGAGCCTAGTGGCGGAACAAAGGAACCTAAAACTATTGATGCAGCAATACAGTGATCTCCAGCAAAGGATGGCCCAAGTGGAAAAGCTCTACCGGGAGGTTCAGGAAGGCGAAGCCACTGTTCCACAAGAACATGCCGCGGAGCCCCAGTCATGGCACGAGCAAGAAGAACAGAACAGGCTAATAAGGGAAATCAAATTCCTGAAAAATGAAGGGCTGGGGTCATGAAGTGCAAAGATTGCAAGATGCGCTGGAGACCTCCCAAGAAGACGTGGAAGCCCTCATGGCCATGACCTTTAATCAGAAGAGGCTGTTCGCTGAAATCCACAGCCAAGAACAGTTGGTACAAGAGAATTCAAAAATCCTGGCCGAAGCGCACCACAGGCTCAGCATTGTTGATCAAGCAAGAGGGATCACTAAAGAACAGCTCGCACAGAAACTAAGAGAAAGAAACCATTTATGGTTTTTATTAAATGAGCAGCAACAGGTAGTAACCACCCTAGCGGGCCAGCTAGAGAAACAAAGGCAAAGGATGGAGGAGAGAGCCATGGAGTGGGAAAGAAAAAACTTTGACAAGGTAAGGGACTTAACAAAATGCCTGGCGATGGTAGAATGTGAAAGAATGCTGGCCAAAGCTAGGGTTGAGGCTACAGAGATAACCACTAAGACCCAGCGACAGGCCTTTCTCAACACGGTGCTCCATGTGATGCAAGCCGAGGGCGATGATACAATGGAATAGGTAAAAATAAAGTTGGAGCTAAGCACCTGGGCATTAAGATACGGTCTTCAAGAGCGGGAGCTTCCAACAAGTACAGGAATAACTAAAGAGCAACAATTCTACTACCTGCACTGTACTGGCCTTTCCACTGCGGAGCTCAAGGAGTTGGGTTTTCAGGAGCAGGAGCGGCCACCGCCACCACCACCACCAGTCATTCCTCCTGTGGTAGAGTGAAACGTCGAAGAGGGCCCGGACTTCGAGTAAGATGATGACAAAGAGCCGCAAAGGATGCCGAGTCCGCCTCAACCCGAGATCCCACAGGAGGAACTTGCCGATGCCGAGCTACTTGAACACATAATTGCAGCAAGGAGAAGGAGGCAAGAGTTAGCAGAGGAGGCCCAATGCCGAGCACACATACTTGCACGACAACTCCTTGAGGAGCCCATGCCACTGAGATATGATACATGTCCTGTAGATTGGCCCCAAGAGTTGGTCATCTAGCGCCAAAGAGAGCTACTTAAGAGGCCATTCGAGCTTTCATTCGCTTTTCCATGCTCCCTGGACCGGGCCCTACCTTTAGGAGTCGTAGCCAAGATCAAAGATCTGGCTAACGAACTCGCAAACAGATGGATGGAAGAAAGAAGCATGATAATGACTACGTGGAGACAAGAGCCACGAGAATACTGGGAAGACAAGGTCAGTCTGGTTCCCAAATCTATCCAAGGCTATGAGGCACAGCCAAAATGGCGGAGGAGGATTTGGGACACCAATTTTGATGCATGGACCGCATTTGTAGCTCCCTCCTCGAAGAGCGTAACGATCCCATCTACATGCCCTACCCCCGTAGGCATGGAGTGGATTTTGACAGAGATTTACATGGGGATTTTGACTTCCTGAAAATCTATAATGTAAATGCTAGAAGCCCAGAGGAGTGCTTAGTATTTAGGATAGAAGATATACTTCCCTCCATAAATTGTTTTCTTGTAGATTTCTCTTCCTGCCCCGATCCAGCATTCTTAACCACTTGTAATTACCTCCGACTTCTCAAATTCCTGCTACTCCAGAAACCTGCGGCAGAGGAAGTCCATCTCCCTCCACTCTTTTTTTATCTTAACCTAGGAATAGATAGTAGAACCATGACGAGGTTGATGATGCGCGCTACTCTCCTCCCTGCCTTCTTCTTAGAGCTATTAGAAAATATGAGTGACATCCGTTTTGCAAGGTGTAATCACCCCTTTTTATCCACCACTCCCCTAAGAGCTAGAGACGGTATTAAGGAATACCTACAAAGTCGCGCATTTTTATCACAATGCCTACGACCGCCCCGTGACTAAATAGGTGCCCCATCCCTTGCCCAATGTACTCTCTCTTATTCACAAAAAAAAAAAGGAGAAGAAGGAAAAAAAAAATGAGAAAGTGCTTGCAGTCTTCCTTCACTATTATGGTGCACCATACTCATCACTGCATCTAGAGTCCTCTCTAGCCCCTCCCCCACTTCACACTTAGGGCACATCAAGGGCAGGACTTTCAGACCTGTCACCCTGAGTTTTGCACCGCACCTCCAACGCTGCATGCACTGGGTCCTCAAGTGTGGGACATTACCAAGGGCTTGCCCAAGGTTAGACCCATCTCCCAGTTCCACTGGCACGGGCACCATGCACTACACAGTGAGATAGACACACCCCCTAGGAAGTGCACCACTTTTCTTGCAGGTTATGTTCATGCTTCAAGAACGGGCTGCTTGGTTGAAGGAGATCATCTAGTACATCCTCCAATGACAAGGAAATTTTCCAGGAGTTGGACGTGACCCCATTACTGACACTCCAGGAGCTTCGCTGCGAAGGCGTTCGGGGGGTTTCTCCAAAATAAATCCCTCCAATACCATCCTTCTAAGGGATTGCTTATTGTTTCAATCATTTCGGCTACTCAAAAGATGACCGGCTCCATAGGGGCGCCAGAACAGTGAGAAAGATGCCGAGACTCGTCAGGAAGCCTAAAGCACGCCAGAATCTCTCCCGATCATCGTCACCAAACTCCATCACCTCTCATTCACAAGCCTCAATGTCATCTACCCACCAGTTACACCTAGCAATAGCATCATCTCTCCCACTACTTCCCACCACAGTGCCATGGGACTGGGACTCGTCTAGGAGGGGGGTAATGTTAACCCCAACACGAAGAAAGCAAAAGAAAGTGGAAAAGACGCAGGGCAAAGGCAGAAAAAATGTAGCCCGTCTGAAGAAAGAAGAGGAAAAAAGACCAAAAGCGCAAGGGCAACCTTAAAAGTCCAAGGCAAATGCAAAAGGGGAAATGTGCATTTTAAAATAAAAAGCGCACCTTGAAATCTTGTAAAAGATTGCCGGGCTCTCACCCGTGCAATTTGTAAATGTAGACAGGTGGTGGAAAGGAAGCTAGGAAGATAGAAGGACAATGAGAAAAGGGGCCTAGGCTAATGGCCGGCCATGTAAAAAAAGGGAAAAGGGGATGACCGCCCAAAAGGGATTTAGGGTTTTGTATATAAAGTTGAAAAGTGAATGAAAAGCTCATTCTTGTGTGTGGCAAAATCTTCTTCTCCTTCTCCTCTTGTTTTTTGCCTTCTTGCTTATGCTTGAGAAAGGGATTGAGAGAGTGTGAGGGAGTGGGGGAGTGATTTTGTGAGAGTGAGGGATCTTGGAGAAGAAGCTCTCCATCTTCTCTCTTCATCTTCTCCTCCTCTCTTCTATTCTCTTGTCTCGCGAGTGGCTATGGAGGATGAAGCTCATGGGAGACGGATTGAGGTTGCTTGAGCTTGCCTCAAGGATCACAGAGCTACCGGTGTGCAAGAGAGAGGAGGGCACTCGATCGAGCATCAAGGTAAGCTCACTACACCCGTAAGGTAGGCATTGTGCATCAGCTATGTGAGAGGTAGCCATGGCTGCTCGGTTCGAAACACTTGAGCAATAAGTGGTCCGTAGGTCTCGGGGTAGAGCTTGAAGCTCCCCTACAACCTCCAACACGTATGAACGTTGCAAGCTGGTACGAGCTGAAAATGGTCCACGCAAAATCACATCCAAATGGAATGCGGCGGTTCTTAGTTTTCTATGAGTTGCCATATTGGACCCACTTATAGGTCAACCACTTGTTGGATCCCACTTATAGGTCAACCACTTTTTGGATCCCATGCATATTTTCAAGAATGTGGGTAGCTTGTTATGGGACCACATCACAGGAAAGAGAGACACTATAGGGGCACGAATGGATTTGAAGGAGGTAGGTAAGATGAAGGCGCTTTGGCCGCAGTCGAGTGCTGATGGTCGCGTGCAGCTTCCTCGCACTCCTTGGGTTTTGTCCACTAAAGAAGAGCGCATTGTGAAGCAAGTAATCAAGTCTATCCGCACTCCGACGGGTATGATGCATTCTCTCAGGTCCGCATTTTCTAAAGACGACCAATTATCAGGGCTAAAATCCCATGACTGGCATAAGATATGTCAGGTTTGTACTACAAATGAATTGTAATTAGCGTGGACATTTTGCTATTTGGAATGTAGCCATTATTCATAATGCTTTCTCATTTGTGGCAGTTTGTACTACCGATCGCGATCGCAGGATGTCTTACTCTAGAAATACGTGGGGCCATTTTCAAGTTGGCGACTTTGGTGCAATGGATCTCACAGAAGGAGATTAAAACATCCTCTATTGAATCCTCGAGGCGGGGAGCAGTGGAGACGGTCTGTCTCTTTGAGAAATACCTACCCACCAGCATGCTCACAATACAGGTCCACCTTCTTGTGCATCTTGTGGATGAAGTGGAGATTGCTGGACCTGTCCATACGGGATGGATGTTCTTCTTGGAGCACTTCATGAAAACCCTGAAAGGCTTTGTGTGACAACGAGCTCGGCCAGAAGGTAACATGGCCGAAGGTTGGTTGGTGTCTGAGGCGCTAGTGCATATTTCACAATGGCTACCAACGGTGGAACCAAACAATGAAATGCTATGGTCGCTGAAGGACGATGATAGACTGACTGGAGATGTGGTGGTTGGAAATGGGGTAGAAAAAAGAATGGATGCCTCAATGGAAGAGAAGGTGAATCACTTTTATATGTTGCACCATGCCTCTATAGAGACGTGGCTCGCCATGTACCAGATTGCTAGGCAAGATCGAGAGGAAGCGCGAGCTGAATTCTGACGTAGTACGCATTATCGACCGATTCGATATCCCGAAGGCATGGAGGAGATGCCGCGGTTTATGTCAATGCGATGGCTACATGGAGCCTTGACCACAGCGTCTCGCAAAGGGACAGAGGTCTCAATGGAGGAGTTGGAATTCTTGAGGGGATGTAGTCCAAAGGTGATGAGGGGTTTAGAATCTGTCGTATCTAAATTTTATATAAGACATCTAATTTGAGTGTTTCAATGTACAGTACAAAATATATAGTGCAGCGTGGTCGCGCGGATGACATTTTTGCGTGGAGCGTATTGACAAAATGCGCTCTACAATGGACTGTGGTGTCATCACAAAGTTCGAGCAAGAGAGTCGGTGACGAGCAACAGATCCAAACACGGTTGTGGATGAGATGGAGTATTTTGGAAACTTGCAAAGTATTGTTACGGTGGATTACCATAGCTTCTCCACGATACTATTCGATGTGCAGTGGTTCAAACTGGTACTTGGAGGAGTTGGAGCAACAGTTCGACAAGGTCCATTTGGATTTCTCAAAATAGATTCCAAAAAAAAAGGACGGATTTGTGCGACACCTTTGTGTTGCCGGCCCATTGTGAATAGGTGCATGGACTCATTTGCTTGCTAATTGTATTACGACATGGTTTATGTCACAATGGTTTGAACTCTCTTGTACATGTTTGTGAACAGGTAATCTTCTATCCAAACCCCTGACAATCTCGATGGTGGTATGTTATACCTTCAACTCCCCAATGTGCGAGAGTATATGATCAAAGAGATGTTCCGAGTATAAATGAAGATAATATGCAAATAGAGGAGTCGATATTGCAAGGGGTGGAGGCCGTCGAAAGCTTGGAGCCAACATCGACTAACAATGATGCAAATACAAGAGTCCAAGAATTCTTTGAGAACGAGGCGGACTCATTCTTTTGTGGTGACATGTCTATTGACCTTCCAGTGTATGCGGAGTTGTGTTAGGAGATTAACATGGGACCATAGGATACTTCATACTTGGAGCGTCCACTTACTCAATTCGTTGACCAATCACTTATAAGGGTACATAAGATATGCATTTTAAGTGAGATTTTTTTTAAATGATTTATATTACTGTGCTTTGTATGATTTAAATTGATTATTCCAATATCATTTTTTATCTGTGCAAGTGACATTTTTAGGATGAGTCAAGGGATGAGCGATAAGGAGTTATAAGATATCTTCGCACGCATGTCTCCAGACCAGATCGCCAGATTCAAAGAGATGGCAGACCAAGAGCTGTCTCGATCTTCGTCAGGGCGCTCTGCTAGATCTGCTTCAGCGCAATCGGATGCTTCGACTTTGAGCAGACGATCTCGATGCTCACGACTTGGACTAGAGGGAGGGAAAGCATCGGAATTAGGGGGATGCTGCAGAGATACAGAGGCAGTGAGCTCGCGGTCAACACGGGATACATGTGTGACTCCTCGCTCTCGTGGCTCAAGTGGATACTGTGGAGACACGGACATGGTGTCTCTGTCTCGTTGTTCAACTGGAACTGCATCACCTCTAGGATTTGTCACACCTGTGGGGACGTCTACTCCAGTTACTTCGGCTTTTGCGCAAGCCGTCAGCAAGCAGGTGGCATCCCTGTGGATGCCACTTCAAGAGAGATTACCCCCGTTGGTACACCGGATGCAGAGGGGTCTCCTAGATATGCCCAAGAGTGTGGACGCAGATGGGAGAGGACCCATCTTAGGCAGACTCCTAGGGGTTATGGATATCTAGTCGATAGTAGGTCAGGAGCCATCATCATCAATGATGAGGGGAGGAGGGTGATGGCTCGCATGAGAGAGTTGTGCCAACAAGTTTTTCGGCATAACGTCTTGGATCATTGGAAGAACATACTCGAGGGGAGCGAGGACTACATAGTAGTATCCTTGCACAAGGAGTTTCTGGTGCTAGCCGTGGTAGATAAATTCTCTACTGGCTAGATGATGGATTGCATGCGTACATACATGTCACATAGACAATTCGACGCACGCAAGGCAATCAAGAGTGGGGCTGCAAAGCCCGAGTAGTTAGATGTAGATGACTGGCACCGACTAAGGGAGGATGCTACAATTTCTCCAGGACGTTGGAGTCAGCAGCGCGAGGCGGCGAGGGCACGACTAGAGGCCGGAGTGGTCCATCATCTTGGAAGTGGCGGCCACATGAAATATTTAGATGACTTTGTAAGTTTTTCTTTTGTTTTGCTTGGTTATTTTTTAAAAATATTCTTTGTACTGACAATCATGTTTCTAACAGTTAGCATTTTGTTTTCTTTGCAACACTCCGTTACAAATCATGATCTGACTGTCCTTGAGACTTGATATGCAGAGAGACATGGTCTTAGGGCATTGATCGACCATTGTATAGACGCGGCGGCCTTGTAAGTCACTCATCTTTCTTGTCCGTAGTTACCATGAGATATTTGAATGCATTATTGTATGGTGGATTGAAGTGTTGTTTCTTTTTCTGCAAAGTCCATTTGATGCTCCTTTGCGGCGGGACGAGCTTTCAGGAGACGAGAATGCGTAGCTCGCCCTTGGATCCCTGGAGCTCACACACCTTTATTTTTGAGTCGCCTGATCTATGTAGACATTTTCTATGTATTAGTGATATCCTGTCATGATTGTACCAATCGATTTTTATGCGATCATGTATTTATTTCATGTATTAGTTTTATGATTTTAGTATACATTGTTTTTGTTTGCAAGCGCATTGTACATAGTAGTACAAGAACTATTTTGTATGGTTCTAATAAAGCACATAGTGCTATATGTGCAAGCTGCCCTGCCACAATTTTTTTTTCCCTATTACTGTCGCTATTAGCATCGCAAATTTTACTGCTCATTGCTATGCACGTCACAAACTGTCGCTATCAGCGTCGGTATTGGCATCGCTATCAATGTCGCATTGCTATGCACATCACAAACCGTCGCTATCAACGTCGGTATTGGCGTCGCTATCAACGTCGCAAATGCGACTCTAATAGCGTTGCTGATAGCAATGCCAATATCGACTGTTCTATGGCGTCGCCAATAACGACGCTTTTTACGACGACGGGGGAAAATTTTATTGTTTGCATTTTCATCGCTTTAAACGTCAGTATAAGGCCTATATCTTGTAGTGAGAGCATGTGTCAAAATATAATAAAATTTTGGTAGCATTTTGGATATATTTTGGAATTTGAACCAAAAAGTAGCTCATAAAACACTATTAAAACTCAACCATGAGCCATCAATCTATCAGATATATGCATACAGATATATTTGTATTAGGAAATATATCATGTCAAGCAATCCAAAACTGATCACAAACCATCCATCTATCATCAATGCAAGGGAGGTTGGTTGAGGGATCGCTTCAAAACTTATATCATTGAACAAATCTCCACATTTGAGAATCCAAAAAATCATTAAAATCTCACTTAAACCTCAACAAAGGCTGCATTTCAATCAAGATTGTCTCAATAATAATATGCTAGAATCAACATACATAGGGCTATCCATAGTGTTGTATAAGCATCATAGTCCACATATACATGACAACTAAGCCCAAAACACTTGTGACAATGACTCCACAATGGATAGTAGCAAAGCAAGCAAGTGGCATCAACAAACAAGAACAAAATATCTAACAAATCTTCAATCTCAAGTCAAAAGCAGTCTAAGTACCAAAAGACACTGCTATATGTCAATAATCACCAAGAAAAACATAAAGTGACAAACAATCTTTGAAAAAGCCTCAAAGCTATAAAGTAAACTCCCACTCACTTGGAAACTCCCACTAAAATCTATGAGCAAGGTGGTCACAAGCTCAACTCAATCATACAAGGAGAAGATTGTGTGATCACAACTATGTGTGATTTAAGAGGAGTGTCCGGAACCCACAAAATCAATCTCCCACTTAGACATAGACTAGTGCATCATCTTGCATACACATAGCTCTCAATCACTGGCTATAAGAGCATGTCAAGATAGGTGCTCAATATCAAAATCATCAGCCCCATTTGAGCGTAAATAAGCTCTTGCAAATCTTTACACAATTTGCAAAATGAGAAGCAAAATTAGCGTGCAGTCTAAAGCAAATAACTCAAAAGCTACTGAGAATTTGGAAAAAACTTTCTTCAACAAAGTTCTAGAGCACAAAAAAATGCCTAGACATGAAAAGAACCAACATAAATGGTTACCTTTCAATAGCTCATAATTGATCTTCAAAATTTGTAACCTGTAAACTTAATTTGCAACGTATCTAAAAATTTGCAACGTATCTAAAAATTAGTGAGAAATTTGGCAAACCATTGCTCTAAAAGTTGTGGAGCACAAATAAATGGTCAAGGTTCATGGGAATTGCAACAAAATCAGCTCTATATTCTAAGATATCTTTGTTGCAAAAAAAAAAACAAATATTTGTTGCTCTCAAACATGACATAGCTTTGATGCCACGATGAAGAGTGTACATGTGCAAAAGCATGCATGTGTATATGATGAGAGAGAGAGAGAGAGAGAGAGAGAGAGAGAGAGAGAGAGAGAGAGAGAGAGAGAGAGAGAGAGAGAGAGAAAGAGAGGCAAAGAGATGAATGGTGTGGGTAGGGGTGAGCCTTGCCTTCCAAGATTCTCCTTTCTCACTAACAAGGTAACTAGTCACTTAGGATTAGTGAGTGGCTAAAGTATATATTTGTACACTTGGGGTTAGTGAACTAGTGATGGGCATTGGCTATCAATAACATGGCCAAAATCCCAACACATCCTTGAAAAAAATCATGTAAACAACCTCTTCATTGACTAGTCAATATGTAGAGTATCTACAAAGTGGTATGGAGCTACCCATCTCATTTGCATCTATGAACATATCTTTCCTCTATGCTTTAAATAGATTCTTTTCTCAGCAAAATTCATGGTGGTAGTGTCACAAAGTAATTTGTGCAAGTGTTAAGAAGCACCGTGCCTATGGTTGAGAGAGAGAGAGGAGAAAAGAGAGGATATGAGACCACTTTACACTTTAATTGATGATGGAAAATTGGAAAAATATGTGTTTGCAAAAGACATGATGGAAAACTAGATAAAGGTGTCAGTAAAGTGATAAAAAAAACTGGGTAAAAATGTTGTTGATGAGGCTTAGTAGCAAAAGTAGATAGATAAAAATGGGCAAAAGTGGGTAAAAAAGCTTCTCCAAAGCTCATCAATGTGAGGTTCCAGATACTATGATGCTTGAGGCCCTAGGATCAAGCGTCCTTTTGAAAAATTAGCTTTTTTCTCTCTTGAGATAGATGATAACTTGATCATGGAGAGTATACAATTGCAATGCCATTCTACACACCACAATCTCAATCTTTACTTCACTTTCATACTTTTTCAAACTTATGTTATGTTGAAAACACATCAACTCCACAGCAATCTTAGGTCATTCAATCTAGAATAATTGGCAATAAGTAGTGTGAGATGATAAAACTTGATGGATCTCTTTGATGTTGTCAGGACAACGGTCCTGAGAAGTCAGTCTTAGTCTACGAGATGAGGGCAAGGTGGACATGGTCCGGATGGCTATGAGCCCAGAGCCCAGTGTGGACTAGGAGACCTATATAAGGGCATGGAAGGGTGGAGACTAGTATTGCCCATTACCCTTGGCCTCTCACCAATATCAAAGCTAAATTGAGAGTCATGAAAGTAACCATTCAATAAAATGTTTACAAAAGTGGCGTTTTTGTGGATCTGCTTGTTGTGAAGGACACCAAAAACAATGTTCTACATCTTTTTGCATCTCACGCACATCAACTAATTCTGCACCGTTTGGGATATATCTGTGTTTTTCTGCACAACCACGGGAAGAAGGAAGAGCTTACGATATGAAGCAACAATGAGTCTTGGAGGTGCTCAGAGAGAAGGCTTCCTTTCTCTCTTCCTCTGTTATCAGGGATCCCCAGTTTTGCCAAGGACTTCATGGAAGTGAGGCAGTGACGTCAAGCTACTTCGATGGTGACGATGTATGACATTGCGGATTTTAAGTTCTAAGATGAGAAGCCGTGGCATGTTCCCTTCATGATCTCTCATGCATAGCTTCATGCATGTGCATGCAAGATATGCATATGCATGCAAGGCATGTATGTGCAAACTTAGACAATCGCATGCACAGCATGCACACATCAACGGTTGGCATGCAAGTCATGATATACAAGCATGCATGGCATGCAATGCATGATATACAAAAATGCATGCCATTCATGTGTAGCTTTTGATATACTTTGCAAGCATGCAAAGTGATTTCGCATGACATGAAAGGCATGTGATGCATGGCACGATCATGTTTAAGCAAGTTGTTTGATGTGAAATCTTCATGGTTTTGAATCACGTATTCAAAGGAGCAATTTGATGACAATTTCTTGGTCATTGTTGAGCGATGCATTTTGATTCAAATATTTTGGAGCGGATTCATGGATCTCGGATAGCAAATCAGTGATTTACTTCGCTCTCAAGTGGCAATGTGTTTGATGGAAAAGCCAATTTTTGCCAAGATTAGGGACCTACGAGGTTGCTTCTGTCCATTATGTAATCATGCATGGCATGGTTATTTATAGCAATGTGTACAACATATTGTAGTCTTTGACGGATGAGGTACAAGAGTTTATACTTCTATTTTGAGAATTGTCTATGTTTTTCTTCTGTTGCAGGTCTCTATGAGTAGATCATACATCGATTTTTCTTGCCATGTCTTCTATAATGATGGTGTTTATATCTCCAAAAGATTTTTTAATGGCTTCTTGGCATATGGATACGATCCATCCAGATTAGGCATCATTTTTATTGAGTGTTTGTTCTTCTCATATATGGACCTTAGTTATGGCACTTGCTTTATGACGATTATACGTCATAGATATGGACATATTGATGCTGATTTGTTATATGTATTTATACATCTATGGCAAAGTTTATGTTTATGATTTGTCAATAAGCATATCTTTATGTCTATGCTACGAGCATAAGACTCTCTCCTCTTATCTTGGGGGAGATACACCGTTTTTTTAATGCTATGAGCGAAGGAGTCTTCCTCTTGTTGATGAAGATATATCATCAACACCATTATCTATACGGCTATTATGAGCCGTGGCATTTTTTTAAATGGTTATGCACTGCAACAACTTCTATACATGCTTTATGCCATATGATGGTATCAAGTAAAGATCTATGCATTTCATTTGGTGTTTTGATCAATAGATATGCTCTAGTCTATGAGGCTAGAGTCCTATGTAATCACTCAGGGTTAGTGTGTCGGTGATGATGTAGTGACTCATTTTGGTGGTATTTACCATAGCAAAGTAACACTACACCATCAAACCTATGAGTGGATATGAAAGGTATATACACTTTAGTGGTACGTTGTCTGATAATGACAACAAGCAACTAGACATTGTATCCGCACAGAAACCGGCAGATACGGGAATGGATACCCTCAAAATATATCGTGCCATAGCACTGCACAACAGACTACCATCACACACATAAGATGAAAGACCATCAAATAGAATAACATAGCAACAACATCATCATCATCGTATATATCAGAAGATAGATACAAAGCTCCGCACCATAGTGCGCTCCCACAAGAGTGCAACCACACAATATATATCTCCCTCACAAGGGATGCCAATAGGCATCGGGAATGCCAACAGATATGGGATACAAACGGGTACACTCCTAGGACAACTGCTTGGATCCCCAAGGACACACTGATCACACCGCACATGCGGTCTGCGATGTTGCGGCAAATGCCGTAACACTTGGCATGCACGGTGGACTGTGCGAACCCACAACAGGAACACCCAAACTCAGCAATAGCAAAAGGCAACCACTACAGTGGTTGTGAAGCAGTAGAAGTAGAAGACACAGGAACAGACTCGGAGACTGGAGTTAAAGTAGTAGGCGAGGCCTACAAAGCCATCGTTGCCGCAGGAATTGGCACCTAGTCCACCGCCGCAAGACCGGTCTGACTCCTTTGTTCTGTGCACAACTCAAGATCCTTTGGCCATGCCGATCTGCTCCACAAAATCCTGAACACCCGCAGCACGCTGCTGCTCATTAGGCTCCACCAAAATAGTGTAACTTGTCTGGAGAGGTTTCAATGGGGCAAAGAGAGACTGGGAGGTATAAAAATGTTGCTAGAAAGAATCAGCATCATTCCATCAGGGTGGGCATGGAGGTAAAGTCAAGGCAAAATTGTGACAGCACAGCGCCAGCCAAAAGCATACTCTCTGCGAATCATTTCCTTCTACCGTTGCACTGTCATCCGCAGTCGCCGACGTTGGTCCCGAAGAGTATCACACTCCCCAAAATGCGGGCCATCTCTGCAGTAGACATATCTTCATCTGCTACACCGTCATCCGCAGTTGCTGACGCTGATCCCGAAGAGTATCACACTCCCACAAAATGTGGGCCAATTCCGCAACAAACATATCTTCATGCAAAATTGATGACGGCCCCGCCGACTCGACCACAGCCTTACCAGCTGCAGAGCCTAATGGAAGCTCATTATCTAGTGGGCCCATATCTTCCTGGTGTACTACAGAGAACCCTGTCCAAACAGCCTCCCGCCACCCAGCTAACTGCTCCCGCCAGTGTTGGTGCAACCTCCATCTTCAAGGCTAACACTAAGCCCTCTAAGTCCTCCATGTTGACCAAGACATCTTCTGTATGAAGTAAATATGCCGCAAGGGCATCAGAGGTGCCACGGCGAAGCAATTCATCAATACTGGAGTAAACGTACTCCTCGTACTGGTCTTGTACTACAGCAAACTAGGTCTGCGCCCTCCAAGCCCGTTCCTCCAATCCCTGCACTTGTGCCCGAAATTGATATGCCTCTGCCTTGAACGCCTGAATCCTCTCAGCATATGCACTTGATTGCGGTCTTTGGCGCAAGAACTCACTGACCATTTGTAAAAACCAAGCACAACTGTCAACATGCTCCGGCTACACTGTGTAATCCGGAGAAGACCAAGGAAAAACAATAGTGATCACCAGAGTAGATTTAGTAAGCACACTAGGAAGAGCAATCAAAACCTCAGTGCCGGTATAGACACCGCACTGACATCGAGAACTGCAACAGATTGCTGAGGTTGCACTACCACATCAGGTAGCCTTTGTAGCATATTGAAGCTCCATTGTTCCAAGGGCACTAAACCACCCGTAGTAGCAACAGTCATAGTAGCAGCTACAGAGACCGTCGAGGTCGCCAAACCTAAAGACGTCAAGAAAACATAAGTAACTGCAACAACAAGGGAGGAAACCGCACCTAGAGAGGGCACACTTGACCGCAACTCCCCCATGGATGTGCGCTTGTGAGGATTGCGAGGAATAGGCCGAGAAGAAGAAGCTGATGCAGTCGCGCACAAACCCTCAGAAACTATAGATGAGGGGCGCGACATCCCAACCGACCCATCTGAAAACAAAACTTGTAAATTTTGGCTGACTTTGGTGGTTATCGCTACATTTTTTGCCAACTACGCCAATACCGTCTCAGCTTCAGCATGAAGGCGATCGTGAAATACACGGGCCCAAGCTACAGGCTCCGACTGCGCCAACCGCAACATGGCACACACCCAAACTAACAAAGTATAGGTCTTCGCCTGCAGCCAAAGTGCATCAATAAACCATCGATAGCATTCTCGAAGAGAAACATTTCTACAGTTTGACAACAGTTATATTCACTGCCAACTCGAGGGCAAACTCCTGCTCCATCTCCGCAGGTGTACTTGGATATTTGGCACATGCAACCTGTCAATCGACAACAATAAACGATCAAATATCAACTATTCAGTGAGCTTAATCTGCCGATTGCCCACAAAGACAGTATCTCCCCACATAAGATTCGCTAGAATAGACTATGCATGCGGATGGACGATAACATCGCCCCAAGAGATGGCAGTAAAACCTTGCAACTGCATCATAGAGAGCCAAGTTGCCACCTCAGGATGCTCAGGAAAGGCCAAGGGAGTAAGAAACACGAACTACAGTGGGCTAGCAGTCATGGCGACGAGACCACAAATCAACAAAGCAAGGAAGGCACAAAAGCACACGTAAGATCGCCAAGGCAGTAAGGAGAGATAGAATAAAACCCAACAAAATAGCTCCCACATAAGCAAAGGTAGAAATGCCTCGAGTTGGGGATCATGTTGATATTCACGGGATCGTATGCAATGAGTAGGTATGAGAGCCTTTGTGGAAGGCAGTTGCCACAAAGAACACATTAAAAAGGGTATCGTCGCAAACGAAGCGAAAAAGGACACGTCAAAAAATCATTGGTCTTATAATGCCGCAACATTTACGAGACTAGAGAGCACCGCACCCTGCAAATCTATCAATGTAAAAGACGTTGGACCAGCCTCCGCAAAAACCCAAAATGGACCTGACCACCGCAGCTTCAATTTTCCTTTAATCTTGCCATGCTTCGAATGAAAGACCAAAACCAGATCCCCACACTGAAATTTGTGGCGTCGAGAATGACTATCGACCCAATGCTTTCTGTGTCTCTGTAGTACTTGCATTAAATAGAAAGAACGCCAATGGGACTCCTCTAGTTGAGCTAGCACATCCAATCGGTATACCACAGAATCCTTCGATAGAAACCTCTCTGCCACCGCAATCCTATAACTTGGCAACACACCAGAGTAATAGCTTCCATTCCAAAAAGCCATCTTGAAAGGTGTCAAACCCGTAGCCACTTTAAAAGTTGTGCAGTACGCCCAAAGTGACGAAAAATGTTTCTCGTCCCAATCACTATGGTGAAGATTAACAAGTTTGGTCAGCATTGACACAATTTGTTTATTCAAAGATTCCACCAATCCATTTGCTTGCGGATAATAAGGAGAGGACTTGAGATGTTGAATTTGAAAGGGAGAGAATGATCGAAGCTTGGACTCGAGAGCTATGGTGGGAGAGCAAGAGCAATAAAGAGAGAGACGAGAAATAGGAACTCCAACAGTCACAATGTGTGATGGGGCCTTCCTTTATTCAAATTGTCACTGAAATAATAAAGAATAAAGTGACAATGACAGGCGCCCGCCACCTGCAGTGTGCAGTGGCGGTGACTATCAGTGTAGTAATACATGGGCGGCTAGGCGGAGGTGTCTTTACCCCCAACAACCTCCCACTTAAAGGCGAATCTACCCTACCGAGGAGTGAAAAGAAAAAGAAAAAATATAGTACAACATGTACGCATATACAACAGGATGAGGAAAGACCTCATCTCATCCCACGCCCATCAACCTCCTGAGGAAGGCATTGACAAGATCAACAGACTTGTCCTCAACGATCCCACATATGAAGTGATACCTCACCTCAATGTGTTTCGTCTTCACATGGAAGACCGGATTCTTAGCTAACTAAATAGCACTCATAGAATTCGAATGCAGTGTAGGGATAGCATCAATACCAAGGTCAGCAACCAAATGACCCAACCAAATGGCCTCCTTGCAAGCCTTAGTGGCTGCAACATACTCGGCCTTTGTAGTAGAAAGGGCCATGCATTTCTGCACCCTAGACATCCAAGAAACAGCACCTCCAGCATATATGAATAAATAGCCGGAAGTGGACTTCCTACTATCTGCATATCCTACATAATCAGAGTTAGTGTACCCCACAACTTCTGTATCTTGGCTGCCATAGCATATGCACATATCTGCAGTGCCCTTCAAGTACCTCATGATACCCTTCATGGCATCCCAATGCTTCTTGCCAGGCGTAGCCATATAGCGTGCCACAACACCAACTGCAAAGGAAATATCTAGACGAGTGGCTATCATGGCATACATAAGACTGCCCATTGCGGATGCATAGGGAATCTTGGCCATCTTGGCCCTCTACTCATCTGTCTGCAGACATCAACCTATGATACCTTCACATAAGAAGGCAATGGACAGCTAATAGGCTTTACGTCCTGCATGTGGAAGAGCTCAAGGACTTTATGAATGTACTCCCTTTGTAAACAAGTAAAGGAGTCCCTAATACCTGTCGCTTCTAATGTGCATACCAAGTATATGAGTGGCCTGTCCCAGATCTTTCATATCAAAGCTCTTCTTGAACTTAGCCTTAAGAGCATCTAGCTCATCATGAGCTTTCCTTGCCACCATCAGCATATCATCCACATAGAGTACCAAAATCAGTAAAGAACCATCACGAGCTTTCTTCGTGTAAAGACACCGATCCATAGCACTCCTGTTGTAGCCATGTGACTGCATAAAGGTATCAAACTTATGATACCACTCCCTAGGTGCCTGTTTCAAGCCATAAAGACTTTTCTTCAATTTGTACACTAGGTGCTCCCTGCCAAGTTCTGCAAAGCCCTTAGGCTGCTCCATATAAATCTCATCATGCAAGTCCCCATGTAAGAAAGTCATCTTGACATCCATCTGGTATAAATCCAAGTCAAGCTGAGCAACCAAATCCAAGACTAAGCGCAGGATGGTCATCTTAACCACATAAGAAAAGACCTCATCAAAGTCCACACCATGCTCCTGCTTAAAATCCTTTGCTACCAATCTAGCCTTGTATGCCAGCTTGGGGTGTCCAAGGGTACTTTTCAGCTTGTACACCCACTTGAATGGCAAAGCCTTCTTTCCCATAGGCAAGGAAACCAAATCCCAAGTGTCATTCTTATGCAAGGAGTCTATCTCAGACTCTATAGCCCTCTCCCAGGAGTGACTGCCACCCCTACACATAGCCTCATCATAAGTGAAAGGCTCGCCTGCATCTGTAACCAAGACATAATGCATCGAGGGATGAAATCTATCACGTGGACGTCTGTCTCTAGTAGACCAGGCTCTACTGCCTGTCCAACACCCTGACCATGAATATTTGCTGCAACTGTAGGCTGTCCAACTGGGTGTGCGGGAGCTCTCGGCTCCTCCTGAAATATGACCCTGCAAATCTCAACAACTCTCACAGGCTGCGGATGCATCTTGTCTTCATGGAAGACTACATCATGACTGCGGATGACTTTCTGCACTTGCGGATCCCAAAGATGGTAACCCATCTCTCTTGCATCCCCATAACCAAGGAAAATGCATTTGACACTCTTAGGATCTAGCTTACTTCTCTTGTCCCTGGGCACATGGCAAAATGCCTCACATCCAAAGACACGAAGATGCACATAAGGGGGAGGTTTTCCAGTCTATATCTCCTCTGCAACCTAGAAATCCAAACCACTAGAAGGTGATCTGTTTATGACATGCACAGCTGTACTAACTGCCTCAGTCCAAAAGCTTTGTGGTAGGCCTGTGTGGCTAAGCATACTACGTACACGCTCCTGGATGGTTCTATTCATCCGCTTAGTTAAACCATTCTAGGGGGGTGTAGGGGATGGTCAACTGACGCTTAATACCCCTCTCATCACATAACTACTCAAAAGCACGTGAGACATACTCACCCCCATTATCTGTCCTTAGGCATTTTAGTCTATACCTAGACTGGTTCTCAACCAATGCAAGCCATCTCTGAAACTCAGCCAAGATATCAGATTTCAGCTTAATGAGATAATCCCAAAATTTCCATGAAAAATCATCTATGAACGTAACAAAATACTTTGCACCACCCATAGACTGACAAGGCATGGGCCCACAGACATCCGAATGTACCAATGCCAAGGGCTCACTCATGCGTGGCCTACCTGACTTTTTATGCATAGACCTAGTCTCCCTGTCATAAAGACAATGCTCACATGAATCAAAACATGCATAATCAAGGGGCGGTAAGTACTACAAACCAGAAAGCATTTTCATTCCCTTCAAAGGCATATGCCCAAACAGGCAATGCCAAAGAGATACATGTGGGATAGAACCCACAGACAAAACATGATCAAGGGAAGAAGCTAATACAATCAAGGGATAGAGGCTGCAAGCCTTGGCACCTCTCGCAATCACAAATTTGCCACAAGTGATCTTCCATGCAAAGTCTCCAAAAGATACATGATAACCTGCATCATCAAGCTACCTAGTTGACATGAGACTACGTGTCAAAGAAGGTACATGACGTACATCTTGCATAACAAAACTACTGCGAGAAGGAAACTACAGCCTAATATCACCAATGCCCACAATATCAAGAGAGCTGTCATCACCCAAGCGCACAGAACCCGAAACAGTATAGTATGAATAAAACCACTCTTGGCAAGGTGTCACATGAAAGGACGCACCTGAGTCCAAGATCCAACACTATTCATACATAGAGTGTGTCTCTGTCATCTGCGAAGCACTAGAAAAAGCTGCAAGGATATAATCATCATCATCAACATCCTTAGGCTGTATAACATTGATCTCTTCAATTTTAACACTGGACTTTGCAAGCACTATGCTGCGATAAGAAGATTTATCATGCACTTTGTCTTTCCCCTTATCTTTGCGCCTTTCATTGCGCATTTCATGGCATTGTGACCTAATATGGCCCTTTTTTCCACAATGGTGACAAGTAACATCTGCATACCTGCCATGGGATTTGCTACGTGACTTCCCACGAGACTTGGACCGAGATTTTTGAGAATCCCATCCACGGCCACCACTGCCATGCTTTCCATACCCATCATTCCTGCCTCTAACTGTCATAGCATGCGACACACGAGAGGCATCCAAATTCTTACGGTTAACCTCTTCTTGCAGAAGAGCACTCTCAACATTAGATAATTTCAAGGTAGTAGTAGAGGCACATAATGCAGTGCAAAATACATCCCATGACTCATTAAAAGTACCAAGCAAGAAAAGAGAAGTGACATCCTCTACAAAAGTGATGTCTTGCGAAGTCAAGTTCTTGATTATAGCATGAAACTGGCTCAAGTGAGCATACATAGTCACATTCTCCTTCATGCACAGATCCATAAGCTGCTTCAACCAATACATCTGACTCGCTGGACTTTTCTTGTCATAGAGATTCTTGATCTTATCCCACAACGGCCATGCACTCTGTTCTTCCTCAAAGACATTGTAATGAACCTATTTTGTGAGAGACAATACAATAGTGGACTTGCATAACTCATCAAGCTCAAGCCATTCCTCATCTGGCATAGTTGCAGGCGGATGCCCGCTCAACCTCAAAGGTTTGATCTATGATTTTTGTACCAAGACCTGCCAAATCTGGCTCTTCCAATAAGAGTAATTCGTACCATCAAGCTTAGTGATGTTGAAAATAGCATGATCAGTGGACGAACTCACCATAATGCAGGCTGGAAGACTGTAGATAGTTCAAAACTGCTTGCTGTTTACTACAGAAAATGACAAAAAAATCACCAAAATCGAGAAAAAATGGCGAGAAAAGTGAAACCAAAGCTGCTGCCCACTAAGTACTAATGAAAATACATCATTTTAGAAATTTTCAACATGAAAAATCCATGCCAATCTATACATATCTGCTTGTTATAATAAATTTTAGATTTTAGTAAAATAGAGCTAACAATGCCAAAATAGGATCCCAAGGCAATCAGATACTACCAAGACCAAATCCGGTATCATGTGAGCATAGCATAAGCATATGACGATCGATAAGCATGAATCCAACACCCAAGTATCTCATACAAACATCTACCGGTGAGTAGGTACACCCCCCCAATCAACGGGGCAAAGTGTTCCTGCCACTACCAAAACTTGACACAAGTAGGTGTCAATTCACAAAGATACGGATCCAAAACTAAGACTCAGCTCATAAGCATACAGTGAACCAACACATATAATGTATCATGCCAGAGGGTAAGAAATCCCAAAGTCTCAAGTATCTGTAACTGCTCAATGCATAAAAATACCGCCTGCTCAATGTCTGATAAGCATTCAAGAATGCTCCCACTAGCACAAAGGCCGTATGTACGAGCTCAAGAGCTAAAGCCAAGGCAAGACACAGTGCCAATGACATAAGTCCAAGACAATACATCAGTAGTACATCCCGAACATGTAAGCGGTAGAGCATCCGTATGTAACATCCATAAGCATGTAAGACATCAAATACATCCCAATCCAAACTCTGACAAGCCAAGTAACATCCAAGACTACTCGAGATAATCCAAAATGCATCCAAGGTAGAGCTTCAATGAGCACTCAAGCTCAACGTATGCATAGGGTGATCAACCGTGACATAAGCATCAAGCCGTAGGCAACGGGTATGCATAAACCCAAGGAGCATCAATGTCAAAGCATATGCCACTGTCAAGAACGAACCATGTCAATGAGTGCGTAATGTCAAAGCTCTTCCAAAAGCATCCGGAATGAAATCCTAGCTCGAAATCGTACCCCAAAGATCAATACTTCATGGCATATATCCAAGACATAGGCCGGAACCAATAGGCATAACCCAAAGCATGTAGAATAGCTTCAATTCGCTTTTATTACAGCCTGAAATGACTATTAAAATTTGAAAAATTTCAGTCCCAAATTAGTGCCACATGATTTCCAAACAATAGGCATACATTTTCTTAACATGTAGACATCATACATGACCAACCGGACATCAAATGACAATGCCAAGTAAGCATAAGCATCAAATGTTACTATAGTACTATTATAAATTGTTTGTGGACTATTATGATAGTCCCAAAACAGTACTAAATCAGCCCAGAAGCAATGTCAGTGCTTAGCCTTCAATACCAAGCATCAAAACATGTACAAATGCCTCAAATGAAGCTTGTGGAAGTGCCCAATGGCCTGGAGCTTGAGGAGAACCAGTGTGGAGCAGATGTAGAGCAGATTGAAAATAGATGCAAACAACGTGCTGCTATCCTGAGGGGCCGGCAACCCATGTGGCACACCTGTGGTGGAGTAGGGGCTCAAGTAGGTGCCCAAGGGAGCACACACCAAGCCTCAAGGGTTCTTAAGCATGGGCAATGAAGATATGAAGCAATGGAGCTTCAATGGTGGCTGCCCCAAACTGTTCACAGCCTGTGTGACCTGAGAACTGAAGTAAACCCTGAAAAAAACAATCAAATACCTCTAATGTAATGCCCTAAAGGTGTCCAACAATGCCGGGAAGGTGCTCGAGAAGCCGGAGAGTGACGGGAGCTCGAAGAAGTCGGATATGGCTGCCGCGAAGGAGACCCAATGCGAGTAGGGAGTCGATGGGAAGCTGAGAATGCCACGAACCAAGCTCAAGAGTCGAGAAGCTGAGCTCTGATACCAGTTGAAAGGGAGAGAAGGATCGAAGCTTGGACTCGAGAGCTATGGTGGGAGAGCAAGAGCAAGAAAAAGAGAGACAAGAAATGAGAACTTCAACAGTCACAATGTGTGATCGGGCCTTCCTTTATTCAAACTGTCACTAAAAGAATAAAGAATAAAGTGATGGTGACGGGCACTCACCACCTGCAGTATGCAATGGCGGTGACTGTCAGTGTAGTAATACAAGGGTGGCTAGGCGAAGGCGCCTTTATCCCCAACATAATCAAATAAAACAAGGTCATGTGGTGAATGACCTTATTGAGAAAATGCGCACCACGATCACTCACCAGCTTGACCGAACAGCCAAACTGAGTAAAAATATCTTGGTATAGACACCGCACCACTAAAACCACAGTGTTATACTACAAAGCCCAGGCGTCCACCCAAATCGTGCAATAATCCGTCGTCGTCAAAATGTATTTATTGGCATGTCCGAGCTGCAGTAAGTTTGAAAGAGCCAATAAAATCCAATCCCCATTTTTGGAAAGGCTCTAAGGGCAGAATGGGATGCATCAGTAAGTGGTCTTTGGATGAAGATTGTCCCGATCGTTGACAAACATCACAGCTTCATACAAACTTGTGCACAACTTTAAACACAGAAGGCTACCAAAGACCAGCCTGAAGAACTTTGCGAGCCGTGGCATTCCCGAAAAATGTCCTCCTATAGCACCCTCATGAGCTTCTTGGAGAACCACACGGTTATCTTGCTGTAAAACACACCGCAACAACGCATCCAAAGAATTGCAGTAATAAAGCTCCCCCAAAATAATCTCAAAAGAGCGACTGCATAGGGCCACGCGACAACACTAATCACGAGTAAGATGATTCGGCATAATCCCCATATCCAGAAAACAATACAATTCCTCATACCATGTCCAAGGAACATCCGCAAGTGGCAAACCAGAATGTTTTCCATCATCCATAGAAACACCAGAAATCGCAAACAAATCAGCGTCACAAAACAATAATTAACTCCACTAGCCGCTTCACTAGACTCAAGATGAGAAAGGTAACCTGCAATTGCACGATACTTGCCTGGTCTATGAATAACTTCGTACTCAAATTCCTGTAAAATAATAACCCATCGGGCCAACCATCCCGTAAGATTATGTTGCTGCACCAAATATAATAACGCGATCCACATGGAAATAAAACATACGACCCAGTAAATAGTGGCGGAATTTTTGACAGAATAAATCATGCCCAAACATTCGCGTTCAGTAACAGAATAATTCTTCTTAGCCAAAGACAAGCGACAACTAGCATAATACACAACGTGAAACCAGCCTACCTTCTAACTTTCTTACGTAAGTACCGTCTCAGCCACCACTGGCCACCGCACATCTTGTAAAGCCACTTGAACCTTCTTCCGACCGCGACGAATTGAAATGCGGTTGTGCTCCCAACTGTGATGAACACGAGCTTGCCGCAACCAGGGACGGCCGAACAATACATTATAATCCTCCTTGGCATCCTCCAATCTAACAACAACAAAAGACATAACAAAAAGAATCCCCGAAATTGCGATAACCACCCCTTTAATAAGCCCCAGCGGCCGATTACAACTGTGATGGGAAGCATCATCCTCAAGAGACTCTCTAGCCAACACTGCCTGAGCAATAACATTCTCCAACGGAGTATTAATCTTATCCACCGTAGCCAAATCCATATGAAGATCTTCCCGCAAACCTTTAAGAAAATAATCATTCTACACTTCTTGGACAGGATGTTGTGCGGAGGCACTCTTTATAAAACAACGAGTGAAAACCAACCGCATAATCCTCCACTTGATGACGTTTTTTCTGCTCCAACGGGAGCAATTTTTCCAAATTCTACCGCACATTCTGATAACCATTTAGCAGCCCATCCCGTAAGGTAGATTCAAATACACCCTCTTTCTACAAACTCGATCACCGGACCCAGAAGATTAAGCTCATAAACTTTATCAAACTGCCGAACATGAGCATCCGGGTCCTCCGAAGTACGGCCCCAGAATTTATGATATTTAACATGCAGTTGATGATGCACCATAACTGGAAGTAGCGGTAACTGCGAAATAGCAGGCACCGCAAGACGAGATGGAGAGGCGGAAAACAACTGATAAGTCGGAAGAGTAGCATCAAAATCCGTGATCACCAACTGTCTGCGCCCACGAGTAACCAGAGATGGCGAATAAGAAGAACGCTGAACAAGAGCATATTCATAGGGGGTACTTGTATGCTGCTCATCATCCGAACCAACATCAATAATAGAAGTAGTCCGCACCTCCGTAAACTGACGAACGATCCAGTATGAGGAACCTTCTCCACAAGGAGTTCTTGTGAACGCGTGTGCATTCATTCAAAAAATTTCCACAAAAACATCGTGATCGCCATGTGTATCCACACAAAACACGGCAGATACGGGAATGGATACCGCACAATAGACTACCATCACACACATAAGATGAAAGACCGTCAAACAAAATAACACAGCAACAGCATCATCATCATTGTATATATCAGAAGATAGATACAAAGTTCCGCACCATAGTGTGCTCCCACAAGAGTGCAACCGCACAAAATATATCTCCCTCACAAGGGATGCCAACAGACATCGGATACGAACGGGTACACTCCCAAGACAACCACCTGGATCTCCAAGGACACACTGACTGCACCACACATGCGGTCCGCGGTGTTGTGGCAAACACTGTAACAAACATTCTACATGTACGACATGGTTCTAGTCCTATAGTTTATCGATTAGGTTAGCATAAAATAGCTTTGATATGCTCTCCTCGTTGACTTTCATGCTTGAGAATATGCATGAGTTAGTGCACATGGCATCTATGAGATGTCTAAACTATGTATGATTATGCTTTGGAAACATGCAAGGCATGTCGGGAGCATAATTTCTACAATGCTCTCATGGAAATCAAGCATGCACGGCATATATATAGTTCAAAATATGTATATGTGGATCATGACGCATGCATGACATGACTATATGTGGCACGGCCATATCTGGATGATCTCATAGAGATCTAGAGTGCAATGCATGTTCGACACACATATTTGCACACAACATGCAAGGCATGGTCATTTTTCTTTCTCTTTTACTCTTTATGATCCATTGCTTACACGAAGCTATGGATTAGCATCTTTCTTATGCAGATGGCCATGAGCCATGCATCTTACAATCTCTCTACAAGACAAGTTGCACTCCAATTTTCTTCTCTTTGCACTTCTAGAAGTCAGTCAACCTCATAATGCCATACGATGATATTCATGTTAGTAGATGGTCAAGTGACAAATAGTTATGTGCTATCTGATTGCTAGCACTCTCTCTAAGAGTCTCTTTCACTTAGTGCAATTAGTTTTCACATGGGGTATAGTAAAGTATAGAGGTACTTCCTTACTAGCCATGATGAATAGATGGTACGTGGATTAGTACACCAATGTCTCCGATGAGGTTACAACATGCATATATCCTAGAAGGATGTGCTACAGATGTATTCTAAGAGAATTTCAAGAAAAACAATAGTGAATTCTGTCTCACCAAAGATAAGTGTATCCTAATAGGCTTACATGTCTATGTATCCTAAGAGGATTACACATAGGTCTATTCTAAGATAATAGAACACAAGAAGTGTCCTATAAGGATACTTTATTTTCTCATTTAGCTTACACTCTACTGATGAGATAGTAAGAGGGTGGCATATGATGTCACTCAAACCTCATGCCAATGACATATGATGTCACTAGATCTTGGATTATAGCTTCCCACAAACAGAGTGTTTTCTCACTCTTCAATATTGAAATCCTACACAGAGGTATCCTACGAGGATATGTTCACTCACTAGACTAGAGAAAGTAAGACGACTCGTCTCATAGAGGACATCTACTGCTAAAATTTAGCAATTTATATTATTAAATATGCTAACTAAATATATTGATCTTAGATCAGGACTTCCACTCTTAGAGGATCTAGATCAATATCAAGGAGTTCTATAGGGCTAGGACCTTTCTTTGATGATGCATGTACACTAGGTGGAATGGGACCCTAGTGTTCAGTAAGGAAGTGTCTAAGGCAGCATGAGAATTCACATGATGTCGACCATTGAGACTATTATTAAGATTTAGTCTCATTGTTTATGTTTGGCTAGCCACTAGAGCATAAGATGCACAATACATATGATGGTAAATTAGTAAGATAAGCTATGAGCTTATGTGTGTCTTCGACTATTACATTATGTCAATATGTAGATTTCCAGTCCAGAGCTATGAGCTTATGCTAACAAGCTTAAAGTTAAGAGTTAATGCAGAGTTTTTAACTCTTATGTAAGGTCCCATAGTTACGAATTATGAATGTTTGTACTCTCTCTACTATGAAATAAAGCTATGAGCTAGATCAGAGACTGTATTTTTCACTGTGATTAGCACAGTTATATATGTTGCTTAGACAATCACAGCTATGTCTAGGCAATTTTCATGATGGTTTTTGAGGACAAAAACTCTTCTCCAAGGGGGGAGTAATGTCAAGACAATGGTCCTGAGAAGTCAGTCTTAGTCTATGAGATGAGGGCAAGGCAAAGACGGACGGCTATGAGCCATGGGACATATGGCTAGGGGGGCAGTGTGGACTAGGAGTCCTATATAAGGGCATGGCAGGGCGGAGCAGGGTGGAGAGTAGTATTGCCCATTACCCTTGTCCTCTCAGATGGCAAGGCTTAAACTCCAAATACTATCTTCAAATAGTTCAATATTTGACTTCAAATAAGGTCTCATTAATCTTCAAAATCCAATGTCCACCTCAATGCTTGACCCAACTCAAGGCTTAATGAGAAATGCTTGAACTTGATGCATAGCTACTCAATAATAATGCTCTTGTCAAAAATGATAGAAATGCAAGATCTTTCTCCTCCTTTAGTCCCTTGAGTTGCTTGATAGGATGAGACTTCAAATCTTCCATTCAATTCTTCTTCCACTACAAGAGAAAGGCCCTATAGACGTGCACTATACACGCAAAAAAGCGGGCGCATTTATAAGTGTACGTATCAGCGCATCTATTTACGCTAGTATACAGAATGCGTCTATATATCCGCGTTTATAAACACGCCTATAGATGAGAAAATAAATGCACATATTTTTCATTTCTCATAAAGTCCCTAAATATGACCAAACCTCTTAACAACTAGTATTTGTTTGAATACATTACCAACTTTACTTCTTTCTAAGTATTACAAATATACATCCAATCATTCAAAGCTAATTATATATGTGTGATTTCATGCCCTATATACATCCAATCATGCCCTATACAAATGTGATTGGATAGGTTATGATTGGATGTATATACGACATAATTACACCTGGATCATAAGGACATGATATACATGTATAGGATCATAAGGACATGATATACATGTATAGGGCATACATGTATAGGACATGATATACATTACCAACTTTACTTCTTTCTGAGTATTACAAATATAAATCCAATCATTCAAAGCTAATTATATATATGTGATTTCATGTCCTATATACATCCAATCATGCCCTATACAAATGTGATTGGATAGGGCATGATGATTGGATGTATATACGACATAATTATCAGAGAAGTGATTGATACATGCACATGTTGCATCTATTGTGCACTTAACCTAGACATGGCTAAAACTTATAGATCAAAGCTTAATCGGTGATTCAAGGGAGTACCCTCACTTTTTAGGGTAGTCCCTTGATTCTCATTATTCTCGAGGAATATACATCACAATCAATACAATCAAAGAAAAAGCAAGACATGCATGCCAATTCATAGCATGAGTAGATTGATGTAAATTAGTTGGCTTGTGTATGTGCAAGCTATTCCAATCATGTCAAGGTGCACTTATAGCTCACATATAATTTTAGATAAGGTGGACCACATGTAGCCAATGTGCACACGTCCTCTTTTCATCATCTCTAGCCAGTGTGTCCACTTATTGGTGACTAAAATAGATCACTGTAAGGATAGTTTGCAATACCAACAAGCCAACTACAAATCTCTTATCTATGAAATGTATAAGTAAATTAACTTGGTTAATTTGATGAGGTCAAGTTTTCCTTCCATGGACAGTGTAGTTGGCTATCTACTTCAAGGTTATGGGAACTTGCGGAAGTCAATGGAGCATCCTAAAAATGACGATACTTTAATTACTATATCAAGTCACTTCATGTACATATCTTTAATTGATTGATGGATAATATGCCTTTCTCTATCTCTTTCGTATACACCTTCATTGCATTATCTCTCTCTAGCGAAAAACCATTCATGCTTTATCCACCTATTGATACTTGCATGCAATTGCAAGTGGGATGGTCTAGTAAGTCACCACATATGTGCCAATTGACTTGCCAATGTGTTATCTCTTATCCTCAAGCTTTGTTATATATGTCACCACATAGGTCAAATGATTTGCTAGTGTACCATCTCTTATCTCAAGATTTTCTATATATTTCACTAGTATTCTCAATCAAAAACATCATATCAAGCATATTTTGCATTAGTCAAGCAGATTGTCCAACCCAACATAAATGAAATTGTATGAATAGAAATGTAGATCAAGATCTTAGCTTAAATCAATGACACCTTTTTGCACAATATAAACAGTTAGAGTTTAACTACAATATATAATGCCTGCAAATAAGAAAGAGACTTGATTTGTTGGACCACTATGCACATACAATCTATATATGTCATATTTCCTAAATGCATGCATTGATACTTACAACATGGAGGCAAACATTTCGATATTGAAAGACTAGGAAAGTCATGTCATGTTGATCCAAAAACAACCAAAAGGTAGCATCTAATCAGTTTAATTATTGCTGCGTGTCTGTCAGCGCGTGTAATAGGTATTATCTGCGCATACACACGCAAAACTACACGCGCTTACAGACACACTATGCAAATATTAAAAAAAATTAAAAAATTTGTGGCTTTCTTTTCAAACCAGTGCTTTTCTACGTTTTTTGCATGTTTTTTGCAGTTTGAGCTCGACATCACTACTCATGTCTATCTATCACTTCATGAAGACAATGAGGGAAGGAAATCAGAGTAAAAAGAGGACAGGAGGAAAGAAGAGCCAAAGAGTAAAGAACAAGAGCCAAACAACAAGGAAGAGAAGAATATTCAAGCAACTTACCAAGGGAAGGGAGAAGGAGGACAAGGAGCTTGCAACCTAGCCGCCACACGTCGGAACAAGCAAAGAAGGTGAGTTCTTCTTCTCTCTCTCAATCTTGTTTGCTTTCTCTGTCTGTTTATCTCTCTGTCTCTCTCTTTACATGCTATAGACTGTCATCTATGGAAGTTTTTTTGCGTGTTTTTAAACCAAGTTTGAAAAAAATGGTCCGACTGTGCGCATCTGTCAAGTGCGTCCAGATAACAATGTAGACGCACGTATAGACACGGAAATAGACGCGCTGACAGACACATACAGAGACGCAGATATAGACGCAGCATGTAATATGTTTTATCTGCACATGGTAATATGATTTTACTTGTGCAGATGTGGAATCCTGGATCTTCCAGCACTGATCCTAAGTTGGAATGCATGAACAACACCTTAGCGGAGTTTTCTAGAGGTGTTAGTAGCTTTTTTGGAGGTTTTCCAAACAAGGAGCAATTCATGGGGGAGATGACCAATTATATTGGTCGCCCTCCCACTGCAGAGGAGGTTTTCAGTGTGATGTTTGGGACACCTATCACATCTTTGCCTAGCACTGCCGCACAAACACCAAACCTTGGCACACCTCTACTAACAGGTACTCCACACACTACGCATACACACAAATCAACTGATGCACAAGGATCAGCTGAAGTACATGGATCGGCCGAAGCACATGCATTTGCAGAAGCACGTGTATCGAGTGAGGTAGAGGATAGTGCCCGTCGAGAGAGGAGGGAGTGTCATGTGGGAGGACGAGGAGGTTGAGGGCTTTGTGGGGGTTGCCTAAGAGGTGGCTCTCGATCACCCTCACCGGGAAATGAGAGAGGTGAGCCTCCACAAATGTACCACTCTGTACTGATGTTGGTGGTATCTTGCATGACTCTAAGGGGAGGGAAGTGATAGCCTACTTGAGGAGTGTCGTGCATGCCACATACAAAGATTGCATGATTCCCTTCAAGCACCAAAAAAATGGTTTGTGGCAAGAGGTGCTACGGGCAGTACATAGAAGGTACCTTAATCCCGAGAATTCATGATTCTCAGATGATTGGGTACGGTCAAAGGTGAGAGACGCGCTTCATAACAAGAGATCTCACCTTATGATGCGCGCCAAGGAGTCACTGCAGAGACAAGAGCAGGGGCGCCCTGGATATGGCCAACCACCCAATTGCCACCACAGGGAGTGGAAAGAGGCCAAGAAGAGAGCAACAGAGAAAATGACAAGTTGCCAGCATGCAGAGGCGCGACATATCCAGATGGCAACCATGGGATCGTCGCATTATGGATCGGGTGGCAGGGAGTCATGGGAGGCTAAGTTTTTAAGTATTATTTGATTTCTTTTTTTAAATTAAATTTTGTAATTTATTTCACTTCATTATGTAGTGTGTTCTAATACGTTGTATGTTCAAATTGTTTTGTAGTATCATATCGTTGGTAGGATGTCTACTCCTAGAGAGGTAGGCTACCATCGAGGTCATAACCGGGCGTCCACTTGGCAACATTTCTACGAGGAGGGACTCATCACAGAGGAACAATATAATCGTGCCATGAGGATTCCACAACCAGAAGAGGTATGTTTTATTTTTTACATGAAAAGTATAGGTAACTCTAATTTATTGTTTATAATGGTATTTATATACCTTAATCCTTTGTGTAGGCGAACCCTGATGCAGTTGAGGATAGCAAAGGGGGGACTAGCAGTAACGGTGGCGGCAGCGGTGGCAGCGGCACAAGTAGCGGTGGTGGTAGCGATGATGATGCCTCTTTTGAGGAGATGTAGAGGAGCCCCATTCATGCATGCCTCCCCTTGGCTTGTAGTTTTCATTTTTTATATGTATTACTTTCAGCTAGTGCTTGCGACCATGACCATGCTTGAGGTCACAAGCATTAGAACTCATCATGTAAAAACGTTTCATCTATATATATGAAATTTCGCGTTCTACATACATTGTTTTGTTTTCAATACAAAAATCTTTGAAATAATCTTTCTCTATTTTTCCTAAGCATACAATTTGATGTTGATGGGGGGGAAAAAACCAGAGAGCATGTGGCTTGCAAAGCCACATGCTCACTGGTTTTTTTTTCATACCTCTGTTTTGTGCGTCTATCAGTGCGTCTAAATTGCAGGATAAATGCATGTCTATTCTCGTCAAAAACTTGCAGAGTAAATGCTTTTTTAGCCGCGTAGATACACGCATGTATAGACGCACAATATGAATATATCCACTTTTTTATAAATATGATTATATATTTACATAGCGCA
Source organism: Lygodium microphyllum (assembly GCF_053477565.2). Classification (NCBI taxonomy): domain Eukaryota; kingdom Viridiplantae; phylum Streptophyta; class Polypodiopsida; order Schizaeales; family Lygodiaceae; genus Lygodium; species Lygodium microphyllum. The sequence continues at coordinate 2,298,349 of NC_141155.1, forward strand.
TCAATATGCGCATCTATATGCACATCTATATGGGCGTGTAACTCTGACTATAAGCGTGCTTTTAGACACGAAATTGTAGACGCAGTAGTAGACGTGGTAATAAACGCGCCCGATATTTTTTATCATAGTTCAAATATTGTGTCTATAAGCGCGTCTATGGAGCCTTTTTGTTGTAGTATTCTCTCCTATGCCTTCACCACCTTCTTAATTTCACCATTTTTTTCTTCACTCATCCACCTTTAGCAATGCTATGTGCTAATCTCCAACACTAGCCTCATTTTGCTCTCATTTGAGTTGGTGTAGCAGCACCTTTCCTTTAGTCCATTCTCTTCACAATCCCCTTGAAGTTTCAGGTCTCTACCTTCTCCTCTCACTACCTTCTGTTTCCTGCAACACTAGTCTTGTGGTGGAATCACATGCACTTGGTGGATAGCTTTGCATGAATTAACCAATCACTTCCTTGAGGGCTTGATAGAACACAAGCTGGCTATCCAAAACACAGCCCTAAAAATAGTACGATGTAGCTCTATTTGAGGAAAATCCAAACGCTAGTAATCATTTGATGGTGGCAAGGCTAGGCTTATTTTCGTCATGTGCTTCAATTGGTCTTCATTATCTACTCTTTCTTTCCTTTGTCATATCTCATCCTTGCACCCCCTAGCAGTCCATAAGAAGAGAGATGGTGACTGGTCGATATTCTCCTTAGCCCTACACAACCCAAGTTTGCAAAAAGAATTCATTAAAAAAACCTCATTTTCACAAGATATTGGCCAATTTTGGCATATGTCAAGTGCGCATATGTCCAATGCATGAGAAAGGGTTGCAATTGGATGAGAGAGGCACGTACTTGATGAGAAAAAGTTTATTCATGCCAAAATTCATGCTAGAGTTGCCAAGGTTGATGTTAAATAATGGAATAGTTAGAAAATAGACCTAGTCTCTAGTAGATGAAGAAAGTTCAGAATATTTCAAGTGGAATAGGATGGGATACGTTGAGAAGTAAGAGGGAATAAGGATGATAATGATTTTGACTAATAATGTGAGTGATAATAATGAAGTTAAAGATTATTCTAAAATATGATAATTAGGATAATTGAATAGGATAATAGTGATGGATGATAATGAAAATTAGTAGGAAGGTTTGAGATAGTGAAATAAACCATTTGATAATAATTTGGAATAATAATAATAATAATAATAATAATGTTGATAATGATAATAATAGTAATTATGGATGTTTAATGAGCAGTAGTAAAATAATAATAAATGGATAAGCCCATATGGACATAAAATAATTAATGGTTAATTCATATAGTGGTGGCTATCTCTTAATAGTAAAAATAATAATGATGATGTGCTTGAGTGATGGTTCCATCAATAGCCGTGCCACCACTCGTCGACAGCGGCCATGCAAGTAGACCATGGCAACCTAGGATATCATCCTCATGTTTGAGAAGGGATGTAAAGAAATTCTATTTATCTACATGGCTTTGAATGTGGAGCTTATGAGTGACTGGAACATCTTGACTTTTAAAGGCTCCATTTGCTTTGAAACTTCCCCCATCTCATAGGCGAGTACTCCTAGCTTGGTGGCCAACTCATTAGACTTGAAGTTATGTGTGGAGCCCAGATCAAAGATTATGAGTGCATTATGCTTCCGCACCTTGTGCCAATCATAGAAAAGAGACGACCCTTGGTAGTGACCATCCTCTTTTGGAGTTTCAATCATTGAAGCACTAGGTGGTGCACTACGTACATTCTTTTGGGGACAAGTTCTATGCACATGTCCTTGCTCCCCACATTTGAAGCATTTGTTATTTTTTCAATAACACTCAAGCTACTCAAGTGTTAGTTTTTTATTACCTTTATATACTCCTCCTTTTTATTGTTGTTTTTGGAATTGTTTTTGGAAGGGTTTTTCATAGCATTACCCTTCCACTTGTGTTCATCCCTAGAATCCATGGACCTTGTATTCTTTTTAATTCCTTGTTGGAAGTAAATCTTGGAAGCAACTATGGAATGATGGATGACTACAAAGATGGATTTAAGCCTTTGTGAGGTGACATATTTATATCCTAAGGTAGCTTGACACAAAAATTTTGCTTTTGTTTTGTAAAGCCTATCCTTCTTTAAACAATGGCATTGATATGGAAGTCCTAAAACTTGCCTATATACTAGTTGATAGACTCATAGGGAATCATTTACAGGCTTCTCCATCCAATGAGTACTTTATCTTCATTATCACTTGAAAAGAATTGCTTCATGATAGCAATTTGTAGCATCTTCTAAGTTTTTGGAGTCATTCTATTAGCCTAAAAGCTAGCCCACCATTGTCTAGTAGACTTTTGGAGGTACATAGCAATATGGGTTTCTTTGAGGACTCCATAAAGCTTTCATCTCCACAAGTAGCATCAAATTGTTGTATGAAGGCTGATACCTTGCCGTTGCTCCAAAGGCTCTATCATAAGTGAGGAAAATGGTATCCTTTCCTCTTTCCTTAAACTTTTTGAGCTTACAAGACCTCTTCCAAGGAGTGTAAGACCTTTGGTGCCCTCTCCTTTTGGGTTTTTCAGAAGAGTAACTACTACTTTCATTGAAAGAGGGTGAGGATGCACATGGAGAAGAGGGTGACCTCTTTCTCTCCTTTCTTCTAGTTGAACTTCTTCCCTCTCTCTGAGCATCATAATAAGGAGAAATTTGTTGTGATCTTTTCTTCCTTGGGAGGAGTTGGAGGCTATCAAGACAAGGGTCCTATGGGCACTCGATGTTCAGGCATACGACTAGGGCCCCCTAGTGTGGATAGAGAGGACTCTATATGAGGGCATAGCAAGGTGGAGACTAGTATGCCCATTCCCCCCTCTCTTACACTAGTATCAAAGCCTAGGGGCATCCATATTTCTCTCTCTAGGTGAAGAGGGAAAGGTCATGCACTTTTTGGGCTATTATTGGCATGGGAATGGGCTCTAGTTCTAGATTTTGGCACCTTTCTCCTTCCCTTTCTAGGTGTGATTTTTGGGCATGAACTACATAGGGAACTATGAAGAGCTGAACTCGGGCCATGCCTAGTATGAATAAAAGTGCTCTAGCAAGCTCTCTACTTTTTTCTTTTGTGCCTCAAGCTAGTTTTTTCTCAATGAATGTTTTTTTTCTTTGCACAACTACTGCTTATGAGTCACCATAGTTGTGTCGTAGACATTTCTTACCACAAGGCATTTGGCCTCTAAGGCCTAAAGGCCTTTGGGCCTTAGGCTTGGTAGGGGTACATATCCACAAACGATACAAGCCAGACAACCCCTTGGTGGTGTGCCCCGTAGGCTATGACCTTGGATGTGTGCATGGGCATTAAGGGCTGGCAAATCTTGCACTTCAGAAGGCATGCCCCTTGGTATCATGTGTGTGGATTATGGCAAGAGCTGATTGTGGCCAGTGTGAATTGTCGGACAAGATGGCCATGGTGGTGCTTCATGTCTTGATTGTCCCATGGCCTTTGAACATGCCTGTGTTTGGAGCTTAACATAAGATGCCTCCATGAAGCAATATGGCGCTGGTCATGCATGTCCTTTGACCAATGGCTTCCATGGTGGAATTATGCTCATGATAGAGAATCACAACCATGTAAGAGGTGTTCAATGCACAACTATGTGTGCAACTTCATGTGTGTTCCTTAAGGCCAAGAAGGGTAATTGTAATGCTCACGGCATGCTAAGACGGGTGCTATCATCAAGATACCCACAAGATAATCATGTAAATGGCATCTAGGAGATGTCAAGGGTGCAATGATTTTCATGTTGATAAGATGATCTCAAGGCAATATATATGTACACAATCTACAAACCATGCATGTACTTCATGCATGCAAAGTATGGTACTTATGGCTTGAAAGTATGAAAGCATGCAGGCATGCATTCAAGTGACAATTATGGCCCCTTTCCAAGGATGCAAAGAGGATACAAATAACATGCACGGCATGTGTAGCAACCACAGGTTGCAAAGACTATCAATTACTAATCCTTTATGGCTTCAATTTTGGGATGTTCTCTCATGTTTTGCTAGATCTCTCTATTGGCTTATCATCATCCAATTTTTGCCACCGGTTTCTCAGATATATTACTTTATGCTTCTTGTTTAAAGGTCTATGTGGTTCTTGGTTTTTGCAAATCTCCATGAAAGTTTTATGACTCAATTTATGATGGCATATATTTTCTTATGATGGCATATTCATTGTACGATGTCTATATGGAGTATTTATGGTTTTGTCATGCATGCGTATGACCCATCCAAGCTATGATCGATGGCTTATATATTGAGATTCAAGTTTTTATTGGAATTCTTATTCTGTTATGGTTATCAATCAGATCTTATGGTTTATGATGACTATGAGTCATAGGTTATGAACATTACCTATGGTCAACCTCTTATATGTAGCTATGATATAAGCTGATAATAGTGATTATGGTCATGGCTAACAAGCCATATATTATTGCTGGGGTCTCTATGGGTTTTGGTCCATCTCTTTTGTGCACTTATGGATTAGGGAATATTTTGATGATTGGCTATGAGCCCACATACCTTCTTATCCTATTTTGATGACTGTACATCATCAACTCTACTTCTTGTTATGGCTATGAGCTAGGAGCAATGCAATATTTTACTAGGACTCTTTACATTCAAACTTGTTTATCTTTATGGTTTTGAGCTGACCAATTTCAATTTTTCTTATATTAATGAGATTGGCCACGCTTGTAGCTTCTAGTACGCTTGATATTCTATTATTTTTAATGCCATATGATGGTATATAGATCAATTTTATGAAGTCAAGATGGTCACGATATCAAGACACATGGTGTGTTCTGTATGGCTACACATATGCTTTCAATAGTTTAGAGCTTCATATTCACTTAGGGAAAATGCAATGTACAGTACGTAGTATGTTGCTAGCCATAGTGAATTCTTTTTTCTATCTACATGTATGTTGCCATTTGAGACAATTCTCACCAGACACCAATACAAGTTTGCTTCTTATCTAGCTTGCACTATGCTTTTTTACATGGCCGACCGTAGCGTAGGCCCTTTTTCCCATTGTCCTTCTATCTTCCTAGCTTCTTGTCCACCGCCCATCTACATTTACAAATTGCACGGGTGAGAGCCCGGCGCTCTTTTACAAGATTTCAAGGTGCGCCTTTTTATTTTAAAATGCACCTTTCCCCTTTTGCCTTTGCCTTGGACTTTTAAGGTTGCCCTTGCGCTTTTGGCTTTTCTCATTTTCTTTCTTCAGTCGGGCTACCTTTTTTCCGCCTTTGCCCTGCGTCTTTTCCACTTCCTTTTGCTTTCTTCGTGTTGGGGTTAACATTACCCCCCTCCTAGACGAGTGCCAGTCCCATGGCACTCACTGTCGTAGGTAGCAGGCTGTCGCATGCACCGAAGATGTGGGTGACAATGACGCCGGTGGTTTCCGTGGAGGAGTGTTGGTGGTGGTGTGGGAGAAGGTCCTGGGGGCCTGTTGGTGGCCAAGGTGGCTGGTGGAAGGTTGTTGGAGTTGGTGGTAGGGCTATGCTGTGTTGGGGATTGCATTGATGGCCAGCACAAGTGTTGGTTGGTTGGGGAGTCTGCACATGACGATTCTTTGCGGGCTTTTCGGATGGTAAGGGATAAGCATTCAGAGTTGGGTGTTGATGAAGAGTGAACGACACTTGCGTTGGAGTCTTCAACACCTGCAATGGAAAACCTCTACTATGGTCTCTTCCTAAGGGGTAGTGCTAGTCTTCTTATCGTGCACAAGACATATTTTGATTAGTTTGGGAGACAGGTCGAACTCTAAGTAATCTTGGAGTATTGTCCTGCACTTGAGGACCCAAACCGTGTATATGCTTTGGTGCAAATAGTATATGAGTGCTCGTGAGTATTTAGGTTATACTTAGTTAGAAGACTGTCGACCTGGTTCCTTGTATAGCAATGGGTTAGTGTAGCAAGGGGCTAAGTTGATGGAAAAATTTGTCGATGAAGATGGGAAAAGCACACTTGAATATTGCTTGAGACATCATTATGGTCTTGTCAAGGCCACGTAGCATAATTGAGCCCCTTGATGTCTTAGCTTTTGGTAGCTAGTGGCTACTCGTAGAAAAGTATGTTGTACTTGTCCAGTGTCTTTCATGCCTTGCTTACCACTATTGATTGTAATGACATTGAGATGAGTGCGAGAGAATTGTGCAAGTGGTTCAGGGTGACAAGTCTAACCATAGGCGAGGCAAGCTCCCGAGGTATGTCCTACCCTTGATGTGCCTTGAACAATTGTGGGGGATGTACAAAGGGCTAGGGGATTAGGGACGGAGCCAGCCGACCAAGGTCACTGGACATACCTAATTTGAGGACCCCTAGGTGCGGTGCTGTGATTGTGTGTGCTTTTTTCTTTTTCTTTCTTTCTTTCTTTCTTTCTTCTTCTTTCTCTCTCTTTTTTTTTTTAATTTTCTTTTTTTGGTGGGAAAAATGAATACAATCAATGCCATACATTGAGGCTGTTAGCCTTTCATTTGGATTGAGAAATGTTGGGATCCAAAGGCTATGAAGGATGGATATTACAAAGATAATTGTGTCACCAGCCTTGATGCTAGAGGAACTGTTGTTGAGATGAAGAGATACACTTGAGATTTTGCAAACCTATTTGTAACATGTGAGACATCGAACAATTGAGGTAGCACTTGGAGTGAGCTGTGCATGGACAAGGGCAGAGCATCTTGCGAGTTGAATCTTGGATGATGAAGAGACGCTCGCCCTTGTTGAGAGCGTGGCTCCTGCCCGAACATAGAGTTTGGCCAAGAAGGAGGAGGTAATCGATGATTATGCTTTGGCCATGCTCAGTCGCAATATGTGCTTTTGCAGAGGTGTCCTTGGGTTCTCATCTAGTGGCGTTTCCGTCATGGCTTTTGTTTCTTGGTATTCCTGTCACTTCCTTCATAATGGTTCTTTGTGGGGTTGGTGGTCTTGTGGTGACTTGGATGTGAAACGCTTCTAGACATTGACATGTGTCATTCTGCATCAACTTGCCGCTTCATGAGAGTACATGCATGGTATACGCTGCAACTATAATAAACCAGTGCAATGCAAGGAGACATCACTTATCTGAATTTTATGGTGTTGACTTAGATATTTATCACCTGCACTTGATTAGCTTTTTCTTTTGCTAAAGACGTGAAATATATTAAACGCAGATTTGAAAAGTTCATACACTTCGGGATCATGTCAACACTTAACCATTTAAAGACAAAAAGTCATGGCCCGGTAGCATTTGATAAGCCCTTTATATAACATGGGGCTACTCTATTTGTACGAGGCGGGGCGAGTCTGGGTGGCCGGGTGATTGGGGCTCTGCTGGTGTGGGGCTCCCGTGGGGGTGAGCAGGGAACATGTCGGCCGGGACATGAATGGTGTAATCCCGGCCTGCTACCATCTCCAGAATGTCTTTAAATAATTCATTAAATTATTCTCTTTCCTGAGCTGCCCTTTCTGCCTTTGAGCATCTAGGGCCCGAGTGGGAGCTGGGAGCTCATGCCACTAGTGCTGCCACCTGTTGCGCGTTTCGAGTCTCGACTTTCCTGACTCGAGGATTCTTCGGCCTTTGCCCTGGGCAGTGTCACTTAGGGCCTCACTTCTTGGCATACCTCTTGATGGTGGGCACATAGCGCTCCGGTGGAGGGGCACGTGCCACATGCTCCCGCCTTCTGCGAAGAGCGTCCTTGCATGCTAGATCCCCATGATTCTCCATGCGTTCTGCTGCCAAAGGAAACCTGTAGAATGCAATCCAAGGGTTAGACCTTGATAGAGGAGACAACTGTTTGCATGGAAGGGATTTAAGTGTGGTTTATGAAGCGCATATGACAAGAAGGGGAGGGGTGAGGCATGCGGTGTTTGTTGTAGGGGAATGGTCCCCATGCTGATGTTCGCGTGGCCTCCAGTCATTAGCGGATATTAGTTTATGCTAAGTCGCGTGGATTGGTTGTAGTGGAGTGGGACAGGGCACATCCTCGAAAGGATAGACCAAAAAAAAGGGAAGAAGATGTATAGGAAGGGACTATACCCTGTCTACACCATCAAAGTTGTTGGTCAATGCCTCCTATGGCGGCAATATGGGTTGCATGCCCTTCACTTGGAGGTGGGGCTGGTCACACGACTTTTAAAAGTGTGATGAGAGGAGGACCTGAAGAGCTTTGCCTGTCCAACCTGACTCTTCTCCCTGCGCTTGACTATCATTGCTTGTGTGTGTTGATATTGTTTATACATGGTGACACAAAAATCAGTGTTTATTTATATACATATCTATGAATCCATGTCACATCACAAGGATAAGAACCAAGTGTAGAACTCGGGGTTGTACCGGAGCATGGCACATGCATCTAGTATTCGTGGCAGCTGGCTTAATACTGATAGATATTTTGCCACGTCGAGTAGCATGGAACCTTGACCGAGTCTACTGGCAATATGTAACTCCTCCTCGGTGAGAACCTTATCAATCAAAGGGCCCTGTAGCCTAGTCCCAGCCAAGTCCGCACCCCGAATGTCAGTGAGCACTCGAAGGGAAGTTGGTGCCACATAGGCTGGGTCTCTTTGAGACTGCCATTTGGCCAATCGCTCTTCTGAGACCGTCATGATCTAAGCCCCTAGTTTGGCCATTACAACGTGGCTTTCACACCAACGCTGCTCAAATTGACTCTGGCCTGCTGACAGTCGCTTAAGTAGCTCTAGGTCTATGAGATTCGGTCGGCAGAGCACTTCATTGAACGTGACGGTTAAGCGTAGTTCGTCAGCCTCCTCGTCAGAGATAAGTCGCATCTGTTCATGCAGGAGCCTATCGTAGTGCCCGTTAAGATGTTCTTGTTCTTCCCATGATAGAGGAAAGGTCAAGTAATCTCCAAGCTGCTCCTTGGGGATCGTGCCCATGTTCGCAAGGACGTAGACACGTGCGACCACTTTGAGCTTAGCCTCCAACTCAGTTAAGCATTCTGCGACACTTCTATGTTCAACGAGGGCTTGCTCGGTTGCTATCTCATGCAAAGTTCTAAGAGTTTCCTTAGGCTTTAGCATGGCTGGGGGCTCAGGCCTAGATGAGCAAGATTGGTTAACGCTAGGATTTCTTATGCTCTTGGGGTTCTCACGTTTCTCCTGAGGTTTTGCTGCTATCTTGTCATGGTTCTTCTCGGATGTGACTGGTATAAATTTGTCACCTTGTTGTGACAGCGTTGTATCCACTCTTGATTGATTAATGTGAGTTCTATTGTCAGTGGATAGAGTGTTGCAAGCAACTGTTGATGGCAACGGTTGCTTTGGTTTCTCAGAACACACGGATGTGTCTGGGGTTTCACCGCTATTAGGAGAGGCATCAGTGGGTTCATTGGTGGATGGACTCGATGCTTTATTCATCAGCTCCCCAGCGCCCTTCGTCTCAATGTTCTTTGGGTCCACAACCACCTGCATCTGTTGCTGTTTTCTCTGCTTTCTCCTCTTTTTCTTGGTCAATGAAGGTGCCTCTTTCAACAACTCAGGACCCTGGGCTATATCGACCGTTGATGTGCTTGGTCGGGCCTCAGCATTTCCCTTCTCTAGTGTGTCCTTATGGGACGTAGCCGTGGTTTGCTGAATAGCCTTGCGTGGTTGTGAGGGCACAACTGCCGCTCTTTTCGGAGAGTCCAGCTTTTCAACCAACTCCCTTGCGTTTAAGTCCCCTGTCCTAGGATTTAGGCACTTTGGAAGTGCTGGAGTTGTTGAGGGATTTAGTTGCAACACCTCCTCCACAGGTAAACTACTAAGGACACGTTCCACAAGGGGCATTGTCACGGCCAAGGGCTGTGACTGCTATGATCCCTGATTGGAAGTAGTAGCAACTAGTTCAGTGGGCTGGCTACCCTTGGTGGATTGCGGTGTCAAGTCCCTAGGGCGATCAGAAGTGGTTGTCTCTTTCATTGGCCCTTGAGTACTCATTTGTGTAGATCGAACATGAGTTGATCTAGTCGCATTAGCTGGCTCAGGCATATCCTTGGGTCGAGAGCTACATATGGCATCATGTCCCACCTCTTTGACGGTTGGAAGCTTAGATGGAGATAGAGATTGGAATTGAGCAGTCGCCCTTGACAACTGCTGTAGTGCTTCCTGTGTCTGTTTGGGAGAAGAGGGCGTAGGAGATCTAGGACTCCTAGGTGGATGTGGCACTAGCTGAATGATTTTCTGAAGGCTATTAGATGATTGTGCCATTTGCTTTGTTGAGCGAGTAGCCTTGCCATGAGCAATGTTGTGCCTATGATGTTTCTTCTCCCCTTGGGAAATCAAAGGCTCATTGGGCACAAATGGCTTTTGTGTACGTTCAATGGTTACATATGACATCTGCTTATTAAGCATGCTAGGTTGAGGCTCTTTCTTTCAAACACTCAGGTCTGGTTTCATGCCTCGAGACCTAGAGTTTCTCTTAGATTTCCTCCTATGCTTCGTTGCTTTTGATGCACTCTGGCCTTTAGTCGACCAGGGAGGTTTAGCAAGGGGTTTTGGCACCCAAATCCATTGGTTGCCTGCATAATACCCTTGAGCCCGAAGCAACGCTTTGGATATCCATCACGGCGTTGTGCTAGCTCTCCATCGATGCCTTCGCCTATAAGGCTTGGGATTCCTTCATGGTCTTCTACGATTTTTGTAAGTCCAAAGCCCGTCCTTGGCATTGTCTCTTGACCTTTTTGTTTCAAGCATGGCCTCACTCACTGGTCCTCGTTGTTTGACCTGTGCTTGTATCAACTCTTCCAACAAGTCCTTGCCCTTGTTAGTAGGCTTGATTGTTACGTCAGCACCTTCCTTTCCTTTCCCTCGAGGTTTGATGAGGTCACCCTTGCTAAAGGTTGTGACTATCCTCACACCCGGTAGTGTCAGGTGTATCCTCTGTGCTACATAGTCGACCTCACACTTGGTCTCCCTCTTGAAGGGTCTTCCTAGGAGGGTTTCTTTCCCATAGCTAGCACTATTTGGAGGAATATGAAATAGGATAGGCAAGCTTTCCGTTTCAATTATCGCAAGGATTTTGCACTTCCCTATTAGTGCTTGTGGTTGTCCCCCGTAAGGGCGAAGAGTTGCACTAGTCGGTGTGAGCTCTGATTGGCCTAGTCGGGTCCATGATTCATAGGTCAAGATGTTAAAATCTGCTCCTTCATCAATTAGAGCATCGATAGTATGCTCTCTTTTCGCGGTGAGTTTGACCCTAAGATAAGCAGGTGGTACTATGTCTTCATCTTCCGGGTCCTGGCTTGTAAATTTAAGCCTTCTGATAGATGCCCTTGAGTTCTCGACTGCACGACCAGATGTGGATTCTCCACTGCTGTCTTGGATCGTCAGTGCAGTGCTATTCAAGGTACATCTCTCGTCAAGAGTGTCATGTCTAGTCATCTTCGCATTTGTAGCTTGTTGGAGTTGCATTTTGCTCTGACTAGACACGGTTTGAACACAATGTACATGTGTTCTTGTGGTGTGGCCTTTTTGCCCTGGATGGCTAGATTGGCCCATTGAGGTTCTAGGGTCTCTGTTTCTCTCTGTCCGGGTATGGGCTTTTGGTTGCTCTTTTGCAAGTGAGAATCCATGCTGGTGTAGAGCCATTACTTCACTAGGGTCCAATTTGGAGGACTTGTCACGGCGCACGTTTTCTCTCCAACCTACTTGGGGGAGGTGCGGAGGGGACAGAGCCCCCTCTGCGGGGGTCCGGGGGGGTAGTCCCCCCCGGCCCGCAGGGCCGTTATGGTAAACGCCATATGTAATTTGAAGGACCGTTTATAGCCAAATTTTGAACTACGTGCTCTAAATTTTAGCCTAGTCAGGATCTGTGATGTGCCTTTAGCTCTACGTAGCCTTTGGGGTTAATTTCGGGGTTTAGATGTGTCAGAACTTGTGTTTCCTGGATACCTGTCCGATTTTGACAGTTTTTTGGTTCGATTCCAAGATGTCCGATTTTCACGAGTCCGATTATTAGAATTCGACGTCGGATTTTGTGTTGGTCCGATCGGCCCAGTGCTCCGATTTTGCTCACGTTCGATTCTGGGAATCGGATCGAAAAAGTGGTCCAATTTTGGGAATCGGATCAGACAGGGTAGTCCGATTCTGACTGGGTCCGATTCTGAGTGGTCTGATTTTGGACTGGTCCAATTCTAGGTGGTCCGATTGTCCGAGTGTCCGAGTCTGACAGGTTGGTCCGATCGGATGGGGTTGGTCCGATCGGACGGTTGTCCGAGCGTCCGAGTCGGACGGGTTGGTCCGAGCATCCGATTCTCAAAATCGGACAGGTTGGTCTGAGTGCCATGTGGCACGTCCAATCGGGCTGGTCCGATTCTGGGAATCGGACGTCCGACTCCCGAACTCGGGTGGTCCGATTCTGGGAATCGGACCACAGCGAGTTGGTCCGAGTGCGTCGACGGCGGGCGCGATTCCCGCGTGTTTGTCCCCTCCTCACTGTCTAGTGCACACAATCACCACAGCCTTTCTAGATCCGATCAGGGCACTTGTTGGAAAACACCAGACTCACCTGGAGCAGCACGAAACACCGGCGCCTAGAAATCGGGGCAGCGCTTCCTCGTCCTGTGAACCAGAAGTTCTCTCTCTCCCTGTCACACACACAAGGCAAACCAAGGAACTAAGGTCTGCCCTGGCCTCCCAGGCCTCTTAAGGTCCTTTCCTAGCACTGCAGAACCTCATAGCTAGTTCCCTGTCCCTGTCTCACCCAGAACTTGAATCTGGTCCCCTGTTTCCCTGTTTTAGCCTGTTATACAGCAACAGAAAACCCTATTGTTTGCCTGTTTTTTTCTTCTTTTTCTTTGTTTTTTCCTACCCTAAATGCATCCAATTCACAAAATAAATACCTATACTACATTCCACAAGATAAATCTCAGAAAGCAACAAACCTACTTGCCAAGGAGATCGAATACCATCTTCAACCCCCTCGCTTCCTACCTATCTACCTCAAGCACCGGTTCAGGGGAAACCCCTTACTTCGATGCTCGATTCGCAGCGCGCAAGCGCTCAAGGCTTGAATCCGTTGGTCCTGGCAACGGAACCAAAATGTGGGAGCTTTCACTCAACCGCCAAGACCCACGGACCGCTTATTGTTTCAAGCGTTCCAAGCCGAGCACTAATGGCTACCTCTCACATAGCCGACGCGCAATCCATATCTACGGGTGTAGTGAGCTTACCTTGATGCCGTTCGATTTACCTCCTCTCCCGCACACTCCGGTAGCTCCACGATCCAAGTGCAAGCTTCAAGCAAGCTCCATCCTCAAGCTCCATGCTCCAAGCTCCATTGCCGCGAGCAAGACAAGAGAAGAGAAGAGAAGAGAAGAAGAGAGGAGAAGATGGAGAGCTTCTCCTCCTCGGTCCCTCACCCTCACACACTCACTCCCTCACACTCTCACACTCCCTCTCTCAAGCACAAGCTCAAGCAAGCAAGAACAAGAAGAAGAAGAAGAAGAGGAGAGCTACTTTTGGCCACACACAAGAATGAGCTTCTCATTCACTTTTCAACTTTATATACAAAACCCTAAATCCCTTTTGGGCGGTCATCCCCTTTTCTCCTTTTTTACATGGCCGCCGTAGCCTAGGCCCTTTTTCCCATTGTCCTTCTATCTTCCTAGCTTCCTGTCCACCGCCCGTCTACATTTACAAATTGCATGGGTGAGAGCCCGGCGCTCTTTTACAAGATTTCAGGGTGCGCCTTTTTATTTTAAAATGCGCCTTTCCCCTTTTGCCTTTGCCTTGGACTTTTAAGGTTGCCCTTGCACGGGCTACCTTTTTTCCGCCTTTTCCCTGTGTCTTTTCCACTTCCTTTTTCTTTCTTCGTGTTGGGGTTAACACCTCCTCTTGCCCATGTGCTCCCATGTGAAGAATACCAATGCTATTGGATAGTCTACAAGATGTCCAATGAAGGGAAGCCATTTACTGCATAAGGTGGTCCAATGAGGGCCTAGGACTACATTAGCATGTGGATTCGAGTAAGGAAGAGACCTCACATGCCTCCTCTTGTAGAAAGACCCATTCACACCATCCTCTATCCACATGGGATAAGGACACTTGTCATAACGTTATTGCATGGCTTCATAGGGGTCCAATGAGGTGCTAGGACCTATTAGGCCTGTGGATTCGAGTGTGGACTAGCCTCACACGCCTCCTCTCTTGTAGAAGAGTCTCCTCACACCTCTCACATCACCCTCTTGGCACATGGTGCAAGGACACTTATCATGAGGCCATTGAATGGCCTCATAAGGATCCAATAGCATTGTAGGACCAATTTGGAAGGCATTTCTGAGTCCTTCCCTTGCTTAGGCATGTAGGAGAGCCCTCATTCATGTTCATTCTCATGAATCAAGTCTCCTTCTCTAGCAACCAAGGTGAGAAGTGGAGAGCCTACCTCAACAACTCTTGTGATGGAGAGCAAAATCCACTCAAGAGCCATATTAATCATGCAAGCTTTGAAAGCTCTCTCTATCTACATCACTCTTAATCTATGAACTATGCTAAGAAAGATGAGTGATTATGTGCAAGGCAAGTACTTCTTTCTTGTAAACTAATTCTTCTTCACCTCGAATTGACTCCCTCCCTGCTAGCTCTCTTCACCTTTGAAGGTGTTTGAGGTCTTGGGATGGAGGCCACTCATGTTAGGTTCATGTTTTGTTGCGGTTATGTTGCATGAGGCCTGCCATCTTCATGCAATCAAGCTTGGGAAGGCAACAAATTGTATTGTAAACAAGTCTCCTTCAAGTAGAACCTATAATACAAATGCCTTTTGGAGGGGGGACTGGCTCCACACAAGTTTGGTCCTCAACAGTGTCTACTTTTCTTTCTCTCTCTCTCTCTCTCTCTTGATAGCTAGACTCTTCATGATTAAGCTAATTTGTGTGATGTTTTATGCTAGACTCCATCCATGCACTTAGGCCTTGTCTTTGATGCTATCTACTCTTCAAACTCTGGAACCAAGTTACTCACTTTAGTTAGCATTCTGGGTATTAAAACTAACATTGGTATCAGAGTTTAGGTTAACTCTTTTCTTCTCCAAGAAGAGAGGTCCTTAAGTTGCTCATTTAGTAAGATTTGTGCATTACTAGAAGGGTAAGTGGGCTTGGGATTTATTAATAGGATTGACGAGCCCACTAAGTGGGGTACGGTTCACCGTCGAGAGCTCTAGACTTAATAATGGAGTCTTTGTAAGACTTGCCTTTGGCTTTACCATTATTGAGCTAGTAGGAAACTTGGCAGGCACCTCTTGTCAATCTTGCAATGTTAAACCCACTCCACTACACTTTGTAATATACAAATCCTTCACTACAAAGAGTGAGTACTTGAGTGCTAAGGAATACAAAAGGTGAAAACCAAGGGTCTCTCTAGATTTGTGTGAGGACAAAAGGGATGGAAGTATCACGCGGGTAAGAATCCTACGGGTCATCAAAAATACTATGCTAAATTAGCAAAATGTTATTATGGCCCTTTTCAAATCCTTAACCCATCAATGAGATGGCTTATTGATTAAAGTTACCTAATCACTGGCTCATACAGAATGCTTTTCATGTAAGATTACTTAAGCCTTACAAAGGAGAGCCACCCAAGGAACCAGTTGTTGAAGATCCACAGGAATTCGAAGGTTAGGAGGAAGTACTCCAGCCAGAGTCTATCCTATGCCATGAAGACAAAGTGTTGCACAATGGTAAGCATATTCGACGATATCTTGTTAAATTTAAAATTTACCCTTTTGAAGATGCTCGTTGGATGCAGGGTATCCAACTTAAAGATAGCCAACACATTGTCAATGCTTATAATGACTCAATTGAGTAATCTATGAAACTTTTCTGCACTATGCAAAGTCTTTGTTTTTAAATGTTAAATGTATACATACTTACTTTCATGCTTGTGGCGGCTACGTCTCCCAAGACCCCAGTGGAACTTGTCATTCTACTATGGAAAGATGATATGGACTATAGGGTAGGCATGATTGCGGTAGCTCAGTCTCTCAAGCACCCAATGGCTTAGTCATCCATTGTGGAACAATGCCATTAGATAAAATGGGATCCATTATCCACTAGGAAACCATGGACTAATGATGACTTTATTTTCTCCAACCTCATAGTCGAGGACGACTATGATTTCAAGGGTGAGGTAATGTCATAAAAATTAATACTTGACAATTCAAAATGATCTTTTCCATTTTAAGTTGGCCACTTAAAATGTGGAAGATAACAAAGGAACAAGGGTCAAGCTATTTTTATGAGCTTTGGGATTATTTCCACCAATGTACCCATGGGGAATAATCCATCAAGAGCAAAGTCTATGAGACTTAAAAAGATTATAAAGGAATTCTCATCATCCTCCAAAAGATGTTGCAAATGATTCCCATAGGAAGCTTGGTTAATGACAAGTTAGAAGGTTACCTAGTTATTTAGGTTTTCAAGTAGATTAAGCTAGAATCATACTTATACATGATAATAGCTATTTTTCCCAGAAAGTAGCTAGCGAAGGGAGCATTTTATTTATAAAGATGAATAGTTTAATTTATAGTCTTAGTTGTTCAAGTTTCTAAGCAGTTGGAGCATCGGAACTGCCTGTCCTTAAAAATAGGTGATTTTCCTAGAAAATAGGCCAAGGCCGTAACATGACCAATAGCTTAAGCTAAGGGAATATTTCATGTGCTATAGAGCATTTGACTTGGAACATAGCCAATTCCAGGTAAATGATTGTCCTAAAAAGTAGGAAAATTAGCTTTGATTGCTCAAGCTAGTAAGTAGTCTATGTCAATGGTCCTATGGCTAGGTTATAGGCTAGAATCATAAAAACCTAAGGCTAAAGGCTTGTCCAAGGTGAGATAGGGTGTTGCCACCTCAAAGCCACAAGAGGAACTCATATATACTTCCTATTTTCATCCAAAGCAAAGCCTCCTCTTGCCCATGTGCTCCCATGTGAAGAATACCAATGCTATTGGATAGTCTACAAGAGGTCCAATGAAGGGAAGCCATTTACTACATAACGTGGTCCAATGAGGGCCTAGGACTACATTAGCATGTGGATTCGAGTAAGGAAGGGACCTCACATGCCTCCTCTTGTAGAAAGACCCATTCACACCATCCTCTATCCACATGGGATAAGGACACTTGTCATAACGTTATTGCATGGCTTCATAGGGGTCCAATGAGGTGCTAGGACCTATTAGGCATGTGGATTCGAGTGTGGACTAGCCTCACAAGCCTCCTCTCTTGTAGCAGAGCCTCCTCACACCTCTCACATCACCCTCTTGGCACATGGTGCAAGGACACTTGTCATGAGGCCATTGAATGGCCTCATAAGGGTCCAATAGCATTGTAGGACCAATTTGGAAGGCATTTTTGAGTCCTTCCCTTGCTTAGGCATGTAGGAGAGCCCTCATTCATGTTCATTCTCATGAATCAAGTCTCCTTCTCTAGCAACCAAGGTGAGAAGTGGAGAGCCTACCTCAACAACTCTTGTGATGGTTAGCAAAATCCACTCAAGAGCCATATTAATCATGCAAGCTTTGCAAGCTCTCTCTATCTACATCACTCTTAATCTATGTATTGAACTATGCTAAGAAAGATGAGTGATTATGTGCAAGGCAAGTACTTCTTTCTTGTAAACTACTTCTTCTTCAACCTCTAATTGACTCCCTCCCTGCTAGCTCTCTTCACCTTTGAAGGTGTTTGAGGTCTTGGGATGGAGGCCACTCATGTTAAGTTCATGTTGTTTTGTTGAAGTTATGTTGCATGAGGCTTGCCATCTTCATGCAATTAATCTTGGGAAGGCAACAAATTGTATTGTAAACAAGTCTCCTTCAAGGAGAACCTATAATACAAACGCCTTTTGGAAGGGGGACTAGCTCCACACAAGTCCGGTTCTCAACAGTGTCTACTTTGCTTTCTCTCTCTTGATAGCTAGACTCTTCATGATTAAGCTAATTTGTGTGATGTTTTATGCTAGACTCCATCCATGCACTTAGGCCTTGTCTTTGATGCTATCTACTCTTCAAACTCTGGAACGAAGTTACTCACTTTAGTTAGCAATATGCGCATTAAAACTAACATAAGGCTATGAGTAAGAATCATAGTCAATGCTTCTAAAAAAATTAGAATGACTATGAGTTATATGTATGATGCTTTATGGTCAAGGATAATCTTAATTACGACGTTAGATGCTATGAAGAATGTTTTTACCTTGCATAAGCAGCATTTATGGTTGTCTTCAAGGACAAAAATAAGTTCTGTAATGTTAGGACAAGTGTTCTATGAGCAAACGGTGTCGAGCATACGGCAAGAGGAGCCCAATGTGGATAGAGAGTCCTATATAAGGGCATGGCAGAGTGGATACTATTATGCCCATTTCCCTCTCTCTTAGAGAGACCTTTGATGCCACCGTCTCCTTGGAGCTACATCTTCACTTGAACCACTTTAAGATTTATACTTATGATGTTCCATTGGTAGAAGTTCTTCATTTCAATTGTACCCTCTCCTTTTACTAGGAGATGCTTCTCCAAATGGTTACAAAACTCCTCATAATTATTCTCTTTCTCTCCCATAGATTTCTCTTTTTGAAGTCTCACCTTGATGCCTCATAGGAACTCATTCTTCTTGGGCAATAGAATTAGGTCATGTACACAACCACCTACCTTTTCATTGTACATAGCCACCTACCTTTTCATTGAGCATCATTTGGAAATGAAACTACATACAATTATCAAATTTTGCTTTAGATTTTCTCACCAAAAAAAGATTGTACATCTAGCTACTCATCCATAGGTTTGGAATATGAGACTAGATAATTAACCTCTTCACAACTATCTTAAGCACTCAAGCCTAATCTCCTAATGAAATACAAAAGAAAAAAGTTTAATTTAGCTTTTTGTAGTAGAGGCTTGATAACACTTTTCTACTTATAATTAGAGGAGATAATAAAGCTCAAAGCTTATGCTTGAATATTCAAAATGAGTGCTCTTACAAAAGAGAAGTATTAGAGATTAAGCCCCTATCAAAACCTTCTCTATAAGCTACATATCAATGAAGAGTAGTGACATGACAAACGTGCTTATCCAAGCATTGATGATGCCTTTAAAGCATATTAACACTTTAAGTAATCTAGATACCTAATCTAATACCCAATTCTTTTATACCAAATGTTGGGACTAGGGTGGATTATTCAATGTAGTGATCATTCCCAATACATGTGGTGTAACAATTTAAGCAAGGATTAAAGAGAGTGTAGATGCAAGGTAGACTAGATTATATCACATAAAATAAGTACAAAGCATGCTCTTATATGAAGCATAAAAATATCTTGGTGACACAGAGGAGGACCTCATACACATGATATTATGGGTGACATCACATGATATTATGGATGACATCATATTGGTGGTGTCATGATATCATGGGTAACATCATATATGCCAACTAAGCAAATAAGTAAGCATACTTTACTTTTCTTAACATGCTCAAGCTCATTCTAATACAAAACAAAATCTTTAGAACTTAGTATAAGTATCAACTACTTCACAACCACCCATCTAGAAGGATCCTTGGTATTCATATTAAATGGGACAATAGCACTGTTACTATTCTATGCCCCCCAACAAGGCTAAACCTAGACTCAGGCTTTGGAGAGATTTGGCAGACCTCAATATTGAAGGGGAGTGGTGCATACTGGGGGATTTCAACATGGTTGAGTCCAAAAGAGACAATCTTGGGGCATCTTCCCTTCTTATTGGCTCCAAAAAGAATAAATGGATAGAGTTCTCTTCCAAATGGGCCTTAAAAGATTTGGGGGAGGTCGATTCTGAGACTGCCTTTGTGAGCTTTACTTATGCTAGTTTACAACATGCTACGGTGGCCTCTAGACTTGACATGTGTTATTTCTCTCATCACTCCGACTGGGTTCCGCACATAGTTAGCTTATCAGTTGATACAACCAAAGCTCTATCAGATCACTTTCCCTTGACAATTGAAATGAGCACAACAGAGCAGAGCCAGGGTGTTCCTAAGGGGGACAAGAATCTCTTAGTAAATGAATCCCACCTTTTTGGTAACCTTGGTTTTAGGACTCGACTAAATCGGCCATAGAGAGACTTACAGTGGATTTAAAAAGTCAAAAAACCAACTCTTGGCGCTCCTTTGCTAAGAGAATCTAGTCTGCAATCAAGAGAGTAGGTCCCCAATTTAAAAAGCAACACGCCATCTCGCTTGGAGTGGCAGAGGAAGCTTTGGAGAGGTTGAACGCTTGCAAGCTTGAAGGATTAACCTCAATCCAAGAACATGAGGAGTGGCTTCAAGCAAGGGAGATGGTTATAGAAGTTAAGAATGTAGAAAAAGACAGAGTTAGAATTCGTGCCAAGGAAAGGGTGCTAAAAAGAGATGAAGCCTCACAAGGGTTTTTTTTAGGGCTTTGAAGATAAAGAACAAGCAAAGTATGATTAATTTGATTAGAGATAATCAGGGGAACACTTTACGGACCCAAATGACATGGCTTTAGTAATGCTTGATCACCTTTCCAAGATTATAGGTCAAAAAGAGGAGCTGAACAAAGAGGTGGTGGGGGCAGCACAAACCAAAATATTCGCTACGGTGAAAAAAGAAGTGACTTTGGAGGAGGCCAGGTATCTGGTTAGGAGCATCTCAAAGGAGGAGTGCAGAAAGCTTTATTTGCTATGGGATTGGAAAAGTCTTCGAGATGGGATGGGATCACTGTTGAGTTTTTTTAAGGAGTTCTTGTCGGAACTCCAGGAGTCTGTAGTCTTAGTTGTTAATCGAGCCTTCTTAAATGGGGATATGGAGGAGAGTATGCTAACGAGTCTCATAAAACCTATCCTTAAGCAAGCTAGCTGCTCCATGCTGAAGCATTGGAGGCCCATTTCTATGATGCCGGTTATCTACAAAATAGTGGCCAAAGTGGTGGCAGGAAGACTAGCTCCCATTCTCAACAAGATCTTGACTCTACATCAGCATGGCTTCATCAAAGGAAGATCAATATATGGCAACATCTTGGCAACCATGGTAGGTATTGATTATTCTCAGCTCACCAAATAAAAGTGTATCCTCCTTGAGCTAGATCTTGATAAGGCTTATGACAGAATTATGTGGTCTTTCATTTCCGAAGCAATGAAGGCTTTGGGTTTTGGCCCTAGAATGAGTGAAGTTGTGTGGAGTTTGGGGAGGGGAGGCTTATCCCAACTTCTTTTTAATGGAAAGATTGTAGGGTCCTTTGGAGTAAATAGGTCCATAAGGCAAGACTGCCCGCTTGCACCTCTGCTTTTTGCTATTTGCTCACTCCCTTTGGCCACTGCTTTGGAAGCTGAAGTAGGAAAGGGCAATCCAGAAGGGCTAAAACTTCCCGATAATAGCCAACTTTTGCTAAAGCTCTTTGTTGATGACTCCCTCCTTTTTCTTAGAGCTGATGCACAAGGTTTGAGAAACACACTCAACACTATTCAATTATTTGTTGTCGCCTCGAGATCTCAATGTAACATTGAGAAATCTAGATTAATCTCTTTAACTGAAGGAACTTCATTTGATCCCGCATGCTGGAATGGAGAGATTGTCCACAAAGGGGAAGTCTTTAGACACCTCGGAACTCCTCTCGGAGTGGAAATTTCCCACAAATAGAGATTTCAATGGGTGTGGGAAAAGGTGCAGAATAGGCTCAAAAGATGGGAGTTTGTGTTGTTACCAATCCAGGGTAGGGTGAAGATCATTAACACGTATATGATCCCTCTCATATCTTTTAACTCTCTGTTACTGAAAATGGCCAAAATTCACTGGAAATAATTTCTAAAGCTCATTAAGAGGTTCCTATGGAAGAATAGCACGAGATCCACAAACCCATGGCAGTGGTGTAGCTAGCAAAGAGTCGCTGCACTAAAACATAAGGGGGACTTGGAATTATTGATCCGATAATTCATGCCCAAGCCATGTGCGCTAAAAGTATGGTGTCTTTGGTCTATGGTCAGCAAGCTTAGGCATCAATGGCAATGTACTGTTATGAGCAGGATAACAGGAGAGTTAGTAGATAACTGTCAGAAAGTGGCATCCACTCTTGGGATTTGCAGAAGTGAGAGGTACTTCGAGAACTCCACCATCCACTGGTCCTCGTGGCTATCTAAATATGGGCTGAATTTGGTGAATCCATTTTGGATAGAGGTGGTAAGAAAGGTCAACAACAAGGGAATAGTCCACTTGAAGGATGTATGGGATAAATCAAGGGCTCAATGGGTGGATCCGGAGATGCTTATCCAAAGGGGCTTTAGATCTTTGTATGAAGGGGTGCTAATAAATAGATTGCTACAAGTGGTGAATGGCCATCCAATTTCACTCAGCGCCTCATCACTAACTTGGAGGTGCTGGAGATGGCCTCTTTATAGGTCCTTTCAGACCCCAAACACCAAGGAAGTGTATCTTGCTCTCGTGGAGCCACATGGGTGGGTGGAAGCAGCGAATAAAGTTTGGAAAAGAAATTGGAGCAAGGAGAGATGGGAACTGGTGGTAGGCAAGCTATGGGCAGCCAGGTGTGATGATCATGTGAAGTTCTTTTTGTGGAAAGTTCTTATGGGGGCCATCCCCATGGGAGTTAAGGTAGTAGCAAGAGGTATAGGAAGTGAAATCTACTGTGGTTGCAGATCGGCTATATAAACAATGAACCATCTGTTTTTGGAGTGTCCCTGTCTATCAAAATGTAGCTTTAGGTTGAGCAAGTGGGTTGGCAAAGTCTGGGGAGTTAAAGTTTTGAAATTGGAGTTGGTCTTGACTACCTTCGGAAAGCAGAACGATACAATGGAGGCTCTCTTGTATACCATATGCTTCAATTATCTTAAAAAAGTATGGTCCATTAGAAATGCTAGAATTTTTAATGGAGACGGAGATCAAGCGCAATTTCAGGACATCCTTTGAAATTGCATTCTTTCTCTTATAGGTCTTAGTAGCCGGTCGGGCAACTCTCAGGAATGAAAGCAGTTTCATTCGTTTGTCTGTTATAATCATGCTAGGAATATGGTCTAATGATGGGAGGATAGCATGAGTTTTTTGTACAAGGTGGGGGTACCTCCCTGTAAAGCTGAATCTGATAGACAGTCTTGTATATAATTCCTTTTTATTTCTTCTTTTTTTTTGCCAAACTCCCCCCAACAGGGAGTAGAGATTGAATTATCTAAACAAGAAAAAAAAAGTACAAAGCGAGCTTATGGGAGCCATCCCTTACATCGGCCTCCTAGAGGAGTGTCACAACATACATATAGACAAGCCTAGGTTTCTCCTTAGATGTTTTTGACAGCTCTAATCAGATGTGGTTCTCTCCCACAGCATCCCATAATTGATGCCATTCTGCACTTTGATCAAGCTTGTCCCATAATTCTAGGAGAGATGTGGCGTAGTCATGCAAAATCTCTTTGAATGTGGGATTAGCAACTTCTCCTTGAAATAGCCTGTGGTTCCTGGCTTGCTAAATTCTTTTCAGGAAGAAGCAAGAGCTTTCTGTTAAGAACATGGTTTTTGTGGTTTCATTACTTAGGTTGATATTCCCAAGGGCCAGATGATGTTTGACAACTTTGAAGCCCCAAGTTGAGAACATCCATCTCCTGAATTTGAATCCCACTCTTGAAATGTTGGGGCAGTCGAGGAAGAGGTGGGAGAGCGATTCCCCTTTGGTCCCACAGCTAGAGCTGATGTCCAGACCCAGTCCTCTAACTACTGTCTTTGCACCTGATGGAAGAGCACCTATCAAGATCTTCCATTTGAAGAATTTAGTATTTTCTTGGCAATTAGACTTCCACAATTTCCCTATGATCCATTGCCATTTCTCAAGGGTCCATTCCTTATTCCAAGCTTTATTGAACATCTGTGCCCAATCTGAAGGGGCATTTATCTGTTGATAAAGCTCTTTTGTTTGTGGTCTACAGATCTGTCTGTTGCAAGGCCAACTCCACGCCTTCCAGTCTTGTGCCGACATGCACAGCGGATGGGAATATTTTCGTAGGGCTGCCAAGAGACGGCCCACTAAAATGCACTCATTGGTTGAGCAGTGCCATCGTTGTTGAGCCTCTTCAGAGTTAATCCATCGGTAATGTGCAGGGTCCCATACATCATGCAGATGGGATAAGCCTTTGTTGTTGAGTTTGCGCGCCGCTTCTCTCCAGATTGGGGAGTCGAGTGTGAGCCCTAGTTTGGAGAGCCAGGGAGACCAATGGATTACTGAATTGGTGAAGTACCTAGGGTTCTCATGCCATTCTAGATACGCGGCTGCTCTCATGCAGTTTTTTACCAGAGTACATGTATTGCCTTGAACTTGTAAGGTTGACCACTGGGGGGCGAGGAGTTTGTCAACAACTTGGAGTCCTTTCCAGGATCCCCCTTGTGATTTGAGAGCCGTGTGGTTAATACAATAATTGGCCATTAGAGCCCATGCTTGTTTGTTGCATATGAGTGTCACAAATAGTTTAGCTGACATGGCATGTGCATGATACACTGGGTTAATTATCCCCAAACCTCCATACTCCTTCAGTGAGGCCACCCTCTCCTAGCTACACCATTGCCATGGCCTGTTTGATTTCGTATTGTTTCTCCAACGGAAGTTCTTAATGGGTTTCAGGAACTCTTTCCAATGGATCTTTGCCATTTTCAGTAGGGGCCGGGAGTTGAAAGAGATTCAGGGGATCATGAAAGTGTTAATGACTCTGGCCCTAGCATGCATGGGAAGTAGAATGAACTCCCACCTTTTGATTTTATTTTGTATTTTCTCTAGTACCCACCTAGCTCTTTGATTGTGAGAGATTAACACTCCCAAAGGGGTGCCCAAGTGACGAAATACCTCACCTTTTTAATGACTTTGCGCACCCAGCAGGAGGGGTCGAAGTTGTTTTCCTCTGTAAGTGAGATTAGTCTAGATTTCTCAATGTTGCACTTGGATCCTGATGTTGTGGAGAAGACATGGACTATCTCCAAGGCTTTCCTTAAAAATCGTTCCTCAACTTTTAAGAACATTAAAGCGTCATCGGCAAATAATTTGGCTAGCAGCTGCTCATTATTAGGCCCGAGTTCTAGACCACAAATTTCTCCTCTGTCTGCTTTTCGGATTCGGGTGCAGTTATTAACGGGTGGGTACACACTGCAAAGAAGAGGGGGGCCACCGGGCAACCTTGTTTAATGGCCCTTTGACCTATGAAGGATCCGACTATCCTATCATTGAAGAGAAGTTCTGAGACTCCCCTACACCCTAAGCTCTTCACTGCTCTACTCATGCAGGGACCAAACCCTAGTGCCTCCATAACTTGCTGAACGAATGACCAAAGGATACGATCATAAGCTTTGTCCAGATCTAGCTGCAGCAAGATGCATTTTTGGCCAGCAAGTTTGGCATATTCGATACCTAGCATTGCCGCCAATATATTATCCATTATAGACCGCCCTTTGATGAAGCCATGTTGATGCGGTGTAATCGTGTTGTTGAGGACTGAGCTAAGTCTGCTTGCTAGTACTTTCCCAATTATCTTGTACATTACTGTCATCATTGTGATAGGCCTCTACTCTTTAAGGGAGGAGCATGCGACTTGTTTCGGGACTGGTTTGATTAGACCTTTTGAGATTGTTGGTTCCATCAGACCTTGTCTAAAGGCTCTCTTCGCTAAGAAGGTGGTTGTCTCCTGGAGCTCTTCCCAAAATTCCTTGGAGAATTCCATCGTTAGTCCATCCCATCCCGGTGACTTGTCCGCTCCCATAGAAAACAAAGCTTCTTTGCATTCTTCAGCGGAAATGATTAGATCTAGCCAATAGCTCTGCTCCTGCGACACTCTCTTTTTAACTGTTTGTCTGCGCTTCCCTGGCTGATTGTGATTCACTTTTCGGTTGGCCTATAATTCGGGCTAGGTGGTTGAGCATTGTTTGTGCCATTACGTCTGGATCACAGCTTGTGACGCCTTGCTCATCCTTGAGAGCTCGTAGAAAATAATTATGGCTGGCTTCCTCTTTCTTTAGAATCGGGTCTTTGGAGAGGATTCGGGCTTTTTCTAGTTCTGCAGCATGCAGATCTGAAAGGACCTTCCTTGCTTCCAGCCAACTGGTTGTGGTCCTGTTCGGAGGCTTTGCCTTGCATCTTGAGATTGTTGATCCTGAGGACTGATTCGTTGGCCTGAAAGTTCAATTCTGCTTGATGTTTTGCTAGCTTTGGCCCTAATAGCTTTATGGTATTTTGCATTTTCTTGACAAAGTTTCTCCAAGGGTTCAGTGCCCCTCTTTTAGTCCTCTCTTGAAGATCTTAAATAGCTGATTTGGTGAGGGCTCGAAACGAGGGATTCTTAAAGAGGTGGGTTCCAGTTATTAACAGCTTATTCTTTCCTTTTGGGGTGAGGTTGGCATCATTGCGGCTCAGGTTAAGCACTATTAGGAAGTGATCGGAGATTATTTTGGAGAAATTGACTATGAGTTCCAGCGAATGTGGAACCCAATCTGCCTAGTGTGAGCAGTACCATCTATCGAGTCTTGCAAGTGTTGACACATGTTGTAGGCTTGTGTAGGTAAACCTGGGATCATCTCTCGAGGGGCCAGCTTTCCAAAGGTCCATGAGGGCCCATTTGGTCGAGAGATGATTCCATTTGTTTCGCTTTGAGCTCGAGAGAATGGAGGCTACTCCTGACCTGTCACACCTAGATTCGACCATGTTAAAATTGCATGTAATGCACCACTCCCCATCTAGTTGAAGCTCGGCAAGGTCCGATCAAAGTTTCCCTCTGGCTTTTGCATTGTTTGGAGCATATACATTTACAACTGTGAAGGAAAGGCCGGCCCATTTAATGTGGATTCCAAGAGCTCGAGCGGACCTGTGATTGAATACTACTTGGGGTTCCAGTTCTCTGTCAACAAGAGAGAGTACGCCGCTGCTACCATTAGCACCTTCGCCGTAGAAGACAAGCTTCTTGTCGAAGTTTTGTTTTCTAGGGTTTCCTGCATCAAGGTGATGCTCTTGGATTGCCCAAAAATCCACTTGCTTCTCGGTCTTAACTTCGGACCAAAAGAGGGTGTTTTTCCCCCTTGACTTGATACCTTTGACATTCCAGGATCTTAATTTGATCTGCCTCATGAGATAGAGAGGGGGACAAACTCTTCTACTCCTGACATGATTCCTTTGACATTCCACGATCTAAGATCAGACTGCTTCATGAAATTGAAAGTGGAACAAATTCTTCTACCTCGGCCTCTGAGAAGAGAGCTTCTTCGGTTTGGAGAGGTTGTTCAAGCTGTTGATTTCGGTCTTCCTTGGGGGGAGCAATCTTATCATCCCTGCTATACGAGTCCCCTAGGGCCTCAAAGAAGTTTCGTAGGCCGATTGCACCTCACGGTGCATCAGGGGGGAGCTTATATTTTTCCCTTGCCAATGATTTGCATTTCTTTAATGACAAGGGAGGAATTACAGACCACTCCAGAGTTTGGTCTTGTTGAGGGAGTGCCGGTAGCCCAACTTTTTGGATTGAGTGTGTTCTTCTTTGAGTGGCTGGTGCTTTGAAAGAGAGATCTTTACATGCAGCTAAGGAGACTGATTTGGTACTCTTAAGAACTTGTTTTCCTTTATTAGCTTTTCCCTCTTTTATCCTGTCCTTAGTTTTCTTCACCGTCTTCTTCTGGATTTCACTAATTTATTCTTGTATAATTTCTACTTCCGTGTTGACGTGAATTTCCTCCATATTAGCAGGACCCTCTTCTTTGGAAGGCTCCCCCTTCTCTTCCATATGAACAAGGGCATTGATTTCCTTGGATAAGAGATGACAGTCTCGGGCAAAGTGCCCAAAGCCATTATATTTAAAACATGCCCCAAAGAAGGTGCCGAATCTCAACTGAATCACCTTCAGACCAGCTCCTACATTGATGATCATATTTTCAAGGGGAACATCGTTGATGTCCCAATTGATGCATAATTTGTTCGACATTTTGCCCTTACTTCTATTAGTTGGCACAAATAGGGGGGTTCGCAGATTAGATGCAAGTTCTCTCAGGCTGCCCCAAAGCCAGACCGGGAGGTTCACAAATTCCACCCACACAATATTTAAGTTTTGAACAGATTCAGCTGAATCAAAAACCGGATCCCAATGGAAGACACATACTGATATCTAACATCCACCCGGAGGCCAGAAACTTGCTCTTGTAGTTCTTTTTTGGGGTTTTGCATGTTTCCCATGCCTGTCTCACGATAGGCGATCTTCATGTATCCCTTTTACTTTTTGAATATACCTCAACACATAGATCAACCCATGATATTCAATCGGTAAACAACCAGCTTCTATTAGTAATGTAGAGTACCAGGTGGTGGTCCTCACTCCCAAATATCGACGAATGAAGCTCTTCTGTAGTTTCTCGATTTCATCTCACATACTTGTTGAAATACTTCTGTCCCATAATTCAACCCCGTATAACATTGTTTGCATGACATAAGCCTCAAAGAGTATACATCAGATTTTCCAGCTATTGATGTCTTTACAATTACATATTGTTGAGAGAGAGAGAGAGAGAGAGACAAGAGGATAGAGTTTGAGCTTGAGAGGATGGTGTGAGAGAGAGGATAGAGCTTAAGCTTGAGCTTGAGAGGGAGAGCTTGAGGTTGAGAGAGAGAGGCTTGCATGAGAAAGCTTTAGCTTGAGATAGCTTGAGCTAGAGAGAGATTGAGAGGGGAGAGAGGCAAGAGGAGAGACTAGAGTACTTCAACAAAAATAGTCAAGAACTAAGGATGAGAAAGATAGAGACAGGCTAGAGGATGAGAATCGCGGAGACAGAGAGAGACTTGAGGCTCCAAAGTGCTAACACTGAAAACATACGACAAAAACGGCTAAAAACGGCATAAAATTGGACTTGAGCTACAGCTGGATTTTTAGATTTATATTTGTTTGATGTACAAGACTTTTGGTCCTTTGTATGCAAAAGATTGAGGCAATACCCTTTTGCTGAAATTTGCAGCTTATTGCACTTGATTTGAGTATACACCCGTGTTTTTGTTGCCATGGCTTCTACTTCGTCCTCATCATCAGACACGAAGAGTTGATGGAGATCAAATGATTTGATGGCCAAGGTTTCGATCTATGGCAAGATCGTATGCATGGCATCCTCCTCCTTAAAGATTGTGAAGATGCTTTGGAAGAGGTGAAGCCACAGGCACTTAGTGATCAAAATTTAGTGATCAGAATGGGCCAAACTCAACATGAAGGCTATGGCCTACATGAAGATGGCAGTGCATGATGATATCATCACCGATATCAAAGGGTTGGACATTGCTTATGCAATTTGGCAAAAGCTATGAGCCACCTATGAGAATGTCACACCTGTTCTGGTCCATCTTATGTGGAAGCTAGTCAATATGCGCATAGATGAGTCAAAGCCAGCTTCTGAGCACTGAAGTGCATTCTCAAGCGTACTTTATTAGTTGCAAGACATAGGTCTTCAAGCTTTCGATGGCATGGTTAAGGCCATTTTTCTATTGATGACATTGCCAAAGCCCTTTGAGACATTAGTTGTTTCCCTAAGCAACAGTGCTACCTTGTCTTATAATAGCATGTGGGGCTCTATTCTCAACGAAGAGATTAGATGTAAGTCCAGTGGAGAAGGCATAACATCAGCCCTTAGTGCACGAGGGAGGACTAGATAAGAGGGAAGGAAATACACGAAAGAGAAATAGTAGTAAATATAAAGGGAAGAATAAGTAGTAGGAAGTCACTTGTTATCAGTGTGGCCCTAAGGGTCACAAGAAGCATGATTGTAGGTACTTCAAGAAAGAACAAGATAGAAAGAGAAATGCATCAAAGAAGGGAGAGAATAAAGTTGATGTATCAGAAACTTCAAAGAACAAGGAGAAAGAGAATGCAAATATGACTTCAAGTGTTGTTATTGAAGAGCTTTCAGATGTTGAAGACATCCTATTTGCTACTCTTTCATGTGATGATGCATTTACATTGAATGTCCAAGACATGCATGTTACGAAGACCGATGTCATTGATGCTTTGATGATAGTGGAAGATATACTTTCACAGACTTGGATAGTAGACTCAAGTGCCTCTTTTCATGTTACTCCATGCTTGGAGTGTTTTTCTTCTTATGAGGCAAGCAGCTATGGAAATGTTTATCTTGGTAACAACCATGCCTGCACAATAGATGGAATTGACGCTATGCACTTGTCTTTGGACAATGGCCAAGAGCTTGTATTCAAGGATGTCTAACATTAAGAAGAGATTGCTATATGTTGGTCAGCTAGATTTTCATGGATACACTACATTGTTTGGTGGTGGTATATGAAAGATTAAATATGGTTCCATGCTTATTGTAAAGGGCACTAAACGAGGTACTTTGTATTGTCTGCGATGCAAAGCTTTACAAGGGAAATTTCTTTGCTGTACTGGCATTGGCTCATAGTTAGAGCTATGGCATAAACATTTAGACATATGGGCCACAAAGAACTTGATGTACTTGCCTATTTGAACAAACTTCATGTAAAAGATTCAAAGATGGATTTTTGTAGTGATTGTCAATATGGAAAGCAAGTGAAAAGTTCTTATTACTCTTGTGTCTTTCGTAAATCTAATGTGTTAGATCTTGTGCATTCAGATGTATGTAGCATGTCTATTAGTTCTATGGGTGGTGCTATGTATTTCCTTTCTTTTATTGATGATTGTTCACGAAAGATTTGGGTTTATTTGCTTAAACATAAAAGCGATGTGCTTACTGCCTTTAAATATTTCCATACATTTGTGACCACTGAAAAGGACTTAAAGTTGAAAAGTCTACATATAGATAATGGGGCTGAGTTCACATCAAATGACTTCAAGTCATTTTGTGCATTACATGGTATTAAACAAGAGCTTACAGCTCCGTACAGCCCTGCTTGTAATGGGGTGGCAAAATGGTACAACAAGACTTTATGTGAGAGAGTGCGGTGCATGTTTTCAATTGCTTCTAATGGGGTAGCAAAACGGTAAAATAAGACTTTATGTGAGAGAGTGCAGTGCATGCTGTCCATTGCTAATCTCCCTCATGCTTTTTGGGGAGAAGCATTGCAAACCACGGTCCATATATGCCACCACTCTCCTAATCAGTCCTTGCAAAATGGCATTCCTGAGGATGTTTGGTTTGGCAAACCAGCCTCATATGCACTACAAGATATAAGCCTTATACCGACGTTTAAAGCGATGAAAATACAAATAATAAAATTTGCCCCCGTCGTCGCAAAAAGCGTCGTTATTAATGATGCCATAGAAACGTCGGTATTGGCGTTGCTATTATCGTCGCTATTGGCGTCCCTATCAGCGTCCCATTTGCGATGCTGATAGCGACGCCAATAGTGACGCTAATAGCAATGGTTTGCGACACGCATAGCGACGCGAGCAGTAAAATTTGCGACGCTAATAGCGATAGTAACAGGGATGAAAAGAATTTTGTGGCCCTGTGTGCTTTATGAGAGCCATACAAAATAGTTTCTGCACTACTATGTACAAAGCGCTTGCAAACAAAAAGAATGTATACTGAAATCATAAAACTGATACATGAAATAAATACATGATCGCATATAAAGCGATCGGTATAGTCATGACAAGATATCACTAATACATAGTACATGTCTACATAGATCAGGCGACTCAAAAATAAAGGTGTGTGAGCTCCAGGGATCCAAGGGCGAGCTACGCATCCTTGTCCCCCGAAAGCTCATCGCGCCGCAAAGGAGCATCGAACAAACTCTGCACAAAAAGAAATAACACATCAGTCCACCATACAATAATGCATTCAAATATCTCATGGTAACTACAAACAAGAAAGATGAGTGACTTACACGGCCGCCGCGTCTATACAATCGGTCGATCAATGCATTGAGACTGTGCCTCTCTGCATATCGAGACTCAAGGCCGGTCGGATCACGATTTGTAATGGAGTGTTGCAAAGAAAACAAAATGCTAACTGTTAGAAACATGATTGTCAGTACAAAGAATATTTCAAAAAAACAAACAAGCAAAACAAAAGAAAAACTTACAAAGTCCTCCAAATATGTCCTGTGGCCGCCACTCCCAAGATGATGGACCACTTCGGCCTCGAGTCGTGCCCTCGCCGCCTTGCGCTGTTGACTCTAACGTCCTGGAGAATCTGTAGCCTCCTCTCTCAGTCTCGGCGACAGTCGTCTGCATCTAACCACTCGGGCTTTGCAACCCCACTCTTGATTGCCTTGCATGCGTCAAATCGTCTATGTGACATGTATGCACACATGCAATCCATCATCCAACCCGTAGAGAATCTATCTATTGCGGTTGGCACTGGAAACTCCTCGTGCAAGGATGCTACTATGTAGTCCTTGCTCCCCTCCGATATGTTCTTCCAATGATCCAAGATGTTGTGTCGAAAAACTTGTTGGCACAACTCTCTCATGCGAGCCATCACCCTCCTCCCCTCATCATTTATGATGATGGCTCCTGACCTACTATCGATCAGATATCCATAACCCCTAGGAGTCTGCTTAAGATGGGTCCTCTCCCATCTGTGTCCATGCTCCTAGGCATATCTAGGAGATCCCTCTGCATCTGGTGTACCGACGAGGATAATCTCTCTCGGAGTGGCACCCAAAGGGGTGCCACCTGCTGACAGCTGCGCAAAAGTCGGAGTAATTAGAGTAGACGTCCCCACAGGTATGACAAATCCTAGAGGTGACGCAGCTCCAGTTGAACGACGAGATGGAGACACCGTAGCCGTGTCTCCATAGCAGCATTCCCTTGATCTCGATGCACTCCCTCCCTCTGGCCCAAGTTGTGAGCGTCAAGATCGTCTGCTCGAAGCCGAAGCATCTGATCGCGCTGAAGCAGATCTAGCAGAGCACCCTGACGAATAACGAGACAGCTCCTGGTCTGCCATCTCTCTGAATCTGGCGAGCTGGTCTGGAGACATGCGTGCAAAGATGTCCTGTAACTCCTCATCGCTCATCCCTCGACTCATTCTGAAAATGTCACTTGCACAGACAAAAAATGATGTTAGAATAATCATTTTAAATCATACAAAGCACAGTAATATAAATTATTTTTAAAAAATCTCACTTAAAATGCATATCTTATGTACCTTTATAAGAGATTGGTCAATGAATTGAGTAAGTGGATGCTCCAAGTATGAAGTATCCTATGGTCCCATGTTAATCTCCTGACATAACTCCGCATACACTAGAAGGTCGATAGACATGTCACCACAAAAGAATGAGTCTGCCTCGTTCTCAAAAAATTCTTGGACTCTTGTATTTCCATCATTATTAGCCGATGCTGGCTCCAAGCTTTCGACGGCCTCCACCCCTTGCAATATCGATCCCTCTATTTGCATATTATCTTCATCTATGCTCGGAACATCGCTTTGATCATATACTCTCGCACTTCGGGGAGTTGAAGGTATAACATAGCACCATCGAGGTTATCGGGGGTTTGGATAGAATATTACCTGTTCATAAACACATACAAGAGAGTTCAAACCATTGTGACATAAACCATGTCGTAATACAATTAGCAAGCAAATGACTCCATGCACCTGTTCACAATGGGCCGGCAACACAAAGATGATGCGCAAACCCGTCCATTTTTTTTCAGAATCTATTTCAAGAAATTCAGATGGACCTCGTCGAACTATTGCTCTAGCTCCTCCA
The DNA here is from genome assembly GCF_053477565.2 of Lygodium microphyllum. Classification (NCBI taxonomy): domain Eukaryota; kingdom Viridiplantae; phylum Streptophyta; class Polypodiopsida; order Schizaeales; family Lygodiaceae; genus Lygodium; species Lygodium microphyllum. Next base: position 2,332,015 of record NC_141155.1, read on the forward strand.
AGTACCACTTTGAACCACTGCACATCGAATAGTATCATGGAGAAGCTACGGTAATCCACTGTAATAATACTTTGCAAGTTTCCAAAATACTCTATCTCATCCACAACCGTGTTTGGATCCATTGTTCGTCGCCGGCTCTCTTGCTCGAACCTTGCCATGATACCACAGTCCATTGTGGAGCTCATTTTGTCAATACGCTCCACGCGAAAATGTCGTCCGCGCAACCACGCTGCACTATATATTTTGTACTGTACATTGAAACACTCAAATTAGATGTCCCATATAAAATTTAGATATGACATATTCTAAACCCCTCATCACCTTTGGACTACATCCCCTCGAGAATTCCCACTCCTCCATTGAGACCTCTGTCCCTTCCCGAGATGCTACAGTCAAGGCTCCATGCAACCATCGTGTTGACATAAACCGCGGCATCTCCTCCATGCCTTCGGGATATCGAATCGGTCGATGACACGTACTACGTTGGAATTCAGCTCGCACTACCTCTCGATCTTGCCTTGCAATCTGGTACTTGGTGAGCCACGTCTCCATGGAGGTATGGTGCAACATACAAAAGCGATTCACCTTCTCTTCCATTGAGGCATCCATTCTTTTTTCTACCCCATTTTCAACCACCACATCTCCAGTCAGTCTATCATCATCCTTCAGCGAGACCATAGCATTTCATTATCTGGTTCCACCATTGGTAGCCATTGTGAAATATGCACTAGCGCCTCAGGAACCAATCAACCTTCGGCCATGCTACCTTCTAGCCGAGCTCGTTGTCGCACAAAGCCTTTCAGGGTTTTCATGAAGCGCTCCACGAAGAACATCCATCGCGTATGGGCAGGTTCAGCAATCTCCACTTCGTCCACAAGATACACAAGAAGGTGGATTTGTATCGTGAGAATGCTAATGGGCAGGTATTTCTCAAAGAGACAAACCGTCTCCACTGCTCCCCGCCTCGCGGATTCAATAGAGGACGTCTTAATTTCTTTCTATGACATCCATTGCACCAAAGTCGACAACTTATAAATGGCCCTGCGAATTTCTGGAGTAAGGCATCCTGCAATCGCGATCAGTAGTACAAACTGCCACAAATGAGAAAGCATTATGAATAATGATCACATTCCAAATAGCAAGATACCCACGCTAATTACAATCCATTCGTAGTACAAACCTGACATATCTTATACCAATCATGGGATTTTAGCCCCCGATAATTGGTTGTCTTTAGAAAATGCGGACTTGAGAGAACGCATCATACCCGTCGGAGTGCGGATAGACTTGATTACTTGCTTCACAATGCGTTCTTCTTTAGTGGACAAAACCCAAGGAGCGCAAGGAAGCTGCACGCGACCATCAGCACTCGACTGCGGCCAAAGTGCCTCCATCTTACCTACCTTCTTCAATCCATTCATGCCCCTATAGTGTCTCTCTTTCCTGTGATGTGGTCCCATAGCAAGCTGTCCACATTCTTGAAAATATGCATGGGATCCAACAAGTGGTTGACCTGTAAGTGGGTCCAATATGGCAACTTGTAGAAAACTGAGAACCGCTGCATTCCATTTAGAAGTGATTCCACGTGGACCATTTTCAGCTCGTACTAGCTTGCGGCGTTCATACGAGTTGGAGGTCATCCAAGGAAACCTTCCCTGAGTTCATGATCCTCTGGCAAGAAAGCAGCGTGTCCTTGATATACCATCTTCTTCATGGTTCATGACCTTCGGAGTCTAACTGTGGTCCACACAATGGACATGCATGATAACCTGAGGTAACCAGACCTGTTCCAACACCACAACCTAGTGAATACTTGATTGAATGAGATAAAATTTAGATATTGCTAGCGAGAATGGAGGCCTGCTCACCTAAGCACTCTCCCAATCCCGAAAAGTCATGCATTGTCAGAATGAGAATGGCTCGAATATTGGCTGACCGTTGACCATCGTGCCTGCTCATATCTTGCATAGTGACCCCCTCCTCCCACAAAATCTTAAGCTCATTGACTAATGGACGAAGATACACGTCCATATTTTTTACTTTATAGTGGCCTGGGACAAGCAAGCTAAAAATGAGATGTCATTTCTTTGTAGAAAGCCATGGAGGGATGTTGTGGTTGACAAGGACTATAGGCCACACACTCTAAGAAGTTGAGCGCAGACCGAATGGGTTCACGCCATCCATTGCAAGACCGAGCTGAAGATTCCTTGGCTCTCGCGCAAAGCCTGGGAAGGTAGAGTCAATGTGGCTCCATGCGCGCGAATCCGCTGATATTCGTTGAACTCCATCCGTGGACCTATTCTACGGATGCCACGTTGTCAAGCTCGCCATGCGAACATACGAAACATGTGGTTTATGCGGGGGATGAGCGAAAAGTGTCTGATAACTTTTTGAGGGATAGTTTGCCCTTGCAAGTCATGTCGATACCTGTGAGCACCACACTTTGGACATGTCTCCATAGTCTCGTATTCTCCTCGAAACAATATACAATCGTTGATACATGCATGGATGTTATTGTAGTCCATGCCAAGCTTCCGTAAAACATGTCGTGCATCATCACGAGACTTAGGCATGGTCTTTGCAGGTGGTAATATATGATATTTTAATAACCTTTAAAAAATCATAAAACACCTTGAAAAAGCATAAATGTTTGTAATAATAGTGTCAAAAAAAAAATCAATGAAGCCTATGTACAAGGTATTTGAACAACTCGATCACACTCGTATCGCTCCACCCATATTTTGCTTGCACACTTAAGAGTGCAAGCAGTGTCTTCAACCGAGATACTCGACACCCATCATATAATGGTATGGATGCTTCCTCTCTAAGCGGATCAGAAGTCTCGACATCCATGGGAATCAATGCATCGATCATTGTCTCCATCTCAGGCTCAAAGATTGTAGGTAGGTCTGGAAGGTTGTCTATCTCCTCTGCCATTGACGGTATAGATTGGCCTTGCGAGTGGTGGATTGGCTCTTGCGCTCCATCCATCGCACGCCCACGAACTCTTCTAATTGGCTGCAAAGGGTGCACTCCCCCTTGGGATGAGACATCACCTCCCTGGATAGAAAATTTGCCAGCAAGACCCAATCTTATGTATATGGTATTCAATTAGCTTGCGAGTACAATGCATGATTGATATTAACTTCAAATTACCATTTGCTAAAAATCCGCAATTGCCTGATCAATGATCTCAGATTGAAACTCGCCAAATCGTCGTACGTGTTCTATAGACAATCAGCATTTTCGTCTAATTGCCAACTTGCATTGAGAGCAAGGACATGGGACACGCTAATCAAGATACGTCTCGTGATCTTGAACAACAGGACCTTCTTTGTTTTCCATCTTGTCTACATTACAACAAACAATTTAATGACTTGTAATACAATTTGGGAAAACGAGGCTTAAATGGATAGCTTTATGGAGATGTATGTCAAGTTGCAAGTTGACCATAAGCTCTTGCTTGAGAGGTTTTAGCCTCTGTAAGAGGTTGAGAAGCAAATTTTGAAAAACATTGAGGTTGATATTGATGCATCCACGTTGAAATCTAAACTTCAAGATATAAGAAATGCTTTACTGATTGATGTAAAAAATGCATGGGACATAATAGTTGAGAGATTTATTGATGTTATATCTCGGCCATATACCATGCTCAAGGATTTGTTTGTCCCGGTAGATAATTATTCATTATTGTAGAAAAAAAAGGCATTCGTTCATAAGGTTCATGAGTTGAAGACTAAATGTTCGAACTTGACTAAAAGATTGGATAATGCCTTAGATGCTAAAAGGAAAAGTGATGAATATGTTACTTCATCATTGCAACAAAAAGATTGGTGACAAGGATGCTATGATTAATGAAGTTCTTCACGAGGTGAATATAGAGTTGAAGGGAATGGAACACGATTTTTCTTTGGGATTTAGTGGTGATCAATCAATTATTGAGGTGTCTTCTTGTATGGCCATTATACCTTATATACCTAGCTACGGTCTCTAGGTTATGTACTTTGAGTATCTTAGAGGGGCTCTACTAGGATTACTTATACAACTGCACCAGAGGACTTTGAGTATAAGTAATCCTAGTCAACAAAATTTATGAGTATCATTGAGAATCTCTTAGTCTAATAATAAATCAATCTCAACAAAAAGCATCTTAGTAATGTGGTTTTTTTGTCCTAGGTCCATGTATAAAAATTAATGCCATCTATGAAATTTATCAAATTTTATTGTAATGATTGGAAGACATCAAATGCAACAATGTAATACAAAGTTACCATGTCAAAGACAATATCAAATAGTAAAAATATTTGTGCCTGTGTGGGGGTGTGTGTGTGTGTACCATAGTTATAAAATTTGTTTCAATCAATTATACTCATTGTCATAACCTTTGAAGAAAATATCCTATGCTCAATTTAAGGGATTCTTCTTCTATGGCAATACTTTTGGGTTCATTTTGATGAAGTACCATAATGACCAATAGCTAGGGGATCATTTTCTTTTAGTCCTTCCGTTGACTAGTTGTCATGCTTACTAATTTGTTATGCCTATAAAGTTAATACAAAAACAAGGAATTATGCATATCACAATTAGATCCCCTACTTGGACATTATGAAGGATATGACCAATTTTAAGCCATCTTAAAGAGTCACCAATGTACGTGGCCCATGGTAAAGCACATTGCATACCATTATCGATAAGTCTATTATCATGCATCTTAAATCTCCTAATTAGACTTTATAAAGTGTATGACCAAATTTTAGCCCTCTTAAGGAGTCGATGTAATGGTACCCATGAAAAAAGCAAAGTCATACCATTACCATAATCATGGATATGTTATCGTTCCAATATATACACACACAAGTGGACTACATCTTGAGTAGACAAAAGCTATCCATTTGAGTAGACATACATCTCCATAAAGCTATCCATTTGAGTATACATCTCTTTCTCTTTCTCTCCCTCTCCCTCTCTCTCTCTTTCTCTCCCTCCCTCTCCCTCTCCCCCTCCCTCTCTTTCTCTCTCATTTCCTCTCCCTCTCACAATATATCCTAACACTCTCCAAAAGCAAAAGGGAGAGGGAGAGAGAGAATGCACTCTCTTTCTCTCTTTCTCTTTCTCTTTCTCTATCTTTCTCTCCCTCCCTCTCCCTCTCCCTCTCTTTCTCTCTCATTTCCTCTCCTAAATAAGCAAAAGAGAAAGTGATTTAAACCTTAAACAAGCAAAAGAATAAGAGAGGGAGACTCACCGATGAGATATGGTGACTATGGGGCAGCTTCTCTTCGTGACGAAGGCTCCTCCTCTCCTTTGTGAACAACAACGGCAGTGGCGGTGGCGGCAAGTCTTCTTCCTCTCCTTCTCTCACGACGGTCGCTCTTGCTCTCAAAACACAAAACCCAAAAACGCGAAATAAAGCCGCGCTCGGTTTCGGCCTAATTTTTTTCCCTATGGAGCATCGCTATTTGCCGCCAATAGCGACGCCGCTACCTGCCATCGCTATAAGCTTAAATCCTTGTAGTGATGATCATTTTCATGTGTTTGGTTGTGCAAGGCATTTGTGCATGTACGCAATGAATCGAAAAGAAAGCTTGATGCCAAATCCATCAAAGGGATTTTCATGGGTTATAGAGATCAAGGTGAGATGGGTTATAGGGTATGGCTTCCTCAATTCAAGAAGATTGTTTACAGCCGAGATATTGTATTTAATGAGGCTAAATTACTGTCTCATAACTTGCCAATGGATGTCGACTCCAAGAAAGTCAAATTTGAGCCACCCCATATGACTAAAACTGACCTTCGTGATGAATTACCGAGAGCTGAGTTGCAAAATCAGCCGGTTATTTTTTAGCTAGAAGATGTTGGACAACATTTGGATGATCATGAGGGTGTTAGACAACCCATTCTAGGAGTTGGTCCACAAAATGAGGGTGATATTTAGCATGGATAGTAAGCTGAAAATGATTTACAGCAGCCATTAAATGCTGAAAATTATTTTCCTCCCAATGCAGAACTTGTGCCGTAAGATATAGGTCATTGGATATGCAGGCAAGGCTAGTTGCAAAAGGTTATGCACAGAAGGAAGGGATTGACTTTCAGGAAGTATTCTCCCCTATTGTGAAAATGACCACTCTTCGCACATTGTTTGCTCTCGTTGCTGTTTTGAATTTAGAGCTTTTCTAAATGGATGTAAAAACAACATTCTTGCATGGTGTTTTTGAGAAAGAGCTATATATGAAGCAGCCAGAAGGTTTTGTAATTCCAGGTAAAGAAGAACTGGTTTGTAGGCTATTGAGAAGTCTTTATGGGCTGAAGCAATGGTATAACAAGTTTGATTCCTTTATGCTTAGACAAGGTTTCAAACGTAACCATGCATATCAATGTTTATACATTAAGAATGATGCAAATGGCAATCCCATTATTTTGATTCTTTATGTTGATGACATGCTTATTGCTGGCAAGAATAAAAGTACTTTGAATGTACTTAAAGACTAGCTGAAAACTGCTTTTGCTATGAAGGATTTGGGATCAACTATGAGCATATTTTGGGCATGAGAATTAAGAGGGATAGAGAGCATAAATTGTTATTTCTGTCTCAAGAAAAGTAGATTGATAAAGTGCTGGAAAGATTTAATATGGCTGATATGAAAGCACTTGGAGTGCCATTTCAGCCAAATGTGAAATTAAGTAAAGAAGATTGCCCAAAAGATGAGGAAACAGCCAACTTTATGAGGGCTATCCCATATGCTTTAGCTTGTGGTTCTCTTCTGTACGCCATGGTTGCTATGCGACCCGATATTGCTTATGCAATGGAAGTTGTTAGTAGATACATGTCAAATCAAATCCTGGCAAAGCACGTTGGCAAATTGTTGAATGTATTTTAAGATATTTGAAAGGTACAAAATCCAAATGTATCTGTTATGGAAAAGATGACCTAAAGTTGTAGGGATTTTGTGATGCAAACATGGTAGGTGACTTAGACACAAGGAAATCTTCCAGTGGATATGTATTTATAGTTGCTGGTGGAGTATTCTCTTGGTGTTCTAAGTTGCAGAAGATTGTCACACTGAGTACTATTGAGGTTGAATATATTTTAGCTATTGAAGCTTCCAAGGAGGCTATTTGGTTGGTGGGTAGACTCACAATAGAACTTGGCATGCCTGCTAGTACTCCAATGTTGGGATGTGATAGCCAGAGTACTATCTATTTGGCCAAAAATGCCATGTTTCATGCTCGTACCAAGCATACTGATATGAGATACCACTTCATGCGTTAGGTATTGGAAGATGGTCTAGTCACTTTGACTAAGATCAAGACACAAGACATCCTTTCTCACCAAGAGTCTTGCTAAGGCTCAACATGAGCATTGCATATAGATGGTGGGAATTAGATAGCTTAAAAGCATCATTTATGCCTTTAAGTGGGAGGTTGTTGGGTCTAAAGGCCCTAAATAACCCCTCTTTGTATAGTTTTATTCTTTGGCCAAGTTCACATTAAACTGGCCACTATTCTAAAAGGTCACATTAATAAAGGAAGGGTTGATCCAAACTTTAGACTAAGTCCATTTCCCCAAATCATACATATCCTCTCTCTCTCTCTCTCTCTCTCTCTCTCTCTCTCTCTCTCTCTCGTTTTCTTGCAATGCCTGCACTTGAACAACTATGTTTATCTTCCTACAACACGCTTGACAGAGCTCTATCGTTTACTTCTTTTGCACCTTCTCTATCACTTGTGCACCTTCCGCTCTCACTCTACACTGTAAACCCCATATATGTGCCCAGAACTGACAAACATCACAGATCTCAAAACGACAAGTAGGTGGGTGGGGGGCACCTACAATGGTACCCTGTGCCAACTCCAAAGTAGAAGCCATGTCGTCTAGAGAAATCTGAACTGTGATGTTGAAGCTCTTGAGAAAGTGAAAGCTAGGAAGCTCCGAGCACGGAGTTAGAAACCCAAAACTCTTCTTCGTCTGAAACACTAAATCACTACAACCTGCAAAAAATAAAAAGAATAAGAGAGCTAAAGGAAAACCTAATCAGAGTGCGCATAAGCATCCAAGAGGGGATCAGAGGCTTAGTGCAAATATCCTGAGGAGGTTTTAAAAAATATTATTATTAATACTAATAATAATACTAATAATAATACTAATAATAATAATAATAATAATAAGATAAATGTGTGAGTGTGTGTGAGAGAGTGTGGCGAGGCAAAGTGGAAAGAAGTGTGTGTGTGTGTGTGTGTGCGTGTGTGTGTGTGTGTGTGAATGTATGTGTGAAGCAGCTGGGTAGCGCGTGTGTGAAGCAACTACAGTTGGGCAATGGCCTGCTATCGAATAGCTAGTGGGCTAGGCGGAGCAAGTGGTGCAGATGCAGCATTGGTTTTGTTGAGTCCGTGAAACACTGCTTGTGGACCTGTGCAACGCCTCAGGCTGTGTGGTCGGCAGTGGTGGCTGCTTTGCTTTCTCGGACAGGGATGGAGTTTGGTTTCTTGACGTGGGGATCAGTTGCATGGCTTCACCCCTTTGTAAGCCCTCACCTTTTCTATGAAGGGACTTGCTCAAATCTAGTTCACATGTTGTCAGGCACAATATGTGTCCATCATGGTAGTCTGGATATGATACCACGACTTGCGGATCAGGCAGATGTTCTCACACGGCAGGAGATCTTCTCAGTCGTGGTCAGCACGACGTTGTGGCAGATCTGGAAAGCTCGCTGTTTGCATGTCCTTGATGCCTCGCCATCGAGCACTCAGGACACGCTTTCCAAGATCTGGTTTAGGCTGGTGCTGCATGTGCAAGCATCCACATGAAGAACGCAATTCTACGTGCAATCTGTAAACCCCAAATATGTGCCCAGAACTGACGAACATAAGCATGTGAGAGCCCCTCATGCAGCCAAAACCGTAAGTGCGTAGGCATGTGACCCTGTCTACGCATCAAGCATCTCCTACGAATCTGGCAAGTGTACTCAATAAGGTGGAAAGGTACGTAATTTTTAATGTACGTTAGGTACGGAACCTTTAAGGTACGTGAAAGGTACATACCATTTGTAAAATTATGCATATTATAATATTTTCAAATTATATTTATTGTTTAAACATAGTACATACTTCATCTTTTTTTATTTAACTTAATTAAATACTTCTAAGTTGCATACCTTTTTGGCTAAGCTGGACTCCTATGTCTGTATTTCTATTGCCGGGAGGTTCCCAAGGGGAGCCGAAGACAATTCATCCGATGGGGTCCGGGGGCAATGCCTCCAGTGGGTGGTCCGAGGGGCGTTGCTGCTAGTGGGGGTCCAGGGGCAACGCCCCCAGTGGGGGTCTGGGGGTAGTGCTCCCAACGGGGGGTTCCAGGGACAAAGCCCTCTAGCAATGGGGGCCGAGAACCGTCAATAGACCCCGGCGCATACGATATGCCCTTTTTGTCATTTTTAACAAAATGGTTAGATAAAAAATGACTACTTGAAAACCCACCCCATCCCCCTTCCCCCCAAAAAACCACACACACACACATAAATAATTTTATACTTTTTATTTTATAACCCCCAAAAAACACCACCCACCCACCCCCACCCCCCCAAAAAAAAAGTGTGTGCGGATCTATACAGTATGGTTTCGTACTATATCCGTACGGATCCGTATGTATGCACGAATGCAACCAAAGAAGGAGACTGTGATTGAACCCTGACCACTCTGAGGCCAGTGCCACTCTGTAGGGTCCCACTGAATATGAGAGCGTAGGTGACCCTCCCACATCCATAGTCTCCAAAGAAGTGTGTCCTCAAAGGGGGAAAGTGTGGGTCCACCTGGCAAACCTTCCCTCAAGAACCAACAACCCTGATCGGTAGCCAATCCAAACTGTCAATGCAATCATTCTCATCCACTACATGACAAAACTGGAGGTGTGAGCAAGCATCAAGCAAACCTGAAGGCCTAAAAACTAGGGATCCCTCACATCTAAGAATACGATAAGGCACCCCCTCTCTCAGAGCACACCACGAGCCTCCCGAGTGTCCCTGCATATCCTTTGCTCCTCTGACCACTCTGTCCCACTGATCAGGAATGGCTGCCTCAATCTCAATGTGATGCTATCAAACTCCATAGCCAAGAATATTGTGAAGGCACCTAAGAGATCTTTATGTTGTGGGTCCATATTAAATTTACCCATCATGAATATATGAACTTACAACAAGAGCTCTTCCATGTCCCATCTAGAATCCCTTATGGAGATTTAAGTGCACATCTAACACTAGCCCAAGGGCTATATTATGTTGAGTAATATAGCCCTTGGGCTATATTACTCAACATACTATCCCTTGGACACTCAATTGCATGTTGATATTTGTGAATTGCAATATAAGACAAGATACTACATGCTCAGGCAAAAGATTGATGATCTATAGGTTGATATGAAGTGAAGACAATGTCCATCAATAACCAAAATTGACATGAACATCTAAGCAAAATCATTAACATAACTAGAATCTAGCAAGCAAGTCTCAAACAATTTAAGGGGATCAACCAAGCCACTCATTCAATCCACTCCTCCTTAGATACAGACTTCCCCAAACATAGGCCCAAGTACTGTGCCCAACAAGGAAACACATGGTTGTTTTTTTTTTCCTCCATGATTTCAAGCCTTGAATACAATCCATATTTAGCTAGCTAGTGGTTGGAAGAAAAAACAAACCATGAATTTTAGGCACCTAGCCTCTTTAGGTGACAATACATGCCCCTGAAAAAGTTATAGCAGCCCTAGTACGGCCTAGAAAGCTACTCAACAAGGACGTATAACAAAAAAATTATTCCAAAGACATCCCGTAGCCCATTGTTTGCAAGGGTTCAAAGCTACACTAAAACACACAAAATGATTCTATTGCCATGGCATATCATAATTACCAGCACAACTAAGCTAGCAATCTCATTGTCACTTTATTAAGCAATCAATGATGCATCTAGCATCTTGTCAAGAACTTGCTTAGAAGGCCAACATGCAATCTTGCATGAAAAATCAACTTTGCTTGCATATAGAAGCACGACGTGGAATTTACCTCATAAACACAAATCAAGCATCAATTATCATCATCGCAAATCATAACTTAGCATAAATAACACATCCAAGGAAGCACACGCACTTCCTTTCATCCCTTCCATCCATAGGTGCATACATGCATAGCATGGTTGCAATTAAGTATCAACCACTAAACATGATCAAATTAAAACATAAGTATACCAATTGTTTACCCCCTTACTAGTATTTAAGTCCTAAAAATTAGGCCATCACACACACATAGGGTTTTCCTCCTTGGTAAACCCCTTACCTGAACATAGAATTTGCCTAACTTGTAAAAAAACAATAGGTAGATGAATTTAAATAACATAGAATTGGTATACAATCAACATATGCTTATTAGATCAAAAGCAAAGATCACACCATTTGTCAAAAAAACTTCTTTGAAAATTTTTCTTGTTGACACAAAATCAAGATAGACTACAAAGAAAACAAATAAGACAAGGAAGATCACACTTTAATAGAGTCTCCATGAGTGCTAGATTAGCCTCACTATACTTGGAAGAGAGGGTAGGGCCACAAATTTATAGAGAAGGGCTCTCTCTCTCCCCCCTTCAATTCTTGGATATTTTATTGAGAAGCCCGTCCATCTTCTTTTTTTAAAAAAAAAACTAAAAAAGAAGTGAGCCTTTTGTCCCTTTTCCTACTCCCATTGCAACGTTCTCTTGAATTTTGGCAACTACACTTTTCTATCACATTATCATGAAGGATGCATGTCTTGTCAAGAAGCCACCGGGCCTCTGGATGTATGCAGATGGGCTAGGCAGAGTAGGTGTGGTGTGAATGCTGGTGATTTTTGTTAATTAAACATCCATAAAGAAGTCCAGAACCAAGATATTAATCAAACATTTAGAAGAATGTATTAAAATCAAGCTAATATAGAAAAATGGGATAATCACAATCCAAATTAGGGTTTTTCATCCCTCATATTGTCCTCATAAATTTACCAATATGTGTTAAGGGAAAGTGTATGGGCCAAGGCGTGATGTGGGAAAGAAAGTCCCCGAAAATCCACCGCTGATTCTCTAGAAAACCGCTTAACTTCCTCGAATTTTGCCTAAATTTACGTCAAATTTCTAGTTCTAGTAGACCAAAATTTTGGTGGACCAAAATTATGGTTCTGGTTTTGGTTCCGGTTGAGCTTTTGGTTTGAAGTTCAGCTTCAACTTCTTCTTTAGACTTCAAGTTCAACTTTAGATTTATAGACTTCAGAATTCAAGAATTCAAGTCTTCAAATTTTAGGATGTTGGATTCTAGACTTCAGGGTTCAAGCTGTAGGCTTCATGTTCAAATTCAGTCATAATTCAATTTAGAAAAAAAATCAACCATACTTTAGGCTAGAATTCAACTAGATTCAGGCTTAAATTCAGCCAAATTTTGCTTGGATTTAGGCAAGTATTCAGCTAGATTCAAGCTAGATTTAGGCAAAAATTTAACCAGATTTAGGCCAGAATTCAATCAGTTGCAGGCCAAATTTTAACCGGATTTCAGGAATTCCTCCTATCTTCATGGTCCCTTCTACTCCTAGTTGACTTAGCTTTTCCTAAAAATCTTGTTAATTTTCAATGTGTGGCCAAGTGGCCACACCACAGCCACCTCCTCCTAATCTTCAAATCGTCCTTGATGTGCCAGCTGACTCCATTGTCTTCATCCAGGATCTGAGAATAATATATCAGGTTCATGTATTTCCACTTCTTTATCTAACAAATCAACTTCAGCTTTATCCCATTCCTCTTGATGCTCTGCAATTTCAGTGTCCAGTTCATATTGAGCCTCATCCCTTCTTTTAAACAACTTGATTCTTTTTCCAGTAACAGACACCTTTAGCTCTGTTCCATCCAGCTCCATAAGCACATAGGTAGCATATTGCAATACCTTCTTCACAATGTATGGACCAAACCACCTCTTGACTAACTTCCTTATAGCTAAAGATTGAGTATCCAAGCTGTTGTCATAAACTAACACCCAATCTCCATCCTGAATGCTCTTTGGTCTCTTTTTGATCCTCTTATCAAATCTGACTTTGTTCCTCATTCTGGCTTCTTTCAGCTTCTTGGTTGCTTCCTCAATATCCTCTGATCTTCCTTCCAATTGTCTAATCCTTAATGCAAAAATCTCTTCTCTTGTCAGCTCTTCTTGCCATCATAACACACTCCAAGTAGGGATAGACTCCTCAATAGGCATTATAGGCTTATGGCCATACATCAATTCAGTCCTGCACATACCCTGTTAGAGTGCTATGGATGGTCAAAAAATATATGAGTTCTGATGCTAGCATGACCCACTTCGACAACTCTCCGAAGCTACGTGCAAAGGTAAAACAGATAAGGTATGGCTCTAAGGTGCATGGGAAAGTGCCAAGAAATGACAAAGTTGTCCAAGAGAAGTTGAAACTACCTTGGAACAAGAACCTCTAACGGAAGGTGCACGGTTTCTGTGTACATGGGTAATTGATTTTGTGCATATGATAATTAATTAATTTGTATTAAATAAATTAATTCTAATGTCTTGGATAAAGTTGCAAGGTTGAGAATGGTAAGACCAACCCTTGTGCCAATTTGAGCCACTGGCCAAGTGCATATGAACTATGGCAAGTGAATTATGCACCTGGGCAATTAATAGGTAGCATAAATGAGAGAAGGAGAGAGAAAGGAAAAATCAATTTGCTTTCATACATGATCAGCACCATACATGTGGCAAAGTGGATGATCTTTGGGCAAATCAAGGGTGTGGGAGCCTCTTGTGATGCTCCACCAATCCTTTTTTGCATGAGATGGGCTTTATTCTTATAAAAGAAAACTAGCGCTAGATCTCTCTCTCTCTCTCTCTCTCTCTCTCTCTCTCTCTCTATCTGTGGGAAGGCCAAGGCTGAAAGCTCAGCCTACATTCTCTCTCTCTCTCTCTCTCTCTCTCTCATGTGTACTACCCGAGTGAGCTTCCTTCCTCCCCGGCTATGGCTATGGTGAGCCTACTAGTCACCGCTACGTAATCTACCGCCACTAGACTAGTCTATTTGCTTCTATTTCTCTCTCTACAACACGCTCTTTGAGGTGGATTTACTGGTCTAAACCAGTAAATTGCTGATCCGAATGAGGCATGGTGGTACCCTTGTTGCATCTATAGAGTGAAGATTCAAGTGGAGCTTGCGGTAGTGATTGCCTGCGAAGATGGAAGCCATTACCTTCGACAGAGTGGGAGATGGTAAAAGATTTGGGTCTCCATAGATTCCATGCATGCATCTTGCACACTAAGTTGTATTATTGAAAGAGCTTGTGGAGCTTAATAATACAAAGACTTAAGACTTTAGAGGGGGGACCAGCTCCAAGAATTTGGTCCTCTATGCAGTGTCGTCTTGTGATTGTTCTCGTTTATGTTATGTTGATAATGATGCTAAAATGTTGATTTAAGGGAAATAATGAATGGTATGCAAGCCATCAGCCTCACACTCTTCTCTTTGCTACTCTCAAAATAAACCTTTCTTAATGGGAAAACTCTCTTTCACATATGCAACCGTTACTTCCACTAGTTGCACATAAAAAAGAGTCTATTAAATTGGAAAAATATTTGACATTGGTATTAGAGCTTTGGTTTCTTGTTTCTTTCTTAAGAAGGAGGATTCTTGGGTAAGTTTACAAAAATGTTAAAGTTGTGGATTATAGTAGGGTAAGTGAGACACGGACTTCCAATCAGAATCGGCACTCACTTCAGTGAGGTATGGTGCACACCATTGAGAGCTTTAGTTTTAATAATGGAGTCCCTTGTAGCTTGCCTATGGATTAACCATTATTGAGCTATAATAAGCTTAGCAGGAGCTATCCCGCACAGAAGTCTGCATTGTCAAGCCCTCCTCTCTACTAATGTTAACCCCAACACGAAGAAAGCAAAAGGAAATGAAAAAGAGGCAGGGCAAAGGCGGAAAAAAGGTAGCCCGACTGAAGAAAGAAGAGGAGAAAAGGTCAAAAGTGCAAGGGCAACCTTAAAAAGTCCAAGGCAAATGCAAAAGGGGAAAGGAGCATTTTAAAATACAAAGGCGCACCCTGAAATCTTGTAAAAGAGTGCCAAGCGGTGGAAAATCTGGAAAGCTAAAACAGAAGACAAAGACAAAGGCCAAGGCAAAGAGAAACGAAAGACAAAGGCACACAAGGAAAAGCGCAAGTCAAAACTATTGTAAAATAATGCAAGCGCATCATGGTTTAATTCAAGGAGTGTTGGGCTCTCACCCGTGCAATTTGTAAATGTAGACGGGTGGTGGAAAGGAAGCTAGGGAGAGAGAAGGACAATGGGAAAAAGGGCCTAGACCCAGCCATGTAAGAAAGGGGAAAAGGGGATGACCGCCCAAAAGGGATTTAGGGTTTTGTATATAAAGTTGAAAAGTGAATGAGAAGCTCATTCTTATGTGTGGCAAAAAGTAGCTCTCTTCTTCTTCTTCTTCTTCTTGTCTTGCTTGCTTGAGCTTGAGAGAGGGAGTGTGAGAGTGTGAGGGAGTGAGTGTGTGAGGGTGAGGGACCGTGGAGTGGAGAAGCTCTCCATCTTCTCCTCTCTTCTTCTCCTCTCTTCTCTTCTCTTCTCTTGCTCGCGGCGATGGAGCTTGGAGTGTGGAGCTTGAGGATGGAGCATCCTTGAAGCTTGCACTTGGATCGTGGAGCTACTGGAGTGCGCGGGAGAGGAGGTAACTCGAACGGCATGGAGGTAAGCTCACTACACCCCCGTAGATATGGATGGCGCGTCGGCTATGTGAGAGATAGCCATTAGTGCTCGGATTGGAATGCTTGAAGCAATAAGCGGTCCGTGGGTCTTGGCGGTTGAGTGAAGGCTCCCACATTTTGGTTTCGTTTGCTAGGACCAACGGATTCAAGCCTTGAGCGCTTGCGCGCTTCGAATCGAGCATCAAAGTAAGGGTTTCCCTGAACCGGTGCTTGAGATAGGTAGGTAGTGAGGGGGTTGAAGATGGTATTCGATCTCCTTGGGAAGTAGGTTTTTTGCTTTTTGAGAGTTATGTAGCGAGATGGAGTAGTGTAGGTATTTACTTTGTGAGTTGTATGCATTAGAGTAGGAGAAAACAAAGAAAAACAAAGAAAATAAGCATTAGGGTTACTATTGCAAAACAGGGCGAGAATCGTGCAAAGTGGTAAAAAACTTACTTGTGATGCCTAAGGTCAGTAAGTGAGTTTTTGGGGGTGCCAATACCATACCCAGAAGAGGGTAGAAGCACCAAAAGTGGCAAGAAAGGCCACATTGTGCATTATAGGGTTTCAGGAGAGCAGGAGAGAAGAGGAAAGCTTGGCGAGGGGATCCGCTTTAATCTTGGCATCAGAGAGATCTTCGGCTAGCCCAGGTAATTCTACTACTCCCCCTACAGTAATAGGACCAATCTAGAGTTGCTCGACAAGGGGGAGGGCCTCCAGTGCCCTGCACGACGAATTTTGCCAGCTTCGACGAAAACACGCATGGCGTTCGGTGCGTCCAAGTCACATCGACTCTGGTCCGAGGACCAGACTCGGACCTCGGACCACCCAGCCCACTCGGTCAAATGCTAGTCGGCCCTCGGACCGCGTCCGAGTCAAAACTTTTTGCCACATGGCACATTTTGGCCTCGGCCCCGTCCGAATCACCTTGTCTAAATTTGCCATTCGGCCATCCAAATTAAAACCGTCCGAGTCAAACCTTGAAATTCGGGCCTTGGCCCCTCCAAGTGACCTACTCGAACCTTGCTATTCGGACCAATTGGTCCGAGTGCAATTTTTTATCAAAATTTTCAAAAATTTGACCTAACCCGGTAAACATGCATCAGTGCAAACTGTCAAAACCCTTCGGGCGCTCAAAACTTGATTCTAGCACACGTAATAGGAAAAAATCGTAGCGCACAGCCGCTTAGCAGCTAGAAGTAGGTAGTTGCAAGACCCAAGGACTTAGACGCGAACCACTGAGCTGCAAAACTTGACCGACCAAAAACGAACAAGGCGACATACAAGAAAAACCCTAAACCCTGACAAAATGGCCAAAAAATTGATCTACAAGCCTATCACGCTCGAAACAAGCGAGAGTGTGTAAAACGTTTAGGAATTGCTTACTGCACTCATATTGAATTTTCGCACTTGAAGTACACTTAAGAAAGCTGAAAGCTTGATTGAGCACAAGTGCACGAGAAACGACACACGCATTGAGTGATCATAAATTGAGGTTTGTATTTAATAACTAAAGGAACTCACTCAGATAAACCACTTAAGGAACCCACCAATAGGAGAGGACCCAAGACATAGACAAACCATCAAAGCGCAAATTAGGACCAAGCAAGGGGTGCCAACGACGTGGATTTAACAAGTCTACTGAACCTGATCGACAGCTTGGTGGAGCAAGACAACTCGACAATGGAAGAGGAAAGCTCAGACCGCTGGTCTAATGAGAAACTCAATTTGAACATCTTCCCAGATGCTATTTAGCACAGTTGGTAAGGAGTTACAATGCACACGCCCAGTATGAGCACCGCGGTAGGACAGCAAATGCTATCATCATAGATCGAGAAGAGGAGAGAAAACTAGCCCGCAAAGCATTGCAAAGCATAACCGAATACAATAGGGATCAGCAGGCTAGAAGCCAACGGCAAAGTGTGGAGTTACGCAAGGTGCTGCGAGTGTTGAACTTAGCAAGTAGGAACTGAACAGATCATGAGAGAGCTCTAAAGGGGGACTTGACGTTGAGCAAGCTTCTCATGAAGCAACTGCTAGATAACACGCCTGCAGAGCAAAGTGCCATGGCACTAGTGACATCACTGCTCGCAGGACTAGGGGCGAACCAAGACTCAAAGAGCCAGTCCAAAATACCGATCGTTGCCAAGCAACTCGACAAGTACCAACCCCATGACGATCCATACAGCTTTGTTGAGCAATTTGAGCAAGTCTGCGAAGCCAATGGCCTCAACGACCTAACTCAATGCTCGCAAGCGTTGGGCTTTGCCTAGGCGGCAAGAGTAGGACATGGTATACGAGCCTAGATGCTGAGAGCGAGCCAACTTCAATGGCCTCAAGGATCTCTTCATCAAGAGATTCACCGAGCCTGGATACTCCGATAACCTACTAGTACGCTTGATGAACATCAAGCAGAAAGAGAAGGAGGACATCCGCGACTACGTAACCCATGTGAGGAGTCTCTTCAAGAGAATCCCTCTGGTGAGCGATCGATTGAAAGAGCAGTTTCGGCTGTATTCATCAGCAAAATTCGAGACGAGGAGCTATATAAGGCTTTGGCAGGCAATTCAGGCTTGCAGCAAGATGCGGTAGCTAGAGTGTTTGAGGAAGCCATCAGGGTCGATGATTAGCTGAAAGAGCGGGGCTCTAGGAGCTCGAATGTAGAGGAGACCAACTCCCAAGGGTCAAAGAGAGCGTTAGCCTCTAATGAGCGATCAATCCCATCATCCCAAGATAAGGGGAAGGCCACCGAGACAGACCAAGGCTTGGCTGATGTCAAGATGGAATTAGCCAAGTTGCAAGACATGTTGAGACGACCAATGCACCTGCACGTTCAATGTGTGTATTGTGGCGGAAACCACTTATCGACTGAGTGTCAAGACCCTAGGTCAAGACCTTGTGCTAACTGCAATAGGTTTGGCCATGATGGCGCGCATTGTAGATTACCAAGAAGACTTCCGTACTCGCAACCCTACGGCTAGCCTTACCTAGCGAACAGACCACAGCCATTCTTTGGAAGGGGAGCCCCATTGGCCCTTCCCGTGCCTAACGATATGAAGCCAGCTATTCCTAGGATGGAAATAAATCCTACGGGCATCCCTAGGCCTGGTCCTTACGTGACCCATCCACCGAGCAATGCTCCAGTCCACTACGTGGAGGAGCCAAGTGAGGAAGAAACTTACATATACACTTACGTCTCGTATGACGACGAGGGCAACGCTGTCCTCATGGACTATCGACCCGTGCCGATGATGGTGTTAGGAAGAGGACGAGGTAAAGGCCTAGGAGGGCAGACGCATGATCCACTCATTTGTTGGACTTGTGGTGCACAAAACAGAGACAAGGCTAACCAAAGGTGCGCAGAGTGCGGAATCACCCATCTAGCCCAAAGCGAAAGCCATCTTCTAGCTTAGCCAACATACCATCTGTCCCATTGGGGCTATTTGGTGTCAAAAACCTCGATGGAGAGGCCACAGCTATCCCATTGCGGGTCATGACCCGAGCCCAAATGAAGCAGGCCGGCATCTCTCTGCCATGACCTAGCAATCTTGACGCAGCCTCAATAGGGAAGAAAAGCCACAAGTGAAAAAAGAAGAGATCGGAAGCGAAAGTTGCACTAAAAACCGAGAGTGCTACGACTCTGCCTCCGAGAAAGAAGGTTTCAGACGTAGAGGCAGAAACTTCAGCCCCTAAGACGGCCGAAAAGGGAAGCGCTAAGGTAGGGGAATACCCGCATCCGAAGCGACAATTAGAGGCCATAGAGAAGGTGAAGGAATGGGTGAAGGAGGCTCAAGAGCATCTCAAGGACGCTGAGCCCATCATAGAGGACGAGATCAATGATCTCTCCAATGTAAGCACGCCAATATCACTGCCTCAACCTAATTCGGCAGATGCAATCACACCACAAGCAGTGCCGCTAAGACCAAGCCTTGATGCTATAGAGCCGCAGATTAGTCACGGCCACTAGCCAGGACAATCCAGGTTAAGGGAGAGATGAGTATTCAATGATCTCCTGGCCACGCTAGTGACTACCCCTGTAACACTTAGCCTGGGAGATCTGCTTAGGTAGCATTCTACCCTATGGCAAGATCTTAAGCAGTGGGTCGAAGGGTCACGAGACAGGTCACGGAAGACCCTCAAGACCATGATGCAGAAAGGCAAATACCGAGTTTGACACTGCACTTTGTGCCTAAATCCTTGCACGTCAATGCCTTCTGGGAAGATTCTAAGATGCATGCAGTCTTACCGGTCCTAGCCCTAGGCGACACAACAAGAAAGGGAATCGTAGACATGGGAGCTAGGGTTAGTGTACTTAGCTACGCAGTGCTTCAGACTTGGGGAAACCCGCCTGTCGAAACTGCTAGGTTTAATGTCACACTAGCAAACAGTATGAGAGTAAAGCCATTTGGGGTACTTAAGAACTGGCCAGTGAAGATTGTAAGTGTCTAGTTCTCTGTTGACTTTATAGTCATGAAGGGAGTGGACTACGATATCCTATTAGGCCGACCCTGGACGCGCAATGCTAGAGTCATGGAAGATTGGGGTAATGGCTTGATATTCCTTGGCAACAGAACGGATGCCGTAAGGATAGAGATGGATACTTGGAAGACCTCACCGGTCGACCTAGATGCCATCTTTGCTATGCTCAAGGGTAACACTCAAGTCAAGGAGTCCTATGGGTCCTTGACCAAGTATATCCCATGCCCAGAGGATGAGCGGGATTGGATGCACATTCTTGCTATAATCGACCTGCCATTCTTAGACCATGAGGCGTATGAGCAAACCATGAAAACGATCGGCAAGCCTAGCAACACACTCTCCGTACCAGTCTGCATAATGGCAGGAACCCTTCGTGGAAAGCCTAAGCCTGTCAACTTTCAAGTCCCAACTAACAAAAGGAAACTCCAGGAGATGCTGGAATATTTGACAAACAAGCTAGCTGGCAATGCATCTGCAAACTTCAAACCACTCCAGGATCTCTTAGGTGAATCCAAGTGGCAATGGACCAGAGTGCATGACTTAAACCTCATATATAACTGGGCCCTACTCCCTGACCAATGACAAGAGGTGTACCAAGCCCTAGGAGATGACTTGCAATCTAATGAAGGGGATTCTAACGATGAATAACAAGACTATCAATCCTTCAATGATGGAACTGAGGTTGAAGTAGATACCGTAGAATACGACACTGAAGGACAAGAAATAGAGCAAATACGAGCATACTCCAAGCCGCAGAAAAGAAATATCTTTAGGATAGAGCGAGGGGTCATGCGCATGGAATGTGACTGTGCTTGGTTGGAACACATAGGAGCCATAGACCTTGAACAAGCGGACTTAGCCCAGCCAGGGATGACCCCAATCCTTAGGACAGAATCACCATCTGAACTACGCCCACCAAGGGAGACTATCTCTTCTAGCGAAGATGAGGAGTTCGACTCTGAGTCGGAGGTTAGCTCGGATAGTGATCCAGAAATCCCCAGGCCGCCCACGACTAGACGCACGAAGGGGGACCTACCTATCCACCTGAGGCGCAGACAGTTAAGGCAGGAAAATGTAAAACAACCCAGGGATACGCGAACGAAAGAATAGCGAAAACCGCGGGACCTCCGTAAGCGCTTCATGAAATTCAAAAAAGGGGATAGGGTAGTGGTTCTATTAGGTGCCAAACGTCAAGGACAAACCAACGAACCAATCGAGGGACCAGCCAAGGTCAAGGAGGTGAATCTGGCCCAGAAAGGAAAAACACCCCAACCAGTCTTCATTGCCGACGACTTGACTGAGGAAGAAGAAACTAGTCTTGTCGCTCTCTTGCGAGAGTACATAGACGTATTCACCTGGTCCCTAGAAGAGCTTAAGGGGGTAGACCCGAGTGTCGTGACTCACAACATACCCATGGCACCAGACGTAACGCCGATCAAGCAGCGACCGTACCCTATGAATCCAAAACACGCTCATGTTGTCAAAGAGGAAATTGACAAGCTGATGAGAGCGGGATTCATTTACGAAATTGAGCGCACACACACTGGGTATCACCCATAGTCATCGTGATGAAAAAGAGTGGAAAAATCCGAGTCTGTGTCAATTACAAGAAGGTGAACGCTGCTACGAAGAGGGACAACTATCCATTGCCGTACACCGAGCACATACTTGAGAAGGTGGCAGGAAAGGAAGCCTAAAGTTTTCTAGACGGCTTCTTAGGGTACAACCAGGTACAAGTGC
The DNA here is from genome assembly GCF_053477565.2 of Lygodium microphyllum. Lineage (NCBI taxonomy): Eukaryota > Viridiplantae > Streptophyta > Polypodiopsida > Schizaeales > Lygodiaceae > Lygodium > Lygodium microphyllum. Next base: position 2,353,984 of record NC_141155.1, read on the forward strand.
ATCCTATGGACAGGCACAAGACCGCCTTCACCACTGAGTGGGGCATCTTTGCTTACATAGTCATGCCCTTCGAGTTGACTAACGCCCCTGCCACTTCCAACACCTCATGTGTACCATCTTTAAGGACATGCTTCGTAAGGAGTTAGAAGTCTTTGTCGATGACCTATGTGTCCATTCGACCTGGATCGAACACTTAGACAAACTCCACGTAGTGTTTGAATGGTGTTGCTTGTATCGTCTCTCCTTGAACCCCTTAAAGTGCCAATTTTGGGTAAAGTACAGATGCATCCTAGGGCACGTAGTGTCGAAGAACGGCATTGCCACTAACTTCTCGAAAGTCAGGGTTATTGTTGACCTTCCACCCCCAATTAACTACAAGGGAGTTCAGTGCTTCTTAGGCCATACGGGATACTATCGGCGGTTTGTACTAAACTATGCGTTGATCACCAGACCATTGTACAAGCTGCTGATTATCTTCGAGTAGACTGAGGCATGCCAACGAGCGTACGAAGAGTTGAAAAAGGCTCTAACCACAGCACCAATTCTGCGAGCCCCAAATTGGACCATTACCTTCCACGTACATATTGATGCTTCTAAGTTTGCCGTGGGGGCAATGTTGTGCCAGCCTGGTGAGCACAACTTAGATTATCCAATGAGCTTTGCTAGCAGAAAACTCACTGAGACGGAAATGAACTACTCGACAACAGAAAGAGAGGGATTAGCCATGGTATTCGCTGTGAAGAAATTTTGGCATTACCTATTGGCCACACCCTTCATCTTTTTCATGGACCATCAAGCCCTGCTCTATCTAGTAAACAAACCTTGTGCTACAGGATGCATAGCTCGATGGCTCCGTCTGCTCTTGGAATTCGATTTCTCCGTGGTTGTGCGGAAAGGAAAACAACACTACATGGCAGACCATATGTCATGCATTCCCACGGGAGAAGCTGCTAGACAAGGCATCGTTGATGAACTACCCGACGCCTATCTATTCCACCTTTCCAACGAGACAGATTTATTTAAGGCTGATCTAACGCCATATTGGGCGGACAACATAGTCCAAGTGCTTGAGCACGGACTATCTAAGCGACCAATAGAAAAAGCCCGACTTAGGCGCTTAATCCTTAAGATCCAGCCCTATCAGCTGATTGCAGGCCAACTCTATAGGCTGGGGCAAGACGGATTGCTGCGTAGATGCATGTGCTCTCGGAGGCACACAGCGGCATTACTGGAGGACACTTTAGCGGAGACACGACAGCACGGAAGGTGCTACAATCTCAACTATGGTGGCCCACACTTTTCCACGATGCCATGCAATTCGTCAAGCATTGTGAGGAGTGCCAACGGACAAAAGTCCCGATTCGCAAGGATCAGATGGTGTTGACCCCAATTATTGCTCGACAACCCTTTGAAAAATGGGGAGTTGACTTCATAGGACCCATCAGTCCTGCGGTGCAGTACTCGCAAGCCAAATACATCATTGTGGCCACAGATTATCTTACAAAATGGGCAGAGGCAAGAGCCACACGTAAAAACGACGCTAGGACAACTGCTAAGTTTTTATGGAAGCAAGTGATCTCGCGATTCGGCTATCCCATCGAACTGGTCCAATGACCAAGGTACGCACTTCATCAATGAAGTGATAGCGCATCTCCTGTCCACCTTTCTCATTATCCATCGCAAATCATCACCATACTACCCTCAGGCAAATGGTCAGGTAGAATCCACGAACAAGATTCTCGTCAATGTCCTGACCAAAGTAGTCTCAGCCTCACGTAGTGACTGGGACAACAAGCTTATGGCAGCTTTGTGGGTTTACGGTACAGCTTATAAAATGGTTGTCAGCACAATCAAACCCCATTCAAGTTGACCTATGGAGCAGAAGTAATCCTACCCTTAGAATTCTTTGTTCCTAGCCTGAGAATAGCCCTTCAAGAACGATGGGAAGGGAAGGAGGCATGGACGCAACGCCTGGTCGAGCTTGAGCGCCTATTAGAGACCCCCATCTTCTAGCCACCCATGCACTTATATGTGAGAAGGCCCGTCGCAAGAGTTGGTTTGACAAGCACATCAAGCAGCGCGACTTTGAACAGGGCGACTTAGTGCTCCTCTACTCCATTAAGGGACATAAATAGAAAATGAAATTTCGAGGCCTTGGACCCTTCAAGGTTCGCGCGATGAGTTGCATAGGCAATGTCGAACTCGAAACCTTAGACGGTGAGGGAATAGGCTTTTTCAATGGCAAGCGTGTCAAGAAGTACTACCCTCCCACCGATCCTTTGCACGAGCCCCCGATGTTACAACCGCCTAGGCGTCAAAGTACGAGTGGCCACAATCACTGAGATTGATGACAAGGATGAGAAAGCAGCAGAGCCTGCATACCTCCATATAACGGTCACTACAAAACAAACCCGCGCTTTCAATGCTCTAATCGATGCGGGAGCAGACTTCAATGTCCTAACTCACGATCATTGGATCAAACTTGGCAGCCCACCACTTCAGCCCACGAATGCTAAATTAAGTCCCTATGGGGCCTATTCCTACGCACTCCTCGGCAAGTGCAAAGTAGTCGTTTCTATCGAGTCTGAGACTGTCGCAATGATTTTTTACGTGTTGCTAAATGCTAAAGACGCAAGCACGAAGTTGCTGCTAGGGCGCACTTTCAAAAAGCAAACTCACTCCAATGTTGATTATGAGTCGCAGCGCATCCACCTTGCAATAGGCAACGTTCTCATTGTCACAGCTTTCAGCAAGGGCTACGCGACTTCATCACTGTCTGCAAAGCCACCGATAGAATTCTCCATGACCAAATCTACGAAGGGGGTAGTGTGCGGCTGCCACCTCCCTGAATTCAGGAATCATAGCCCACAGTAGCAAAACATCAGGCTCAACAGCCTAGATACCAATGGAAGCCCAAGCAGTCACAACCGCCGCCTAGGAGTCGACACTCTTATCCTCCTAGGACCAAAAACCCTAACCCTAGGAGGCCAAGACGCAGTCACAGAAAGCGTCGCATGATCAAGCAAAGATGGGTCCCTAAAGTCCTCTTACGTGCACAAGGCTACTACGAGGGAAACACTTGGCTATGGATCCCTAAGGCCCACACGGCCAAAGGCACCATTCATACACCGCCCTCAAGCTTGATCAAACCGCATTCCATAAACCCTCAAAACCACAAGCCACAGTGCTCTCCTAAACCACAACCATCTGCCTCATCCACGCCTAGGCCCACGAGAGTCCCACAAGCCTACCGGCCCAAACCGCAGGCTCCGTCACAAGAGTCATCACCCGCCGAAGTCAACCCACCTCCCCAACTCCAACCTGAATGTAGTAGCCCGTCCGTCGTGGCTACTCCTAATCCACTCAACATCCAAGTAGCTCAACCACAAACTCACGAACCCTCCCAAGCGCCCATCTTCGTTGTCAAAAGCTCTTGTTCCATCAAACCTCAACCACCTGTCGGCCTTACACCTTCCTATGAATGAAAATCCTTTTTAGTGCTAGCCGCTAACCTCGCTGAGGACACCGGGGATGACGTGGTGGATTGTATTAAAAGATTAGATGACACTTTCATGTCACTTGCGCTAAGCTACGACCACTTGGACTTAGGTCTATTAGAAGAACTGAAGTGCAAAATATGCCTTGCTCTTGGGAAACCTTTGAATTCGCGTTTGCAAAAGCTTCTCGTTCCGCTGCTAAGTTGATTAACAGCTAAATCTCCAAGGATCAAGCCATCAAATAGCCCCTTATCACGTCATACGATCCAAGAACCACTTCTGCTATCACTGAGTGACCAAGAAATTGCGGAGTTATCATACCTTGCTGATATTGGATCACCTTTCTTGAGGCAGTGGCACGCTCTTAGGTTGCAATGGGAAGTTGAAGGATGTCGCATAATGATCAACGTTGAGCAATGCCATGACATCAAAACAGCAGAGTATGATCCCACTTACGTCGCGCCCACCTTGTATAGAGTGTTAACCACTCTTCGGGGCCAACCCATGCAATAACACCTCAAAGGACACCCCTACCTCGATCGCTTGTTGACCAAGGAAGAGCTACACATTGCTAGCCGTGTCGACTCTGGTGACTTCCTCACAGATGTTCTCACATATATCACGCACGTGGGAATTCGACCCTTTGATTTGGACCGCGCAGCTCAATTGGGATACAATCCAAATTTCTATACTTGGCTCCTTCACAAGTAACTCCTACCCCAACATGCTGAAAGCCCTTGACCTTTTGACCCTCAATCCTAGGAAGGATTCTTCTCAAGATGGAAGGGGAGGGGGTAAGGTAAAATGAATTAGATGAGAAATGAATCAAAGGGGATACATCAAAGTAAAATCAGTGAAAAATATTAACATGTATTATGGAAAAACGAATGGGGTAGGAAAACGGGCATGAAAACTTTGAAGTAAAGGGCAAAAAGTCCAAGTCTAAAAAGGAAAATCTACATTGCTTCTTAATGAATTCATTCAAAAAGCATAGATTTTTTCTTTTCCAGCAATCAGTGAATTAATATGTGGAAAGTACTAATGAAAGTTACGATTTATGGTAGGAGCATAAAATTGTTGGGGTAAAGGCGCCTTCGTCGTGCCGCCCCGTGTATTACTACACTAACAGTACCCGCCACTGCACACTGCAGGTGGCGGGTGCCCGTCACGTCACTTTATTCTTTACATTCATTTTAGTGACTAGTAAATAAAGGAAGGCCCGGTCACACATTGTGACTGTTGGAGTTCCCATTTCTTGTCTCTCTCTTTCTTGCTCTTGCTCTCCCGCCATAGCTCGCATGCAAGCTTCGATCCTTCTCACCTTTCAACTGGTATCAAAGCTTGGCTTCTTCTTGCTTGAGCTGGACTCGGTGCTTCTCTACCTTTGCATCGACTCCCTTCACGCATTGGGTCTCCATCCCGGCAGCCATAGCCAATCTCCCGAGCTTCCGACACTCCCCGGCTTCCCGAGCTCCCTCCCGGCATTGTTGAACTTCTTCAGGGTCTTGCCCTTGAGGTATTGCGTCAAAGTTTGAAGGGTTTTACTTCAGTTCTCAGTTTTAAACAGGTGGAAGAAGAAGGGCAGCCATGGCTTCAAACCCTTGAAGCTTATTCCTCTCATATTGTGCCTTACACCTATCAAGGCTCAAAGAGGCTTGTCATAGGCCTTTGATAGGCCCTTCTTGAGCCCCCCATTACCCCCTTTCAGCCCATGTGGAGTAGCAGCAAGTTCAGCACCAACAGGGCAGATTGCGCCATTTTTTCCAGGCTGTTAGCACTCGTCTACTTCAGCTCCACACTTGGCCATTGCTTCTTGCTCTCTACCTTGATCAAGAGGGCTATTAGACTTCATGTTTGATGTCATTCAAGCTTTGGGCATTGGTCTTGATCATTCGGGGCTGATTTCTTCATATTTGGGACTGTCATAAACTGTCATAACAGGCTGAAAATAGGGTAGCACCATTGTCATTAGCATTTGTTGCTGACACTCCATTCTGATTGTGCTATTTGATGCCCGTATGCGGTCTACTTGATGCCCGAATGCCTTGGGAATGTATGCACATGATTATGCCATGATTTTGGCTTGAAATATTGGCTGATTTGGGACTGTCATTTACTATTATATAGTGCTGGAAACAGGGCAGCCACACTTGGCATTGGCATTTGATGCTTATACTCTACTCCGGTTACCTTATTTGATGCCCGTATGCGGCCTACATGATGCCTAGTGCTTTGGGAATGTATGCACATGATTATGCCATGATTTTGGCCTGAAATATTGGCTGAAATTTCTCAGTTTTGACAATCAAACTTGGCTGTAATAACAATGGGATGAAGGTACTTTGGATGCCTTGTCACTTACCTATTGGTACCGGATGTATGCTTTGGGATTTGCCATCATGTATCTGACATTTGGGGACGACTTTGAGCTCATGTTTGAATCTATGGAATGTATTTGAGCTACGCATAAGCTCCATCTTGGTTGGTATTCACTGGCATTTGGACCGATTTGGCATGCTCTTGGACCGCTTATGCCTCATGTTTATGCTTGACAGTTAGGCTTCATACATTACATGCTTTGGTTCGTGATCTATGCCGCTTGGTTCGTCTATGCTTTACCAACATTGGGAGCTTTGCCTTGGATGTATTTGAGCATTTCGAACTCATAGGGATATTGACTTTGCGTTGCTACTGGATGTATTGACTTGACAGAGATCTTGCCATTGGGATTATGTCTTGCTCAGTGGTTGCTATGACAGTTGCTTCATGTATGTCATGCTCTCTCGGATGCATCTGACGCATTGACTTGGTCACTTGTCACTGGTACTTTGTCTTGGGTTTTTTGAGCTCTTTAGCTTGCTTGTACGCCATTTGTGCCAGTGGGAGCATAGTGTATGCATGACCGACTTTGAGCAGTTCATGTCTTGGAGCAACTTACGACTTTGAGCAGATGTTTTTTTAGACTTTGGGATTACCCTCCGACCTTTGGATGTTGCATTGATGTATGTCTTGGTCTCCGGATTGCTTATGAGCTGAGTCTCAGTTTTGGATCCACTTTCCTTTGAGCAGACACCTATTTGTGTCAGGTTTTGGCAGTTGCAGGTACATTTTGCCTAGATTGTCTGGGGGTGTGCCTCTTACTGGCAGATGCTATTTGACATCTCTCGATGTTATGCTCATGTATTTTCATTGTCATTTGGCTTTGCTTTGTCCTCTTTATGCCGGCTTTGGACCTAGCATTGTTTAGTTGACATTAGATCTAGTTTTGGGACAGTTTGCTCTCATTATTGCAGTTCTGAAATTTATTACAGCAAGCATTTATTGGTGGACTGTGTAGTATTTTTTATGCTGAAATATCCTGATTTGGTGTACGCACCTAGTACTAAGTGGGCAGCATCTTTTGGCATACTTTTCTTTCCATTTGGAGCTCATTTTAGTGGATTTTGGGCATTTTCTGCAGTAAAATAGCCAGCAGTTTTACATTGTCTGTGCATTTCCAGCCTGCATTATGGCATCCTCTTCGACTGATAATGCCAGATTTAACATCACAAAGTTGGATGGTACCAACTACTCTTATTTGAAGAGTCAAATTTGGCAGGTCTTGGTGCAGAAATCTCAGATTAAGCCACTTCGGTTGAGCGGGGAGCAGCTTGAAACTATGGACAATGACGATTGGCTTGAACTTGATGAGCTATGCAAGTCCACGATTGTATTGTCTCTCACTGAACAGGTATATTATAATGTATTTGAGAAAGCACAGAGTGCGTGGGATCTATGGAATAAGATCAAGAATCTTTATGATAAGAAAAGTCCGGCAAGTCAGATGTACTGGTTGAAGTAGCTTATGGATCTGCGCATGAAGGATAATGCGACTATGCCTGCTCACTTGAGCCAATTCCATGCTATACTGAAGAACCTGACTTCACAGGATATCACCTTTGGAGAGGAAGTAACTCCTCTTTTCTTGCTTGGGACTCTGAATGAGTCATGGGATGTATTCCGCACTGCCCTATGTGCCTCTAGTGCTACTCTGAAAATGAATGATGTTGAGAGTACTTTTCTGCAGGAAGAGGTTAATCGCAAAAACTTGGATGCCTCTCGTGTTTCACATGCTTTGACAGTTAGAGGCAGGAATGACAAGAATGATCATGGTCATGGCCGTGGCTGTGACTCGCAGAAGGGTCAGTCTAAATCTCGTGGAAAGTCCCATATCAAACCACAGTGTCATGGGTTGCGCAATGAGAAGCGCAAGGATAAGGGGAAAGAGAAAGTGCAGGAGAAGTCCTCTGATCGCAGCATAGTACCTGCGAAGTCTAGCATCAAGATTGAGGAAATTAATGTCACGCAGACCGAGGATTCCGATGGTGGTGATGAGTTCATACTTGCAGCTAGTTCTTCTGATGCCTCACACTTGACTGAGACACCTAGTATGTATGCACAGTGCTGGTTATTGGATTCAGGTGTGTCCTTCCATGTGACGCCTTACCGTGAGTGGTTTCACTCTTACCGTACTATATCTGGATCAGTCAGACTTGGAGATGACAGGTCTCTTGATATTGTGGGCTGTGGAGATATTTAGTTGTAGTTTTCCACTGGCAGTTCCTTTTTGCTCAGGGATGTACGTCATGTACCTGCGCTTACGCGCAGTCTTATGTTTGCAGGACAGTTGGATGATGTAGGGTTTCATGTCTGTTTTGGGGATTCTGCCTGGAAGATTACCAGAGGCAGACTTGTGCTTGCTAGAGGCGCCAAGGCTGGCAGTCTCTATCCTCTTGTTGTATCTGGGTCTTCTGCAGACCATGTTTTGGTAGTGGGTTCTATCCCATATGTATCACTTTGGCATGCCCATTTGGGGCATATGTCTTTGAAGGGAATAAAAATGTTATCTGGTTTGCAGTATTTTTCGCCTTTGGACTATGCATGTTTTGACTCGTGTGATCATTGTCTTTATGGTAAGCAGAATAGGTCTACGCATAAGAAATCGGGTAGGCCATGCATGAGTGAGCCCTTGGCTTTGGTGCATTTAGATATTTGTGGGTCCATGCCATGTATGTCTATGGGTGGCGCGAAGTACTTTGTTAGCTTCATTGATGATTTTTCTAGGAAAGTGTGGGCTTATCCCATAAAGCAAAAGTCTAATGTCTTGGCAGTCTTTCAGTGTTGGCTTGCTCTTGTTGAGAACCAGACTGGGTATAGGCTGAAATGCCTTAGGACTCACAATGGGGGAGAATATATCTCACATGCTTTTGAGCAGTTTTGTGATGACAGGGATATTAAGCGTCAATTGACCGCCCCTTACACCCCCGCCCAAAATGGTTTGGCTGAGCACATGAACAGGACTATTCACTAGCATGTCCGCTCTATGCTTAGCCATGCAGGCCTACCACAGAGTTTTTGGGCTGAGGCAGTTAGTACGGCAGTGCATGTCTTAAATCGATTGCCTTCTAGTGGATTGGATTTCCAGGTTGCAGAGGAAGTTTGGGCTGGTAAGCCACCCTCTTATGCGCATCTCCGTGTCTTTGGATGTGAGGAATTTTGCTATGTGCCCAAGGACAAGAGGAGTAAGTTGGATCCAAAGAGCAATAAATGCATCTTTCTTAGTTATGGTGATTCAGGAGAGATGGGCTATCGCCTATGGGATCCCCAGGCGCGGAAAATAGTACACAACCATGATGTAGTCTTCCATGAAGACAAGATGCACAGGTAGCCTAAGAAGGTGGTTGAGATCCATAGAGTGATCTTTTAGGAGGAGCCTAGAGCTCCTGCACAGCCAGTTGGATAGCCTATAGTTGCAGAAGATGCTCATGGTCAGGGTGTTGGACAGGCAACTGGGTAGGCAGCAGAGCCTACAGTGAGACAGTCTGCTAGAGACAGATGTCCACCTGATAGATTTCAGCCCTCTATGCATTATGTTTTGGTTATAGATGCAGGAGAGCCTTTCACTTATGATGAGGCTATGCGTAGGGGTGACAGTCACTCGTGGGAGAGGGCTATGCAGTCTGAGATTGACTCCTTGCATAAAAATGAGACTTGGGATTTGGTTTCCTTGCCTAAGGGCAAGAAGGCTTTGCCATGCAAGTGGGTGTACAAGCAGAAAAGTACCCCTGGACACCCCAAGCCGGCATACAAGGCTAGATTGGTAGCAAAGGGTTTTAAGCAGGAGCATGGTGTAGACTTTGATGAGGTCTTTTCTCCTGTGGTTAAGATGACCACCTTGCGCTTGGTCTTGGCTTTGGTTGCTCAGCTTGACTTAGATCTATATCAGATGGATGTCAAGACGGCTTTCTTACATGGGGACTTGCATGATGAGATCTATATGGAGCAGCCTAAGGGCTTTGCAGAACCTGGCAAGGACCACCTAGTGTGCAAGTTGAAGAAAAGTCTTTATGGCTTGAAGCAGGCACCTAGGGAATGGTATCATAAGTTTGATGCCTTTATGCAGTCACAGGGCTACAGCAAGAGTGCTATGGATCCGTGTCTTTACACGAAGAAAGCCCATGATGGTTCATTGCTTATTCTGGTACTCTATGTGGATGATATGCTGATAGCTGGGAAAGCTCATGATGAGCTAGATGCTCTTAAATCTCAGCTGAAGAAGAGCTTTGAGATGAAGGATTTGGGACAGGCCTCTCACATACTTGGTATGTGCATTAAACGCGAGAGGAATCAAGGACTCCTCTACTTGTCATAGAGGGAGTATATTCATAAAGTCCTTGAGCGCTTTCGCATGCAGGACGTAAAGCCTATTGGCAGTCCATTGCCTTCTTATGTGAAGGTATCATAGGCCAATTGTCCACAGACAGATGAGCAGAGGGCCGAGATGGCCCAAATCCCTTATGCTTCAGCTGGGTAGTTTGATGTATGCCATGATAGCCACTCGTCCAGATATTGCCTTTGCAGTTGGTGTTGTGGCACGCTATATGGCTACACCTGGTAGGAAACATTGGGATGCCGTGAAGGGTATCATGAGGTACCTGAAGGGGACAATAGATATGTGTATTTGCTATGGCAGCTAGGATACAGGGGTCATGGGGTACACTGACTCCGATTATGCAAGACATGCAGATAGTAGGAAGTCCACTTTTGGCTATGTATTCACCTATGTTGGAGGTGCTATCTCTTGGATGTCCCGGGTTCAGAAGTGTACGGCTTTGTCTACCACTGAGGCCAAGTATGTTGCAGCCACTGAGGCTTGCAAGGAGGCCATATGGCTAGGCCGTCTAGTTGCTGACCTTGGGATTGATGCTATACCTATACTGCATTCGGATTCTATGAGTGCCATTCAGTTGGCTAAGAATTCGGTCTTCCATGCGAAGACGAAACACATTGAGGTGATGTATCACTTCATACGTGGTGTCGTGGAGGACAAGTCTGTTGACCTTGTCAAGATCTCCACTGACGAGAATCCTGCAGATCTGCTCGCAAAAAGCCTCACTACTGAGCGCTTTGCCTTCCTCAAGAGATTGATGGGTGTTGGATGAGATGTTGCCTTTCCTCATCCCTTGTACCTATGTACAATTGTACTGTCTTTTTCTTTTCTTTTCTCTCTCACTGGGGCAGATTCGCTTTTAAGTGGGAGGTTGTTGGGGTAAAGGCACCTCCGCCGTGCCGCCCCGTGTATTACTACACTGACAGTACCCGCCACTGCACACTGTAGGTGGCGGGCGCCCGTCATGTCACTTTATTCTTTACATTCATTTTAGTGACTAGTAAATAAAGGAAGGCCCGATCACACATTGTGACTGTCAGAGTTCCCATTTCTTGTCTCTCTCGTTCTTGCTCTTGCTCTCCTGCCATAACTCGCGTGCAAGCTTCGATCCTTCTCACCTTTCAAAAATGTCGCAGCAAGACCGCGCCCATCGACTCCCGTTCACAGACGAGGAAAGGGAGCAATACCCCATCCATCTAGAGAATCGCGCCTTCAGCTAGCTCAAATTTTGAACCATCCACAACATAAAAGTTGTAGTGGCCAAGGAGGAAGCAGCCAGGAGGATGGTTAAACAATGCAACCTCACAAAGTATCTTGAAAAGTTCTCCCAGGAGCCGAACCACCTGAAGTGCGTGGAGTTCCTCAGAACGTACAACCCAGATCAAGAATGTGGTACTGTGATGGTGGGCAGAGGAGAAGATGCAAAGCAGGTACCGGTCCGCTTAGACCCAGCCTTGGTGGAGAAGGCTTTGGGGTTGGAGCCAAAGAAGGAGAGGAAACAGAAAAGAGATGTTTATGCCATGCTTAAAATGAAGAAGGAAGATGTGCTCACAAATGACGGCATAAGCATCCAAGACATCCCTGACGCAGAAGCTAGGATGCAAGCCAAGTTGATACATGTGCTCTTCTCCAGCCAGCGCTACAATTCATTGATGCATTGAGTTAGCGTACCTGTGCTGGAGAATGTAGCAGCCCATACCCTAGACGAAGTAGACTGGAATGGGTACGTGTGAAAAACGGTCGACCAGGCAGCCAAAGCATTGGCCCTAGAAAGTGTACCAGTAGGAGGAGAATCTCCAGCCTCTAAAGCCACAAAAAGAAAGAAAGACTCCTCCAAAGTCTCCTTCATCAGGTATGGCAGTGTCTTGACTGCGGTCATCCAAGAGGTAGTGAAGGGAGCACTGGATGTAGAAGAAGGAGAAGGAGAAATGCTAGAAAGGTCACCTCCTCACCAGGACAAGGATAGGTCCACCGATAGAACTGAGACAAAGGAAGAAGGGGAAGAACAGGCAAGCAAAAGACAACCAAGAAGCCCAAAAAGAAGACAACGCAGAGCAATAAGAAGGATGACGAAGGCAGAAAGAATGAGAGAGAAAACTTGGAAAGGGCAAAGAAAGAGTCCCTAAAAGAGGCCAAGGAGAGAGAGAGGAAGAAGAGACAAGAGGAAGCGAAGGAGAAAGAAGAATTACAGAAAGCAAAGAAGGCATCGAAACAGGAAGCAGAGGAGAAGAAAAGAAAGGAAAAAGAAGAAAAAGAGAAAAAGAAGGAAGAGAAGAGAAAAGTGGTGGAGGAAAGGAGAAGAAAGGCTGATGAGGAAGAGGAAGAGCTACAAAGGAAGGAGGAAGAGGACCTAGCGGAAGCCACATGCCAGTCCATCGAGCAACAAAGTCGAGCAAATGAATTGGGGAACTTGAGCCCGCATAGAGAAGAAGGGCCAGGTTCTAGCACATAGGTACCGGAGTTCGTGCCACCTCCAATCTCCCTGAGGGCAAGGGCAAGGCCTCGATTCATCCAATTCCTACCCTCCTGGTGCCTTCCACTGAATCCACCGCCATCACCCCTAGCATCCCAACCAGTGCCGACATGTCAAACTTCATGGCGTGGATGCAATACTTCATCAACAAAGAGATGGGCCAGGGACAGAGCACAGAAACCACGGCCACAGGACAAAAGAGGCCAGCTACTGATGTGGAATCAAGACAAGATCCTAAATGGTAGAAGGTAGAAGCCTCAACCTCACCCATCCACACAACGATGATGCCATCCGCTAACTACGATGAGTACGTCGCCGAGCTGCTCTCCCAATTGGAGAAAGCTAAGGAGGACAGGGAGCTGCTCTCCCAATAGCCATGTAGCAAAGGGAGATCGTAGATCTTAAATAAGAAACGAAGGCTAAGGATGACAGGGAGGAGCACTGGAGACAACAACTAGAGAATGAAACACAAGAGCTAGTGAAGATGCAAAGAGAGCACAAACTCCTGATAGTGCAATACCAGGAGCTCATCACGAAATCTGCTCAGGTTGACGTGCTTGTGGCTGAGATGAATGCCAAGATGAGGAGAGAAAATAAGACATAAGGGAGCAACAAGAAGAAATTGAGCACCTGACAGATCAACTCAACTCTGAAAAAGAAGAGCAAGAGAGGCTGGTCAGGGAGTTGCAGGACCAAGAGCAAAAACTCATGATACTAACCCTAAAGCAAGGGGAGAGCATGGGGGAGATGAACAAAAGAGTAGAGGAGTGGGCTGTGTGTAATGAAAAGAGGGTGAAGACACTAGCACGGCGCCTTGCTCTGGTAGAGAAGGAGAAAATCATTGCAGAGAGCAAGGCGGAAGCCGCCCAAGTGGCCTTCGGCACCCAACAAAAAGCCTTCCTCAACACCATCATGGACCACCCGTTCAGCGTAAGGAGAGTTGTTGGAGGTGATGCAAAGAAAGCTCAGCATCGTACGCAGAGCCTTACATGCTGGATTGCAGATGCCACCGCTACCTGCGGAGGTTAGGCTGAGCTTGGACGAGCAACAAAAATACCTATTGCTGGCCAGCCTAATCCCCCAGGAAATCGATGCCCTTGGATTCGAAGAGGAAGCACCACAGGGAGAACGGCAGGGGGAGGAAGCAGAACTTGAAATCGACATGAACCGATTCAGGGAGGATGTAGTCCCACAACCCCCCTCGCCACAGTCTCAGGAGCCACCACAAGAGGACCCATCTACGGAAAGAAAAGCTGCATCTAGGGAAAGACGCAGAAAGTTAGTAGAAGATGCCAGCAAACAGCTGAGAGCCAAACCAGCCATGCTGCCGTCTGCACCCCTCCCACCTTGCCCTGATGATATCCCCGCGAGATTCCACGCAGAACTGGTGTTGTGGGAGATACAAGAACAAGGAAAGGATCCATTCACCTTTAGTTTTGTCCTACCCAACAGTCTGCGGAGGGTCTTCCCACTCAGGGTGATGGATGAGGTGATTGCGATCGGTGGGCCGGTTGGGGCAAAGATGGCTAGAAGAGTGAGAAAAAACCCCGACCTCTTGGGGCATAGAAGCGGCTGATTACTAGCAGAACAAAGTTTTTGAAGTCCCACACACGATACAGGGCTACAAAAGCCAACCCCTATGGAGGAGGAAAGTATGCGACATCAGTATGCTCGCCTGGATGGCGTTTCGTAACACCCTGCCATTCAAGCGGAACAACCCTACCTACATGGCATACCCTCGAAGGGTAAAGGTGGATTTTGATGCCACCCTCCACGGGCGGTACGACTTCCCTATTATTTATAACTCTAATGTAGTATCCTTCGAGCATGCCCTTCTCTTTACCTCCGAAAGCCTAGATGATTCTATGACCCGCTTTCTTGCAGATTTCTCCTCATGCCCTGACCCCGCCTTTGTAACAACCTGTAATTATCTTAGGTTACTTAAGCTACTCCTTAAGCAGGACCTGACTCCACAAGAGCGCGGCCTACCTCCCCTCTTCTTTGACCCTAACGCTATTGACAGCTGCGCCATGGCTCGTCTTATGATGAGGGCTAGTCTCCTCCCCTCTTTTTGCCTAGCCCTCCTAGAAGATATGAATGACAGCCAATTCACTAGGTGCAATCACCCTTTCCTCTCCACCACTTCTCTTCATGTCCGCATGAATCTGAAAGATTACATGCAAAGTCACCAATTTTTTAGCAAATCCATCCGACCCCCTTCCCCTCCTCATTCCGATGAAGATAATTAGGCATGGCTGTCATTCCACAACTGCAAAAAAAAAACCCCTCGATCACAGCACTGCATCTAGGGGCCCTCAAATCAGATGTGTCCAGTGCCCTTGGTCGACTGGCTCCGCCCCTAGTTTCCTAGCCCCCTTGCACCCCCCACAATCGTTCAGGGCACCTCAAGGGCAGGACATACCTAGGGAGCCTGTCTCGCCTATGGTTAGACATGTCACCCTGACCCACTCCCCCAATCCCCCCTTACACTTTGCCTTAATTTCAGTGCAATCACTTGTAATCGTGCGATCACAATGTAAAGAATGTCGCATACGTCTCCACGTGTACTTCTTTCCATCCGAAATGACCTTGCTTACTCCACACGTCATTCGGTGAAACCCGCCCGTAGTCTTCTACCTACGTAATATCTAAGTATGCACGCGCACTCACCTAATCTCTACACCAAAGTATACACACAGTTTGGGTCCTCAAGCGTAGGACAATACTCTAGGCTTGCTTAGAGTTTGACCTGTCTCCCAAACTAATCAAAATATGTCTTGTGTACGATAAAGAAGACTAGCACTACCCCTTAGGGAGAGACCACATGAGAGGTTTTTCAATTGCAGGTAGTGAAGATCCAACGAAGGTGTCGTTCATTCTTCATCAACACTCGACTCTAAATTCCTATCCTTATCACCCTGTAAGCCTGCCAAGAATCATCATGTACAGAATCCCCAACAAACCGCCACTTGTACTCCATCAGTGCAACCCCCCTAAAGAATATCCCTACCACCAACTCCCATTGCCCTACCACCTACCACTTAACCCACCAACGTGCCCCCAACGACCTTCCTCCCCACCACTACCAACACTCCACCATGGCAACAATCGACATCCTTGCCCCTGTCTTTGATGCATGCTAACACCTGCTACCTACGATGATGAGTGCCATAGGACTGGCACTTGTCTAGAAGGGGAGTAATGTTAACCCCAACACGAAGAAAGCAAAAGGAAATGAAAAAGACGCAGGGCAAAGGCGGAAAAAAGGTAGTCCGACTAAAGAAAGAAGAGGAGAAAAGGTCAAAAGCGCAAGGGCAATCTTAAAAAGTCCAAGGCAAATGCAAAAGGGGAAAGTTGCATTTTAAAATACAAAGGCGCACCTTGAAATCTTGTAAAAGAGTGCCAGGCGGTGGAAAATCTAGAAAGCTAAAACAGAAGACAAAGACAAAGGCCAAGGCAAAGAGAAACGGAAGACAAAGGCGCACAAGAAAAAGCGCAAGTCAAAACTATTGTAAAATAGCACAAGCGCATTATGGTTTAATTCAAGGAGCGCCCGGGCTCTCACCCGTGCAATTTGTAAATGTAGACAGGCGGTGGAAAGGAAGCTAGGGAGAGAGAAGGACAATGGGAAAAACGACCTAGGCTATGGCCATCCATGTAAGAAAGGGGAAAAGGGGATGACCGCCCAAAAGGGATTTAGGATTTTGTATATAAAGTTGAAAAGTGAATGAGAAGCTCATTCTTGTGTGTGGCAAAAAGTAGCTCTCTTCTTCTTCTTCTTCTTCTTCTTCTTCTTGTCTTGCTTGCTTGAGCTTGTGCTTAAGAGAGGGAGTATGAGAGTGTGAGAGAGTGAGTATGTGAGGGTGAGGGACCGTAGGGTGTAGAAGCTCTCCATCTTCTCCTCTCTTCTTCTCCTCTCTTCTCTTCTCTTCTCTTGCTCACGGCAATGGAGCTTGGAGCGTGGAGCTTGAGGATGGAGCGTGCTTGAAGCTTGCACTTGGATCGTGGAGCTACCGGAGTGCACAGGAGAGGAGGTAACTCGAACGGCATGGAGGTAAGATCACTACACCCATAGATATGGATGGCACGTCGACAATGTGAGAGGTAGCCATTAGTGCTCGGCTTGGAACGCTTGAAGCAATAAGTGGTCCGTGGGTCTTGGTGGTTTAGCGAAGGCTCCCACAAGGTCCACTAGTGCCCAAGGAGCCTTTGACTTCCCAAGAGGATAATGAGCACCACAAGCACAACATTGCTCAAGATAAGGCTGATTTCTCAACAAAGCTAATGACAGAATCGTCTAACAATCACAAGCAAATTCTCCAGTCAATGCCAAGCCTACGTAGGAGTCCCAAATCTCCTACATCCACTTTTTCCAAACAAACACTGGAAGCACAACAGTGATTGTCAATGGCAACTGCTCACTCCCAATCTCTATCTCCATCAAGGCTTCCAAATATCCAAGAGGGGGGACATGACACTAGCCGTGTCTCTTGGCCCAAGGATATGCCTGTGTAACCTAATGTGACCGGATCTCAACTCATTCTCGATCTACACAAATGAATGCTCAAAGGGCAACAAAAGACGCAACCACCTCCGATCGCCCTAAGGACCGGATACCGCAATCCACCAATAGTAGCAAGTCCACCGAACTAGCTGCTAGTACTTCAAATCAGGGATCACAGCCCACAACCCTTGGCCGTGACAATGCCCCTTGGGGAACGTGTCCTTAGTAGTTTACCTGTGAAGGAGGTGTCGCAACCAACTTCATTAATAACTCCAGCACTTCCAAAGAGCCTAAAGCCTGGGCTGGAGGAGTTAGACACATGGGAATTGGCTGAAGAGCTAGACTCCCCCAAAAGGGAGACTGTTGTACCCACCTAACCTGGCAAGGCTATTCTGCAGGCCACGACTAGGTCCCATGAGGACACACTAGAGAAGGGAAATGCTAAGGCCCAACCAAGCACATCAGCGGTCGACCTAGCCCAAGGTCCTGAGCTGTTAGATGCACCTACACTGACCAAGAAAAAGAGGAGAAAACAGCGAAAACAACGACAGTTTGCAGGTGGTTGTGGACCCAAGAACATTGGGACGAAGAGTGCTAAAGAGCTGATGAATAAAGCATCAAGTACATCCACCACTAATGAGCCCACTGATGCCTCTCCTAATAGCGGTGAAACCTTAGACACATCCGTGTGCTCTGACAAATCAAAGCAGTCATTACCATCAATGGCTACTTGCAACACTCTATCCACTGACAATAGAACTCGCATTAACAAATCAAGAGTGGATACAACACTATCACGATGGGGTGACGAATTGACACCAGTCACACCCAAGGAGAACCATGACGCAATAACGAAGCCTCAAGAGAAACATGGAAACCCCAATAGCATGAGCAATCCTAGCATTGACCAATCTTGCTCATATAGGCCTGAACCCCAAGCTATGCTAAAGCCTAGGCAAACTCCTAGAACCTTGCATGAGATAGCAACCGAGCAAGCCCTCGTTGAACATAGAAGTGTCGCAAAATGCTTAACTGAGTTGGATGCTAAGCTCAAGGTGTTCGCACGAGTTTAAGTCCTTGCAAACATGGGCACAATCCCCAAGGAGCAGCTTGGAGATTACTTGCCCTTCCCTTTATCTTGGAAAGAGCAGGAACACCTTGATGAGCACTATAGCAAGCTCCTACACGAACGCTTGTGACTCATCTCGGGCGAGGAAGCTGACGAACTACGCTTAACCGTCACATTCAATGAAGTGCTCTGCCAACCGAATCTCGTAGACGTAGAGCAACTAAAGCGACTATCAGCAGGCCTGAGTTGATTTGAGCAGGGTTGGTGTGAAAACCGCATTGCAATGGCCGAACTAGGGGCTCAGATCATGACAGTCTTTGAGGAGCGATTGGCCAATGGCGATCCCAAAGAGACCCAACCTATGTGGCACCAACTTCCCTTCAAGTGTTGACTGCCATTCGGGGCAAGGATGTGGCCGAACCAAGCCAAGAAAACCCTCTGTTTGATAAAGTTCTGGCTGAGGAGGAGTTACATGTCACCAATAGACTCAGACAAGGTTCCATGCTACTCGATGTGGCAAAATATTTATCAGTATTGAGTAAGCCACCACGTGTGCTAGATGCGTGTGCCACACATCAGTACAATCCCGAGTTCTACCATTGGTTTCTATCCTAGTGAAGCGACAAGGGTTCGGACAAATGTATGTACGCATATATATACAATAATTTTTGTATCACCGTGTATAGACATTATCAACACACACAAGCCATAACAAGTCAAGCGCGCAGATAGACAAGTCAGGGCTGCCAAGCTATGCTAGGCCAGTTCCACGTTCACCAGATCATGCCTGCCTCCAGGCAAAGAGCATGTGCTCCGCATTACCATCATGGTAGCTCTGTCCAACATCCCTAAGGACGTAAGCAAGGCGTAGTCTCTCTCTCTCTCTCTCTGTACACGACCCCCTCCCTGGCCTATCCTTCCGAGGAGGAGCCTTTCAAACACAAAACCACCAACAACCGATCCAACTCGGCATGAGTCAAGACCTGCTCGTAGTTAGCGGCCAGAGGGACACCATTACGAGAGTCCAGCATGTTCTACAACTCCTCTTCTAATCACATACATTTGACAACCCACACCAAGTCCCTCCTATGGGAATGCTCTTATCCCATATCAAAGCCTAACTCTTGGATTGCATTTTGCAAGTTTCCAGAAGAAAAACATGGAGAACCACGGTCAGCTGGCGTGCAAGGACGCTCTTCGCACACATCGGAACATGCGGCATGCGCCCCTCCACCGGAACGCTATGTGCCCACACTCAAGAGATACGCAAAGAAGTGCTGACCTAAATGGCACCACCCCAGATGAAGGCCTAAAGATCCTCAGGCCAGGAAAGTCAGAGCTCGTCTAAGCATGCAACCCATGGCAACACCGGTTGCACAAATCCCCCACAAGCGCATAGGCACTAGATGCCCAAGAGCAGAAAAGGCAGCCACAGGGAAGAATCCAACGAGTTGGTTAAAAGCATTTTAGAGCTGGCGGAGGCTCGGGACTATACCATCCACGTCCCGGTCGACATGTGCCCCACCCGACCTCACGACAATCCCGCACCAGCACCAACCAAGGCGCCCAACCAATCGGACTCGCCCCACCTAATAGAAATTGACTAAGCCTTGCGATGTATGAACAGCTTGACATGTTTTTTCTTTTTAATGGGTGAAAGGGAAACTCCACACTCATACCTCTTTTGCTGCCCATAGCTAATGTATGCCGACCTTTAACAAGCGATCGCCTATGGGGTGTGATTAACATTATAGTAGTTCAGAAAGTCATGTTTTAACTCAACTGCATCTGTTGAATTACTTAACGGAATCAAGCATGTGCTCTCACGACGTGACAAGTGGATGCAAGATAACACAGGTCTTTGTGCAAACATGTTCAGCGCGCCTGGATCACTGCAAAACCACAACAAAGTCACGCGGCTGAACGCGAACTATAACCCTTGCAAGTGCACACATCGCATGAACCCACGCATAGTCAGGGGCTTTCTTGGGTCACACTCTGTTCTCACGATGGGTGTCACCGCAATCGCACCAATACCGCAACAATGGCTCCCCTAAACAACGAGGCTAGGGTAAAATCATCACGGTCATATCCATTTCCTGAGCCTCCGAGGGGCTGGACATGTCCCGACACATTGAAAGGCTCATAGCCTCCGCATGTTGCAAAAGTTGTACTGTGGCAAAAAAGAAGAAGAGAATATTTGGAAGGAAAAGCACACAAGCACTCACTTGCAGAAGCACTTAAACACCACATAGAGCACTATCACTACACCTAGGGGTTCTCAAGTTAGGCGTGCCCGATGGCCTCAGTCGGCCGGCTCCGCTCCTAACCCCCTAGCTCTTTTTGCTTCCCCACTTCATGCTTAGGGCACATCAAGGGCAAAACATACCTAGGGAGCTAACACTCGCCTATGGTTAGACCTGTCACCCTAAGCCACTTGCACTGCACCTCCCTTAACACAAATGGGGTTCTCAAGTGTGGGACATCACCCAGGCTGGCCTATAGTTCCACTAGCACGAGCACACTACACTACAACAGTAAGGTAGACACTCCCCTTAGGAAGAGCACTGCACCTTCTCCTTTCAGGCATCACACAAGCGGCAAACCACCAACTTTGGAGGCCCCCGTCAACCATTCGCTATCCATCCGGCTTCCCCAACAAACATCAACTTCCATGCGTACCTGAATCTCCATGTGGCCCTTCCCTTTATACCATCATTGCCCAAGTGCCTATCACCCTACAACAACACAAAAGTGCCATGGGACTGGCACCAGTCTCGGAGGGGGGTAATGTTAACCCCAAGTCAAAATGGCAGAAAATGGCGGAAAATGAAGGAAAAAGCGGAAAAAGCATGGAAGAAGGGCAAAGACACGCAGGCGACCTCTAAAAGCTAAGCTGATACCAAAGGCGCAATTTTAAATGAAAGGCGCCTCAAAAAACTTGGAAAACTCTTGTAAAAGAGTGCCATGCTCCCTCCTGTGCCAATTGTAAAATATTAGACGGGCATAGGCTAGAGGCGTAAGGCTAGAAGAGAAATGGAAAAAAGACCTTGCCACAATGGCCGGTCATGTAAAAAAGGGGATGGGTGCCCATGGGATTTTAGGGTTTGTATATAAAGTTCAAAATTTGAATGGAAACTCATTCTTTGGTGTGTGTCTAACAAGAGCTCTCTTCTTCTTCTTCTCTTCTTCTCTTCTTCTTGCTTGTGTGTGCTCTTGAGAGAGGGAGTGTGAGGGAGTGAGTGTGTGGGAGTGAGGGCGCGCGGCTATGGAAGATGTAGCTTGGAGATGGAGGAGGCTTGAGGATGCTTGAGCTAGCATCAAGAATCGTGGAGCTACCGAGGTGTACGAGGAAGAAGGCTACTCACATCGGCATCAAGGTAAGCTCACTACATTCGTAGGATCGATGACGCATTGGCCAGGTGAGAGATAGCCATTAGAGCTTCCTTGAAACACTTGAAGCAATAAGCAGTCCGTGGGTCTTGGCAGTTAAGCGAAGGCTCCCACAACTAGTAAACCACATGTGTGACTATTTGAGCATCTCTTCTGAGGGATAAGGGTTGAGATAGCTAGAGTTCTAGTGCTAAAGAGGGGGATTAAAGAAAAGCTACATTAATAAAGGAACCCTAAATCATGGCACAACATCATCGAAATGAAAGAAACATAGACAATGTTATCATTGCTCAAGATGTTTTGCTCGTGTATGAAGGTAGAAGAGCGAGCAACGAGTTGGTTACAAAGCTTCAAGAAGCCATGCGCAATCCGGACATGCAAATGGAGACTTGTAATCACATGCAACAAATGTTGCTTGAATCTCCTATTGGCCAAGAAGAAGGAGATTTGGAGTGGCCCCCTCGTGGGACTCCTAATCCGACTTCTTTATGCTAGGAAGAAGATCATCATGGATCGAACATTGTGCATGCGGATACCTCACAACGAAGAGAACAAGAGAACGCTATGCATCCTTTGCTATCTAAGGAGAAGTATGGGAGTGACTCTCCCATTACTTCTAATAGTGATGTGTCTCCGAGACGGCGGCGGGCTAGTAGGAGATCGCCAAGTCATGTAATGAGGAAGCAATCATCTAATACCCTGCACATAAACTTGCAAAGAGGGAGACCAAGGATGAAAGGAAGAAGAGGAGAAAGAAGACTCTATCTTCTCCATCTTCATCATCCTCCTCTTCTGATCATGGATCATCTTCATCTCCACCATCTTCCACCGATTGTCAAAGATGCGAGATCTAGAGCATGGCAGAGGCGGAAGCTATGGAGGATGGAAGATGAAGTGAGAACTCATGATGACATTGACAAAGAAGACAACTGTTATTACACAAGTGAATTAGGTTCTAAGATTGAGACTTGGGCTCATAAAGACATTCTTGTGTAGTACTGACAATGACATAGGCACTTGATACAAAGAGACAAGTACTATTGCATTATCATCATATGAAAGTGATAGTCAAGTAGATCATTATATAGAATTGCTTGGTAGCACACTACATCCACTGTGCCTATGGGATCTGTCTCTCTTCCTAGAATGAACTGCATCTCCCTAGCCTAGCTGTTCCATACAAAGGGGCATACATAGGGTGTGATTGGCATATTCTCAACACCCCTCCTCAATCACAAACTGAAAGTACAAAGTGTGTAGAGGCTCTAATGAGAACCACCTACAAAGTGTGGGCATACCATAGACATGGCAAAACACCAGAGACTGTCGTAGAAAAGGCTAAGTGTGGATACCATAAACATGGTGGACATCCAGAGGCTGTAATAGGGGCCTCACAAGGTGTACAAAGGCTGTAGTACAAGGCTACATGAGGAGTTTTTACAAGGCTGTAACAGGGGCCTCACAAAGTGTACAGAGGCTGTAGTACAAGGCTACATGAGGAGTTTTTACAAGCTTATGAAAGGAACATTAAGGCAAGTACAATGCTTTTTAAAATTAAAAATGAGAGACAAGGACCGATAGGCCCTTGTGGTCTTTTTCAGCATTTGTTATTTCTTTGTCATCATGGAAAATCTTCTTGTCTTTAATCTTTGGTTCTTCAGCTTTGAATGATAATGTTGGAGCGTAGACAGACCAATGTTGGAATTTTATGCAACAGAGGGAAGCGCAGGGAGTTTAGGAACAATCCTCCAGAAGGAAGCGTATGGAGATATTTGCTTTGTTTGGGAGATCCAAGGCCTCAAAGGCAGGTAGATGCAGGTTTGGCTATGGCTGCCAAATAGGGCAGTGAGAAAAAAGAGTAGAAGATGAAGTCTTGAGCTGGACTGAGCTCAAGCTGAGCTAGATGAAAGTGAAATGGAGCTGAAGGAGTAGTGCCATGCCCGTCTAGGCTCTAATACCATGTCAAAGATGTGGGATCTAGAGCATGGCAGAGGCGGAAGCTATGGAAGATGGAAGATGAAGTGAGAACTCATGATGACATTGACAAAGAAGACAAATGTTATTACACAAGTGAATTAGGTTCCAAGATTGAGACTTGGACTCATAAAGACATTCTTGTGTAGTGCTGACAATGACACAGGCGCTTGATATAAAGAGACAAGTACTATTGCATTATCATCATATGAAAGTGATAGTCAAGTACATCATTATATAGGATTGCTTGGTAGTACACTACATCCATTGTGCCTATGGGATCTGTCTCTCTTCCTAGAATGAACTGCATCTCCCTAGCCTAGCTGTTCCATACAAAGGGGCATACATAGGGTGTGATTGGCAGATTCTCAACACCGACGATGAGGGATCTGACTCCTCATCAAAGTGATATAAAGGAAGACAAAAGAGGAGAATTTATGTGGCAATGAAGCAATCACGTAGATATCGAAAGTTTAAAGAAGGAGACAAGAATATCACTTTCTTGACCTATGATGAAACTTTTGGAGCTACGGACAAAGTGTTAGCCTTCATTCAACAATATGATGCGACTTTCGGAGATGAGGGTTTTATGGAATTCTCAAAGCTCCAAAATGTAGCCATGCACTTTCAAAAATCGGCATGCCAATGGTGGGCAAGTTTGCATGCTCAAGGTAGAGTATCAAGGACTTGGAAGGCATTGAGAGTTGACATCATGAAGCAGTTCCTCTCAAGCGACGCTAAGGACAAGGTCCTTACGGCATGGCGAAGCTTGAAGATGATGCCCAATGAAACTATCCACAAATACATCGACAAGTTTTGGGACTTGCATCTTAAGGCTACTGTCTTCAAATGAATCCACTTTTCGGAACGAAAGCAACAGTTTTGTGTTGGACTTTCCAAGGAGATGAGTGAGTATGTGAACTCACAAAGGCCTAAGACCATTTCGACCGTGATTCACCATACTATTGTCTCTTCGCAGATTCACTTTCAACAAGGGGGAAAGAAGCATCCTCGTACCCCTGAGGTGAAAGAATTGGGTGAGCACAAGGGGAAGGGCGCATCAACGCCAAATGCTTCCAAGGCTCCTGATTCTAAGAAGGCCAAAACAAAGGAGAAAGGCTACAAGGGCCAAGCAAAGATTTCTCCTGAGGAGATGGAATAGTACCGCAAAGACAACAATTGTTTCAAATGTGGTCAAGAAGGACATGTTTCTCATGTGCGTCCAAAGAGGACGAAGAAGAGTGAAATTCCGAAGGCCTCCGTAGTGGAAGTCTTAAAGGAGGATGGACACTCTAAAGGTTTATCTCTGTCTTATGCATGGGGCAAAGTGCGAGAGCTTGATGCTCTAATCCTCTTTGATCTTGGTTCCACACACAATTTCATCTCTACTAAATTGGCTACTAAATTGGGCATTCATGATTTCGAGATGGGATATACTATCCAAGTCGATGGTGCCTTCAAGGGGCAAGAAGTTTCAGTTACTCCTCTCATAGGGAAACTGCAACTTCACATTCAAGGCTATGTGGATAAGGAAGACTTCTTCATCTCGCCACTCGATCGTATGGGTGCTCATATGAAGTTCCCTGATAGAAAAGTACTCTTTAGTTATAGAGGCAAGGATTATGCACTTACATGCAATAGTGCTGGAAGCATTATACCAGTTGTAAATCCATCTTCTTTTGACAAAGTAATAAAGAATTCTATTTCTTGTTACATGGTTTTTGTCAAAGAGTCTAGAGTGAATGCATGTGTTTCAAATGGGTCTAAAGTTGAAACTAAAGAATAATGGGAGTTGTCCAATTTCTTAAAAGAGTTTCAAGATACATTCACAAATGACATTCCTAGGGAAATGCCTCCCAAAAGAGGAATAGATGATCATAGTATTGATCTAATTCTGGGAAGTTCTCCACCAAATAAGCCTCCTTATAGAGTCTCGCAAGTTCAGCAAGAGGACATAATGCGGCAGGTGAATGAATTGGTTGAAAAGGGATGATACGGACAAGTTCATCTCCTTTTTGTTTGTCAGTGTTATTAGTACACAAGAAAGATGGCACATACAGGATGTGTGTCGACTATCAACCATTAAACAAGATAACCATAAAGAATAGATTTCATGTTCCTAGGATAGAGGATCTATTTGATAAATCGCAAGGTTCTATCTACTTTAGTAGAATAGACCTTAAAAGTGACTATCACTATATTTGCATCATGCCTGAAGATATTCACAAGACAGCCTTTCCTACTGTGTCTGGCTTCAAGTTGTATGAATATCTAGTAATGCCATTCGGTCTTACTAATGCACTTGCTACTTTCAACCAGATGATGGACAACTTATTTAGACCCCATAGAGCTTATACATGAGTATTATTTGACAATGTCATCGTCTACTCCAAAAGCATTGAGGAACATAAGAAGCATCTTGACGTAATATTACAAGTTTTGAGAGATAATAAACTTTTCATAAACCTTAAAAAGAGTGAGTTCTTTTTGAAAGAGATACACTTTCTTAGTCATGTTATCTCTGAATTAGGCATCCGGAATCAAGCATTCGTATGGATCTTGAAAAGTTAGAGACAATAAAGCCATGGCCAATACCTAGAAATATCCATGAGCTTAGAAGCTTTATTGGTATGTGTGCATACTATAGACACTTCATACCTAATTTCTCTTTCATAGTGGGACCATTGCATGATCTCACTAAAAAGAATGTAAGGTTTGTGTGGACAGATAAACAAAATGATGCATTCGAAAAGCTTAAAGAAAAAATTATTTATTGACAAGTACTTGTATTGCCGGACTTGTCAAAAGCATTTGAGGTCCAGTGCGATGCTTGTGGGCATAGCTTTGGAGCCGTGTTAACTCTAAGAAAGGCATGCAATGGCATATGAGAGTAGGAGATTAAATGAGCATGAAAGGAATCTAGGCATCTATGAAAAAGAGGCATTAGCTATAATGCATGCACTAGATACATGGAAGCAATATCTCTTAGGCACTCCGTTTATTTTGCATATGAATCATCAAAGTTTGAAATAATTTCTTACACAAACTAAACTAAATGATAAACAAATGAGGTGGGCAAATTTTCTTTCTTAGTTCAATTTTCATATTGCTCACATTGCTAGTAAGCACAACCAGATGGCCGATGCATTATCACGAAGGCCAAGAGTAAATGCAATATCCATAACATCTCACAAGGATCTATCCGATATGCTAAACGAGTATGATATAGATTCGGACTTCAAGGATGTGATGTCCGCGTTTGCATTAGGAAAGAATGTGGAACCATACGATGTAAAAGATGGTTATCTTCTCTATGGCAATAGGCTATGTGTTACACATAGTATGCATGATAAAGTAATGTATGAATCCCATGCTTCTCCATATGTGGGACATCAAGGGATTCAAGCTACTCTCAAAGGAGTAGAGATGTACTTTTACTGGCCAACCATGAAGATAGACATAACGGCTTATGTCTCTACATGCATGGTATGCCAAAAGGTAAAGTATGACAGAGGGAAACAATCAGGGTTGTTACAACCGTTGCCTATTCTTGATGCACCATGGGAAAGCATATCGATGGATTCCATCTTTGGATTGCCTAGATCTATTCAAGCGAATATGAGCACATGGACAATAGTTGATTGGTTCAGTAAGCAAGCACATTTCATACCGATCAAAAAAACTATCAAAGCACACCATATGGCAACCCTCTTTATTTCCCAAATTTTTAAGTACCATGGTTTACCTAAGTCGATTGTTTCCAATAGAGATCTAAGAATGACGAGCAATTTTTGGAAAGGACTCTTCAAGAACTTGGGTACAAAGTTGAATTTCTCATCGACATATCATCCCCAAACAGATGGCCAAAGTGAGATAGCAAACTTAACTATCATTGATCTACTAAAAGCCTTTGTCATGAAAGTACATCACTAAGATCAATGGGAAAAGTATTTACCTATGGTAGAGTATGCGTATAATAATACCATACATATGTCTACGGGTAAAACCCCATTTGAGATCGTAGAGGGAAGACCTAAGCTTCCATTCATAGTTAAGTATTTGGGCAATGTGTTTGCAGTGGACGAGTATAGCAAGGATCTTAAAGAATCCTTTCAGGGTTAAAGATGCTATATCCATCGCACAACAAAAACAAAAGATCACGGCTGACAAGCATAGACGCAAAGTGATCTTCAAAGAGAACAATTGGGCCTTGCTAAAGTTTTCCAATGCATGTCTAAGTGTAACTACATGCAAGGGAAAGCAAGGGCACCCAACGGGTCACTAGAAATACTATGCTAAACTAGCAAAAAGGTATTATGGCCCATTTCAAATTCTTAAGCTTATCAATGAGACGGCTTATAAGTTAAGGCTACCAAGAACATGGCTCATACATAATGCTTTTCATGTAAGCCTGCTTAAGCCTTACAAAGGGGATGCACCTATGCAACCCATAACGGAAGAGCCCCCAGAATTTGAAGATCAAGAAGAGATCTTACAGCCGAAAAGTATTCTTCGACATGAGAACAAGGTATTACGCAGTGGTAAGGCTGTCATGAAATATCTTATTAAGTTTAAGAATTATCCTTTTGAAGATGCACGTTGGATGCAAGACATTCAGTTAAAGGATAATTTAACTCTTGTAGATGACTACAATAGATCATGTCAAAAATAAAGAAGAATCTTTCCTTAAATCCCTTGACTTTTGGTAAGCATAACAGTCTTTCTTTACTTTTTGTACAAGAGTCAGAATAGCTTAAATGGATTGCACAGGACTTACTACATCAAAGGTTAAAGGTAAGTGCAGGTATGAACAAAGTTTAAATTGAATTTCTATTTCTTTTTAACGTTCATAAGTTTATATGTGTATACCATCAGGTCCTTGGCTGAGGTGAATAATGGGTGTGTGTGTGGGTCAAAGGACCCCATTTCGAGCCGTGGATGGTGTCTCTTGGCTAACTCATAATTATGAGTACTTTTTTTAAAAAAATAAAAAAGTTTATATATGTATACACTAGTAATCAACTTGCAGTAGATTCTATCTCCCAAGTATCATGTAGATTTTGCCTATCTACATAGGAAGTGATAAGAGGCTTATATGAATGCATGCTAGAAAATATGGCTGGCTTGCGGCAGCTAAGGATCCCAAGTACCTAGTAGATATGGCCTATCTACTATGGAAGAGCAAGAGGCTAAGTTTGAGACATGCTTGCAGCATCTCTGGCTCTCAAGCATCCGATGGACTAGTCATCCATTGCGAAAGATTGTCAACGGGTAAGAGGGATCCAATACCCAAAGGAAAAAGGACTAGGTATGACTTTATCTTCCTTAGCCCATAGTCAAGGAGTTGAGGACGACTATGGGCTAAGGAAGATTGTCAACGGGTGAGAGGGATCCAATACCCAAAGGAAAAAGGACTAGGTATGACTTTATCTTCCTTAGCCCATAGTCGAGGACGACTATGATTTTTAAGAGCGAGGTAATGTCATCAAAATTAATTTCTAAACTCCTAAAAGTATTTCTCTACCTTTTTTTATCAATTAGGTAAAAGAGAAAATAATAAAAAATAGAGGAATTGATTTTAGAGTTGTTTGATTATTTTCGATCGACTTGGAGACCACAAGAAATAATCAAGAAAAGAGCTAGAATAATGTAAAACAAGTGATCTGGGCCACAAGATTCGAGGTCTAAGGGTGGTGAATCCATGCAGGACAAGACAATGGCCATTGGATCACTCCGACCAAAGATACAAGGCACTAGAAATCAATTTTTGCATTATTAGTGTTCACAAGTAATAATTAATCATTTAAAATTAATTAAATTTTAAATAATTATAATTATTGGCGGGGGCACTGTGACAAAGTCGAGAAAGCCCAATGTTAATAAGAAAATTACCAGAAAGATATTTGGAACTAGCAGTCAGAAAATATATGAGTTTTGATGCTAGCGGGACCCACTTTGGGAACTCTCCGAGGCTACATGCAAAGGTAAAATGGACAAGCTATGGCTCTAAGGTGCATGGGAAAGTGCCAATAGATGACAAGGTTGTCCAAGAGAAGTGGAAACTATCTTGGAACAGGAAACCTAGTCCGGTTCAAGCCATAGGAATCTCTAACGAAAGGTGCACGGTTTTTTGTGTACACGGATAATTGATATTGTGCATATGATAATTAATCAATTTGAATTAAATAAATTAATTCTAATGTCGTGGATCAAGTCGCAAGGTCAGGAATGGCCAAACAAGCATTGTGCCAAGTTCGACCAGGTGCATATGAACTATGGCTAGTGAATTATCCACCTGGGTAGTTATATAGGTAGTATAAATGAGAGGAGGAGAGAGAAAGGAGAAATCAATTTGCTTTCATGAATGATCAGCACAGTACATGTGGCAAAGTGCATGATCTTTGGGCAAATCAAGGGTGTGGAAGCCTCTGGTGATACAGATGTGTGTCCCTCCTTTGCAGTAGAAAATGCTGATGTTGCCACACCCCTTCTTGCACTTGAAACTCCACCACTGTACTCCATTTGCAAAAAAAAAAAAAAAAACACACAGGCCGAACCTCCTCCTTGCAAAAAACGCAGCTGTTGTACGCTACTGTAGTGCCGAAGAGGAGAGAGAGAGAGAGAGAGAGGGTTGACGAGGGAAGAGGGAGAGAGGGCGTCCTCTCTTTCTCGCGCGCTGCTCCTCAGGACTAAGTTGAGGGAAGAGGTCGCAGCCCCCTTCTCAGCTGGGTACGAGGGAGAGAGAGATGAGCTCAGGGATAATGCCTATGTGTCATCCTGCTCCTAAATCATTTTCATTATATAAATTGAATAAGGTTAAAGAAGAGTTAATGGGTTACTACAACTGGTGGGTTATTACGCCTGGCGAGTTGGCATGCAAACCCAACAAATATTGTTATAGATACTCTTGAAGACATTCCATTTCCTCATGCACTAGTGTGTCAATTAGCCATAAAGGTATGAATTGTGAAGTCATTCGGAAGGATTCACATTGACATAAAGGCATAGAGAATGGATAAGTAATGTTTAAAGGTATACGATTATGCCAAATGTTAGAGAGAACAAGGGAAGCCAAAAAAAAGTTCTTGAAGGATGTCTAACAATTAAGAGATCCAAATTTTATCTTCAAGTAATGAAGTAATCAAACCTAGGAAATTGTTGAATATAGAGAAGAAAATGGTATTGTACCATTCCCTAAAAAAGACATCCATAAGATGTACACAAGGTCTTCCTTTTGAGCTCATATCAATTTGGATCCTCAACTTTAAGCTTGAGCTAAAAATTTTCTAAATGTAAAATTCTCGATACCTTGTTCCTCAATAGATAACCTTCTAGGTTCCATCCAAACATCTCTTTGAGATCATTATGAAAATATCCCTCAGCAAAGCAAGGAGAAATCGATATAATTCCCATAACTTTTTCCAAGAGGTCAGGCAAGCAAGCACGCTTTTTTCACCACAATCAAATACATATTGATGAAGTCTCAATTTTTAGTCCTTATGGCCTTCATGTGCTATGGCCCAAAATGAAAATTCATTTTGGATATCAATGGGAGGAATTTGATGTATGGTGGAGCTACCATCAATATCATGACTAGGCACACCATGATACAACTTTGTTTCAATGTTTCCAAAGCAATTCGATTCTAGGTGAGCATGACAAGTGAAAAAAATTGGTCCCTTTTGGATTCTTTGAGTGGTTACTTTGAAACTCGGAGGTAATAACTTAATTTCAATATTTCTAGTGATGGAAATGATAATGTATGCCCGTAATTACCTCATATTATTTGGTAAGACTTGGATGAGATCTTTCAAGGCACAAAGGAATGTCCCAAATATGAAGTTTACATACCAATTGGAATAATTATTTAAGCAATCTTACATATTAATGCAAGAATGTCTTAGAGGAGACCATTATAGCTTTTTAAAGAAGATTAGAAGAAGCAACCCTCAAAGAATAACAATGGGCACCCAAGGATTAACTTTCCAATGGAGAATATTAGCTTATGTGGAATAATTTCGAGTCAAAATTGAGCCCAATAGTCTAGCAAAACACGAGGTAGATCAATATTTCCCTCACATGCTTGAGAAAGCACAACTTGCATAATTTTTTTCTTCATGATATAATGAATCTTTGAGTAAGTTTCAACAAAAACGGTGGACCCATTAAAGTTTCAGAGAAACTTTCCCCCAAGAAAGACGAAATTCCAATAGATCATTTTATCAAACTTGACTGGTTTTTCAACCCAGCCATGAGGAGAACAATAAGGAAAAGGCTAAATATTTGACCATAGAAAATGATGACTATGAAAATCATATCTACCAAAACATTGCGTGTAGGTTATAAATGGAACTAAATAATAGACTCATGAAGTTGTAGAGACTATTTATACCACACGAGTCCAATCCAAATGGTTTAAAAACACAAAATGATCATAAAAGTTTACATGAATATACTTATAAGAGGGAAATGGAACAAGGCAAATGGAACAAGATAGCCTTATATCGACTATAATATAACATGACCGCATTAAAAAAGACTTGAGTCTTGCAAGGATAGCACACCATTCTTAGAAAAGAAAAAAGAAAAAAGACACCATTCGACACGTCTCCCATCTTCCTTTATAAGAACACACACAGGCATCGTCGCTCTTCACCATCACCCTTCTTTTAGACACCTAATAGCCCCAGTAGCCATCATGAAGTTCTACTTAGCTATCCTCACCATCGTCGCTCTGCTATCTGCCGCAGAGGCCTGCAAGTGCGGTGGCAACGTCCAGGCCACCGCTGCCTGCTGCCAGAACGTCGGAGGAGCCGTTTCCGGCAACGACTGCCCCGCCAACCAGATCAGCGAGAGGCTCAGCAACTTCGCCCGATGCTGCAACTCTCTGGGTTCTAAGTCCGACTGCCGCTGCCCCGTCGGTTGTTAGGTAATTCATAGGGCAAGGAGAAAGGCAAAGTGTGCGAAGAGAAGCACGGAAAGCCTCTTAAGAATTTTAGCATTAGACGCTTTATTTGATTTTCTGTTTGTGTTTTTGGAATATTGCGAAGAGTAAATGGGAGGACCATGCGAGAGTGATGTTACTTTGTTTTAGAGGTCAGCAAAGTTTTTTTTGGGTTGTCTAAAAGATTTAGAGCATTCATCTATATGACCAAGAGCTATCCCATTTTATGGTGACTTTAGGCAAGGAATCTCATCAAGTTATGTGGTTGTCAGGTATTGTAGCATGGTGGGAACTACTTGTGGATGAGTAGCCAGGCCATGCGGCATCAGCACATCCCTCCCCACACATTGCCTTCCCCTTTCCTTTCCTAAATCTATGTACTATGTGGCATTAGCACATGCCTCCCCCCCTATCGCTTTCCCAATAAAATAAATCCTTTTGTCAAGGAGTTAGTAATGTACTTTTCTCTCTCTCTCTCTCTCATTTCTTGTTTAGGAATGGCTACTTGTTGCCCAAGGGGGCTAGCTTAGTTGGAAGAGGGTTGGGCTTGCATCACCAAGGTGGTGGGTTCAACCACCATAGTCTGCGTAGTCACTTCAACAGTGGCAACCAAATCTACGTTCCTTGAAAAGTTTTGAATAGTTGTTTGTTCATAAGATTGAATAAGTGATCTCCTCCTCCCTCTCGATGTTTCCCTCCGTGTTGTTTGAGGGTTGCAAATTCTCTCGGCCTTTGAGAAAGATAGCGTCAACTCTGACCTCATTTTCTAGCCTTTCCTTCCCCTTTTAAGTTAACAGGAGAGAGAGTCTACCCCTCCCCCAAAGCATAGGATTCACAACTTTAAAAATCAACTTCGAGGAGGAGGGTTTTATGCAGTTCAATAGTCATTGTTTTTAGTTCATTTCTTAAAATTTTAGCTAAGATTTCTTTTGGCAAAGAGTTTTATTCTTCCATTGAATATCAAAATTCCTTGAGGTGAATTGCAAATGTAAGGATAATGAATTTCTTTTCATGCATTAAGCTTTACCTTACCATGTCGACAAGTACTCCAAAGTTGAAATATATCCAAGCTTTAAGTTCAGTGCTATATTTTGTGATTAAACTGTAGGGTCCAATTAATTATCGTTTTCCCTATGCACAAATCAAGCATTCCTTTACGATGTGAACATAATACCAACCATATTGTGATTACAAGGAATCAAAGCAACATAACTAATTATGAATGTGATTGACCAAAGCATTGTGTATCAACATGTAATGTAACCAACATGAGGATAAGAGGTACATCATTTGGTAAGATGCAAGGTTCTTCATACGCAACAAGGGTATCACCATCACTTATAGCTACACACTATTAGACTAGGCTAATCCATACATGAAGCAAATCTGACATTGTAGAGTTGAATGGGCGGCATATCATTTGCTAAGATACAAGGTTCTTCATGCAACAGGGCTGCCACCATCACTTAGCTACAAACTATTAGACTAGGCTAATCCATACATGACAGGTAGCATCCTTGTCAGCTTTGGATGTGAGGAAGGGAAAGATCATGGCTAAGAATTTTTGGGGTGGTTATGCACTTTTGTTCTTCTCTATGTGTGTGTATGTATGTACGTACATGCAACAGGGCTACCACCATCACTTAGCTACAAACTGTTAGACTAGGCTAATCCATACATGAAACAAATCCAACATTGTAGAGTTATATGGACAACATGCAAGTTCTTTCACACAAGAGCAAAGCCAACATCACATAGCCATGGAGCGTACTGCAAGCCCTTCCATACATGGATCAAATTCAAGAAAAAGCAATAGTACAAGCTATTAAAAAAGCCCTTACCTTGTCCCATGTATAAGAAGTGTTTTTCACTTCAACCCATGCAGAAAGGGGGACTTGTTGTATCCAATACATTTATGGCAAAAATATAAACCTACTTCCACTAAATCTAAAGGCAAGACATGGATCAAATTCAAGAAAAAGCAATAGAACAGGCTATTGCAGAAAAAAAGGAAGGGAAGGCTTTCTAGGCTCCATACTTATAACAACAAGAAAAAAAGAACCATACTTTTTCCCACACATAAGAAGGATGAGCATTCCAGTTCAAGCAATCATAAAGAGAGAATGGAAAGAGAGTGTGTGGCCCAAAGCATGCTATCAATGACAAGTGAGACAGGCAACATCCTTGTCAACTTTGGATGTGAGGAAGGGAAAGATCATGGCCAAGCATTTTTGGGGAGGTTATGCACTTTAGTTCTTCTCTATGAGTGTGTATGTATGTACGTACGTATACATACACATATATACATTATGTATATGTGTGTGTGTGTGTGTATACACACACACACATATACACATACACACGCACATATATATATATATATATATATATATATATATTGTTTAAGGCTATCCATACTCAACCTATCATGTGCTGCTGTCACTAGCCAAGAAGAGTGGACACCATCACCTCATCATAGTGTAGTGACCTTAGAAGACAACTCGACTACGAGTCAATACCAGAGGGGACCATGGACTAGAAACATACGGAGGATAACCTGGCTTGTCAGGCCAATCGTACCAAACGGTGCACTATCACTAATCTCCTACTGTGTGTACTCTACTAGGCAATCTAACTACAACTAACTATTGTGATCTCTAGGAGTAACGAAACTCTACCTCAACTATCCTACTAACTCACACAGTGGTCTAGGCTAGCCCTCTATGCCAAGAATCACTCAAGTCTTGTCGAATCATCCTAAAACGTATCTGCTATGCCAAATGCTAAATATCAGATCTAGCAAGAAAACAGACTCGGAATCGATCCAAACTTGAATCAGATGATCGCTAGACTCTAGGGAACACAAGCATATGGTCAAATCCTAGACAACACTTCTTTAGGTCAATCAAATAGTTTCGGAACACATACGCGTATGTGTTTGTGCAGGTCACAAAAAGTGACGACTCTCACTACACCCCTAATCTCCTAGTTGAGTAGACTCTAGTGGTGGTCTTGAATCTGGAAACGGACTTCTCTAGAGCTAGATATGACTACCTGATGCTCTAGGTGGGTCTACGCTGATAGGCATGTGCACACACCACAAAAATATGCACGACCACGATCAAACAGTAGCTAATCAGTATTAGAACATACCTATAAAGCATCACTAAATAATAATAATGAGAACGCACGCAACAAGCTCGAGAAGATTTGCTCAAAAAGCTCTCTTAGCGCTTTACTTAGTCTCTTCACTGCTGGTCCTTACAAATGAGCTACGAGCTCACTTAAGTACTCCCACTCACTCATAATCACTCAGTCATCATGACTTACAACTTGGAAGCCTCATCTGACCCCATTCCATCATTGTTTATACAATTGATGACTCTTTTATACATTGATTTATGGGATTTTGTACATATTTATGGGACTTTTTTGGGACTTTGGACTGTTGGACTTTTGAGCTCCAACACTCTCTTGCACCTAGTCAATGTCCGTCCTCGGACATGCTGGTAATGTCCTTGGAAAGCTTTTGGTTCGGTGCTTTGTTGGGCATGCACGCTACCTTGATTCAGCAGTTTATTCTTGAGGTGCTCGGTAGAAGAACAAGACTTCCTCGTTTAAATGTGTGTTTACCCACATTAGCTTGATTGTCTTGAACTTAGCAGCACTTGTTAATGGAGACTGTTTTAAGAATATGTACCTCCTTTTTGGGAAGTATCATTCTCTTTTCTTTAAATTTTAGCTTGTAATACTTTTGACCATGTAACTCTCTTGTGTAGAAGAGGTGTGATAAAGCCTTAAATTTAAACCTTGTAGCTCTTTATCAGCTGAAATATGTATCAATAGTCATCTGTATGACTGCGTTGAACTTCATGTTCCTGTTGCTAATTTTGTCTGTTTCAATTTCTAGCTTTGATATTCTTGAAGTATCTTTAGTCTACTGGTGATTCCCCTTTTGTATCCCTGTTGGACCTTGAAGATTCGCCAGTTGTCTTTGATGATTCGTTTGCTCTATTCTAGCATTGCGCCTTTACTCTTTGAACTGAGCTTCAAGCAGATTTTCTATTTTTACTTTTATAATATACTAAATAAAAGAAAAATGCAAAAAAACTCTATATTATCTCTAAAACAAATTATTTTTGGCACAAGAAGCAAACCGGTGCGGTGGTAGTCGTTGAGGATATTGATTGCTCCGTGCAGTTAGGTGATCGTACAGTTGAAGATGATCATGGTTTGGTGCAGGCAAGGCAGGTGATGGTAAAACTAGGCTTACTTGCCATGGGCTCCTCAATTTTACTAATGGGCTATGGTCATGCTGTGGCGAGGAACGCATACTTATTTTCACTACCAATTTCAAGGACAAGCTTTATCCTGCCCTTCTTCGGCCAAGTCGCATGGACATGCACATCTTGCTGTCTTATTGGACCTTTCCAGCTCTCAAGAAGCCGATGAGCAGTTATTTAGGCATTGAAGATCACCCAATGTTTCCTGCGCTTGAGGCTGCCATGTCAAGGATCCCTCACAAAATCTCTCCAGCATACATGGCCGAGATGCTGATCAGGAAATCAAAGCAACCATGATGCAGCATTCAAGAAAATTATGGTTGCATTGGAGACAAATGCATCAGGTCACTTAGATGTCAATTGCGTTGATGGTAAAGTAGCTGTGAATGGATTTGACAAAATGTCATCTGGGACTTTGCTTGAGAGTCCAAAGATGCGGCGGAAAAAGCGGGTTTTCCTCTTCATGGCTGTTGTCAGAGGCAAGCATGCAGACTAGTGCAGTCGAGGGTAGAGTGTCTGTTCTCTCTAGATGAGACTACACATGAGATGGCAATGCTTACAATTTCTTGGAGTTTAAGCAGTGTTCCGATGAGACCCGGGCAAAACCCTTTTGTAAGGGGCTCGGAGAACAATCAAGATATGGTTGTGCTTTTACCACATTCAGAAGATCTATATGCCCATACATACAACCCACTGATTTCTAGGCATAAGGCGGCTCTAAGCATTATTACAGTGAACGAGGAAGGATCACATTAATGGTGTGCCTTGCATTCTTTTGAATAATCCTCAAGCGCTCTTGGCATTGTTCTATGGAGGTCTTTTTTATGTGTACATTTTTCCCAGAGATGAGTTCAACAATCTGTTCTTATCATCATGAAGGCATTCAAAATGCTAGGAGTACCTTCACAGTGTTGGACAGATGAGCCAAGCCCTGTTTTTGGTGGTATTGGTGAAAGAAATTGTATTGTAAATCAAATGACAACTTGGAAAGAAGCACATTGAGTTCAAGACTATTGGTTTCTATATGTTCCAGAAAATCATACAAATTACATGCAAACTCTAGATAATTTTACAAGAATGCAAGTGCCAAAGATGAGAGTCTATCTTTCCATTTACAACTTATTCCACAAAGATATACTTATATGACTTGGGCTCAGCTTCTTCTGAAAATTTTTGGGTTCCTTCTTAGACTATAGCTCTAAAGGAATCACATACTTTAATGGCATGTTTTGCAATTGATTGTCAGCTTGATTCAATGGCACTTTTGGGTTCCTTCTTAGACCATAGCTCTAAAGGAATCGCATACTTTAATGCCATATTTTGCAATTGATTGTCAGCTTGATTCAATGGCACTTTTGGGTAACATACATCTTATCAAAGTTATGATTCTGTTAGTTGGTTTACATTGGGCGAAGTTCTAGTAAAATCATAAAATTGTGTTTGGTTGTGGACTCAAAGAGGTTGTAAGCTTAGCCAAGAAATCCCTATGAGACTGAGATGCACGAGATTGAGATATATTTTGCACAGTGTGGTGCAGCCACCACAGTTGCTTTTGTCATCTGCAAATGCCTCTATAGACTCATTCACTGTCATCTTGTAGGTTGCTATGCACCCTTCTCCTTAACTGTGCGAGTAGAGATGGTGGAGGGGGGGAAGGGGGCAGCCTCTAAGCTGCAAAATGCTGCCACATGTGCCCAAAAGACCACATGTTCTATGGTGGGATTGCACCGTGTTGAGGGTTTGAGAACTAAGCTGAGGAAATGGAGTTCTCTCTAAAACATGTTGCGAAGTCACTCAAGTATGGTATAGATCAACCAGTGATAAAGGGCAATTCAAAATTCATCGGATTATTATGCCAAAAATGAAGGATTTGCCATTTTTAACACTCAAATGTGTGCAAATCAACTGGCTTGCTTCAAGACAAGCTTGAAACCTAGTCCAATTTCTAATGGAAAAGATGGGTATTTAGCGAAGAATATAGAAAAAGTCAATTTTTAGAGGAAAATGTTTGTTTAGAGTGTTTTCTCTCCTATGCAGTGCTCACAGAAACACTATTTTGAATTGGCCTTAACACTATTTTGAATCGATTGAAATTGCAAAATACTGGCTGGATTTCAAGGTTATCTTTGAAAAAACATTGAATTTTTGCATGTTTTAGTTGAAAATCCAGCAAATTCATCATTTTTTGGCAAAAATACCGGCTGAGTTTCACGTCTGTCCTTATTTTGATTGGTTGGAAAAAAAAAAATTTGGAGCCCTCTCCTATGCTTGAAGTCCAAATATGGTCAATTTATGGCTTGCACTCTGTCTTTGTTTTTGTTAGAAAAAAAATTTTGTGACTAAAGTTAACAAGGGGATGCTTGAAAAAGGAAGAATTTGGTGGAATTTGGTTTTCTTCTAGGCATGTTCACATTTAGCTGGTTCAAAATACTTTTGGGTGATACATCTCATCGAAGTTATGATATGCATTCTACATCTGTCCAAAATTGATTTATCGTTCTGGGATCATTAGAGAGCAAGGCATTTGTATCATCCACAAATTGAGAAAGGCATTGTTGCAAACCATTAGGCAAAGTAACACCCTGAATAAGGCCTTCAATCATAGAATCCTTTACCAGACAGTTGAAGCCGTCGGATATTCAATGGCTGGCAGATAACTTATTGGATGATGCCAGGGTAAGAGCTCAGAGGCCAGCCTATGGCTCCTAGCAATTTAGTGAATGGAAATTTAGTGATGTATAAATCCATGAATGAAACGGTATGGCAAAGCTTTGATGGTTTTCAGGACATTTTGCTACAGGGGCAAGCTTTTCCAAATGACAAGGAGAGAGTGAGCAACAATTCTGTGTATGCAGGGCGGATGAGGAAGGGTGGCTTTTTGTTTTACATGAGATCTTCTTATGTTGTGCCCTTGTCTTACTTCTTCATTTTCTTAAATGAGACTATTGAGGGCTACTATCTCAGATGAATTCTAGGGACCAACTTATACGAGCTTAGCACATAGTTGTTCATCAATTTCACTCAAGCTCTTGACGATGGACCCTCTCCATTGGCTCAGAATTGCTTTACTAATGCCTCCAATTCGATGTTGCAACCCTATGCGATGTTGCTGGGCCAGATACCAGATTAGGTCAAGGGAGTTGTGTGGACAATTATAACCAAAATTTTGTAAATAAGTTTTCAAAATTGAAGTGATAGAGGTTCATTTTTGTAATTGATGGGGCTGATTTGAAGCTTTCAACATGTAAAGTTGAGTTTAAAAGGTAAACATAAAAAAGAAGTGATTATATTTCATTTCATCAATTTTTGTAAGGACTTTTTAGACTTGAAATTGAATTGGAAAGAGCTTCTTGGAGTTTCTGCCTTCTTGCACAATCTTTTGTTGCATGAAGGTGAGTGAGTATTTTTGAACCAAATTTCATGTGCTTGTTATTTTTAGTTTCTTTCTGTGTTGATTTGTGTTGTGTTTTGCGGAGCGTTTCTCGTCCCATGTAATTTTCAACCCCAATGCATTTTGGGTTTTGATAATCAAATCTAAGTGTGGAGAGGGTTGTTTTGAGATTCAAAACCACTTGGAGAGTCCTCAGAGCATGAGGATCATCATTAGTTGTATTTGACACAAGTGCATGTCATACATTGTTGTATCACATTTTAGATTTGGTATGAAAACTCTTGGATTTCCACTAAACTTCATGATAAGCTTTCTTAGAATCCTATCTACTAGAATATGCAAGTAGTTTGCATAATGGAGCTCCAAGTTTGTGTAGATTTGAGACTTTCTTCAGAATTATTAATTGGACTCTTTTGATTACATTTGAGCATTTTGAGCTAAGTGGAGAGGAGTGTTGATAGAATCTTATCACAATCCCTAATATACATCTTCAATAGTTTTCCATGGCAGCACATTAGTTTCATCACTATACTAACCTGCTTTCGCACACATAGATTGGCAATATAGCGTGGCCCCACACTGTCCCAAGCTTGAGTCCCTCTTGGTATTGACATACTCTGTGCGTGAAGCTGTGAGACTCTCTATTAAAACAAAGGAGTATCCTCCATAAGCATCACAAAGGAAAACACCCTTCCTATTGTTATACTATGCATACTTGGAGCTTTGCAGTGTCGATATCCAAAAATTGTGTAGATTTGGGATGACTAGTTTGGCTAAGAAGATCTCTAGCTTAATCACACCATCATTTTGAAAGCCTAGTTGTGGCAAGATCTCTTTCAACACGAGAGCAAGAGTAAAGCTTTTTTCCAAGGTGCAAAATTCTAGGTTATTTTCTTTTTGCCTTTTATTTTTCCATATAACCATTCCTACATATTGTGAACGTAAAATCTTTTCTAAACACTTGGATTGTATAACCGAGAATCTTTTGGGAGCAACAAATAATATTTCGGGAACAAAAAAGAGTCTTTTGGGATGCTTGAAGAGGATATAAAAAACAAGGGTTTAAAGAAAGGAATGTATCATCTCTCTCTCTCTCTCTCTCTCTCTCTCTATGTACTCTGAAATGTAGAAATTACTTTGAATGCAAGTGTAGGACTGAAACAATGGAGGGACTCAAACAATGGAGAAAGCTGAGCATAGAAAGAGGCGGGATAGGATTCTTTGCTAGCACCAGAAAATGGACAGATGAGACAATGATGAAGAGGTATGGGCTACATGTAACATAACTGAGAAAAACATGAGAATAAGATTTTATTGCCTCAATAGAAAAGAAAAGAAACTAGCACGGCTGATAGACCAGTTTAAGGGTTGACAATGTTTTCAGAAGTTTAGCAATCACCTACCAGAAGTTTTAAAGACAATTGCTGAAAAAAGATGCATAAAAGGTCTTTTTATATCTTGCTTCCATACAAGTCAGAATGCCAAATTAGTTTCTCATTTTCCTAAACATACCAATTAAATCCCTTGGGCATTTTCAAATTACCAGAAGCAACACAGCCTCAATCTTCTCTTTTGAGAGTTTGACATTATGAGCCACATGAAAATAGGGATGGAAAACTTTCCTCGTTATGTAGTTGATTAATCCAATCAACACCTTAGATGCAGACCACCAACAAAGACGCATTTGATATCGCAATGACTGACACCTATAAAGGACTTTTACCTGTTTTAACTCAACACTAATCTGTTTACCAGAATCAATCTCATCGTATACTAGGGCAAACCACAATAAAAGCTTTTCACTAAAAACTTTAATACATGTTTTAGAAAGACAGAAAGCAATCACGACCACTGGACTAGTAGGTCCACTAGGTGTAACCATTCAACTTTTGAGAGTGACATGAGCAAGGCAAAGATTGTCTAACCTAGACTATCATTAACTGAGCCTCACATCAACTGAATCAAATAGTATAATCGACATAAACCCCTAAGCAAAGGCATGGAGCTTTATACAATCGCTATAGTGACACAACGTAATTACTTCAAGATCACTACTCCTAGCCAATCAAAGCCATGAGCCTGGTTGATCACTTAACATGATTTACACCATATGTACCCACAAGACTTCAGGTTAAAGTCAAGCAGCATGCTTCACCACAAGTAGTCCTCTTTCTACAAGCAGGAAGTTGAACAGATGGTAGTAGGCTCTCATTCAAATGACTAAACATCTTCATTTATTCCAGCTTGCACAATAATTCAGATCACATTACCAGCATTCAGTTTCATCGATTTGCAAAACTTTTGTCAAAGACATTGCTTCCATAGGCAAATACCAACTAGAGTCCAAACTATCAATAGAGGAATGAGTAGAAAAACTACTGCTAGCAGTAAGAGAACGCCACTTAACCTACTCTTATTATCAGTGAGACAATACAAAGACACTCCCAATAAGTAAAATGTCCATAATTATTCCACAAACACACATACAATGCAAAAGGCCCAGTAAAACAAGGAGAGAAAAATATTAAACTTTAGAGTAAAAACCTAATCAGTGAAACTAAACCAATGTTTCCTCACATTCAGCTTCAAAATAACTTGCAAAAACATATGGTCAACATAGGCACATCACTAAATCATGTGTGCCATAACCACGCATGTCATATTTGAAAAAATACATGTGTTCACCTTAAATATATATTGTTTTGTAAGTGAAAAACAAACATAAATCACTAAATGCTAGCTTAGCTCTTAGTAGCCAGGTTTGAGATATCCACAAATTGCGAACGCTTCATATCTTTATTACTAATTTACTTACCATGATGTATATGTGACAACTTAAAAAAAACATGGCTCAACATTCGTGAGGCAAAAAGAA
Source organism: Lygodium microphyllum (assembly GCF_053477565.2). Lineage (NCBI taxonomy): Eukaryota > Viridiplantae > Streptophyta > Polypodiopsida > Schizaeales > Lygodiaceae > Lygodium > Lygodium microphyllum. The sequence continues at coordinate 2,397,096 of NC_141155.1, forward strand.
AAATTCTAACTTTAGCTATCAAGGCTTGATGTCAATTCTTTAGAGTCAAAATCCATGTATTGACAAAAAAACTGTATGACATGGTATGGATGCAAATGTTGAAGCATAACACAAAAATTACTCTGATGTTATTCTTGCATGCTTGGACTCATCACATCAAGGATTCACATGTACTTATGAGATTAGAATCATTAACTCCAACATGGTAGCAGTACAAGGCTCGAAAATTGTTGATTTTTTGTTGGCTTTCTCAGCATACCCTTCCAAGAGAAATGATCTATTTCAAGTTGAGTAATATGCTTCAATATTGCAAGTGAGCCCTTCAACTTGATTCAAACATTTCACATTTAACCCAAAGTGAAACACTTCTCATAGCAAACTTGAACTAGAAAGAGAAAAGAAAAGACCATTAATATGTAAGATGGCAATGATCTTTGGCAAAAAAAAAACCTTGACTTTAACTTGTGATGCAGATTCAAACTCTCAAACCAAAATGCACAACTAAATTTTTTTAAAAAAAGTCATTAACTCGTTCCAAGGCCTAAAAAATGATTTGCCTTGAGACCAAAGCAAGGTGAGAAATAAAAAGCTATTAATCTAAATCAATCTAGAAAGATCTTAAAAGCTTAACTTCACAAAGTGCAACCACAACTTCATTAATTTGGCAGATTTACTGCTGAACTCCCATGCATAATGGCATAGAGGTGAAAATAGAGGTGAGAGGTACTATAAAAGCACCATTTCTGATGAATAATAGTTTTGCATGCCTCCTTGTGCTCCAAGCTTATCTCCACAAAAAGCTCATGGATTCACACAAACACACAGACACACATGTTTGGACTATCATTTTTATAATAACTTTGGTAAGCAAAACCTACAAATTGAACCAAACATTAAAAATTGAACACAACTTTTGCACAAATAAAAGTAATAAGCCTCACACAAGGGTCAAAATAGTCAATTAGCTAAAATGTTGGTTGTGAGACAGCAGTCACCAAAATTATAACTTGGCTCACATGACATGAAGACAGAACAAGCCATTTGGCCGATACAACAATCCATACTCCGCAAGTCACAAGAAGTACCAATGACAGCCTTATCCAAAAAAGATCAATCACAGCTCCAGTAGTCATTCAAGTTCTGTCATCATCCACGTAAACCAGTCTCCTTTTGTCGCCATTCAGTGAAACCATCTTCCACCTAGTAGTTGCATTCTACATAGTTTTTAGACATGCCTTCATCGAAATAGAGAGGAAACATGGTAAACCTCCTCACAGGTTCCATCCAACACAAAATACAAACCAACCAGGTCCCAAATGCAGAAGGCGAAAGGGAATCCATATATGAGAAACAAATAATGAGGCCCTCTTAAATAGGAGCTACATGAATACGGCATAGATTTGCTCCTATCAATGGAACATCCACTTATGAAACTCTCTCTACCTGACGAAAAATGGCCTTCATGTTACCATATAACCTCACAAGGTTCACTGGTCATTCTGGAATGTATGAAACTGCAGGCGTACAAAGGCATTACCTATAATCTAGGAAATGCCAATATTCATACCAAGGCAAATAGGCCCCTAGCTCAATAACCTGAAAGTTGGAAAAAGTCAGGTGTTCCTCCAAAGAGGACCTCTGAAACCTACTTCAAGTCATAAGGATACCTCAAATTAACGACATTGCCAAGATCGTCATCATCACCCTCTACTGAAGAAGTATCCCTTAATTGGTTATCCTCCACATGCCTAAACTCCTCTAAAGGGATTAAGCTCTCCTGTTTTGGACCTTTTCCAGTATCATAAACATTGTCTAGCATGGTAAGTATACTAGCATTTGCAGATTCCTCCCTAGATGTCTTCTCAGCTTCTTCTCTATGCATGTTTGCTTTCTCTGAGGCGACACTGCACAAGATTGGCGTAGAATGTTCATTATGCACATCCTTCACATCTACGCTTGCTTGAGAGGCTCAGAAGTAACTTCTGATGCTATTCTGATGTGGGATTGAGTTTGCACAGTTCCAGCCAAACCATGGGGACCAAGAATGGCACCATTCAAATGTTGGTGCACACCCTCGGGCAAAGCTCTAACATAATCTGCCTGAAACTAAGCTTGTTGCCTCTTAGTCATCACGCTCACAATTGATGGATCCACACCTGCCACGGAAAAATCATCTACACGCATCCCATCCCAAATTATGTTCATAAGACCCTCTCTTTTTCTCATAAAGGGAAACACCATGTTGTAAATGCAGATGCAGGTGATTAGCGCATTCCTATCGCCAATCACATTGCAATTAAGAAAGAAATGAAGAAGTGTGTTTCAGCATGCTTAATTTTTGCAAGAGAGAAAGATGTCTCTACTTCATCTTCTCCCTCTTTAGAGCAAAACAGAATTAAGTTGTTGAATAGATTTGAAGAGTGCTTCACAAACTCACTCCCAGATGAGCTTCCACCCTCCAGACCTGAGGATCACAGAATTGATCTGATCCCAGGAAGTTCTCCTTCAGCCCCCTTACAAGGCAAGCTTGATGTAGCAGGAGGAGATAATGAAACAAGGCAATTAACTTTTGGAGAAGGGTCTCATAAGACCTAGTACTTCTCCATATTGTTCACCTGTCTTATTAGTGCAGAAAAAGGACGGCACATTTCGTGTGTGCATAGACTATAGATCTCTAAACAAGATCACAGTTAAGAATCGATTCCCAATTCCCCAAATTGATGACATTCTTGACAAGTTATAAGGAGCATGCATCTTCAATCTCATCGACTTGAAGAGCGGCTATCATCAAATACGCATTGCTCCTCAGGATGTGCATTAGACCTCATTTAGAACAACCTTCGGGTTGTATGAGTCCTTAGTGATGCCTTTTGGTCTCACCAATGCACCAACGACATTCAATAGAATGATGGATCAAAATTTTCATCCATATAGAAGATTTACGGGTGTCTTCTTTGATGACATCCTAGTCTTCTCAGAAATAGAAGAGCAGCATTATGAACATTTAGCAACAATGTTTGCAGAATTACGTAAACACAAGCTATTTATGAATGCTAAGAAAAGTGAATTCTTTTTAAAAGAAATTCACTACTTTGGCCATATAGTGTCTCACAACGAAGTGAGAATGGATCTCGAGAAGATTCAAGCAATAGTAGAATGGCCTATGCTAGCTACAGTCCACGACGTCTGAAGTTTTGTTGGACTATGCTCCTATTATAGGCGCTTTGTCCGAGGCTTCGCCACCATAGCTGGGCCATTTCATGATTTGACTAAGAAGAGGGTACCATTTCATTGGAGCCCTAGTCAGAAAGAAGCTTTTGAAAAGCTTAATTATCTTCTTAGTCATGGACCTATCCTCATAGTCCCCGATCTTCGCAAGCCTTTTGAGGTTCATTGCGATGCATCCGATGACTGTGTAGGAGCAGTCTTGAACCAAGAGGGCCACGTCATTGCTTATGAAAGCCAGTGCCTCAAAGAAGCAGAGCTACATGTTTCCATTTATGAGAAGGAGCTTATGGCAATTATCCATGCTCTCTCTATTTGGAAACATTACTTGTTAGGGGCTGATTTTGTTATTAAGACAGATCATCAAAGCCTATGATGCCTCGAGCATCACAAAATTCTTGGAATTCACGGGAGATATACTCACTACCATTATCATACCTCAAGAACTTAAGCTTATTGCCCATCTGATTCTCAACCATGGCCACAAATTTTTGGAATGTTTTAAGCAGATCATCCTTTTTCCTGATAGGATATACCCACACCTTTTGTGTAGCATCGTCAATAAATAGGATCCATTTGGCAAAGCAAGCTTTATGTCTCCAACACCCACTACATCACATGCATAACTGTTGCCTAAACGCACCACCCCACACCTCTTATTATCATAAGAAGTAAACCACTCTGTGTGTGGAGTAACATGAAATGATGCCCCTAAATCCATGATCCAGTCCTGCTCATACGAGCTTTCGGTGGCAACCAAAAATGACGCATTTATGGTACTGTCAAGGAGGATGTCTCTCCCACTATCACAGTCATGATGAGAAGTAGCATTCAACTCCTCATCTTTAACAGCAGCATTGTGACTAGCATCTTTGCCTTTGCCTTTACTCTTCTGTTCATGAGATCATTGACTTCTCTTCCAAATACTGCAGTCTTTCTTCATGCGACCCTTCTTATGGCAGTGGTAGCATTCTATATTGCTACGACCTCTTGATTTTCTTCTCTATCTTCCTTCTCTAGGCTCTTTAGATGCACTGCGAGATTTTGACCTTGACCTGCCTCTGCTTCATACATTCATGGCACTAGCAGGCTTAGCTTCATCAACAGTCTTTCTATTGACCTCTTGCATTAGCAAGCTACTCTCTACGTCAGTGTATTTCAACCCTGTAAACTGGAGCTGAGCTGCTAATGGATGTCCTGTAAGTATCCCATGAGTCTGGTGGCAACGTAACTAGCAGAAACATTGCCTTCAAGGAGTCACTGAACTCAATTTCCTATGACTGCAGCTGACTCAAAATGGTATTAAACTCATTCAAGTGGTTCTTCATGGGTGTGGACTCCTTCTTACATAAGTCGATTAGTTGTTTCAGCCAATACACCTGACTAGGAGCACTCTTTCTGCCATGGAGATGCTCTAACGCTTGCCATAACCCATAAGCACCAATGGTATCCTTTACATTGAAGTAAACGGATTTATGAAGAGTCAATAAGATGGTAGACCTGGCTAGCTCATCTAGCTCTAACCACTCCTCATCGTCAAAATCTTCTAGCTTCACACCTTTTAGCCGAATTGGTTTGACCTGCTTCTTTTGGACTAGGACATTATAACACTGCTCTTTCCAATACATATAATTGGAACCATCAAGTTTTTCAATGTTAAAGAGAGTGTATTCTGTGCTACTAGTAGATGCCATACTGCTTGTAGAATGTGTGCACAATAAGATACAAGGCTGAACTACTCTCTAGTGACAGTAGATGCCTCTAAGAGCTCACATAAAGTTATGGCGACTACACATAAAATTTTTGGCTAAAATTTGGCAGAATTTCCCCTGAAAGTTGGCTATATAACAACCAAAATCTCTACAATACACGCATCAACAGTGTTCTAACTGCCAAAAAATGCACATAAGACCTAGAAAAAATTCGACAGAGTCTCCTTTGTACGCTGAGCAAAATCTTAACCCAAAACGCTTCAAAATAACATCAACACTGTCCAAAAGATAAGCATACAAGTGTCAACAAGTATCTATGCATCAAAACTGATGCCAATTTGGCATAAAAGCACCCAAAACCATGAGATACATAGCCTATGGTGAGGCTTCGAGGATACTCCAACCACCTGTTGTAACGGACAAGGCCTGCGTAGCGTGCAACTTCCCACTTTGCGTTCGTCACCCACGGTTCTCACTGTGATCCCCCGCAGTCTTTCCCCGCCTTTAGCTTACAAGAAGGCACTTTGCTTAGAAAGAAAGTAGATTGCAAGAAGGCTTTGCGATTACAAGAAATAACACTCGTGTTATGTTGGCGCAAGGCCTAGGTGGAGGGGGAACACCTAGGCAATGCGAGATGAAAATGTTGGTTACAATGTTTGTGCGCTTATCCCCCCTCATACACACCCCCCCACAAGGAAGATCAATGTCCTCATTGAGCGGGAGTGGGACTTGTTGACTCAAAATTCGGGGGTCTTAATCCACTCCTAGTGAGTAGATCAGTGTCTGAACCCGCTAAGTGCCTTATCCACGGACTCAATACAAGTGTGAGATAAGGTCTTTGTTTATTTGAACAGAAAATAAACAATTCCTAGACCTAAATTTGCCTTGCCCAATGACTCGATTACAGATGTGGAGCGAAGGACTTTTGATGAAGATTCAACACTTTTATCTGCCCACTTCTCACTTACAATTTGTGAGGTAGATGATCGCTCCTGGGGTAAAGGCGGATGATACAAATCAGGGTTTTCTCACTCATAGAATTGGAGTAGAAGCTCGCGAGCATGCTCGATGACCAGTGGTTCTGCCACCCATGAAGCTTCTTTCATAGGTCGATTCTTCCATTTGATGTGAAACTCCGGGTGTTTGCCCCGGGTGTTTGCCGATGAAGCGCGTGTCTAGAATAATCTCTGGCTCGAAGGGAAGCTGAACAAGTTGTGCTAGAAGTGGTCGTTGTCGCCCGAACCGGGTATCTACATGGAATCACCCGAGGAGTTGAACATGGAATGCATCATGGATTAATATATTCGACGGCAGCTGGATCTTGTAAGTGACATCGTTGAGCCAGGTGATGACTTTGTATGGCCCATAGTACCTGTTGTTGAATTTTGGGGTGAGGTTTTTAGGTAAGTCGATGTTCTTGGAGCTGACCAGCACCAAATCGCCGAGAAAGAACTCCACATGGTTTTTCCTCTTGGCATTGTATCTCTTTGCTATGAGGAGCTTGTTGTTGCGGAGACTTTCTTGGGCCGCCAACATTCGTTGTTTCCATTTGAGCAGGAATTCTTCGGCATCCGGGTCTTCTACATACTATTTACCTGCTCCTAAGGCTAGAGGGGTGATTACTTCTTTACCTATTGCTACCTCAAAGGGGGTGAAACCAGTGGAATTGTGCAAGGTAGCATTATAGTGAAACTCTAGAATGTCGAGATACTGCGCCCAATCCTTTTGATCAGCTCTGACATAACTACGGATGTAGTCTTCAATGCCTTGGTTGAGTCTCTCTATTTGGCCATCTGTCTGAGGATGAAATGCCAAAGAGAAACGGAGCTGAGTATCCATCAACTTGAAGAGCTGCCACCACATGTTGCTGAGGAAGCGGGGATCACTATCGGATACAATAGCTAGAGGTAGCCCATGATACTTGAAGACCCTGGAAAAGAATAACTCAGCCACCTTTGGTGCAGTAACCGGCGGCTCGATAGCAATGAAGTGAGCCTGTTTGGAGAGGTAGTCCACCACCATGAAGATCACCGTGCATCCATGCAACTTAGGCAAATCTGTGATGAAATCCATACTTACCACATCCCAGGGTCGGGATGGAATCGACATCTGTTGAAGTTCTCTTGCTGGCTTCATCCTTTGCACCTTCACCATTTGACAAGTCGGGCAGGTGTGGACATATTCGGTGACATCCTCTCGCATCTTGGGCCAGTAGAAAAATCTCTTTAGGCGATCAAAGGTCCTTATCTGACCAGAATGTCCCCCAATAGGACTATCATGGCATTCCCATAATATCTGATTCTTGAGTTCATCATTCTTTGGTACATACATGTCTCCTTGGTAGTAGATGAGCCCATTCTTGACTTCATACATTCCCCATGGGGTAGTTCCTGCTTCAATCTCCTTCAGGATTTGCTAAGCTTCTTCATTTCCATCCATTTTCTCCCACACTTGGGCTCCAAATCTGCCTTCTGCGAGACTGTGATGGCTTGAAGTTCTGCTTGTCGACTTAAAGCATCTGGCATTTTGTTGGAGGAGCTGGGTTTGTGAATGATTTCTATGTCAAATTCTGCTAAAAAGTCTTGCCATCAGGCCTGCTTTGGTGATAACTTTGGCTGAGTTTGAAAGTACTTGAGAGAAATGTTGTCTGTATAGAATTTGGTTGGCTTATCTTGAACATAATGCCTCCATTTCTTCAAGCAATGTACTACTACATACATCTCCTTCTCGTGAGTCGCCCACCTTCTCTCACTTGGGTCTAGCTTCTTTGATTCATAACATACAGGATGCACATCTTGCATGAGCACACCACCTATGGCATAACTTGACGCATCCGTGTGGACCTTAAAAGGGCGTGAGAAATCCACCATCTTCAATACTGGGGCTTGAATCATCATGCTCTTTAGCTACTCATAGGCCTGCTGTTCTTGCTCTGTCCACTGGAACGTGGTTGAGTTGGAGGTCAGATCTGTCAGCGGGGCAGTAATCTTGCTGTATCCTTGAATGAACCTTCGGCAGAAGACTATAAATCCTAAAAACTCCCGCACTTGGCTCACTTTGCGAGGAGCTTCCCAGTTCTTCATTGCTTGTACTTTCTTAGGATCTATGGCAATGCCATTTTCTTTGACCAGATAGCCCAAAAATTCAATCTCTTGTACAACAAACTCGCATTTTTCTAGCTTGACAAATAACTGATTGTCCCGGAGTCGGGTAAAGACCTTCTCCAGGTGCTGTACATGCTCTTCCAATGTTCTGTTGTAGATAAGCACATCATCAATGTAAATGATCACAAAGTCATCCAAATAATTAATGAATATCTTATCCATGAGCTCACAAAAAGTTGTTGGTGCATTCCTGAGCCCTTCTGGCATGACCAACCACTCATAGCTTCCATATCGGCTTTTGAAATCCGTCTTTACTTCATCTCCTTCCTCTATTCTGATTTGGTGGTACCTTGACCTTAAGTTGATTCTACTGAAGTAGCGTGCTCCTTGCAGCCGATCTAGCAACTCATCTACCACCGGAATTGGGTACCTATTTCTCACTGTAGATTTGTTGAGGGCCCTGTAATTTGTACATAGGCGAAGAGGCCCATCCTTTTTTTTGACAAATAGGACTGGAGCACCATAAGGTGATCTACTAGGCTGGATGTGACCCGAGGCCTCCATCTCTCCCAATTGTTTCTTTAGTTCTACTAGCTCCGTTCCTATCATCCTATAAGCTGGCCTAGCTAGCGGCTGTACTCCTGGCAAGAGATCGATTCGGTGGTCAACACTCCTACAAGGCGGTAACCCTGAAGGCAGCTTGTCGGGCATGACATCTTCGAACTTGTCTAGGACTTCTCAGACCCTGTCATCTCCTATTGTCCAAATGATCTGTTGAATCACTGGTTCCTCTTCAATGAGCCTCATCATGCACAGCCTCAACTGCCCCCCCGGTGCTTCAGTTCTTTCTCTTGTTGTTTGGCAGTAATCTCCATGGGACCTTGGGCTTCCACTTGTGCTTCTTCGGTAGTTTCCATGGCCTGATTCGCCATTGCTTCCATCTCCTTTGCTCTTTCCGATTGTTCTTCTTCTGGTTGCTCTTTTGTTGGTGCTTTCTGCATCCATACCTTTGTGGGGCTATCTTTCTCCTGGCTGCTTACATTATTCACTTTGGTTACCACCAACCTAGCATCCACTGCATTTCCGGCCGGTGACTTGTTGTGGCCTTTGCATTTTGTGCAAAAATATGGCATCCATACCATTGACTGAGGGGCTTGCAAGTATCTTTTATTCTTCCTCATGCCCAATATCTGCACGACATGGTTATCTATCCAATCCATGCCTAGGATGCCTTCAAAATCATCCATAGGGACCACTATAAAATCCAGGCTTGCCTGCCACTGCCCAATTTGAATTGGGACCCCTTTTGTTAACTCGCAATACCTGTACTTCCCTTGTACAAACGATACCTGCAGCCCTTCTACCCTCACTGGCTTCACTCCTAGCTGGGCTACTACTTGAGGTGCTATGAAACTATGTGTGGCCCCTGTGTCCACCATCATCATCTGGGGGTGGTTCCCCAACTTGGTTTGAACAAACATATTGCATATACTGGGAATGAAGGTTGGTATAGTGGCTGGAGGCTTGGCCCCCACTGCCCCTGCCTTTGCCTTAGGTTCCCACTCCTTCTCTTCATCTTCTACCTCCGTTATTTGCATTGTTGACCTCAACCTCTCTGCGTCTGCTTGAGCATAGGAAAATCTTGAGCCACTTGATGAAGCTGCACCTCTCGGGCAATCCCTTGCGAAGTGCGATCCTCCACATGAGTGACAAGACAAAGCGCCTTCTCTTCCTTGCCCAATTCTACCCCCTCCTCCGTATCCTCCTCTGTTTGAGTTATTCCCTCGGCCGACCCCTGACGTGGTTGTCCTGGAACTGGCAGAACTGTTGGCTGGGGTTGTCTCTGACCGAGTCTCAGTATACTCCAGTCAGAGGGGTTGCTTGCCACTCCATCCACTATTTCCCTGCGTGTTGTTTTGGTATGATCCTTGATTTTGTCGGTTTCCCCATGTTGAGTTGGACTGAGCGGTGTTGCCTCCTTGCGAAGACCCACCACCCACCCCTCCTTGTTTGCCATCATAATCTGTGAGCCTTTCAGCCATTGTCATGGCCTCCAACACACTTCTTGGCTCCTTCTTTTCTATTTCTCTTCGAGCCCATGGTTGCATTTCCATATAAAAAACCATGCAGTTTGGTGGTTACATCCATGTCGGGTAGCTGTAGCATTAGAGACCTATACTTTTGTACATAGTCTCTTATTCGGCTCGCATTCTGCCTCAGATTTCTCCATTCGTCTCTGACCTTAAATGGTTCATTCTTTGGCATAAAATATTCCTTCATGCTCCTTTGCAACTCCTCCCATGTAAGTTTTCTGCCAAATTGCTCTTCCTCATACATCAGCCACTTTGAGGCATCACCCTCTAGCAGCTGTGCCGCCACCAATCCTCTTCTTTTGCTTGACACTTTGAGTAACTTCATGTAGCCATCCACCTCTCGTATCCATCGGTTTAGGCTCACTGAGTCCCTCTCACCCTTGTATTTTTTTGGTGCTTGAGGCTTGTATTTTCCCATTTCATCAGATGAGGAGCCATCCCGTTCTTTCTTTTCTTTCCTTCGGTGCCTCCGATGAATCTCCCCATCATTGTCTGTCTTGGCTTGAGCCTTCCCCAGTGCTTTGGGTAGCATGGTAGCCAGCAAGTTTTTCATCATTTCTCACATGGCATCCATTGGGTCGAGCTTGTGCCGTGGCTCCTCTTCTTCGTGCATAGCAGCATCTATCTCATTCTCATGCTCTGTTGCATATCCTTCCCCAATCACAAATTGAGGTCTACTTGCCCCGATTCCAAGGGCCACCGAGATTTCATCTCGGTCATCTCGAATCCCACTCTTGTTCTTGTTGCGTCCACCCATGTTGATGAAACACAACTTTGCTTCCCTTTTTTGAATAAGATTATAAGAAAATTGGCACATCTCCATATGATTAACCACAAGAAGTCTTTTGTTTATTATCCTTAAGCAAATGTTTTGGCTGAAAGTAGTATAATAAAGCTTTAGTTAGAATTCTAAAGAAAAGTATTGCTAAAAATAGGAAAGACTGGGATGTTAAATTGACTTTAGCACTATGGGATTTTCACATGGCCTACAAAGTAAGCACACGTTTAACTCCATTCAAGTTAGTTTTATGGACTTGAAGCAGCTAGCCCATGGAATTTATAGTTCCTTCAATGAGAATTGATGTGATTGAAAGGTTGCCAATGGAATAATAATTGAAAGAAAGGGTTTTTAAATTGTTGCAATTGGATGAAGACAGATGCCGGAGTGCATATATTGCAACAATAATTAGAAATAGAAGAGCATCATGGGTTGATAGTCGTATCAAGAGGAGACAATTCAAAGAAGGAGATTATGTTTTGATGCACAACTCAAAGTTGGGGGTAAACATCTGGGGAAGCTGAAAATTGTGTTATGTTGGATCTTTCCAAATTTTTAAAGATTTGGGTTAGGGTACATTTCAATTACAAGATGAGTATGGCCAAATATTAAAAAAGTTGGTGAATGGTTTTTGGCTTCGCAAATTTGAATGGGGAGGTCTTGTCTCAAATTCATGTTGATGTGAGTACAATCAAATATACTTGAGTTGACCTGCACATCTTTTACCTACGTGGGAAAATTTGAACTGCAAGATAAACTTTTGACATATTGCATGCGTGAGATTTTTCTCTACATTTATTCTTGATGCGTGATCGCTCAATTTTGTGTTAGCTTCTGCATTTGAGCTTGTGTTTCTCCTTTTCTTACCATGGTGAAGCGTGCATCTTTGGAGGCCTTTAGGCAAGATAAGTATTCAAGAAGTCCTTTAACCCGCAAGGCTCATGCGGAAGCTCATGAAAGGATTGCACAGTTAGCAGCCACAAGTTTGATAGAGATGGTGTTGAAGCTGCAAAAAGAGAAAAAAATTCAAGTGGTGACCAAGTTATTGTACTCGCTCTACTAGAACTCTAGGAAACCTTGGACTTATCCATGGTTAAAAATAGAAAGTGGCTTCAACAATTGTGATTGTTACCTTATGCTTCATTACCTTGGGCTATGTATGCAGGGAATGTTAAAGCTTTAGAGCAGTTTGAGACTTTACAAAAGGCTAAAGAGTATAAGGGCAAAAATGTAGCTATCGAAATTACACCATAGATTTTTTCAGATATTTTCACTTTGCCTAAGATGGTGTTATAGAGTTGGAAAAAGTTTCAGATGAAGAATTAGAGAAGCAAGTTGGCAAAAAACTTGGATTGAAATCATACTATGTTATTAAAAACATACGAGATGAAGTTTGATGCCAGCAATGCGTATCGTTTTTAGAGAAAGTCTTGTTTTTTGTGAAAATAGAATATATGTCTAAGGACAATTTTGGGTTGCTGTCAACAGCAAAAGGAGGTGTGAATTTTGATTGGGCTCATATTTTATTGCATAAGTTTGTAATGGAGGTTATGGGGAAAGATAGAAGGAAGCGGTCGATAGTCTCTAAAATTCTAGCTCTATTAGGGATGATCTTTGCTTATGTAGAACAAAAGGGAGTTACATATGTACTACCTAAATTACAACCTAGAAAATTTTTTAGGTCCAGTGCAAATTTGATACAAAATGATGTCAGTTTGGTCGCGGTTCACAACAAGTTTCTTGATGATGCTGACAATAAATCAAGAATGATCTCAAAACTACAGGATACAGTGAATCAGAAATTATTGTCGCAATGACATCTAAAGCTAATGTGCCTTTAGATGATGATTTTCCTAAGTCTATCAATGTTCTAGAGGATACTTTGTATGAAGGCTCTATGTCAAAATAGAAATCTTTTTTTGTGAAGCTTCCAAAAACAACAGTGAAAACTGCAATTCAATTTGTAGGGGTCGTTAAAAGTAAAAATTGTTTTCAAAAAAAAGGGAAGAGAAATTTGGGAGATGTATATGAAGACCCTTATGAACCTGCAGCTATACCACCCAAAGTTAGCAAGGTGGTAGATGATTTATTAATAGTAATTCATTTTGTGAAAAGTCAAGATAAAAGAATCCAATAGTTTTCAGACAATTAATTACAACTTATGTATGATTTGAAAGAGTTAGTAGGAAGAGTTAAAATAGGTGAAGAGTTTTAAACCAGATTTGGATGATTTATTTGACAAAACTCAGAGACCTTAAGGCAAAAATGGAGAATACATGTCAATTAAACCAGTGAATTTGATATTATTGTGGCTGCAAATGCTACATATATGGCAACAAAACAAATCCTCAAGGGCAGACTTCACCTTTTGGAGAGCTTTGAAGTTGAATTGAAGGCAAATGTTGATGAAGCTAGTGTTGATGGCATATTCATACCAGATCTTGCTATTTTGAATTTATTCAATGAACTCAAGGATTGCAAAAAACAAATATGGAAACAAACAAGGAGCGATTAGAAATTATAGCTAGGAAACCATATGAAATGTTTAATCAATATGGTGTTTTGCAAGGTGATATACATTTGTCAAATAGGTGCAGAGATTTAGAATTACGGTTGCAGACCAGCAACAAGCAATTGTTGGAAATGAAGGACATTGAACTTCAAGCATTCAGATCTAAAGTTATGACTTTGATGGAGATGTTTTTAGCTAAAGAAGAATGTTAATGAAGCTCCAAGAGTCTCAAAGTGGAAAAAGCTGTTCAAACAAAAAATAAAAGGAGTTATGTGATGATTTTTCCAGCCTTAATTATGATGGATGTGCCACACCTCAGCAAGTGGATGCAAATGGATATTGATATTGACAAGGATCCAACATCTATTGAATATTTACTCACTCAAAAATATTTAGTACACCTTTGAATGAGATGTAGGTGGATGTTGATATTGACAAGGATCCATCCAACATCTACTGAATCTGAAAGGATTCTAAATTCAAATATAGCTACAGTGTTGAAGTCATTGCAAGAGGAAGATCGAGAGGATATAGTTGATGTCAAATATGTTAAAGCTCTTGTTTTTGAGTTAATAGAGGAGATGATTGAGAATGTTGCAAAAAAGGTATCTTTAGATACCAAAAAGGAATAGTTCGTTAGTACTTTTTGCGGGGATTTTAGGTTCAGGTCCCATGTTTTTCTCTTTTAAAGACACTTGGACATCTTAACTTTTATTTCTCTTTTAACCTTAGAAAGCCTAAGGAGTTTTGGCTCATGTGAAAGGGTATCTTTTTGGGACATGATCCTATGTAGTTTTTTAATGGAAAAGGCAGATGCCACTACAAGGGAATGGGGCAATAGCGACGCCGATTAGCGACACCGGATATCGGCGTCGCTATAGGCGTCACTATATGCGTCGCTATTTGCGTCACTATATGCGTCGCTATTTGCGACGCATATAGCGACACCAATTGCGACGCCGCAAGGAAAAAAAGCGCGGCCGAAACCAGAGCACCGTTTTCATTTTCTTTTCTTTGCCTTTTGAGAGCGAGAGCGAGGGAGAGAGCGAGGGAGAGAGCCAAGGCTTTGTGAGAGAAGAGGAGGAAGAGACTTGCTGTCGCCGCCACCGCCGTTGTTCGCGAAGGAGAGGAGGAGCCCTCGTTGCAAAGAGAAGCCGCCCACGCTCGCCATATCTCATTGGTGAGTCTCCCTCTCTCTTTCTTTTACTTGTTGAAGGTTTAAATCGTTCTCTTTTGTTTGTTTAGGAGAGGAAAATGAAAGAGAAGGAGAGGGAGAGGGAGAGAGAGGGAGAGAAAGAGAGGGAGAGGGAGAGGGAGAGGGAGAGAAAGAGAGGGAGAGTGCATTCTCTCTCTCTCTCTCTCCCTTTTGCTTGTTTAATGTTTAAATTACTTTCTTTTTTGCTTGTTTAGGAGAGGAAACGAGAGAGTAAGAGAGAAAGAGAGGGAGAGGGAGAGGGAGAGGGAAAGAAAGAGAAAGAGAAAGAAAGAGAAAGAAAGAGAAAGAGAAATAGAGGGAGAGGGAGAGGGAGGGGGAGGAAATAGGAGAGGGAGAGAAAGAGAAAGAGAGGGAGAAGGAGGGAGAGTGCATTCTCTCTCTCCCTCCCTCTCCCTTTTGCTTGTTTAATGTTTGAATCACTTTATTTTTTGCTTGTTTAGGAGAGGAAATGAGAGAGAAAGAGAGTGAGAGGGAGAGGAAGGGGAAGGAAATGAGAGAGGGATAGAAAGAGAAAGAGAGGGAGAGTGCATTGTATCTCTCCCTCTCCCTTTTGCTTGGAGGATGTTTAAATCACTTTATTTTTTTCTTGTTTAGGAAATGAGAGAGAAATAGAGATAGAGAGGGAGAGGGAGAAAAAGAGAGGGAGAGGGAGAGGGAGAGGGAGAGGGAGAGGGAGAGGGAGGGGGAGGGGAAGGAAATGAGAGAGGGAGAGAAAGAGGGAGGGGGAGGGAGAGGGAGGGAGGGAGAGGGAGAGGGAGAAAGAGGGAGGGAGAGGGAGAGGGAGGGGGAGGGGGAGGGAGGAAATGAGAGAGGGAGAGAAAGAGAACGAGAGGGAGAGGGAGAGGGTGAGAGAAAGAGAGGAAGAGAGGGAGAGGGAGAGAAAGAGAGGGAGAGGGAGGGGAAGGAAATTTAAGATAATATACTTATGGGTAATGGTATGCAATGTGCTTTGCATACAGCCACGTACTTCATCAAAATGAACCCAAAATTATTGTTATAGAAGAAGAAACCCTTAAATTGAGTATAGGATAATTTCTCTCAGGTCTTATGACTATGAGTAGAATTGATTGAAATAAATTTTATTACCATAGTTATAAAATTTCATAGATGGCGCGCATTAATTTTAAAATGGATTACTTATACTCAAAGCCGAGATATAACAAAAAATTATTTACCGGGACAAACAAATCGTTGAGCATGATACAAGGCCGAGATATAACATCGGAAAATCTCTCGACTACTATATACAATGCAAGGTTTATGGTCAACTTGCAACTTGACGTACATCTCCATAAAGCTATCCATTTAAGCCTCGTTTGCTGTAATGTAGATAAGATGGAAAATGAAGAAGGTCCTATTGTTCAAGACCGCGAGTCGTATCTTAATCAACGTGTCCCATGTCCTTACTCTCAATGCAAGTTGGCAATTAGACGAAAACGCCGATTGTCTATAGAATAGGTACGACGATTTGGCGAGTTTCAATCTGAGATCATTGATCAGGCGATTGTAGATTTTTAGCAAATGGTAATTTGAAGTTAGCATTTTTCATGCATTGTACTCTCAAGCTAATTGAAAACCATACACAATAAGATTGGATCTTGTTGGCAAATTTTGTGTCCAGGGGGGTGATGTCTCCACCCAAGGGGGAGTGCACCCTTTGCGGCCAATTAGGAGAGTTCGTGGACGTGCGATGGATGGATTGCAGGAGCCAATCGACCACTCGCAAGGTCCATCTATACCGTCAATGCCAGAGGAGACAGACAACCTTCCCGACCTGCCTACAATCTTGGAGCCTGAGATGGAGGCAATGATCGATGCATTGATTCCCATGGATGTTGAGACATCTGACCCGCTTAGAGAGGAAGCATCCATACCATTATATGATGGGTGCTAAGTATCTCGGTTGAAGACATTGCTTGCACTCTTAAGTGTGCAAGCAAAATACGGTTGGAGCGATACGAGTGTGACTGAGTTATTCAGGTACCTTGCACACAGACTTCATTGTTTTTTTTTTAAAACAGTATTATTGTAAACATGGATGGATTTTTCAAGGCGTTTTATGATTTTTTCAGGTTATTGAAATATCATATATTGCCACCTGCAAACACCATGCCTGAGTCTCGTGATGATGCACGACATGTTTTACGGAAGCTTGGCATGGACTACAATAACATCCATGCATGTATCAACAACTGCATATTGTTTTGAGATGAATACGAGACTATGGAGACATGTCCAAAGTGTGGTGCTCACATGTATCGACAGGACTTGCAAGGGCAAACCATCCCTCAAAAAGTCCTTAGACACTTTCCGCTCATTTCCCGCATAAACCACATGTTTCGCACGTCTGCCATGGCAAGCTTGACAATGTGGCATGTGCAGAATAAGTCCACGGATGGAGTGCAACAAATATCAGCAGATTCGCGCGCATGGAGCCACATTGACTCTACCTTCCCACCCTTTGCGCGAGAGCCAAGGAATCTTCGGCTCGGTCTCGCCATGGATGGTGTGAACCCATTCGGTCTGCGCTCCACTTCTTACAGTGTGTGGCCTATAGTGCTTGTCAACTACAACATTCCTCCATGGCTTTCTACGAAGAAAGGACATCTCATCCTTAGCTTGCTCGTCCCGGGCCGCTACAAAGTAAAAAATATAGACGTATATCTTCGTCCATTAGTCGATGAGCTTAAGATTTTGTGGGAGGAGGGGGTCACGGTGCAAGATATGAGCAGACGCGATGGTCGACGGTCAGCCAACATTCGAGCCATTCTCATGTGGACGATGCATGACTTTCCGGGATTGGGAGAGTGCTCAGGTGAGCAGACCTTTGTTCTTGCCGGTAATATCTATATTTTATTTCATTCAATCAAGTATTCACTAGGTCGTGGATCACCTTGCAGGTCTCGTTACCTCAGGTTATCATGCATGTCCATTGTGTGGGCCACAGTTAGACTCCCCAAGGTCACGAACCATGAAGAAGATGGTATATCAAGGACACACCGCTTTCTTGCCGGAGGATCATGAACTCAGGGAAGGTTTTCTTGGATGACCTCCAGCACGTATGAACGCTGCAAGCTGGTACGAGCTGAAAATGGTAAACCCGGAATCACATCCAAATGGAATGCGACGGTTCTCAGTTTTCTACGAGTTGCCATATTGGACCCACTTATAGGTCAACCACTTGTTGGATCCCATGCATATTTTCAAAAATGTGGGCAGCTTGCTATGGGACCACATCACAGGAAAGAGAGACACTATAGGGTCACGAATGGATTTAAAGGAGGTAGGTAAGATGGAGGCGCTTTGGCTGCAGTCGAGTGCTGAAGGGGGAGTGCAGCTTCCTCGCGCTCCCTGGGTTTTGTCTACCAACGAAGAGCGCATTGTGAAGCAAGTAATCAAGTCTATCCGCACTCCGACGGGTATGATGCGTTCTCTCAGGTCCGCATTTTCTAAAGATGACCAAATGTCTGGGCTAAAATCCCATGATTGGCATAAGATATGTTAGATTTGTGAACAAAATGGATTTTAATTAGTGTGGACATTTTGAAATTTGAAAAGTGACCATTATTCTTAATGCTTTCTCATTTGTGGCAGTTTGTCCTACCGATCGCGATCGCGGGATGCCTAACTCCAGAAATTCGCGGGGCCATTTACAAGCTGTTGACTTTGGTGCAATGGATCTCACAGAAAGAGATTAAGACGTCCTCTATTGAATCCGCAAGGCGGGGAGCAGTTGAGACGGTCTGTCTCTTTGAGAAATACCTGCCCACTAGCATGCTCACGATACAAGTTCACCTTCTTGTGCATCTTGTGGATGAAGTGGAGATTGCTGGACCTATCCATAGGCGATGGATGTTCTTCCTGGAGCGCTTCATGAAAACCGTGAAAGGCTTTGTACGACAACGAGCTCGTCCAGAAGGTAGCATGGCGGAAGGTTGGTTGGTGTCAGAGGCGCTAGTGCATATCTCACAATGGCTACCAACGGTGGAACCAGACAATGAAATGCTATGGATGCTGAAGGACGATGACAAGCTGACTGGAGATGTGGTGGTTGGAAATGGGGTAGAAAAAAGAATGGATGCCTCAATGGAAGAGAAGGTGAATCGCTTTTGTATGTTGCACCATGCCTCCATGGAGACGTGGCTTGCCAAGTACCAGATTGCAAGGCAAGATCGAGAGGAAGCGCGAGCTGAATTCCGACGCAGTATGCGTCACCGACCGATCCGATATCCCGAAGGCATGGAGGAGATGCCGCGGTTTATGTTAACACGATGGTTGCATGGAGCCTTGACCGCAGCATCCAGCGAAGGGACAGAGGTCTCAATGGAGGAGTGGGAGTTCTCGAGGGGATGTAGTCCAAAGGTAATGAGGGGTTTAGAATGTGTCGTATCTAAATTTGCTTGCTACATCTAATTTGAGTGTTTCAATGTGCAGTACAAAATATATAGTGCAGCGTGGTCGCGCGGATGGCATTTTCGGGTGGAGCGTATTGACAAAATGCGCTCCACAATGGACTATGGTGTCATGGCAAGGTTTGAGCAAGAGAGCGGGCGACGAGCAACGGATCCAAACACGGTTGTGGATGAGATGGAGTATTTTGGGAGCTTGCAAAGTATTATTACGGTGGATTACCGTAGCTTCTCCATGATAATATTCGATGTGTAGTGGTTCAAAGTGGTACTTGGAGGAGCTGGCGCAACAGTTCGACGAGGTCCATCTGGATTTCTTGAAATAGATTCCGAAAAAAAATGGATGGATTTGCGCGACACCTTTGTGTTACCGGCCCATTGTGAATAGGTACAACTAGTCATTTGCTTGCTAATTGTAATACGACATGGTTTATGTCACAATGGTTTGAAGCCGCTTTGTAAGTGTTTGTGAACAGGTAATCTTCTATCCAAATCCCCGACAACCTCGATGGTGGTATGTTATACCTTCAACTCCTCGAGGTGCGAGAGTATATGATCAAAGCGATGTTCCAGGCATAGATGAAGAAAATATGCAAATAGAGGGATCGAAATTACAAGGGGTGGAGGCCACCGCAAGCTTGGAGCCCGCATCGGCTAACAATGATCGAAATACAGAAGTCGTAGAATTTTTTGAGAATGAGGCAGACTCGTTCTTTTGTGGTGACATGTCTATCGACCTTCCAGTGTATGCAGAGTTGTGTCAGGAGATTAACATGGGACCATAGAATACTTCATTCTTGGAGAATTGTATTACTCAATTCGTTGTTTAGATCTTCCATAAAGGTAGATAAGATATGCATTTTAAGAGGGATTTTTCAAAAATGATTTATATTAATGTGCTTTTTATAGTTTAAATTGATTATTCTAACATTATTTTTTATCTGTGCAGGTATCGACATTTTTAGGATGAGTCGAGGGATGAGCGATGAGGAGTTTCAGGAGATGATGGCACGTATGTCTCCAGATCAGCTCGCGAGATTCAGAGAGATGGCACATCAGGAGCTGTCTCGTTCTTCGTCAGGGCGCTCTGCTAGATCAGCTTCAGCGCGATCAGATGCTTCAGCTTCGAGCAGACGATCTCGACGCTCGCGACTTGGGCCAGAGGGAGGGACTGCGACTGCAGGAGGATCAGGGGGGTGCTGCTGTGGAGACACGGACGCGGTGTCTCTGTCTCGTCGTTCAGCTGGAGCTCGGTCACCTCCAGGATTTGTCACACCTGTGGGGACGTCCACTCTAGTTACTCCAGCTTTTGCGCAGCCGTCAGCAGATGTCACACCTTTTGGTGGCACTCCTTTTGGTGGCACCCCCTTTGGTGGCACCCCTTTGAGTGGCACTCCGGGAGAGGGTACCCCCGTCGGTACACCGGATGTACAGGGGTCTCCTGGATATGCCCAAGAGCGTGGACGGAGATGGGAGAGGGCCCATACAAGGCATACTCCTAGGGATTATGGATACCTAGTGGATGGCAGGTCAGGAGCTATCATCATGAATGATGAGGGGAGGAGGGTGATGGCTCGCATGAGGGAGTTGTGCCAACAAGTTTTTCGGCACAACGTCTTGGATCATTGGAGGAACATACCGGAGGGGAGCAAGGAGTACATAGTAGCATCCTTGCACGAGGAGTTCCCGGTGCCAGCCGCCGCAGTGGATAGATTCTCTACGGGCTGGATGATGGATTGCATGCGTACATACATGTCACATAGACGATCCGACGCACGCAAGGCAATCAAGAGTGGGGCTCCAAACCCCGAGTGGTTAGATGCAGACGACTGGTGCCGACTGAGGGAGGAGGCTACAAATTCGCCAGGACGTTGGAGTCAGCAGCAGCAGCGGGAGGCGGCGAGGGTACGAATCGAGGCCGGATCGGTACATCACCTTGGGAGTGGCGGCCATAGGACATATTTGGAGGACTTTGTAAGTTTCTCTTTTGTTTTGCTTATTTGTTTTTTTGAGATATTCTTTGTACTGACAATCATGTTTCTAACAGTTGGCATTTTGTTTTCTTTGCAGCACTCCATTACAAATCGCGATCCGCAGGGCCTTGAGACTTGATATGTAGAGAGGCACGGTCTCAGATCATTGATCGACCGATTGTATAGACGCGGCGGCCCAGTAAGTCACTCATCTTTCTTGTCCGTAGTTACCATGAGATATTTGAATGCATTATTGTATGGTGGATTGATATGTTGTTTCTTTTTCTGCAGAATCCGTTTGATGCTCCTTTGCAGCGGGAAGAGCTTTCGGGGGATGACGATTTGTAGCTCGCCCTTGGATCCTTAGAGCTCACATACCTTTAGTTTTTAGTCGCCCGATCTATGTAGACATTTTCTATGTATTAGTGATATTGTTTTATGATTGTACCAATCGCATTTTATGCGATATCATGTATTTATTTCATCTATCAGTTTTATGATTTCAGTATACATTCTTTTTGTTTGCAAACGCTTTGTATGCAGCAGTGCAGAAACTATTTTGTATGGCTCTCATACAGCACACAGTTGCCATTTTTTTTTCTCTGTTACCATCGCTATTTGCGTCGCAAATTTACTGCACGCGTCGCTATTGTCGTCGCTATCAGCATCGCAAATTCTCTGTAACCGTCGCTATATGCATCGCAAATGCGATGCATATAGTGACGCATATAGCGACGCATATAGCGACGATTCTATGGCGTCGTCAATAACGATGCTTTTTGCGATGATGGGGGAAAATTTTGTTGTTTGTATTTTCGTCGCTTTAAACGTCGCTATAAGGTCTATATCTTGTAGTGTGTAAATGTTGTCTATTCATTCCTGACTATTTGTGCCTAGTGCATCTGACTACGTGTCTGTATCTATGACAGTTTTATGAAGTTTTTCAATGGAATCTAACATCACATTGTCTTTCTTATCCATCATATTGCTATTGTATGATGTTTATTTTTAGTATTCTATGGATATTAAGTGTCATATTATGCTCTATTATATTTTCATTTAGGGTTACAATTTTGCCCTAAACAAATGTGTTGCATGCTTGGTTTGAGTTCTTATTCATGTTGTTTATGTTGCATGAGTGCATGAGACATGAACAATCAGATCCATATGTAGAAACCTCCATTTTCCAATACAAGACCATGAATGAAGTCCTTGAGCATGGAGAATGAGGAATATTGATTTTTGTGAAATGCGTGAGACTTGAGCATGAGATACACCATTGTCTCACTTGTGGAGTTTTTGTACATAAATGCCACTAGATTTGTTTTGATATTCAAGGGATAGCTTCCTTGTGCCTCTAGTCAACTTGTAGTGCATGGGATTCATTATTTAGAGCTTTCAATTCTCATAGATCTGAGCTCTTGCTCTCTAGTTGGATAGCTAGCTCTATTGATAAGATCTTTGCATTTGGTGGTGAGATGCATGTATTGCAAGTCTTGATAACATAGAAATCAAAGTTCACTTGGTTGTGTCATTTTCACTTGTTCTTGTCCTTAGTAGTCCCTAGTCATGTGAGTGTTATAGTAGAACTTTGTCCTATGTTGTCAAGGGTAGATGCACTCAGGTTGACAACCTAGGATCGTCTCTAACTACAATGTGTGAGTGTGTTAGTAGTGCCTTATCCTATGTTTTCAAGGGTAGATACATTTATGTTTACAACTTACAATGGCCTCCAACTGCTTAAGCTTGAGTCCCTCTCAGTATTGCTTGTATCAATGTGCAAATTTATTTAGACTATTTTATTGACAGAATGTTTGTTTCTCTCAGAGAATAAGGGAAAATAAAATAGTTTAGATGCCAAGGATGTTTTAAATCAATTAGACACTAGACTCAAACCTAAGGATACTTGAGGAAAATCTCAAAATATATTTAAACCCCAATGAGGACATACAAAGACAAGACATGTCATCCAAGATAAGTCATGGGTGAGCAATCCATCATAGAAGGAATGGAAGCCCTATGTAGAAATGTAGACAAACATTCATAGTCTATTGTAAGGGGCTATTAATATCATGAGAACCTATAACAAAGACTATAAATCTAGTTAGAACTCTAGGGCCTCCTACTTTATCCTTGAAAAAGCTAGATACTTATAAAAAATTTAGTGCCAGTACACCAAGATCTAGAGAAATGATAGAAATCATGAGCTTATGCCTTATGGAATTAAATCCAAAAGGAGAAATTTGTTTCAAAAAACTATAAAAGCCAACATTCAAAGATGTACACTAAGACACATTTTAGAGGCCTTGGGTCAAAGATGAGAGCAAAGCCAATAACTTTAGAACCTTTCTTTCCTACCTAAAGGATGACAAAAGATGGTTAAGAATCAAAAGAATAACCTAGACAAAGAAAGAATTAACCTCCAATTTTTTGTACAAGCAACCTAAAATAGATCCTAACATACATATCAAGTGAACTCCACTCCAACCATCAATAGTCATGCTAAAGATGAAATATGTCTTATCACTTCAAATAAAACAAGTATTAAATTTTGTGTAGGAGGTCTTGAACTAATAAAGGCAGAGCCTAATCATGCGGTATCACAAATAAAAAGCCTTCAATTAAAACCATTGAAAAAGATGAATGAATATTTCAAGGAAAAGAGTAAAACCTTTGCTACCCATAGAGTTGGAAGAGCACAAGCACATGAGTATTTTGGACACTAGGGTTGGAATTTTCATTATGACAAAGGAAACTTGAGAAACATGAGAACCACATGTCCCAAATAAGTAGGACCAAAATTCATTTACAAGTAGCCAACATGTATGTATAGATACCTCTAGATATCCTTAACAAAAAACTTGTCCGCATGTAAACACACCTTGACAAATATGGAGTTTGGATGGTAGAGAAACTATAACTATAATACAACACCTCCTACTTTGATGATTGTTAATCATGTTTGTTTGTTGTTGAAGCATCTTTCTAAAAAGGTGCCCAAATAATCCCTTAAAGATGGGTTGAAGAAACTAAAAATGACCAAGAAAACCATCAAAAACTTTGTCAAAAGAACATGAAAAAAATAGCCCATAAAAACATAAAGCATCATTTGAAATATGGCACAACCCTTTTCTAGGATTTTGGCCATTGAGGTTGTTTTGTTAGCTTTTACAGGGCTTTGCATCCCTTTACATTGGCAGCATTAGTAATCTTAGTAAAACATGGATATTTATAAGTAATGGGGATGCATATATAGCATACAGCTCATAATCTCTTAAATCAAGTCTTTGATCACAAAATCATCAATATCTAGATCATGATATGATTTTATATTATTTCTAGTGTCATATTGTTAGTTCTAGTGTCATTGTGATCTAGATCTATATCCTTTAGTTCCAAATTGAAGCTTAGTAATGGGGATCGGTCAATAAAATAATTGATTCATTATTACCATCATCCTTTTAAGTAATGCATAGCATACAATAGGTATGCTCATAATCTCTTAAATCAAGTCTTTGATCACAAAATTGCCAATACAATAGGTATGCTCATAATCTATTAAATCAAGTCTTTGACAACAAAATTGTCAATATCTAAATCATGAGATGATTTTAGCTTATTTCTAGTGTCATTATGATCTACGTCTATATCCATTAGTTCCAAATTGAAGCTTAATAATGGGGATTGATCAATAAAATAATTGATTCATTATTACCATCATCTTTCTCTTCCTCATCACTCTCATCAAAAGACGACACTTGCAATTGTCAAATTTTGCCTATGTGGAGAAGAGCTTTTCCTCTTGTGAGTTTCCTCCACT
Source organism: Lygodium microphyllum (assembly GCF_053477565.2). NCBI lineage: Eukaryota > Viridiplantae > Streptophyta > Polypodiopsida > Schizaeales > Lygodiaceae > Lygodium > Lygodium microphyllum. Next base: position 2,421,938 of record NC_141155.1, read on the forward strand.
GACATCATGTTAAATTAATTCTTCATTTGTTTAGTATCTAGCTTCTTTTGGTAGTTCCAAAGGCTCAAACACCTTTCTCTTGTGAGGAGCTACTTCAACCACATATAGCCATCTAGACTTCCTTGGGTTAGCTTTTGAGACAACTTTTTCACTCAAGAATAGCAAAGGCATTGATTTGGTATGTCCATACTTTGGGGGAATCTAGCTATACTTGTTCATGTTTGTAACAACTTTTGTATGATTGCTTCAAAAGATTGGATCAATACCCTTAAGCAATTAACATTAAAGAGAAACATCTTAAAGCTCAAATTCATGATGTTTTTAATATCCCAAGTACACTTTGATCAGTCATAATTTTAATGTCACCAGTTGGGTCTATCATTGTTTGAAATTTATTGTGAGGTTGCAATCCATATGGCTCTCTTTTCTCCACATTTTCTAAGCAAAAATGTTATCCTTGTGACCAAAAGGCACCATACTTCCTATACTTACAAAGGTTAAAAGAAATGTATAAAGCTAAAATACATTTTAGAGTACACATTAATATGTCAAATGTCCCATATGCTAAACTCTAGCATTTCAACTTGAGTACAATAATATTTACATGGAAAACAAATCTCGTAGTAAGCTAATCCTACTTCTTTCTAATGTGATTCTTGCAAAGAATACCATAATGTGAATAGTTTCATCCAAAGAAGAGAAATTTTGAAGCTATGGAAGGTGTGATGGTGATAAAGTTGTTGTATTCTTCCTCATCCTTGTGTGGATCAAATTTCAAAAAGCATGGTCATGCTTGTGCCTTGCAATTTCCTATCTATCAAGCCACTTTTATAAAGTCTTTGCATTTGAAGCATAATAATCATTGACCTTTCCTCTCATTTCATGAATCATGACCCTTACTTGGCCATTTCTTTTGTAGCTCATTATTTGCATTCTTGCTACCTTCATTTTATTTCCACAGTTTTTATAACTCTAGATTCAATGTTTTTTAGGCAAGAGACTCTTGTACAAAGCAACCCATTGCCATGCTTTCCTCATGTCTAGCCCATTTTTTGCAAGAAGCTCTTTAAGGTATTCATATATCTTTCTAGCAAGATCATCCATTGAGCATGTACACTAGTAGCAATCTTCACCTCATCTACAACATAAAGCAAAGTTCAAGAACTTGGATGGCAAGTGTCTCTTGTGAGATACCTACAAGCACCAAACCTTTTGATAAAAGGTCAAGAACACCATGTGAACTCAAAACTGTAATTTTTTTCCTAAAATCCATTGACCAATTCAAGAAAATAGAGTATCCATGTGTGTGTGTGTCTCTTCCCATCCGTATAGCCCTAGGTTACCAATTATGGAGCCTTTTTAATAAGGGTAGATTCCTACTAAGATAAACTACACAAGAGAACCCTTGCTTGGCCTTAAAAACTATTGGCCCTTGGCTAACCCTCAAGCTGTGGACCTTGGCTAACCCCTAAGCTTTGGACCTTGGCCGGCTTGGCTCTCGCCTGCACACACATGATGTGACTATCTAGTCTAGGCAATTGGCCTCGAACAAAAATTATTTTAATTCTAACATTATCTCCCTCTTCTAAGATCATCATCCTAGATGATTGATTGTGGAAAGTGTTCACAAATCAGAGCTTCCAATTCCCAAGTTGCATTGGAGAGTGGTAGACCCTTCCAAGCAACTAAAAAGTCTCGAAGGATATGATTACATAGTCATTTCTCTATATGATCTAGTACCTTGATGGTCACTAGACTCATTTTCTTGCAAGAAAATAAAACCATCAATTACATTAATATCATTTGAAATATATATTTTCAAATTGCTTGCATGAAATACTGAATGGACACAATAGCTTGGTGGAAGTTCCAAGGGGTAAGCTACTTCTTTAGGCTTCTTTACTATTGTCCAAGGTCCACAAAACTTGGGCAAAAGCTTAGGATAATTTCTAGTAGATAAGGAAGTAGACTTTAAATTAACTCAGACAAAAACTTTTTCTCCTTCCTTAAATATTCTAGAAGATATTTTCTTGTCAACATAAAACGTAGCTTTATCCGTAGTACCTTTATCTATAATTATCTTGCATAGTTGCAAAAAAGTGTGTCACACTTGGGCAATTTTACAGTGTGCCTACAGTATCAAGTGATAAAGGAATTATACCATAATTCATTTCAAAAGAAGACATACTAGGTGACCTTGTTAGATCTATTATTATATGCAAATTCAAGGAAAAGTAAGTATGAATTCTAATATATCTGCCTCTCCAATACATAAGCATGTAACATATCTTTGGGTACTTGGTTAACCCTTTCTATCTGACTGTGTGTCTTGGGATGGTCAGCACTATTCATATTGAGAGTAACTTGTAATTTTTCATAAATAAGTCTCCAAAAATGGCCACAAATGTGCACATCTCTATTTGAGACAAAAGAAGCTGGCGATCCATGTAATCTAAATACATTTTGGATAAATAATTCTACCACCTATGGAGCTTCCATAGTTTCTTTGGTAGGAATAAAATGAGCCATCTTGCTCGAGTGGTCAACTACCACTAAAATAGTATCTTTTTGTCTTAGGGTTGTTGGCAATCAAATGCATAAGTCCATGGATATACTTTGCTGATTAGATTTTGGAATCTATAAGGGATGTTGTAGCCTAGGGTTCTTTATTCTTTTTTCCACTATAATTTTGCATTAGAAGCATTGTTGGACATACTTGTGGACATCTCTACGTGGATGCGACCACCAAAATGTCCATCTAACAAGTTGTACTATTTTATATTGAACAAGTTGTTCACAACGTATGGAGTATTATGGTTTACTTGCAAAACTTTTGCTCTTAGTTCCCATGCACAAGCAACATAAATCTTTCCTTTTCACTTTAGCCATCCATTCTCCACTGATAAATTGGCAAACAAACTTGAAGTTATCTTTGGTGAACAAGTAGACAAAGCTAAGTCTTCATTAGTATCCATACTTGACATGAGTCTCAACTTTCCTTTTTATGCATAAGGTTTTTCTACCTATGCTTCCTTGATTTCTTGAAGCAATGAGTTTTCTAGGACTATAAAACTCATGTTTACATTATTCTAGATAATGCATCAATGACAACATTATCTCAATCCTTGCAATAAAGAATTTCCATGTGAATTCAACTCAACCCATATACCTTGTCTTCCTCAAAGATCAAGTTGGTTCTTAAAATATTTAAATGTATGATAGTCCATATACACTTTAAACTCAACACCATAAAGATAGTGTCACCATATTTTTGGAGCATGTATGATAGCATACAATTCTTGCTCATGCAATGGTCAATTTCTTTGAGCCAGTGAAAGTCTCTTACTTTCAAAAGCTATTGGTTGATCACCTTGACTTAGAACTATGCCAATAGCCACTCCACTAACATCAATTTCTAGCACAAAAGGCCTTTTTGGGCCAACTATGTTTAAGATAGGAGTTGTTGAAACCGCTTGTTTTAAAGTTTCAAAACTTTCTTGTTGCACAAGATGTCTACACACATAGGGCACATGATCTTGCAATAAATCTATCTCATAGGAGTTGCGAATAGAGACTAGCACTCTATATATCTTTGATAAAACCCACTTAATCCTAAGAATGATCTTAGTGCAGTGATTTTATGGCACTAGCCATGCCAATATTGTAAAAACTTTCTTGGGATCCATTCTAATCCCATCGTCAGTATATGACTTAAATATTCAATAATGACTATACACAAAAAAAAAATTATCATTGTTGTCAAACAAACTTTTTTTGTGCAACGCTTGAAAAACTCAAAATAAATGTGATTCATGTGTTATGATGTTCTTGCTATACAAGAGCACGTCATCAATGAAATAAACAACAAACTTACCCTTGAATGGTCTTGACATGTCACTCATAAGCAACATAAATGTAGCTAGAGCATAAGTTAGATCAAATGGCATAACTAAGTATTCATTAATGGCCAAGCCTGGTACAAAAATCTATTTTATGTACATCATCTACTCTTATTTTTATCTAGTGGTAGCCACTTTTTAAATCTATTTTGCTAAAGATATTGGCCTCACCAAGAGCATCTAAAAGATTTGTCTATCCTAGTCATAGGATAATGATGCTTTATAGCGATCCATATTCTATGCACATTCCAAAGGATCCATCTTTTTTCTTTACAAGTAAAATTGGGAATGCAAAAGTGAATAGCTGGGACAAATCAACCCATTGTAGAGATATTCATACACCAACATCCTAACCTCATTCTAGTCCTTAAGACTCATGCAATATAGGGGTCTAGCAATTGGATAAGTTGATAGGATGAGCTTAATCATATGCTCAATGTTCCTACATGAAGGCAATTCAATAGGTAGTTTGAATTTGACTATATCTTCAAACTCAACTTTAATCTTATTAGAAAGATTTAAGGCTGGGATGGTAGAATTACCACCAACTATCAAATCCATCCTTGGATTTACTTTAGTTATATTTACAATGTAACAAAACTAAGTATGCTTACATTATTTCAATTAGGAGCCTTGAGCACTTTTGCTTCTGAGAAGTCGAGTTCTTGCTAAATAAAAATGCATCTACCATCATGCTTGAATTATATGACATGCAGTGAAAAATCTATGGTGGGCTCCGTCTATGCATGCCATTGCTTTCCAAAAACTAGATCAAATCTTGCAAGCCATGTAATTTTGAAATCTAATCTATCCTCATACAAATGGATTTGAAAAGGGAGGCCAACTACTTACCTAGTCCACAGTTTTATACCTTTTTTTCTAGCTAGCTCCATTGTGTGTAGCTATAGTTAGAAGGTTGCATTGGGATCTTGAGCTTCATGATGAGTCTTGAACTAATTACATTATGTGTTGATCTAGTATCAAAGAGAACCTTGACCAACATATCTTACTTAGTCCTCCTCAATACAATAAGATCTGTGTCTAAAACTTGGTAATCCTTTTGTGTCTCAAGTGATAACACAACATCTAGAACTAAAGGCACATTCTTGCTAGTTGACATTGCTAGAATACAATTAGGATAATCTTGCTATTTTTCATCCAACATGTCATCTTAAATTTTCTCCAACTCTTGCATTAGATTTAGCATCATCCTAGCCATGATCTTGGATTTCTTGGGACATTCTTTCTATTTATGTTGCATCCCATATATATGTAACACAAGCCTTCCTTCATAGCTTTATCTCTTTCCTATGAAGTTGAAATAGATCAATTAAAGGCTCTTTTTGCCATGGTAAAAACCTTTGTTTTGGTTCCCTTTGTAGTATTAATCATATGAATTGCTTTAGTCTCCTTACCTTCACTAGTAGAGGGTAGAGTAGAGGTGCTTGGCATTGAAGTTCTAGGTGTCTAGGTCCAAGAGGATTTTTGGCTACCACCCACAAGGAATTTCTTGCCATCCTCAAGCACCATTGCTAAGTCCACAGCCTTATTTAAGGTAGCACATTTTTCCTTTCTAACAAGAGATCTAAGAGTTTCTTTTAGACCCAAAATAAACTTATGGACTTGTAAAAAATCAAGAATATGATCAAGAACCTTAAGCAATATATCTTGATATCTATCAACATACTCTTGCAATTAATAATTATTTTGAGTCATGAAAAACCATGCATCTAAAGCTCTACTACACTCATCTATAGGAACAAAATTATTGCAAAAAATTATTTTAAAAGGCTCCTAGTACGTAGCAGATTTTGCTTTATCCTTCTCAATTTTCCTCCACCATTGATAAGCGACATTGAGGAAGTTATACGTGGCTTGTTTAATTTTACCATATCAAAGCTGCAAGCATTGCTCCCACTTGGAGAGCCACTGCTCTATTGCATTAGCTATGCTGGCCACTACATTCCCATAATATTTTGAAGGTTTTAGTCTTTGATTTGCCATCTTGTAAGCCCTAAAAACAAAGGAACTTTAGTCAAGGTTTTTAGCTCCTTAGCAACACCCTCACTAATTTCTACTTTTGGTGAGCTTGTCACAGTCTTACCATGAGTATGGCCCCACTTTTTAGTCAATTCTTTCATTTGAGTAAACAAGTAGATCATAGTGGATTCCATAGATACTATACAAGTGACCATATTGGCCACATTTATGGTTTTGTCTTGCTCAAGCATTGGCTCATCAAAATCATGGTGTCGTGAAGTTTCTTCCTCCACGTTTTTTTTCTCTCTTCTTTTTTTTGTTTTTGTTTTCAAATCCACAATTCTACTCATTTATACACACAGTATCTATAGCCTAACTCTCGCTTTTCAAGTCCCAAACACAAGCACTTCAATTGGAAATATAATAATTACAAATGAAATTGATTTTCTAGAATCACTAGATACATTGCAAGCATTTCTAAAGCTTAAAACCACTTATCTATTATCAATTTCACACTCAAATTGCTCACTAGAAATGGTCTTGCTAGGTCAAAAAGAAGGCTTGATCTTGTTTGTTTGACTCCACGATCCTCTAGCTTTAAATAGGCTCAATTTTGTGGAGATTTGATGCTCCAAACTTGAGTTGATGTATGGGTGTAAGAGAGAGAGGGTAGTGGCTCTAGAGAGAGGGATTTATCCCATATATAGTGTGGGGAGGAGAAATGATAAGGTATAAATATCATAAGGTGAGTAGGCAATTAGTAAAGGCATGAGGGCAAGAGAGGTTGTGTGATGCATGTGCCTCTTGCTCAATGGGGGGTATTCATTTGCACTGCATGTGTCACACATCAACCCATTGTCGTACGACTATTGTGTGTGACTTTCAAGGTGCATTCTCATACGGCTATACTATTGGGTGAGATGGCTAAGCACTATCATGCCTTTGTGGGTCCATTATGGGAGGTATTCATGCATTTGACTCGCTTGAATACCAAGTGTGAGACGCTTGCAAACACCAAACCTTTTGATAGATGGTCAAGAACATCATGTGAGCTTAGACCTCTAGTTTTTCCCCCAAATTCCAACCCCCACCACTATATCAAGATAATGGAGTATGCATGTGTGTGACTCTCCTTCAATCCATATAGCCCTAGGTTACCAATTAAGGAGCCTTTTTAATAATAGAGTATGCAAGTGTGTGACTCTCCTCCAATCCATATAGCCCTAGGTTACCAATTAAGGAGACTTTTTAATAATAGAGTATGCATGTGTGTGACTCTCTTCCAATCCATATAGATGTAGGTTACCAATTAAGGAGCCTTTTTAACAAGAGTAGGTTCGCACTAAGGTAAAATACACAAGAGAAACCTTACTTGATCCCAAAACTATTGGCCCTTGGCTAACCCTTGAACTGTGAACCTTGGTCAGTTTGGCCCTTGACCGCGCACATACGATGTGACTATCAAGTCTAGGTAATTGGACTCAAATAAAAATTATTTTAATTCTAATATCTTCAATGGAAATGTTGTTTATTTGTGCTTTTTTTATTAAAAAAAATCATTTTGCCATAATAGCTAATTTTGTGTATTATGCTTCTTATTTCCTCTATGAGGCAAATCTCTATAACAAAGGGGAAAATAAATTGCAAAACTTTGTGAAATCATGTGGCTAGATAGATAATTACCTCTAGTGAAAGCACCTCTTTTTGAATGCATGCAATGGGTTGGCATTCTAAATTCTAAACACTTCTTCATTTGTTTCTTTTTTACCTTAATTGTTATCCAAGGGTGATATGAAATTTTCATATCCCTTCAACTTAGTTCATTGGAAAGTTCTATTCGGTGCTTGTTGGCAGACATGGCTGTTGCAAGCACGATCTTAAGCATGCATACTTTAAACATTGATAATTTAAAGAGAACTGAGTCATTTAAAATTAAAAATTTGCACAGTATATTGAATACATGAAGTTACTCAATTGAGTCACTATATGCTTTGACAAGGTGTTGCCTATCTTTGAGTTGGTTGCCTGTCATTCATCTAACATCCTCAAATGGATAATTTTTAAACTTAACAAGATAACCATAGAGAGTCTTACCATTATGCAACACTTTATCTTCATGTCATAGGATGGACTGGTTGGAGTACCTCCTCTTGACATTCAAACTCTGGTGCATCTTTAATAATCATTTTTTTGGGTGGCTCTCATTTTTATGGCTTGATTAGACTTACATGGAGGGCATAGCCTATGAGATAGTGATTGGGTAGCTTAAGTCTATAAGCCATATCATTGGTTTTGGCTTAAAAGGGATCATAGTATCTTTTTGCTAGTTTAGCATAATACTTTTGATGGCCCATAGGGTTCTTACCTGATGTGTACCTAAGGCAAACTTTGAGAAATTTTAATAGTACACAATGCTTTCTTTGAAGGTTAAGGATCTTTAGTGCTCATTGGCAGTAGCCTTTTATGTTTGTTGTAAGACGAGTATAGCATTCTTGATCTTTTGAATAGAATCTTAAAAATCTCCACTATACTCATCAGCAATAAATATCTTTCCATGAAATTTAAGTAGCAATGGACTTGTGTATCTCCCTTCAATTATCTCAAAGAGGTCCTTGCCTATAGAAGCATGTATAGCATTATTATATGCATACTCTACAAGGGGTGAATATTTCTCTCATTGAGATCATTGATCTAATTCCATGACATAGGATTTTAGTAGATCAAGGATAGTGGAATTAGCTATTTCACTTTGGCCATTTGTTTGTGAGTGATAGGCCAAAAAAAAATCTAGCTTAGTCTCTAGATTTTAAAAGAGACCCCTCCCAAAAATACTAGTCATTCTAGGTTCTTTATCGGACACTATTGGAGTAGGCAAGCCATGGTATTAAAAGATTTGTGATATGAAGAGGATTGTCATTTGATGGGCCTTAATAGTTTTCTTAGTATGTATGAAATGAGCTTGTTTGGTTAACTTGTGAACCATTGTCATGAGATTTAATATTTGACATTCCAAAAATGATTATCCCATTTTAAAGTAGCCACTTAAAATGAAACAATGATAAGGGAATAAAGGTCAAGATATTGATGAGCGATGGGCTACTTCCACAAGGGAACCAAGGGGAAATAGTCCACCAAGAGATCCAAGGGTTGGTGCAAATGGTCTTAAAAGAACCTTAAAGAATGGCAAGCTAGGGGTTGGTTTAAGCTAGGGGGTGCTAACAAGCTTAAACTAGGGGTTCTAGCTAGCTTCAAGTGGGGGGTGCCAGGTAGCTTATCCATATTTTATTATAAAAAATACAAAAATGAGTTTCAAAATTAAACCTAGAGCCTATTGTATTTATTGGTAAATCAATGCTAGTGTAATATAGCCTTAGGCTAGCATCGGAGACAAAATAAGTCAAAATATATCCCTAGAAGGGGGTGCACCTCCTCTTTTGGAGGGATGTGGGAAGAGAGAGAGGAGAGTGAGATGACTCACTTAGGTTTCACTTCACCCTTCCATTCTAGGAGCCTTCCCTTCCACTCTAGTCACCCTAACTTGCATGTGAAGGCACAAAATGCTATGGGTAGCCTACAAGGAGAGCCAATGGAAATTAAGCAACACATAACCCCTACACCCATGATCATGTGAAGGCTCAAATGCTATTGGCCAGCCATTAAGAGAGCTAATGAGAGCCTAGTCTCACACATGCCTCTCACACCTCTCACACAAGTTAAGAGGACACTTGTTACTATGTTCTCACTCCACCATACAAGGAAGCCATCAATGCTATTGGAGGATGAGAGAAGAGGTCCAATAGCCTTCAAGGATGATAATATAAACAGGATTTTATTGCCCAAGGAGGGATATATGTTTTTTTTTGTGAGTATTTTCACTCATTATCAAGTCTCCTTCTCATGTGAAGAGAATAAGAGACCTTGCACCAACAACTCTTGGCTATGGAGTGCAAATCTATGCAATATCCATGTTAAACAAGCAAGTTGTGCAAGTTATCTATATCTCTCTATCATATACTATGTATTATGCTATGATAAGCTCCATGAGAGGATTTATGTGAGGAAATACTTCTTTCTTGTTCTTCTTCCTCTCAATCTACCTCTCTTCCTACTAGCTATCTCCACCTTTGAAGGTTTTTGAGATCTTAGGATGGAGGCTCCACCAAGCTATGTGTGTGTTGTTGCATGAAGCTCACCATAGTCATGCTATTAAGCTTGAGAAGGAACCAAGTTGTATTCAAGGAGAATTTATAATACATGTGCCTCTTTGAGGGGACACTAGTGCCACATAAATCTAGTGCTAAATTGTGTCATTGCCACTCTCTCTATGTGGCCCCTCTCTCTTTGACTCTCCTTATAAGTTATTCTCATAATGGTAAAACTTTTTTATGTGTTTTTTTGTGACTAGATTCCATCCATGCACATAGTTCTCATCTTCTATTATCTCTCTTAGCAAAGTTTTGCAACCTTGTCACTAAAATGTGTTACGTTAATAGAGGAGCGGACAATTTTGGTTTTCACCATATTCTTGTATTTATTTAGAGAGACTTAGGTAAGCCAAAGATAAAATCCATGGATATACTCTCCCATAGTGAATTGGAAGTTATCAATGGTTGAAGCAAGTCGGGTTGCTTCTCTCTATCATACTTTATCTTTTGGCATAATATGCATTGAGAGACATAACTTTTATGTCTACTTTCATGAATTTCTACCGCACATAGGTAGTTTAAATGCTTTGATGCCCTGCATATGGGGACGCATGAGATTCATACATAACTTTCTCACAAAGTGAGTGAGTCACACATAGTCTATCATAAAATACTTTGAGCTTTGATGATCCCTTCATACGATTAAGGGAGTGCCTAGGAGATAGTGTTTTCATATCTCTAGAGCATGTTGGTTTGCTAATAGCTCCTTTTCATAAATTCCTAATGCTCTTTCATCAAAATTTGATCTCCTACTCTTGTATGCTATGGCATGCCCTTTCTAAAGAAATATTTCTCCTAGGTAATCACCACATGCATCACATTGGACCTTAAAAGACTTGAAGAGATCTTGTAGCTTGATCAAAATTTGAGAGATAAGCTTTTGCTTTAGTTTATCAAAAACTAATTACTCCTTTGTAGTCCTTACACATACTTGACCTTTTTTTTGGGTATGTCATGTAATGGACCTACTATGGAGGATAACTTTTCTATGAATCATCTATAATATGCACACATACCAATAAGGCTTTATAGCTTGTGTAAATTCCTTAGTTCAAGCCATTCTTTTGTTACCTCTAACTTTATGGGACCCATAAAAATACCAAATTGAGAGATAATATGGCCTAAATACTTAATTTCTTGTAAGAGAAAATCTTTTTTCTTTTTATTAATATAAATCTTATTATCTTTCAAAGATTGAAGTATTACCTGAAAATGTTCTTTGTCTTCTTCAAGGGATTTGGATTAGATGATGATATCATCAAAGAATACTCCCATAAACTTGAAATGAGGTCAAAAGATGTTCTCCATCAAACAATTAAAAGTGGTTGGTTTTCAAGCCAAAAGGCATAACAAGATATGCATAAAGACCAAACATAGTTTGAAAAGAAATCTTAGGAATATCTTGTTTAGCTATTCTTATTTGACGATAGCCACTTTTAAGGTCTATTCTACTAAAGTAAATAGATCCTTGCAACTTATGGAATGCATCTTCTATTTGTGGTACAAAAAATCTTTTCTTGGTTGTAATCATATTTAGTTCTCTATAGTTAAAATACATACAATATGTGCCATCTTTCTTTTGCATTAAGAGAACTACATAACAAAATGGAGATGAAATAGGTCTCACCATTCCTTTGTTTGGTAGTTCATTCACCTACCTCATAATATCCTCTTGTTGAGCTTGAGGGACTTTATAATGAGGTTTATTAGGATGTAAACTCCATGGTATGAGTTCTACAATATGATCATCATCTCCGTTTAAGGATGTAATTTCCCAAGGATGTCATCAATAAAATTGCCTTGGAATTGATTTAAGGATTGAAATGACTCAAATTCCTCTTTAATTCCATCATCTAAAGTTTTTGACTCCCTAGAGTCATGCATCACATCCTAAAGAGTGTGAGTGCACAATGCATGCATTTGTATGTGCTAAGAGAAAGAGAGGGGAAGAGAGCGAGAGACATGCACAGTGTGGGTGAGGGTGAGCCTTGCCCCCCAAGCTTCTCATTGTTCATGAACAAGATGACCAGTCACTTAGAGTTAGTGAGTGGCTCAAGTGAATATCTATACATGTGGGGTTAGTGAGCAGTGATGGGAAGTGGAAACAACATGGCCAGTATCTCAACATTTCTCCCATTTGATGGCCAATGTGGGACGTAGTAATATACAAGAAGTTAGTGAAGGGATTATCATCTTGACCCTATGCCCATCAACTTTTGACAATGCTAAAACTGATCACACTAGACAATTTTTTTGTTAATGCATTCACTGCATTGTCCAATGTGTCAATCTTCACTAATTCAAGCTTCTTGTCTGCTAGGAACTATTACGTAGAATGATATCTAAGAGGGCAAGCAAAATATGCTTATGACTCTCCACGCAACCATATGCTCTTATATAGACTCTTCAAGACACCTACTCGTACACTACAAGAGAAAGGCCCTATAGACGCGCACTGTACACGTGAAAAAGCGGGCACGTTTATAAGCGCTTGTATCAGCGCCTCTATTCACGCTAGTATACAGAACACATCTATATATCTACGTTTATAAACGGGCCTATAGATGCGAAAATAAACACACATATTTTTCATTTCTCATAAAGTCCTTGAATATGACCAAACCTCTTAATAGCTAGTATTTGTTTGAATACATTACCAACTTTACTTCTTTCTGAGTATTACAAATATACATCCAATCATTCAAAGCTAATTATATATGTGTGATTTCATGCCCTATATACATCCAATCATGCCCTATACAAATGTGATTGGATAGGGCATGATTGGATGTATATATGACACAATTACACCTGGATCATAAGGACATGATATACATGTATATACGGCATGATATACATGTATAGGGCATACATGTATATCATCCAATCATTCAAAGATTATTATATGTGTGTGATTTCATGCCCTATATACATCCAATCATGCCCTATACAAATGTGATTGGATGGGGCATGATTGGATGTATATACGACATAATTACACTTGGATCATAAGGACATGATATACAAGTATATAGGACATGATATACATTACCAACTTTACTTCTTTCTGAGTATTACAAATATACATCCAATCATTCAAAGCTAATTATATATATGTGATTTCATGCCCTATATACATCCAATCATGCCCTATACAAATGTGATTGGATAGGGCATGATGATTGGATGTATATACGACATAATTATCAGAGAAGTGATTGATATATGCACATGTTGCATCTATTGTGCACTTAACCTAGCCATGGCTAAAACTTATAGATCAAAGGTTGACTTGTGCATTTGCAATATATATATATATATATAGAGAGAGAGAGAGAGAGTGTGTGTGTGTGTGTGTGTTAGCCGTTGGCTTGACACTACATTTACCCTTAGAATGGTGCATTACCTTAGTTATTACTATTTTCTATGTGAAGCAGCCTTTATATGTCTTATGAAGTTTACTGCCTCATGAAGTGCAGTTTTGGGGGTAGTTGAAAAATGTGACCTGATGAGGCATTTTGTGTGTTCTTCTTGTCTCTCTGATCCTCACTGATGATGATCACGCCTGATGTATGATGTTTCTACCCAATAATGAAGAGGATTTGGCAGTTGGCGCCATCATGACTGGAATCTTGATCTTGTTTGTAGCATGTCTTGTGCGATTTATTCTCTGTTTTTTTATTAGTGGTGCTGAACGTAGTGTATCTATGCTTTCATATGGTTAGTTCTGAGTCCTATGATTTCTGGGTGTGAGATTAGGTATTTGCTTCATGAAGTATTTCTCTGTTCTTTTATGTATTCTGCATAGAAAGGGCAGCAACACTTTGGCGATCTTGCTATTTTCTTCTTGGAACCTCTGTGTCAAAACATGATTCAGAATGATGAAGGTTAAGCCCAGATGTTCAAAGTTGCTGCATGAAGAAACAATTTTCTGTGTGAAGCAAAAGTTTTCTGCATGAAGAAGCAGAACCAGAATCATGACAATTCCATTCTCTTTATGTGGTTTTTATTTCTGGATGCTGAACCATAGTCGAATTACTTTTCTTTGATAATATATATCTGAAAACCTAGTTGCTTCTTGGGGCAATGGTATATTGCTTCAAGCAGCATGATGCAGATTATAGGTTTAACTTTGCATTTCTGCATATATATCAGCGAATTACCCATACTGATCAAATGTTATTCTAACCCAAAGAAAATTCAGAGAATTACGGGAGTTATTGGCAGGACAACAAAGGGAGTTATTGCAGAATGATAGCTGGGAAGCAGGAGGAATTGACACCTTGGATGAGGGGGAGTTTCCATCTTTTGGAGAGGAGTTCGAAGATGTTGGTACCTCTGCTGGTACCGTTACTGTGTATCATTCCCCTGCGTCGTCTAGTGAATCTCCCTCAAGTTCCCGTGATGAAGCAAAAGAAGTACTTAACTTACAAGATCTTTCAACTCCTCTGGATCGTGCAGCACGACGATTACAGCATTTGGTGTTAGGAAGTGCAGTCCTGTTAAGGAGACCAGTGGGTACTGCTAGGAAGTCTTTAACATTTGATCCCTTACCCCCATTGAAGAAGAAGAAGTTCCGAATTATGAATCCTAATCCACCACTTAACCCTAAGGTTAGGGCATCTAAATTCTCAGGGAGGAAGAAAGAAGACCCGGATTGTCATGTCGCTCAGTTTGAGACAAGGTGGGTGGCCAATGGCTTCAAAAATATGTTTGGGGATCAAGTTAAATTACAACAGTTTGCTGCAACTTTCAAGGGTAAGGCTATGGATTGGTATAGTACTTATGATGCTGGATACTTTACCACATATGTTGACCTTAAAACCGCTTTCTTAAGTAGGTTTAGAAAGCATAAGACAACTACTGATGTGTTGAAAAGGTTGAAGCAGATCAAGCAGAATACAATGTTAGTGTAGGATTATGCACAGAAATTTAAAAATCTATTAAACAGGTTGAATCAGGAAGATAGACCTTCTATGGAGTTGCAATACTCTTATTTTGTTAAGGGTTTGGACAAAGCAATTGCAGCGACAATTGCTAATGCAAAAATTGGAAACAATAATAGTATAGATCGGCTGGTTGAAGCAGTGCAGCGGGTGGAAAAGAAACTTGGTAAGAGTAAATCCAAGAAGAAGAGTAAACATGACTCTTCAGACTCTGACTCGGATGGTTCTGATTCAGAGGATAGTAGTGAGGAGGAAAATACTTCATCAGGATCTGAGTCGGAAACCGAATCAAGTGACTCAGATGATGATCGAAGTAAGCGTAGACAAAGGAGATACAAAAAGAAATCGAGGAAAGATAAAACCTCTTCTAGGGATAGCAAGAAGGGGAAAGAGAAAGAGGAAAAAACGGCCTTGGAAAAAAGGTTGGAAAAGAAAATTAAGAAGCAACTGTTGGAGATGGGAGTATTGACAACTTCCAAAAGTGTAAAGTCATGTACCATTTGTCAGAAAGTGGGTCATGATGCTAGAGAATGTTGGTATAATCCAGTTGTATGGAATGCAAGGCCGCAAACAGCATCTCCGGTGGCACCAGTTAACCAAATTGCACCTAAATTAGCACAGCAAAGAGGATTTAGAGGCTTTGGTAGGAAGGTTCAGCCACCTAAGCAATGGGATACTGACTAGCCAAGGCAGTGGAATAATATTCAACAGAGGCAGCGAGGACCTTGCTATTACTGTGGCAGGCAGGGACACATGTCTGGACCTAACTATGAGTTATGGGTATGCCATAGGGCTGAAAGGGGAATACCCCATGGACAGCAACCATCGGCACTCGCAGCACTAGTCCTAGTAGAGTTACCTGTAGAAGTAATGGAAAGTGAGGCAGTAAGTCATCAAAAGAACCAGCAAGTTTGTGAAGTTATACAGAAAAAAGTACTATTATGTAAGGGTGTGTTAAATGTTACTAAGCATGGTTTGGAGCCGCAGGTGAGCTATGACTGTTCAAATTGCATAGTTGTGGAAGATTGTCCAAATGAGACAGCAGTTTTGGCCATTACCAGAGCAAAAGCTAAGCAAAAGATTAATTGGGAAGATCAAGAAAAGGCTAGGGAAGTAGCTTCCAATGAAGTTATGAAGTTGTAGAAAAAACAGACTTCAAAACAGCTTAAAGTTGCAGAATTGCCTTATGAAGTGCAAGACAGTCAGTTGATTCATGAGGAAAATCAGATAGATATGTTTGTGTCAGGAATGCAGTTCAGCAAACACTCACAAAGTTTGAAGCCTTGTGAGGCATTGCATGGTTCTCATGAGTTGTTTGCTGCACTAGCCAAATCTTCATTACAGTTGACTTTGGAACAAATCCTTGATTTAATTCCAGGGTTTAAAGAAAAGATTTTAGCTAAGGTTATGTCAAATCAGGATGAAGTGTTTAAGCATTATGCTATGGATCGAGAGCAGACTTCAGATTGTCAAGCGGTGATTCCCACATACATGGAGGTGGTAGACTATAAAGTTCTAACTATTCAAGTTGACTATTTGGGTAGCAAGTTTGATGATGTTCTTCTATATGGAGGTTCTGGAGTTAATATTTTGCCTGAAGAGATGTATTTGGCACATAAGTTGCAAGGACTTGTGGCAGCACCATTTTAGGTTAAAAAGACAGATCAAAGAAGAATTCAGCAATTGGGAATATTAAAGAATCAGCTTATTCGGATAGCCGGGCTGAGGTTCAAGGTTAGTTTTGTTGTTCTTCATATGGAAGGTTTAGGAGATTCATATAATATGCTGTTGGGAAGACCTGGATTAGACTAGCCAAGTTGAAGCAGGATTGGGGCTCAGATACAGTGACTATTCCTCATGGAAGTAAGGAGGTGAAGTTATCCACAAGTAATCAGGTAATTTTGGAACCTAAGTACCGTCCGTTAGTTGCTCAAACAATTAATGTTGCACCTGAGATTGAGGATGATGAGGAGGAACTTTTTATGCAAGCTAACCCCACAGTTATCCCAGTTTTTGAAGTGGATGTTCAGAAAATTTTGGCTCAGTATAGGGTATTTCCAGCGGTATTATCATCAGAAGTGGTTTTATCTTCAGAACATAACAGTTACCCCATGCATCAGAAAAATAATTTGATGCAGCAAACTGTTTGCCCCATGAAGCAGGACAGTGACTTCATGGAGCAGAGTAGTGATTTCATGCAGCAGAATAGTAATTTGAGGGTGGAAAGTAATGTTACTTCTGAGGGAAGTAAAAATACTAATTTGGGAACACTTAAAGACCAAAAGAAGCCTTCTTTGGATGCAGAGGAGGATTTAGACAAAGCAAGTCAGCAAGCTATTATAGATGCAGAGCTGAAATATGAGCATACTATGCATAAGTCAGCTAGAGTCTTTGAGGATGATGTCCAAGAAGTGTATTTGGAAGCTGAAATAGGCTCTAAGCCGATAAATGTGAGTATTTTCATTGAGGAAGATTTCAACAGCAATTAATTAAGTCGTGTAAGGACTTTTAGGATATTTTTGCTTGGGAATATACAGATATGAAGGGCTTTGATCCAAAGGTGTGTCAACATAGAATTAATTTAAAGGCAGATGCAAAGCCGGTCATGCAGAAACGATATCGTATCAATCCTAATTATGCTAAACAGGTGAAGGAAGAGATTGACAAACTTCTTCAAGTGGGTTTTATCCGCCCTGTTAATGAAGTGACTTGGTTGTCACCAATTGTGGTGGTGCCTAAAAAGAATGGCAAAATACGAGTTTGTGTAGATTATAGAAAGTTGAATGCAACAACTATTACTGACCCATTCCCTCTTCCATTCATGGATTCTTTATTGGATGATGTGGCGGGCCATGAGATTTATAGTTTTTTGGATGGTTTCTCTGGCTGTAATCAGATTCATATGCATCCGGAAGATATGGATAAGACAGCTTTTGTAACCGAATGGGGTGTCTTTGTGAGTACTGTCATGAATTTTGGTTTGAAGAATGGACCCCCAGAATTTCAGGGTGCAGCTCATAAAACCTTTGATCCTTATCTTACATCTTTTATGAGGGTCTTCATAGATGTTTTTTGTGTATTTGGTAAGAAAGTGGATCATTTGCAGCATCTTAGACTTTGTTTTGAAAGATGCCGTCAATTTGGCATGTCCCTTAATCCTTTCAAATCTGTTTTTGCTGCTAAAAGAGGAGTTCTGTTGGAGCATATTATTTTAGAAGAAGGTATGGCTATTGATTCAAGGAAGATTCAAGTAGTTCAGAAGGTTGTAGTACCTACAACAGTTCAAGAAGTGATGCGCTTTGTGGGGCAGGTCAAATGGCATAGCAAGTATTTGAGGTATCTAGCTCATATTTGTGCTCCACTAACATTGTTAACCAAGAAAGGGGTTCAATTTGTGTGGAGGCATGACCAGGATAAAGCTTTTGCTATATTGAAAAAGATGCTGGTTGTAGCATCAATTTTGCAACCACCACAATGGGATATTCTGTTTCATGTATTTGTCGATGCATCTGATATTGCAGTAGGTGCAGTCTTGATGCAGGAATGGGTTGTTGGTTGGTTCAGATTTGTCTATTATGCAAGTAGACGGCTTACAATAGCTGAGAAGAATTATACTGTTACGAAACGGGAAGCTTTGGGGATGATCTTTACATTGCAAAAATTTAGACATTACTTGTTGGGAAACCAAGTTATTTTTCATGTGGATCATTAGGCTTTGTTGTATCTTATTAACAAGCTGCAGCTTACAGGAAGATTGGCAAGGTGGATGTTGTTATTGCAAGAGTTTGATTACAAAATAATACATACACCAGGTAAAGAGCATATAGTGGCTGATTTTTTGAGTAGAATTGAGTCAGTGGACCCTGTATTGGGGGTGAATGATCAGTTGCCTGATGGAGAATTATTCAATGTTCAAGTAAGTCAATTCAATTCCTTCTATGATCAAATGTTACAGTTTTTGCTTCATGGAGTGATGCCTGCAGATTTGTCTAGAGACCACCATAGAAGATTGGCATTACAAAGCACGAGTTATCAAGTTATTTTGGGAGTTATTTATAGGAGAGGCATTGATAATGTGTTAAGAAGGTGTGTAATTGTTCAAGAGCAGCCTGCAGTTCTTCATGAAGCACATGCAGGAATAACTGGAGGGCATTTCTCTGGTCGGATTACAGCTAGAAAGGTTCTTCAAGCGGGATTGTGGTGGCCAACTGTACTCAAAGATGCTCATCAATATGCTAAAGAATGCATTACTTGTATGAAGGAGGGTCAACCTCAATCTCAAGATCGAATGTAAGATCATCTAGTTCTACCTTTGGAACCATTTCAAAAGTGGGGTATTGATTTTGTGGGCCCCATCAAGCCAGCTGCTCGTCAGAGTAAGAATCAGTATATTTTGGTCTGTACCGATTATTTTACTAAGTGTGTTGAAGCCAAAGCATTACAGGATAATAATGTGGCAACTATAGCTCAGTTTTTGTACTCTAATATTATGAACCGTTTTGGATGCCCCATAGAGTTGGTAAGTGATCGGGGTAAGCATTTTCTAAATGAAGTAATCAAAGAGCTTACTGCTAAGCATATGATCCTTCATAAGAAGTCTACACCTTATCACCCTCAGGAAAATGGACAAGCTGAAAGTTCAAATAAGATTTTACTCCGAATTCTTAAGAAAATTGTGGCTGATAACCGTAAGGATTGGGATACAAAGTTAGACTCGGTGTTATGGTCCTTTCGTACAGCATATAAGGTGTCAACAGGCTTAACTCCTTTTAAGTTGGTTTATGGACTTAAGGTAGTTGTCCCCATGGAATTCTTGGTGCCTAGTTTGAGGATAGCAGTTGCTTATAGGTTGTGTCCAGAAGAATCACTTCATGATAGGCTCCTGAACTTGTTCCAGTTAGAGAAAGATCGAATTATAGCTCACTACCTTCAAGGGGTGGTGTAGTCAAGAAGACAGGCATGGGTTAATAGGCATATTAAAAAGAAGATAATCAAAGAAGGGGATTTGGTTATGGTGTATATTCACGGCTTGGGAAGCACCCAGGGAAGTTAAAGTTAAGGTACACCGGTCCCTATGAAGTTTTGAAAGATGTTGGTCAAGGCACTTTTGTGTTGACTACTTTAAAGGGTGAAATTATTAAGCCTGCAGTGAATAGATTTAGATTAAGAAGGTTAGTTCAACCGGATTATGATAAGGTACTCTATGGACTTGAACAAGAACCAGTTGCACTAAATTTGGTTCAAATTCCAGCACTGTTACCTCATGGAGTAATCTATGGCATTTTATCTCATGGAGCACTTTATGATTCTATGACTCATTATTGTTTTTAGGGTGCCCTGGCTTGGTTTTTGGCAAAAACAACTACTCTTTTATGGTGAGCTATTAGCTGATAATGTCATCTTGTATATCACTTGTGGTGAACATGAAGAAGTGAGGCAAACTTCAGTAGTGCTCTATGAAGTGCAATCTATTTGGTAATTGTTCTATCTCATTTTCAAGGTTCAATGGTACTACATGAAGTGGTGGCAATATATGATATTCAAAGTTAGCTCTTGGAATTTACTTTATGAGGATTATCTTTTTAAATTTCTTTGTCTTGCAATCATGATTGGGCAAAGTGGTATCATGGCCATGGAAAATTGTGCTTTGATAAGATATCTACCTTTCAACTTGGGATGTTTATGTGATGGTTTAGAAGATCAAGTGTCTAACTCCAGTTCTGTTGGTATTTTCATTGTGTGAACTTATAAAGTTTCAGTTGCATGAGGTGGGGTTGAAGCAACAAGACTTTCATGTTCAACTTGGAGTACAAGTGGCAATCAATATGTTACCATGTCTCTTTTTTCAAGGAGTTTAACTTATGGTCAGGTAACGCAAGTGGAAAAAGGGAAAACTATGGCTAAGAAGACTCGTGTGCTGTCGCCTGCGCCAATTTAGCAGCGTCTCTCTGCAACTTCACGCCATCAAGCTTCAGCATTTTCTTCATCTCTTTTCATTCCTAATTCGTAGCAGGTCATCCGCTGTTGCAACCATGGTGAAGACAAGACAAAAGAAGAATTTGAAGCTCCCTGTTAAGAGGGCACGACAGCAGCCGAGAGCAGTCCAAGACCAGGATGATGACTCTAGTGATAGTCCACCTGATACAACGCCATCGAAAGTCAAGAACTCCACGCCAAAAACGCCTTCTATTATGTCGAGTGAAGATGACGGTGAGTTGCCTACTCCTATGCTTGATTGCTCTATACTCATGGATACCAAAGAACCCAATACCATGGGCTGGTTAATGCAAATTGGGTTGCTTGATTATGCGGAGCTACCATGGGAGACTTGGGGAAATAATATACATGCTCAACAACAGTTACTTATGATTTGAGAAAGTGGCAAAGTTGGCGGAAGATTGGAGCTTACTCCTACTTTACTAGCACATGTTTTCTCTCTTGCGCTTAATGATCGGCCAAAGCATTGGCGGTGCACAGATGAAGCTATGCAGCAAGAGTTTGGGCTTCCTTCAAGTGTTAGAAATTAGTGTGTGTTAAGGCATGCAGATGCAAAGAGGAGGTTTTTCATCAAATGGTTCATGGAGAGGTTTTTATTGTTCATAAAGGCTGATGTAATAACAAAGGACACTTTTGGTATTTTATGGTATGCAGAAAATGTTGGGATTCCAAATTGGTCAGGAACTTTATATGAAAAATTGATGCAGGAAGTTCATGTGCCAACAATTCATAAGCAGTAGCAGAAAAGTAGACTTGGACCTATGTTGGCTGGTTTATATGCTCATTTGCAGGTTGTATGTCCAACATTGCATCCGTCACTTTGGGAATCTCCAACTATGGACAAGGTTACTGCATTTAAAAGGCAAAATTTAGTGGATGGAATAATGGTTGATTGTTATGATAAATATTTGTCTCATGATCATGCATTGAATGATCTTGAGAATGTTAAGTCAAAGGAGTTTGTGGATCCTTTGTTTATGACTTTTTCATCTCCAGAATCTTCACATGCTAGTACTTTGGGATGCACTGTGCCTTTAGATATATCAACATGGTTAAATGATGATGTCAAGAATGACAATGCTCGTGAAGATGTGCTTATTACAGGGGTTAAGAAGAAGGTTAGATTCTCCAAGTTGAAGATGGAGACTATGCCTATACCAAAGCACAGTGATGCTTTGCAGCAGCATATGGGTTTGTCTTATGATAGGGAAGTGGTTCATGATGGATATGTTCCTCAAAGTCTTGGTGAAGCTTGCTCTTTGGTTGCAGGGTTACATCCGTTCATGAAGGATATGCATGCTAATGGTGCCGTTAAGTTAAGTGTGGTGCAATCTTTACAGGAGCAGTTAGAGTCCATTAAAACTAAAAGAGATGCTATGCAAGTTGAAATGGGAAAAATGAAGGAATTACATGAGAATGAGGTGGATGCTTTGAAAAGGCAAATTGATGAGTATGCTGATATGTTGCTTAAATGTAAATTGTCTTCTGTTGCATTTAAGGAATGGACAGCTAATATGCAGGATAAGTTTGGTGGTGAATTGGATTTGTTGGCTAAAGAATATGCTAAGTTGAAGGCTGAAAGGGTATTATTGGATGCCCGTTTACAACCTCTTCTTAAAGTGGAAAAGCAATTTTTGAGAGATATGGAGGTTGATCTTGATGGCTCTGTTTTTATGCAGCAAGATTTGACATCAATGAGAACTACATTGACTTCCTTTATGCATGATCAGTGGGTTAGCATAGCTGCTAGAATGTCTCAAGTTATTTCTCGGCCATATGTAGTTTTGCAGCAGACATTTGTGTCTAAAAACATGGAGAAATTGATTCATGAGAAAGATATGTTAAAGGAAAAGTTGGATGGTATGCAGGCTGACTATCATAGGATGATGGATGTACTGTTTGGGTTGCAGAATGTTAAGCAAATTCAAGGTTCTGAAAATCTATCTGTGGATGCAGTAGATATGGTCAAAGCTAATATTAATAATGTTTTGCAGGATATAAATTAGCAGATTAAGATTCAAGATCATATGGTGGATATAGTTCATGATATTGCATCTTTTGGATTGCAAGAGCATCATGTCCAGGAGCAATCTATTACGGATTGCAATGATGCTCATGAGCCTCATAGTTCATAAGTTCTTTTGGTGTAGAACTGTCTGATC
This sequence comes from Lygodium microphyllum, assembly GCF_053477565.2. NCBI lineage: Eukaryota > Viridiplantae > Streptophyta > Polypodiopsida > Schizaeales > Lygodiaceae > Lygodium > Lygodium microphyllum. The sequence continues at coordinate 2,445,127 of NC_141155.1, forward strand.
ATATTCTTTTTTTGGTTCATCATACTTACATCATACTTGATATGTATGCCTCTAGGATTATGCCTTTATGTTTTGTTTTGACTATCTTTTGAGGGGCTTATGGAACTGCAGTAGAGGGCTATAAGTATCCTACTAGAGAGGCTCTACTTATGGTTACTCTGTGTGGCTTACTTCACGGTGAAAGGCTGTGGGTAAGGCATAATCTTTTTCACTAGATATGTCGGGTTTTGGATAAGGCATTTTGACTTCATCGATCATTCAAGGGTTTGAGTTATGGCTGTGCCAGCCATCCACCGGGCTGTGCCAGGTGTTAGCCATTGGCTTGACACTACATTTACCATTAGAATGGTGCATTACCTTAGGTATTACTATTTTCTATGTGAAGCAGCCTTTATATGTCTTATGAAGTTTACTGCCTCATGAAGTGCAGTTTTGGGGGCAGTTGAAAAACGTGACCTGATGAGGCATTTTGTGTGTTCTTCTTGTCTCTCTGATCACTGATGATGATCACGCCTGATGTATGATGTTTCTACCCAATAATGAAGAGGATCTGACAGTTAGCGCCATTATGGCTGGAATCTTGATCTCGTTTGTAGCATGTCTTGTGTGATTTATTCTTTGTTTTCTGATTAGTGGTGCTGAATGTAGTGTATCTATGCTTTCATATGGTTAGTTCTGAGTTCCTATGGTTTCTGGGTGTGAGATTAGGTATTTGCTTCATGAAGTATTTCTCTGTTCTTTTATGTATTCTGCATAGAAAGGGCAGAACAGAGAGAGAGAACTGATCAATACACTCACATGTCTCATTTGTTGTGCACTTAACCTAGCCATGCATAAACTTATAGATCAAAGCTTAATCGGTGATTCAAGGGAGTACCCTCACTTTTTAGGGTAGTCCCTTGATTCTCATTATTCTCGAGGAATATACATCACAATCAATACAATCAAAGCAAAAGCAAGACATGCATGCCAATTCATAGCATGAGTAGATTGATGTAAATCAGTTGGCTTGTGCATGTGCAAGCTATTCCAATCATGTCAAGGTGCACTTATAGCTCACATATAATTTTAGATAAGGTGGACCACATGTAGCCAATGTGCACATGTCCTCTTTTCATCATCTTTAGCCAATGTGTCCACTTGTTGGTGACTAAAATAGATCACTGTAAGGATACTTTGCAATACCAACAAGCCAACTACAAATCTCTTATATATGAAATGTATAAGTAAATTAACATGGTTAATTTGATGAGGTCAAGTTTTCCTTCCATGGATAGTGTGGTTGGCTATCTACTTCAAGGTTATGGGAACTTGTAGAAGTCAATGGAGCATCCTAAAAATGACGATACTCTAATTACTATATCAAGTCACTTCATGTACATATCTTTGATTGATTGATGGATAATATGCCTTTCTCTATCTCTTTCGTATACACCTTCATTGCATTATCTCTCTCTAGCTAAAAACCATTCGTGCTTTATCCACCTATTGATACTTGCATGCAATTGCAAGTGGGATGGTCTAGTAAGTCACCACATATGTGCCAATTGACTTGCCAATGTGTTATCTCTTATCCTCAAGCTTTGTTATATATGTCACCACATAGGTCAATTGATTTGCTAGTGTACCATCTCTTATCTCAAGTTTTTCTATATATTTCACCAGTATTCTCAATCAAAAACATCATATCAAGCATATCTTGCATTAATCAAGCAGATTGGCTAACCCAACATAAATGAAATTGTATGAATAGCAATGTAGATCAAGATCTTAGCTTAAATCAATGACACCTTTTTGCACAATATAAACTGTTAGAGTTTAACTACAATATATAATGCCTGCAAATAAGAAAGAGCCTTGATTTGTTGGACCACTATGCACATACAATTTATATATGTCATATTCCCTAAATGCATGCATTGATACTTACAACATGGAGGCAAACATTTTGATATTGAAAGACTAGGAAAGTCATGTCATGTTGATCCAAAAACAACCAAAAGCTAGCATCTAATCAGTTTAATTGTTCTTGCACATATGTCAGCGCGTGTAATAGGTATTATCTGCGCATATGCACACGCTTACAAACGCGCTACACAAATATTAAAAAAATTTAAAAAAATTTGTGGCTTTCTTTTCAAACCTGTGCTTTTCTGCGTTTTTTGCGCATTTTCTGCAGTTCGAGCTCGACATCACTACTCATGTCTATCTGTCACTTCATGAAGATAATGAGGCAAGGAAATAAGAGTAAAAAGAGGACAGGAGGAAAGAAGAGACAAAGAGTAAAGAACAAGAGACAAACAGTAAGGAAGAGAAGAAGATTCAAGCAACTTACCAAGGGAAGGGAGAAAGAGGACAAGGAGCTTGCAACCTAGCCACTACCCATCGGAACAAGCAAAGAAGATGAGTTCTTCTTCTCTCTCTCAATCTTGTTTGCTTTCTCTATCTGTTTGTCTCTCTCTTCTCTCTCTTTACATGCTATAGTCTGTAACACAATATTAGTGAGTTTGGGAATCTCCCAATTCTCATTTTTTGAATACTAAAAAGGTGGCACCCGGATAACATGCCCGTAAGTTTCTTAAAACCATATGATGTGACCTATCATTGGAAAGCGCTTGAAAAATGGAATCTATTGAGCTATAGAGCGCTTGATTTGGAGTTATAGTGTTCAAGTTATGACAAATCCAAAGATTTGACCACATGTTCCAAACTTATGGAAAATTCCAATGTTCCCCAATATGGTGTTCTGTCATCTATGGAGGTTTTTTTGCACATTTTTTAACCAAGTTTGAAAAGAAATGGTCCGACTATGCGTGTCTGTCAGCGTGTCCAGATGATAGTGTAGACGCAGGTATAGACACGGAAATAGACACGCTGACAGATGCACACAGAGACGCAGATATAGAGCAGCATGTAATATGTTTTATCTGCATAGGGTAATATGATTTTTTTTGTGTAGATGTGGAATCCTGGATCCTCCAACACTGATCCTGAGTTGGAACGCATGAACAACACCTTAGCGGATTTTTCTAGAGGTGTTAGTAGCTTTTTTGGAGGTTTTCCAAACAAGGAGCAATTCATGGGGGAGATGAGTAATTATCTTGGTTGCCCTCCCATTGCAGAGGAGGTTTTCAGTGTGATATCTGGGACACCTATCACATCTTTATCTAGCACTGCCGCACACACACCAAACCTTGGCACACCTCTACTAACAGGTACTCCACGCACTATGCATACACATAGATCAGCTGATGCATAGGGATTAGCTGAGATACATGGATCGGCCGAAGCACGTGTATTTGCAGAAGCACGTGCATCGAGTGAGGTAGAGGGTAGTGCCCGTCGAGGGAGGAGGGAGAGTCGTGCAGGAGGACGAGGAGGTCGAGGGCTTTGTGGGGGTTGCCTAGGAGGTGGCTCTCGATCACCCTCACCGGGAAATGAGAGAGGTAAGTCTCCATAGATATACTACTCTGTCTGATGTTGGTGGTATCTTGCATGACTCTGAGGGGAGGGAAGTGATAGACTACTTGAGGAGTGTCATGCATACCACATACAAAGATTGCATGATTCCCTTCAAGCACCAAAAAAATGGTTTGTGGCAAGAGGTGCTACGGGTAGTACATAGAAGGTACCCTAATCTCGAGAATTCACGATTCTCAGATGATTGGGGACCGTCAAAGGTGAGAGACGTGCTTCATAACAAGAAGTCTCACCTTATGATGCGTACCAAGGAGTCATTGCGGAGACAAGAGCAGGGGCACCCTGGATATGGCCAACCATCCAATTGCCACCACAGGGAGTGGAAAGAGGCCAAGAAGAGAGCAGCAGAGAAAATGACAAGTTGCCAGCATGCAGAGGCGCGACGTATCCAGATGGCAACCATGGGATTATCGCATTATAGATCGGGTGGTAGGGAGTCATGAGAGGCTAAGTTTGTAAGTATTATTTGATTTATTTTTTTAAATTAAATTTTGTAATTTGTTTCACTTCATTATGTAGTGTGTTCTAATACATTGTATGTTCAAATTGTTTTGTAGTATCATATTATTGGTAGGATGCCTACTCCTAGAGAGGTAGGCTATCATCGAGGTCATAACCAGGCGTCCACTTGGTAGCATTTCTACGAGGAGGGACTCATCACGGAGGAGCAATATAATCGTGCCATGAGGATTCCACCACCAGAAGAGGTATGTTTTATTTTTTACATGAAAAGTATAGATAACTCTAATTTATTGTTTGTAATGGTATTTATATACCTTAATCCTTTGTGTAGGCGAACCCTGATGCAGTTGAGGATAGCGAAGGGGGGACTAGCAGTAGCGGTGGCGGCAATGGCAATGGCACAGGCAGCGGTGGTGGTAGCGATGATGATGCCTCTTCTGAGGAGATGTAGAGGAGCCCCATGCATGCATGCCTCCCCTTGGCTTGTAATTTTCATTTTTGATATGTATTACTTTTAGCTAGTGCTTGCGACCATGACCATGCTTGAGGTCACAAGCACTAGAACTCATCATGTAAAAACATTTCATCTATATATATGAAATTTCGTGTTCTACATACATTGTTTTGTTTTCAGTACAAAAATCTTTGAAATAATCTTTCTCTGTTTTCCCTAAGCATACATTTTTATGTTGATGGGGGGCAAAAAACCAGAGAGCATAGTTTTTTTTTTCATACCTCTGTTTTGCGCGTCTATCAGGGCGTCTAAATTGCAGGATAAATGCGCGTCTATTCTCGTCAAAAACTTGCAGAGTAAATGATTTTTTAGATGCGTAGATACACGCGTGTATAGATGCACAATATGAATATATCCACTTTTTTATAAATATGATTATATATTTACATAGCGCGTCAATACAGGAGTCATGCACAATATGAATATATCCACTTTTTTATAAATATGATTATATATTTACATAGCGCGTCAATACAGGAGTCTATATGCGCATCTACATGGGCGTGAAACTCTGACCCCATAAGCGCGCTTTTAGACACGAAATTGTAGACGCAACAGTAGACGCGGTAATAAACGCACTCGACATTTTTTATCACAGTTCAAATATTGTATCTACAAGCGCGTCTATGGAGCCTTTTTGTTGTAGTGGTAGAGCCTCCTTCTTAAGCCATGGATTCCATGGCTTGTAGCCACTTGAGCCATACCCACCTTGTCCTTATCTCATAAAGTTAGGGCAAACTCTTAGGACCCATGTCCTAACACTACTCCTACCTTGGAGAAGAGTTTTTATCTCGAAAACATCATAAGTTTCTCAACAACTACTATCACTTGATTGGGGTGATTTTGAAAGAGCAATTGGTTAGTTAGAGTTGAGTCTACCCAATGTAGTTATGACTTATGAAGGGTTAAGCATGGTAAATGCTAGCATCAAAAGGGGTACCCATAAACTATACTCAACTTGTCAGTGAATGTTCATGTAGTTGATTGTAACATATGTCAAAGTAGAAAATATCATAAGGTTAACATGGTACTCCTGAAAATAGTGACTCTTAACGTCATCTTGAACTTCATAAATAGCCATTAAAATTTATTTTGGCTCAAAAGTGAGATCATCGTACCGTTAGCCTACATTATCTTGTCATGACCTTAAAATTAGTGACACTTAAACTCCTAATCTATCATAATAATCAACCATTCATACATTTCATCATATGGTGGCTATCCAAGACATAAACATGTGAGAAAAAGTCTTAAAGGTTAGTGTTCCAATGGTCAATATCTCTTGAATTCTCATGGTGCTTCAAACACCTTCTTACTGAACACTAGGGTCCATTCCATGTACTGTGCTTGCATCAACAAGAAGATATCCTAGCCTTGAAGAATTCCTAATACTAATCTAGATTCTCTAAGAGTGGATGTTCTAATCTAGGATCAATATATGTATAAAACTATGAAATAGCTTATGTCCTTTAGTAGACTTCCTTCTATGATGGCCGTTCTTCTCTCTTGTCTACTACTAAAAGAACCTATCCTTGTAAAATATATCTATTTCTTATTTTCATAGGATACTTTTGTTTACGCGTCTAATATTGAAAATCAAGGAAATAAATCCATTTCTAGGAAGCAATACCCAAAACTTAAGGCATAACAACATCATATGTCACCCCTTATTATCACTTCAGCATAGTGAGTTATGCGAGACAAGAATTAGTACTCATAGATAGAGTCATTACAATCATCAATTTCATGGTTTCTTGACCATTTTTTGATATAGATACTTGCACTTTTTGGTGGCCCAAGTAAAGGATCATCTTTGAATTGGTGGACATGTATCATAAGCTTGTTAGACAAGCTAGCATGCAAATTTATGTGAGGCCGTGCAAATATCTTACACGGTCTCTACATAGTTACTCAAAACAGTATCATTGAAAAAGCATTGCATACTTATGTGTCTATATCCAAATGCCCATGAGAGAGCATTAAAGATGAATCATAGAGCACCATGGCTCATAAAGTTATACCATAGTGGTTGTACCACAATCATAAAGTATATAACTTTCGAAAATTTTCCAACTATAATATAGAGAGATATTAAAAAAGAGAGAAAATAATGTTGGGATTTAGGAATTTCATTAATGATTACTTAACTTTAAATTTTTCTTTAAGTAGCATGTAAATTAAGTGTATAATGGAGAGCACATTTCTCAAACTCATATACAAAGTGAAAGTATAGCTAAACTAGAAAAACTTTTATTTAATTAAAGCCAAAATAATGACACTTATACATTATTGGAGATATTGTTGGCCTTGCCAATTATTTATGACAACAATCTTTCTAAGAATGATCGCCTAAAAATGATTGAAACAAAGGATTTCAACTTTAGCACAAGTAAACTCCTATGGAGTAAGTCCACCATCAAAGTCCTTGGATTTCTAAGCTATAAGATCTACACCAAGAGGATGCTTACACTTGTGATTATGAAAGAAAGAAGAACCCTTAGAAGTCACCTCAAGATTAAAAACTTAATCAATGTAAATGTAAGCCTATTTGATTAGCATTCTCCAAAGTTTTTGGAGCCTTGATCTCAACTTCCTTCTACAATTCAGGATTTACACCGCATAAGAAGCCTTTCACCTTGTAAAATTCATTTATACCATCATCAAGTTTCAATAGTGAGATATATAATGTGTAAGAGAACTGTGCTTTTGATGACACCGATCCTAGGCATCCCATTTCTACTTCCTCCCGTTGGAGGGTAGGAATCCCTTGTGAGACAACTTCTCGAATTGCACCCTAACTCTTAGGGTGTGTGGTGGCATATTAAAAGTAATCCACCACTTGTAGGCCTTACCTTAGAGGAAGAAACTAGTCTGCATTGGCGCCATCTCACCCACGGTACAACGAAGCCAATGTATATCAGGCCACTTACTTAGAAAAGTATTGACTACATCTTTATTGCAATCCTTCTCTTCCCCCTAGAAGATTGGTGCTTTCAAGTTCTTCAAGGAATCAACTTCTTTAGTTGAGCCAATGGGATCTGTAGTGGATAGGTTTGTTGGAAGATGGTGCAAGACAGCTAGCCCTTGGCATATCTATCAAAGCCGCTTGTGAAGAGACTAATGTATTAACTAACTCCATGATTTTAGATAAATTAATACTCATATGCTGCACAGTTGTTTCTAATGCAAAAAACCATGTCTAAAGTTTTTTAAACTCTATATAGTCTAAAAGTCCATGTGTGTTCATGATCTCTTCATCATTGGACATTACAGTAGGAAGAGGGTTGCCAATAAAAGGTACTTCACACTCCAAATCAAGTCCTTCAAATTCAGACATGTGAGTTGAAGGCACATCAAAGTCCATGATGAAGATCAAGTGTATGTGCATATAGAGAGAAGCATAAATACCCTTGCAGGGAACTCAAGAAGAGGAAGAAGAAGCAATTCATAGAGGAATCACCTCCAAAAATCAACCTCAAACTTGTATATGGATAATGATGAACAATTTCATAGATCACATTAGGGGAGTTTTGAGGTCTCGAACATGCCTTGTAAGAGATCCTAGAGAGTGAAAACAATTTAAGAAATAAAATCATTTTATAGAATTTTTAAAAGGTTTATATTTTGGTAAGTTAAAATATCAAAATTCGTTAATAAGTAATTGTCGTGATATTCTCGTGGTCACATCAAACCTAGAAATATAGGTCGCCATAAAGTTGGCAAGGTTGTCATAATGAAGATATTATCTCTCCTCATTAAAGTGAAAAGTAATATTCAATTTGAATTTTGGTGGATACTCGATTGCCTCCCTCCATCGTTTCTCTCTTCTTTTTTTCTCCTCCTTAGTAGTCTCTTCTTTGTTTTCGTTCTTGCTTTTAATCATATCCTTAGCTATGGATCAATCACCCAATGATCTCTGTAACTATGGATCAATCATCTAATGATCTCTGTGGCTCTCATAAAAGACCTCTCTATCATCTTCATATTGAGTTGGATAGTGAGTATGAACCAATAAGAAAGAGAACAAAATCTATCATGGTTATAGAGTCTATGAAACATATACTGAGGTTTGAAGGAAAGAAGAATATTGATCTTTGGTTAGATGGAAAGCTATATCCCAAATATCCTAGTAGAAATATCACTCCTCCTTTCTATAATAGCTCATTATTAATGAGGTTTATTGGTGATGGCTACAATGGATTTTTAGGTTATACACTTAATCTTGTTGCAGAAAAGGATATCCTTGGACTAGAGAATCATCTTTTGATGAAACACAATATAGAGTTGTTGCAGAAGCTAGAGGATTGTCAACAAAAAATTCATTCATTGGAAAAGCGTATCAAAGCTTATCAACGAAAGCAAACTTTATTAGGCCTTCGAAATCAACAAAGAGCTCTTAAAAATATTGAGAATCTCAAACGAGGAGGAGGAGGCTGTGGTAAAAGAATCCAAGCAACAAGGTATATTTTTTTTCACTTGAAAAATCTTAAATATGTCTTAATTTAAATTACTTGCATTGATTTGTAATGTTAATTTTGCTTAGATATCTTCTACAACAAAATGCAAGTGAAAGAGATTCTTTAAAAGCAGCTCAGTTTTATTATCATCTTCTTCCTTCAGTAGTTTCAATGGATATTTTGTAGAATAAGAAATTTAAAAAGGCAAAGAAACAATGCTTGGAGTCATTTGTAAAGGATCATTCTTTGGATTCTGAGTTAGTACAGAAGACACTTGATAGTATTGGTATTAGTCGAGATGCTTATATGCAACTTTTCTAGCTTTTACAATCAAATATGAAGCAAGGACAGGTACGCAATTGCATACTTCCGAAGCCATTTGTGGTTAGGACTATCAGACAGAGAGTTAATAACAAAGTGATAGAGATTCTAGGTGAGCCTTTTCATATCAAGGCTAGCTTCAAGGACAAGAAAAAGGAGGTTACATTCAATGAATTTAATAATATTTTCCTTGGCTTGCCCACCCTACAATGCTTAATGATCAAATTTTATGACTTGTCAGTAGAGCAGAGGCACAGGGAGTGGCTAGATTTGTGATTAAACTTGATGAAAGTGAGATTCTGAAATGTAAAAAATTGGAGAGAATCTCTATTACCTTGATGAATAGAGCACTTTCGTCAGGTGATTGCAATCACTCAACATCATTTAGTGTTCAATCTGAATATAACATCTGGTGGCTAGGAGCATTTGAGGTAGATACTGAGAATTTTGATATACTATATTGGGTTTTTCATCAAACATTAATACCTAATGTTATTCAAAGGCAACAAGCAGGAGAAGAGCTATTTATTGAAGGATTTGGGAACTACAGGATTGAGTGGCACATAGCTGGTGACCTAAAGACACTCAAATGTATGTATAATGTATCAAAGGGAGCCAACTCGAGATCTCCTTGCTTATACTGCATGTCACCAGCTGTTGCAGAGTTAAAGTCAAGCAATTGGAATAGAGCTCCCTTTAGGCACAATAAGGATCCACAGTTTAAACTGGTCTTGGACATTCCTTTAGGGAATGCCCATATTTGTACACTTCATGCACTTTGCAGGATAATTGAAAAGCTTGTTCATCTTTATATAGGATTTACATGGAAGCTGAAGCCATTATCAACTAGAACAGATGCTATAAGAAAGGTTGAAAAAGTTCTCTCTGCAATTGGTTTGCATGGTGGTAATGTTTTTATTGAACCAGATCTTCAGAAGTCTAAGGATGGTAATTGTGTCCCAAAAAAACCATCTATTGGTGGAGTGAAGGTTAGAAGGTTTCCAGGCTTTCATGGGAGACTTGGCAAGATAAACTCGAGAAATGGTGGCTCAACTATTAAATTTAATCAGTGGAAATCCCTACATAATGCAGTTAAGGATCACACTAATAATGGACAAGCTCAAAATAGAAAATCTAAAGTTTGGGAAACACTAGACAAAGTGTTTTTTTATTGTGATAAGACTGAATGGAATGATGATGATCTCAAAGACTTTAAAAACCAATTGAACCTTTTCAAAAAGGCGATGATGACAGAAGCTTGGGGTGATCAACACTTTACTCACTATATGGTAAGAAGTTTGTATATGTTTGTTTCTTCATTGTCGAACTCATATAATGTTTTTTAATAACTTTCTTTATTTGTTGACTATGCAGCATATTCTATACAACCATGCTCCATACTTTATTAAACAATATGGATCTCTATCTATCTGGTCAACCCAAGGTATGGAAAAATCACATTATCAAGCAAGAACAAAATATTTTAGACACACAAGACATGGAGGTGGAAGACACAAAGCCAACAGTTTATTAGAGGTCTTTCAATGGTTCTATCGACAAATTTGGCATAAATTCAAGCTTAAAGATACAACCACATCAAGCAATACATCATCTTTAGCAAGGACTATACAAATTGTTACACAAAGAAGAAAAGATAGATATTTAAATTCTTGGGCAAAGCAAAGATTTACAGAATGGTTACAAACCAAACAAAGAGTTGGGAAAAGATGGGTTTTAAGAAACCCTTAATCTTTGGCATCTTCTAGTCTGATTGTATTGCAGAAGAGTCCTTAGTTTCAGGCACCTCAACAGGGCCTTTAGAGGAGTCCTTGGTTTCAGGTAGCTTGACAAGGCCTCTAGAGGAATCTTTTTTTTCATCCCACTCAATAAGACCTTTGTATTTCAAAAACTCTTGTTTCTAATAGCCTGGAAGAAGCTTCAAATTCTTACTATCTCCTACATAAGAGAGCAAATAGGAGCCAAGAACTCCAAAATATCCAGCTCTAGATCCACTGTATCGAGGCATGAAGGCAAAAACTCTTATGGCTTCTTCCTTCTCCACTAAAATGATATTGTCCAAACCTTTGCTGAAAACTTGAGATCCAATTACCTTTGAGATAGCTCTCAAAGCCATCATTGGTAGACTTGGAGAGCTTGACAATCTACTATGATATATTACAATTGTTTGATTGTTTAAGTTTCCAATATAATGGCCAAGGCTTTGATTTTTTCCAAGCTTCATTGGCCTAGAGCCCTTGGCCCTTCCAAGAAAGTTGTCCAGATCTTCAATCTCAATCTACACAACAAACCACAATAGTACAAGATATAAGATATTATCTATAATGCATAATAAAGTATAACATAAACTCAATGGGTAACTTCGAATTATATTTCATACCTTAGGGTGTTCATCTTCTTCAAGAAGACTATCATCATAAAGATTTATTGAACTCTTGGGCTTCTCATCTGATGGAGACTTCAATCTCTCTTCATACCCTACATCATCAATATGAAGTTTCTTCTCGACCTGCAAGAACTCTCTTTCTGTAGGTAGCCCCCCCTTTTCGTATTCTATGATCTGATTAATACATGTATGTAAGGCTATAGAGCTATCTTGGAAATTCTCTCCCTCAACATCAAGACTTGCTAGTGGTTCTTGTTCATAACCTATAAAATTGATGACATTTTTGCCCCAACCTGCAAGGATTGCTAAGCAATAATCTTCTCTAAGATCAAAAAGATGTTGAATATCATTTAGCAACACATATCTCTTCTTGTTGATAAGATAAGTGGGAAATGTTGGAACAGATGCAAGAGGACCTTCTTCATCAACTTGTGCACTTGCCTCGATCTCCTTTTCTTCCACCATTGTGATATTGCCACTCTTGAACAAACCTACATCAAAACCTTGGACAAGTTGTTTCTCAACATCTTCTTGGAACATCTCCTCCTTCTCTTGGACCTCCTTATCCATACTTGCAATATCCTCTAGCTTTCCCTGTTGGTCTATATCTGGAGAAGATTTTTCCATGTACTGAAGATACACAATAAATCCAACGTCCTTGTGGATCAGAAGGCATTGGTGTTGATACATGTGGAAAGGGCAACATGTTTCTTTCTTTCTGAATTCCTCATCAATGAGGTTGAACCTGCCTAGCAAAGTTGACCTGGATGTACTGGTGGCTCCCATGACATTACTATAATGAACAAATCCATTGACTTCCAAACCTTGCACATGTCTATCATAAAAACATCTGTACTCCTTAAGTTTATCTTCAAGATCCTCCAATAACTCTTTCAAATCAAAAGGAACATTGAAAATTTCCCTGATATAGCCAAACTTGGAAGAATTTCCAGTGGTGTGTAAGAAATCAAAGAGCCTATCATCAGATGTCTCCATTAGCTCCTCCTCATCCATTCCTTCCAGAGATAGCTTCCTCTTTGTCATCTTGACTAGGAAAAGATTTATCTCTGAAAACAAAGCAGAATGGCAACAATATCCAATAAAACAAGATGGAACCATGGAAAGAGGCCCCAAAAATGCATTTTTCAAGACAAAAAAATCAGAAAATGAGAAAAAAATTTAGTTGACCGGTGAAACGCGAAAATTAAAGTGTCCAAGGAAATGCCTGTGAAGAAATCGCGTTTCACCAGACACTACTTGAAGACAAAAATTATTTCAATATCTCACCGGTGAAACATGATACTTAGCAAAATATCACTAACAGGGACATTATTTCGTGTTTCACCGGTCTAAAGATGCAAATCAAGAAGAGAAACATGAACTATAAATTAATTCTATGGAAACACAGAAATTTATGATAAAATCCTTTCTAGAAAAGCTATGCTGCTTTTAAAAGATACAAAGCACATAACATCTGTAATTATTCAAGTTTTATTAAAAATTCTTTCTATATTAATCAAATTTATTTTGTTAAAATACTTATAATAAAAAAAATTTGTTACTTATCAAAGATTGTTGAACTTCTCTTCACACAGGAAGCCGAGATGAAATTGTTGAAGGGAAGTCGAGACGAAATTTCGGCAGAAAGGAAGACAATGTCGGAGAAATGGCTTCGAAAGGCTTTTATATTGACCATTAAGCATGTGGTGATAGTTCCAACAAAAAAGTTTGTGTAATGATGGAAAAATAAACGGGACCACAAGTTTGGATGAAATTTCCAATATTTTTGCATGCACGAAATACCCCAGAATACGTGCACACCTGTCTCACTTAATACACCATATCAAACTCCTTAGAAGACGTGCGCACTCCCTTTTTTCGAAAGTACGTCACACGTGTGTTACATAACACTTTGCCAAGTAATGCTTGTACCATCGATTAAAAAATTCCGGTAAGCAAGAATACATTACACATGTGTTACTTAACACTTTGCCAAGAACGTTGAGTCCAGTGCAAATTCACCGTCTTCGCCTTTCACCGCATTTCCAGCAAAGCAGAAAACATTGCTACTCCACCTTTACCTTTGGTGTTCCTTCCAATCTCCAAGCATTTCACTGCTTCCCCAACAAAGTAAACCTTCGACCATATTCTCGTCATTAGGCTAAGATTGTAAAGAACAAGCTCCAAAGAAGGTATGGTTTTCTGCATCCTGCTTTTCACTTAACAGGCTCCATTCAATGCATTTTTTTGATACTTTTCCTTAATCCTTTATGTTATTATGAGCTTATCAGCACTACAAAAGAATTTTTTCCACAGTGGGAGCATTCCTTAATGTTGTGGAGATTTAAGGCAATCTTCAAACTTTTTCCCTAATTTTGTGGATATTTTATGTAATTTTAAAAGATTTCCTTAGATCAAAGCTTTTTTTTTCTTCGTTTTGTTGATTTCTTTGCTATTCATGAGTTATCTTGTGAAATGCAAAAAGAACGTGCTTCAAGGAGGCCTCCTGTCTTAAATTCGCGTTTCACTAGACACAATGGACAACAAGTCCAGTGAAACGCGAAAAGAAGCAGCTACAAGGAGACGCCTTGCCTGACACTCGCGTTTCACTGGACACGCTGGAGAAAAAGTCAACTGAAACGTGAAAACAACATGCAGCATGGATACCTCTTGTCTGAAACTCGCGTTTCGCTGGACATGCTGGAGAAGAAGTAACATGTCTTTTTTTGGAAGATGGCTAGGACTAAAGCAACAACAAGAAAGGAGAAGATTGATCCTAGGGGCTTAACATCAAAGATTCATCAATCTTCAAAGCCTCAGAAGCTCTCTAGAAAGTCAAAGCCAAAGAGAAAGTTTTCTCAAAATGTCAAGTACCTAAGGGAGATTAGGAAGGCAGGCTCTTGACAATGCAATTCCAAAGTTGTCTTTTCAGAGGCTTGTCAGGGAGATTTGTGACAAATATAGTTTGGATAGTTTCAGATGGACAAGAACAGCTCTTAATTGTATACAAGAAGCCACATATGATTTTTTAGTTGAGTTTTTTTAAGATGCCTATATTTGTGCTGCTCATGCTCATAGGCTCACACTCATGGACAAGGACATGCTAATTCTTAGGAGGCTAAGATATAGATTTTCAAAGGTCCTTGAACCAATTCCCCTCACTGATGTGAAGACATTTAATATCCTTAATGTGCCCCCAGCTAGGAGAAAGAAAGATGATTCTAGTCTCAGGGTTGAGGATGTCACCCATGAGAGGATACAAGGCAACATGAAAAAGAGGAGAAAGCTAAAGAGGAACATGCAGATAAATGGAGAGAGTATAGGAGGCAAAGGGCTGAAGAAAGGGAAACATAGTAACTGGAGTCCTTTGAAAATGAGCTAGCCACCCTTCTTGAAGCAGCTAATCCAAAAGGATTTAGTGTGTTTTGTTTTTTACCTGGTGACTTAGGCAAAAGAAGTGAGGTTATCTCCTTTGATGCTGCATGTGTTCAGATTCTTAAGGACAAAAGAAGAGAAGTAAATGACAGTATTATTCTTGTTGGCGTTAGGTATATCCATCCATAATTACTTATAATTTTTGATATTTTTTTAACAATAAGATTTTTCTTGTTTATACTCACTATTTCTATGCCTTTTCTAGGTGTATAATGCATGAGTTTCCTTTGGATATACAACAAAAAATTGAGGTTCTTGATCTATCTATCTCATTCTTTATGAGAAACGAGCTTGATACAAGTTTTATTGAGCACTGGTTCAATCTGATTGACTTCGATACTTTGGAGCTCCTTATAATTCCATATAATGAAAAGTAAGTGATTCAATATTCTATTAGAGTTTTTGAGATTTATCCTACTAATTTGTTGAGATATGATTGCTTTTAGTTCTCATTGGAGCTTGATTGCAATAGACCTTGTGGATAAGCAATGTTTTTTAATCAACTCTATGAAAGGAAGCCATGGAAATGCTAAATTGTAAGTTATATTATCCAAGGGCTCCTTGATATTTCAATTCTTTTTTTTGTAAGTACTCTAAATTTCAACATATTTTATATATAGAGGTGCCAAAATATTAATTGAAGAGCTAGAGAAAAGACCCCCTAATGCTGTCTGATTTGCTTGCAACAATGCAATATAGACAAGTTGCGGTAAGTTATTCATTATTTTGAAACATAAGTTTATTCTATGAACTACCATACGTCCTCTTTATAGTTTTACTTTGTGTTGGTGGTTGCAGTGT